>NC_141700.1:6731820-7331820 GCF_964263255.1 Lissotriton vulgaris
GGAGGGCGTGGAAGAGGGGTTTAAAGAGGGCACATTAATGCCTCACTAGGGAATCTTCAGGGGGGGGTCACCTACGGAAGAGGGCGTGGACCCGGACCCTACACGAGCCTGCCCCCGCCCTAGGCACACAGAGCCAGCCGACCACAAGCTGAGCATCTACAAACAGCCCCCACCCTGTGTGCACACGCACCGGTACCCACAACACAGCAAGAGACCCCCACACGCAAAGTCAAAGACCCACAAAACAGCCCTTGCCCCCCCCCCCCCCCCCAGGGCCAAATACCCCCCCAACACAGCCAGAGACCCGCCCTGGGTACATAGAGGCCCAGCCCCCCCCCCCCCCAATCGAGAGCCCCCCCCCACTAACAAACATACAGATGCGGGGGGGGGGCGGCCTCCAGCGGTGGCAGTGACTCCGCACCGCCCCCCAGCTACAAGGGGGGGGGGTGGGGGGGGGGGGGGGGCTGGTGACGCACACAAGGGTGGGGCTGTGTGCCCCGCCCAGAGACAGCGCATAACAACCACTGTTTGCAGGAATACAGGGGGGGGAGGGGGCAACAACCGGAAGCAAGAAGGGAAAACCGGAAGGAGACGGCCGGAGCAACACCCGGTCGAGTAACGGGAAGACAACAGGAAGTGAGAGACGACGGGCCCCTGGGCCGAAAGCCAGACGAACATGGGCCCCAAAGCGAGGAGGAAGCACTGGAAGGGGAGACAGAGCAGTGACCCCTGGAGAGTGCAGCACCGGGACACTGGCACTGTGGCCCCTCCGGGACCCTGGCACTGTGCCCCCCCCTCTTCCCCCGGACCAGGGCACTGTGGCCCCCTGAGACACTGTTACAATAAAGTAAGCATAGGGAGGATGCACAAGACAAGTTACATTACAACACACTGGCACTGTGGCCCCCAGAGACACCGGCGACGTGGCCCCCAGAGACACCGGCACCGTGGCCCCCTGAGACACCGGCACTGTGGCCCCCCTGAGACACTGGCCACATGAAACACTACAGCAACTGAACCAGTGGCCCCCCCACTCACTGCAGCACCCCGCCAGCGGGGCATGAACCACTTCAGTGCCGAGCCACTGAGAAACTCGTGTACCAAGCCCCACCCCCCGAAACACTGCAGCCCCCAAGACAGCAACCAAGCGACCCCAGAAACACTGCGACCTCAGAAACACTGCATCTCCAAGCTGGTCCCACTAACACATCGCATGCGGCCACGACCCTTGCGGATCTGCAGCACTGAACCAGCGACCCGGAAACACTGCAATACGAGCAGCTGTGCTGTGACGCCGGTGGCTCAGTTAAGGCCCACTCACTCCATAAGCAATGCAGTGCTGAGCCAGTGACCGCAGCACCGAGCCAGCAACCCCTCAGACACTGCCGGCACCAAACAAGCATCCAGGGACAACTGAAACACTGCAGCACCGAGCCAGCAACCCCTCAGACACTGCCGGCACCAAACAAGCATCCAGGGACACCTGAAACACTGCAGCGCCGAGCCAGCAACCCCTCAGACACTGCCAGCACCAAATAAGCATCCAGGGACACCTGAAACACTGCAGCACCGAGCCAGCAACCCCTCAGACACTGCCGGCACCAAACAAGCATCCAGTGACACCTGAAACACTGCAGCACCGAGCCAGCAACCCCTCAGACACTGACAGCACCAAACAAGCATCCAAGGACACCTGAAACACTGCAGCACCGAGCCAGCAACCCCTCAGACACTGCCGGCACCAAACAAGCATCCAGTGACACCTGAAACACTGCAGCGCCGAGCCAGCAACCCCTCAGACACTGCCGGCACCAAGCAAGCATCCAGTGACACCTGAAACACTGCAGCGCCGAGCCAGCAACCCCTCAGACACTGCCGGCACCAAAGAAGCATCCAGGGATGTCTGAAACACTGCAGCACCGAGCCAGCAACCCCTCAGACACTGCCGGCACCAAAGAAGCATCCAGGGATGTCTGAAACACTGCAGCACCGAGCCAGCAACCCCTCAGACACTGCCGGCACCAAACAAGCATCCAGTGACACCTGAAACACTGCAGCGCCGAGCCAGCAACCCCTCAGACACTGCCGGCACCAAAGAAGCATCCAGGGATGTCTGAAACACTGCAGCACCGAGCCAGCAACCCCTCAGACACTGCCGGCACCAAACAAGCATCCAGTGACACCTGAAACACTGCAGCGCCGAGCCAGCAACCCCTCAGACACTGCCGGCACCAAAGAAGCATCCAGGGATGTCTGAAACACTGCAGCACCGAGCCAGCAACCCCTCAGACACTGCCAGCACCAAACAAGCATCCAGTGACTCCTGAAACACTGCAGCACCGATCCAGCAACCCCTCAGACACTGACAGCACCAAACAAGCATCCAGGGACACCTGAAACACTGCAGCACCGAGCCAGCAACCCCTCAGACACTGCCAGCACCAAACAAGCATCCAGGGACACCTGAAACACTGCAGCACCGAGCCAGCAACCCCTCAGACACTGACAGCACCAAACAAGCATCCAGGGACACCTGAAACACTGCAGCACCGAGCCAGCAACCCCTCAGACACTGACAGCACCAAACAAGCATCCAGGGATGTCTGAAACACTGCAGCACCGAGCCAGCAACCCCTCAGACACTGCCAGCACCAAACAAGCATCCAGTGATGTCTGAAACACTGCATTACCGAGCCAGCAACCCCTCAGACACTGACAGCACCAAACAAGCATCCAGGGATGTCTGAAACACTGCAGCACCTAGCCAGCAACCCCTCAGACACTGCCGGCACCAAACAAGCATCCAGTGACACCTGAAACACTGCAGCAGCCAGCTGACCTCACGCAACACTGCAGATCCAGTCAACTGCCACTTCCTTTTAAGGCAGTGTATCATGAAGCTAATGACACAAGACACTGCAGCACAGAGCCAGCAACCCCTCAAACAAGAATCCAGTGACTCCTGAAACACTGCAGCAGCTGGCCGATGGCCAAGCCACCACAGAAACTGATGCAGCACAGAGCCAGTGGCCCGAGACACTGCGCGAGCCTAAGACACTGCAATACAAGCAGGCCAGTGACACCTGGAGAGACCGTTTCACTGAGCTAGTATCCGCGTACCACACCAGCAATGTAGTGCTGATCCAGTGAACGCTGCAACACTGCAGCAGCGAGCTGGCCTCATGTGACCCCAGCTCCTAGCCCATGGCCAAGCCTCGCAGAAAGGAACCAGTGGCCCTCGAGGCACTGCTGCACTGAGCCAGTAACCCTCCTCCCCGAGACAGGGGAGACTGCAGCACCGAGCCAGCATCCAGGAACTGCCCAGACACTGCAGCGCCATCCAGTGGCCCTTGAAACACTGCAGCACCGTCCCACCGTCAACTACCACAGCAATAATCCAGAGGCCAGCGAGGCACTGCAGCATCGAACCAGGAGCAGCCTCCTTCTCCGAACACCAGCCTCTCTTGGGATTCAGAAAGGGAGTCGAGGCGTTTCGACTGATCCCAGCAAGAACATAGCGCCCGGATAACCTCGTGCGTGATTAGCCATGCTGTACAAGTCTGGATTGAGAGTGCGAATGAGCCCTGAGACACCACAGAACCGAGCCAACACCAAGTGACCCCTTAAAAACTCCAGCAGCCGAGCTGACTGCCAGCCACCACCTAAATGAACCAGTGACCCTCAAGGGCACTGCAGAGCCTGCGACCATTACATACCCGGCTGAATGCATCACCGACAAGCAACAACCGAAACACTGGAGCCCTGGAAGCCAATGAGGCCACAAAAAACACCTCCGTCCCTCTCACTGACATGTGGTCCTCAAGCCTTTTAATCCCTCCCGCCCCCAATAAGGGGGGCTTGCAGAATATTCCAATCATTCTATTAAGTAGGCAATGTTTACCAATGTCTAGACTTAAGTAAACATTGCAGGTACATTTTGTTACCAACACATGATTGCCAAACATACTATTGTGCTGAGGCAGGCCTTACTAACGTGTTAAAGTATCCACAGGGGGATTATTAGAAGGGGGGGTTTAAAGTCCTTCCCTTTCGACACCGGTTCCCAGCCAGCAGTAAAGGATGTTAAAGACGGCCCATTGAAAGGAAAACAAAGCACGGTTATTAGCAAAAAGGCTTCTTTAGGCCAGAGCCTGGCGCCCCGTGGGATCAGTTGTGCCCCACCCAGGTGGGCCCACCCCCAGTTTGAAGACCCCTGCCCTAGACACTGTAGCAGTCAGCCTGTTAACCTCAGCGCCAAGAGACTGCAAGATACAGCACCCCGAGACACTGCGGTGAGGAAAGCCAGTGACAGAACGCCTACACCCCCACCATGACCCACGAAAAGACCTCCAGCCACCACTGCAACACTACAGCCACCCCTCCAGTGACCCTAGTGCACTGCCAGTGGTCCTGGTACACTGCAAAACCAGAGCCGGACTCCACTGATGCATACATACTGTGCTTAACTTGTGCCAGTGGTGGGCTCCAGCCTTAGATCAGGGGTAAGAGCGATGGAATAAGGGGCATGAGGTGGAAGCGAGGCTTGGCACCCGTGGCATGTATGCGATGGAGACTAGAAGTGTAGGAAGCTAGAGCCGAGACTGGCCAGCCTGAGCATTCATGAGATAAAGAGACAGGAAGTATATGGGTGCAAGAAAGAGCCAATCAGAAACCCCAAATATTCAGCAACCCCAGTTTTGGAGTACTAAAAAACCCACGGACCCTCCCATTTCTTTTCCACTAAGCAATGGACAGACAGACTGCAAAACAAAAATGACACACAGCACCACTGCAGCAGTCTCCAGTGAGCGCGACACAGGCCTTCAGTGACAAATTCACTGCAGAACCGGCCTTCAGTGAGCGCAACACTGGCCTCCGGTGAACATGACACTGCAGCACCAGCCTTCGCTGAGCTCGGCACCAGCCTCCAGCGAGCGTGGCGACGCAGCACCGGCCTCCAGCGAGCGCAGGAACACAGCACCGGCCACCAGCGGGCGCGGCGACGCAGAACCGGCCTCCAGCGGGTGCGACGACGCAGCACCAGCCTCCAGCGAGCGCGGCGACGCAGCACCGGCCACCAGCGGGCGCGGCGGTGCAGCACCAGCCTCCAGTACAGACCTGCTGTGAGACACACAGCAAAGCCCCTCCCAATACACTGCAGCACCAGACCTCCCGGCAAACACACACAGCAGCACAAGACATGCAGTCAGTGACCTCACATGACCTTTAGGCCACAATGACACCTACCTGAGTTTCTGTCAAGGTCTCCAGTGCCTGGATGACTGACTGCTCCGGACGGGAGGCCTGCGACTGGGCAAGGAAGAAAGAGAGTGGGGGTCAGATGGGCGGGCCAGCCTCTCGTCACGTTATTGCAACATACCATAGAATCGCAACCTGCCCATGGACCAATCCCCCACTGCCCCCAGTACTGAATCCTGTGTTTCACCCACCTGAACTGAAACATTACCCCAGTACTGCAGCCTGCGGGTAAAACTTTGGGTCATACTCCGCCCTTTGACCTCTAAATGAAGCACCCACCTTAGTAACTCCAGGCAGCCCCATAACTCCCTGTCACCAGACCCCAGCACTGCAGCCTGCCTTTCAACCCCCCTTACTAGACACCGGCACTGCAGCCTGCCGTTCCAGCTCCCTTACTAGACCCCAGCACTGCAGCCTGACTTTCAAGCTCCCTTTACTAGACCCCAGCACTGCAGCCTGCCTTTCAAGCTCCCTTACTAGACACCAGCACTGCAGCCTGCCTTTCACCCCCCCTTACTAGACACCAGCACTGCAGCCTGCCTTTCAAGCTCCCTTACTAGACACCAGCACTGCAGCCTGCCTTTCAAGCTCCCTTACTAGACACCAGCACTGCAGCCTGCCTTTCAAGCTCCCTTTACTAGACACCAGCACTGCAGCCTGCCTTTCAAGCTCCCTTACTAGACACCAGCACTGCAGCCTGCCTTTCAAGCCCCCCTTACTAGACACCAGCACTGCAGCCTGCCGTTCAAGCTCCCTTACTAGACCCCAGCACCGCAGCCTGCCTTTCAACACCCCCTTACTAGACACCAGCACTGCAGCCTGCCGTTCCAGCTCCCTTACTAGACACCAGCACTGCAGCCTGCCTTTCAAGCTCCCTTACTAGACACCAGCACTGCAGCCTGCCTTTCAAGCTCCCTTACAAGACACCAGCACTGCAGCCTGCCTTTCACCCCCCTTACTAGACACCAGCACTGCAGCCTGCCTTTCAAGCTCCCTTAGTAGACACCAGCACTGCAGCCTGCCGTTCCAGCTCCCTTACTAGACACCAGCACTGCAGCCTGCCTTTCAATCTCCCTTACAAGACACCAGCGCTGCAGCCTGCCTTTCAATCTTCCTTACTAGACACCAGCACTGCAGCCTGCCTTTCAAGCTCTCTTACTAGACACCAGCACTGCAGCCTGCCATTCAAACTCCCTTACTAGACACCAGCACTGCAGCCTGCCTTTCAATCTCTTACTAGACACCAGCACTGCAGCCTGCCTTTCAAGCTCCCTTACTAGACACCAGCACTGCAGCCTGCCTTTCAAGCTCCCTTACTAGACACCAGCACTGCAGCCTGCCTTTCAAGCTCCCTTAGTAGACACCAGCACTGCAGCCTGCCTTTCAACCCCCCCTTACTAGACACCAGCACTGCAGCCTGCCTTTCAACACCACCTTACTAGACACAGGCACTGCAGCCTGCCTTTAAAGCCCCCCTTACTAGACACCAGCACTGCAGCCTGCCTTTCAATCTCCCTTACTAGACACCAGCAGTGCAGCCTGCCTTTCAAGCTCCCTTAATAGACACCAGCACTGCAGCCTGCCTTTCAAGCTCCCTTACTAGACACCAGCACTGCAGCCTGCCTTTCAAGCTCCCTTACTAGACACCAGCACTGCAGCCTGCCTTTCAAGCTCCCTTACTAGACACCAGCACTGCAGCCTGCCTTTCAAGCTCCCTTACTAGACCCCAGCACTGCAGCATGCCTTTCAACCCCCCCCTTACTAGACTCCAGCACTGCAGCCTGCCTTTCAAGCCCCCTTTACTAGACACCAGCACTGCAGCCTGCCTTTCAAGCTCCCTTACTAGACACCAGCACTGCAGCCTGCCTTTCAATCTCTTACTAGACACCAGCACTGCAGCCTGCCGTTCAAGCTCCCTTACTAGACACCAGCACTGCAGCCTGCCTTTCACCCCCCTTACTAGACACCAGCACTGCGGCCTGCCTTTCAATCTCTTACTAGACACCAGCACTGCAGCCTGCCGTTCAAGCTCCCTTACTAGACTCCAGCACTGCAGCCTGCCTTTCAAGCCCCCTTTACTAGACACCAGCAATGCAGCCTGCCTTTCAAGCTCCCTTACTAGACCCCAGCACTGCAGCCTACCTTTCAACCCCCCTTACTAAACACCAGCACTGCAGCCTGCCTTTCACCCCCCCTTACTAGACACCAGCACTGCAGCCTGCCTTTCAATCTCCCTTACTAGACCCCAGCACTGCAGCCTGCCTTTCAATCTCCCTTACTAGACACCAGCACTGCAGCCTGCCTTTCAAGCACCCTTACTAGACCCCAGCACTGCAGCCTGCCTTTCAAGCTCCCTTACTAGACCCCAGCACTGCAGCCTGCCTTTCAAGCTCCCTTACTAGACACCAGCACTGCAGCCTGCCTTTCAATCTCCCTTACTAGACACCAGCAGTGCAGCCTGCCTTTCAAGCTCCCTTACTAGACACCAGCACTGCAGACTGCCTTTCAAGCACCCTTACTAGACCCCAGCACTGCAGCCTGCCTTTCAAGCACCCTTACTAGACCCCAGCACTGCAGCCTGCCTTTCAAACACCCTTACTAGACACCAGCACTGCAGCCTGCCTTTCAATCTCCCTTACTAGACCCCAGCACTGCAGCCTGCCTTTCAAGCACCCTTACTAGACCCCAGCACTGCAGCCTGCCTTTCAAGCTCCCTTACTAGACCCCAGCACTGCAGCCTGCCTTTCAAGCTCCCTTACTAGACACCAGCAGTGCAGCCTGCCTCTTTAAGCTCCCTTACTAGACACCAGCACTGCAGCCTGCCGTTCAAGCTCCCTTACAAGACCCCAGCTCTGCAGCCTGCCTGTCAAGCCCCCCTTACTAGACCCCAGCACTGCAGCCTGCCTTTCAAGCTCCCTTACTCCACCACCAGCACTGCGGCCTGCCTTTCAAGCCCCCTTTACTAGACACCAGCACTGCAGCCTGCCTTTCAATCTCCCTTACTAGACCCCAACACTGCAGCCTGCCTTTCAATCTCCCTTACTAGACACCAGCACTGCAGCCTGACTTTCAAGCTCCCTTTACTAGACCCCAGCACTGCAGCCTGCCTTTCAAGCTCCCTTACTAGACACCAGCACTGCAGCCTGCCTTTCACCCCCCTTACTAGACACCAGCACTGCAGCCTGCCTTTCAAGCTCCCTTACTAGACACCAGCACTGCAGCCTGCCTTTCAAGCTCCCTTACTAGACACCAGCACTGCAGCCTGCCTTTCAAGCTCCCTTTACTAGACACCAGCACTGCAGCCTGCCTTTCAAGCTCCCTTACTAGACACCAGCACTGCAGCCTGCCTTTCAAGCCCCCCTTACTAGACACCAGCACTGCAGCCTGCCGTTCAAGCTCCCTTACTAGACCCCAGCACCGCAGCCTGCCTTTCAACACCCCCTTACTAGACACCAGCACTGCAGCCTGCCGTTCCAGCTCCCTTACTAGACACCAGCACTGCAGCCTGCCTTTCAAGCTCCCTTACTAGACACCAGCACTGCAGCCTGCCTTTCAAGCTCCCTTACAAGACACCAGGCACTGCAGCCTGCCTTTCACCCCCCTTACTAGACACCAGCACTGCAGCCTGCCTTTCAAGCTCCCTTAGTAGACACCAGCACTGCAGCCTGCCGTTCCAGCTCCCTTACTAGACACCAGCACTGCAGCCTGCCTTTCAATCTCCTTACAAGACACCAGCGCTGCAGCCTGCCTTTCAATCTTCCTTACTAGACACCAGCACTGCAGCCTGCCTTTCAAGCTCTCTTACTAGACACCAGCACTGCAGCCTGCCATTCAAACTCCCTTACTAGACACCAGCACTGCAGCCTGCCTTTCAATCTCTTACTAGACACCAGCACTGCAGCCTGCCTTTCAAGCTCCCTTACTAGACACCAGCACTGCAGCCTGCCTTTCAAGCTCCCTTACTAGACACCAGCACTGCAGCCTGCCTTTCAAGCTCCCTTAGTAGACACCAGCACTGCAGCCTGCCTTTCAACCCCCCTTACTAGACACCAGCACTGCAGCCTGCCTTTCAACACCACCTTACTAGACACAGGCACTGCAGCCTGCCTTTAAAGCCCCCCTTACTAGACACCAGCACTGCAGCCTGCCTTTCAATCTCCCTTACTAGACACCAGCAGTGCAGCCTGCCTTTCAAGCTCCCTTAATAGACACCAGCACTTCAGCCTGCCTTTCAAGCTCCCTTACTAGACACCAGCACTGCAGCCTGCCTTTCAAGCTCCCTTACTAGACACCAGCACTGCAGCCTGCCTTTCAAGCTCCCTTACTAGACACCAGCACTGCAGCCTGCCTTTCAAGCCCCCTTTACTAGACACCAGCACTGCAGCCTGCCTTTCAAGCTCCTTACTAGACACCAGCACTGCAGCCTGCCTTT
Organism: Lissotriton vulgaris; assembly: GCF_964263255.1. NCBI lineage: Eukaryota > Metazoa > Chordata > Amphibia > Caudata > Salamandridae > Lissotriton > Lissotriton vulgaris. Next base: position 6,741,512 of record NC_141700.1, read on the forward strand.
CAATCTCTTACTAGACACCAGCACTGCAGCCTGCCGTTCAAGCTCCCTTACTAGACACCAGCACTGCAGCCTGCCTTTCACCCCCCTTTACTAGACACCAGCACTGCAGCCTGCCTTTCAAGCTCCCTTACTAGACACCAGCACTGCAGCCTGCCTTTCAATCTCTTACTAGACACCAGCACTGCAGCCTGCCGTTCAAGCTCCCTTACTAGACTCCAGCACTGCAGCCTGCCTTTCAAGCCCCTTTACTAGACACCAGCAATGCAGCCTGCCTTTCAAGCTCCCTTACTAGACCCCAGCACTGCAGCCTACCTTTCAACCCCCCCTTACTAAACACCAGCACTGCAGCCTGCCTTTCACCCCCCCTTACTAGACACCAGCACTGCAGCCTGCCTTTCAATCTCCCTTACTAGACACCAGCACTGCAGCCTGCCTTTCAAGCACCCTTACTAGACCCCAGCACTGCAGCCTGCCTTTCAAGCTCCCTTACTAGACCCCAGCACTGCAGCCTGCCTTTCAAGCTCCCTTACTAGACACCAGCACTGCAGCCTGCCTTTCAATCTCCCTTACTAGACACCAGCAGTGCAGCCTGCCTTTCAAGCTCCCTTACTAGACACCAGCACTGCAGACTGCCTTTCAAGCACCCTTACTAGACCCCAGCACTGCAGCCTGCCTTTCAAGCACCCTTACTAGACCCCAGCACTGCAGCCTGCCTTTCAAACACCCTTACTAGACACCAGCACTGCAGCCTGCCTTTCAATCTCCCTTACTAGACCCCAGCACTGCAGCCTGCCTTTCAAGCACCCTTACTAGACCCCAGCACTGCAGCCTGCCTTTCAAGCTCCTTACTAGACCCCAGCACTGCAGCCTGCCTTTCAAGCTCCCTTACTAGACACCAGCAGTGCAGCCTGCCTCTTAAGCTCCCTTACTAGACACCAGCACTGCAGCCTGCCGTTCAAGCCTCCCTTACAAGACCCCAGCTCTGCAGCCTGCCTGTCAAGCCCCCCTTACTAGACCCCAGCACTGCAGCCTGCCTTTCAAGCTCCCTTACTCCACACCAGCACTGCGGCCTGCCTTTCAAGCCCCCTTTACTAGACACCAGCACTGCAGCCTGCCTTTCAATCTCCCTTACTAGACCCCAACACTGCAGCCTGCCTTTCAATCTCCCTTACTAGACACCAGCACTGCAGCCTGACTTTCAAGCTCCCTTTACTAGACCCCAGCACTGCAGCCTGCCTTTCAAGCTCCCTTACTAGACACCAGCACTGCAGCCTGCCTTTCACCCCCCCTTACTAGACACCAGCACTGCAGCCTGCCTTTCAAGCTCCCTTACTAGACACCAGCACTGCAGCCTGCCTTTCAAGCTCCCCTTACTAGACACCAGCACTGCAGCCTGCCTTTCAAGCTCCCTTTACTAGACACCAGCACTGCAGCCTGCCTTTCAAGCTCCCTTACTAGACACCAGCACTGCAGCCTGCCTTTCAAGCCCCCTTACTAGACACCAGCACTGCAGCCTGCCGTTCAAGCTCCCTTACTAGACCCCAGCACCGCAGCCTGCTTTCAACACCCCCTTACTAGACACCAGCACTGCAGCCTGCCGTTCCAGCTCCCTTACTAGACACCAGCACTGCAGCCTGCCTTTCAAGCTCCCTTACTAGACACCAGCACTGCAGCCTGCCTTTCAAGCTCCCTTACAAGACACCAGCACTGCAGCCTGCCTTTCACCCCCCTTACTAGACACCAGCACTGCAGCCTGCCTTTCAAGCTCCCTTAGTAGACACCAGCACTGCAGCCTGCCGTTCCAGCTCCCTTACTAGACACCAGCACTGCAGCCTGCCTTTCAATCTCCCTTACAAGACACCAGCGCTGCAGCCTGCCTTTCAATCTTCCTTACTAGACACCAGCACTGCAGCCTGCCTTTCAAGCTCTCTTACTAGACACCAGCACTGCAGCCTGCCATTCAAACTCCCTTACTAGACACCAGCACTGCAGCCTGCCTTTCAATCTCTTACTAGACACCAGCACTGCAGCCTGCCTTTCAAGCTCCCTTACTAGACACCAGCACTGCAGCCTGCCTTTCAAGCTCCCTTACTAGACACCAGCACTGCAGCCTGCCTTTCAAGCTCCCTTAGTAGACACCAGCACTGCAGCCTGCCTTTCAACCCCCCTTACTAGACACCAGCACTGCAGCCTGCCTTTCAACACCACTTACTAGACACAGGCACTGCAGCCTGCCTTTAAAGCCCCCTTACTAGACACCAGCACTGCAGCCTGCCTTTCAATCTCCCTTACTAGACACCAGCAGTGCAGCCTGCCTTTCAAGCTCCCTTAATAGACACCAGCACTGCAGCCTGCCTTTCAAGCTCCCTTACTAGACACCAGCACTGCAGCCTGCCTTTCAAGCTCCCTTACTAGACACCAGCACTGCAGCCTGCCTTTCAAGCCCCCTTTACTAGACACCAGCACTGCAGCCTGCCTTTCAAGCTCCCTTACTAGACACCAGCACTGCAGCCTGCCTTTCAATCTCTTACTAGACACCAGCACTGCAGCCTGCCGTTCAAGCTCCCTTACTAGACACCAGCACTGCAGCCTGCCTTTCACCCCCCTTTACTAGACACCAGCACTGCAGCCTGCCTTTCAAGCTCCCTTACTAGACACCAGCACTGCAGCCTGCCTTTCAATCTCTTACTAGACACCAGCACTGCAGCCTGCCGTTCAAGCTCCCTTACTAGACTCCAGCACTGCAGCCTGCCTTTCAAGCCCCCTTTACTAGACACCAGCAATGCAGCCTGCCTTTCAAGCTCCCTTACTAGACCCCAGCACTGCAGCCTACCTTTCAACCCCCCCTTACTAAACACCAGCACTGCAGCCTGCCTTTCACCCCCCCTTACTAGACACCAGCACTGCAGCCTGCCTTTCAATCTCCCTTACTAGACCCCAGCACTGCAGCCTGCCTTTCAATCTCCCTTACTAGACACCAGCACTGCAGCCTGCCTTTCAAGCACCCTTACTAGACCCCAGCACTGCAGCCTGCCTTTCAAGCTCCCTTACTAGACCCCAGCACTGCAGCCTGCCTTTCAAGCTCCCTTACTAGACACCAGCACTGCAGCCTGCCTTTCAATCTCCCTTACTAGACACCAGCGGTGCAGCCTGCCTTTCAAGCTCCCTTACTAGACACCAGCACTGCAGACTGCCTTTCAAGCACCCTTACTAGACCCCAGCACTGCAGCCTGCCTTTCAAGCACCCTTACTAGACCCCAGCACTGCAGCCTGCCTTTCAAACACCCTTACTAGACACCAGCACTGCAGCCTGCCTTTCAATCTCCCTTACTAGACCCCAGCACTGCAGCCTGCCTTTCAAGCACCCTTACTAGACCCCAGCACTGCAGCCTGCCTTTCAAGCTCCCTTACTAGACCCCAGCACTGCAGCCTGCCTTTCAAGCTCCCTTACTAGACACCAGCAGTGCAGCCTGCCTCTTAAGCTCCCTTACTAGACACCAGCACTGCAGCCTGCCGTTCAAGCTCCCTTACAAGACCCCAGCTCTGCAGCCTGCCTGTCAAGCCCCCCTTACTAGACCCCAGCACTGCAGCCTGCCTTTCAAGCTCCCTTACTCCACACCAGCACTGCGGCCTGCCTTTCAAGCCCCCTTTACTAGACACCAGCACTGCAGCCTGCCTTTCAATCTCCCTTACTAGACCCCAACACTGCAGCCTGCCTTTCAATCTCCCTTACTAGACACCAGCACTGCAGCCTGCCTTTCAAGCACCCTTACTAGACACCAGCACTGCAGCCTGCCTTTCAATCTCCCTTACTAGACCCCAGCACTGCAGCCTGCCTTTCAAGCACCCTTACTAGACCCCAGCACTGCAGCCTGCCTTTCAAGCTCCCTTACTAGACCCCAGCACTGCAGCCTGCCTTTCAAGCTCCCTTACTAGACACCAGCAGTGCAGCCTGCCTCTTAAGCTCCCTTACTAGACACCAGCACTGCAGCCTGCCGTTCAAGCTCCCTTACTAGACCGCAGCACTGCAGCCTGCCTTTCAAGCCCCCCTTACTAGACCCCAGCACTGCAGCCTGCCTTTCAAGCCCCCCTTACTAGACCCCAGCACTGCAGCCTGCCTTGCAAGCCCCCCTTACTAGACCCCAGCACTGCAGCCTGCCTTTCAAGCCCCCTTACTAGACCCCAGCCGGCCTTTCAAGCTCCCTAACTGGATCCGAGCACTGCAGCCTGCCTTTCAAGCCCCCCTTACTAGACACCAACACTGCAGCCTGCCTTTCAACCCCCCTTACTAGACATCAGCACTGCAGCCTGCCGTTCCAACTCCCTTACTAGACACCAGCACTGCAGCCTGCCTTTCAATCTCCCTTACTAGACACCAGCACTGCAGCCTGCCTTTCAAGCTCCCTTACTAGACACCAGCACTGCAGCCTGCCTTTCAAGCTCCCTTACTAGACCCCAGCACTGCAGCCTGCCTTTCAAGCCCCCCTTACTAGACACCAGCACTGCAGCCTGCCTTTCAATCTCCCTTACTAGACCCCAGCACTGCAGCCTGCCTTTCAAGCACCCTTACTAGACCCCAGCACTGCAGCCTGCCTTTCAAGCTCCCTTACAAGACACCAGCACTGCAGCCTGCCTTTCAAGCTCCCTTACTAGACACCAGCACTGCAGCCTGCCTTTCAAGCTCCCTTACTAGACACCAGCACTGCGGCCTGCCGTTCAAGCTCCCTTACTAGACCGCAGCACTGCAGCCTGCCTTTCAAGACCCCCTTACTAGACCCCAGCACTGCAGCCTGCCTTTCAAGCTCCCTTACTAGACCCCAGCACTGCAGCCTGCCTTTCAAGCCCCCCTTACTAGACCCCAGCACTGCAGTCCACCCTCAAACCTTCAGTACAACGGAGCCGCCTTTCACCTCCAGATCTAGAATGCCCGATGAAGCCTTGGTACTGGAAACTGCACTTTAACCCTTGGACAATCAAGCCCCCCAGTACAGCCCCCTGCGCCCAGTACAGCCCCCTGCCCCCCAGTACAGCAGACTCTTGCCCTCCTGCCCCAGGGCACTCACCATCAGCCCCGCCTCCACGGTGGGCACCAGGGTCAGCTTGCTGCCATCCGACACCCCTGAGTCCTGGAGTCGCCCCGAGGTCAGCCGCCTGCGGAGAGATGAGGGGGTCAGACGGGGCAGCTCTGGGGGGGCCATGTCCGGACCTTCCCTCCCACAAAGACCCCTGCCCGGGCAGCAGTGGGGTACACACCCCTGCCTTTAAACTGGCAAGGTGGACACCCGTGTGATACTGCCTGCCCCCCCCCCCCCCCCCGGTCATAGGACTGACGACGACCGCCCGCAGGACCCCACATGTAAATGACCCACTCACCCCCTGACGGATCTAGGGAGAGGACAACCCCCCCCCCCCCCCGGACAGATCCAGAGAGAGTCACCCCGACCCTACAGGAACTCCCCCATGGGACAGCTATGGTCAGACTTCGGTTTCTGACCCCCACACTGACAGCCACAGAAGGACCCCCCCCCCAGTAGAGACCGCCCGGCACCCCACACGCACACACACATGCACCCCCCACAGGCAGACCTAGGAAGTCTTGACCCCCCCCCCCCTCCTCCCCCCCACGTGCCTCACCATCCCAGCTAACCCATGGAGAGTCTCGACCACCCCCCGCACTTACAACCCCTCCCCTGACAGACCTAGGGAGGGGTCTAACCCCCCATGCATAATTAGGGAGGGATCTTACCACACACTTACATGCCCCCCAGACCATGGGCTAGCCCTACACCCCCCCATACACACTATGTTCTAGCCCAGCCCCCCTCCCCCCAGACATAACATGTCCTGGCCCTGCCTCCTCCCCACATACCTTGGGCTAGTCCTGCCCCCCCCCTCCACAGACCATGAGCTAGTCCTGCCCCCACTCCACAGACCATGGGCGAGTCCTGCCCCCACTCCACAGACCATGGGCGAGTCCTGCCCCCCCTCCACCGACCATGGGCTAGCCCTGCCCCCCCCCCCCACACACAGACCATGGCCTAGTCCTGTCCCCCTCAGACCACGTACTAGCCCTGCCCCCCAAAGACCATATTCTAGCCCTGTAACCACACACAGACCATGTTCTAGCCCTGCCCCCCACACACAGACCATGTTCTAGCCCTGCCCCCCACACACAGACCATGTTCTAGCCCTGCCCCCCACACACAGACCATGGTCTAGCCCTGCCCCCCACACAGACCATGTTCAAGCCATGCCCCCCCCCCCACAGACCATGTCCTAACCCTGCCCCCAAGACCATATTCTAGCCCTGCCCCCCACGCACAGACCATGTTCAAGCCCTGCCCCCACACACACACACAGACCATGTCCTAGCCCTGCCCCCGCTAAACACAGACCATGTCCTAGCCCTGCCCCCACGCACAGACCGTGTTCTAGCCTTGCCACCCCACACACAGCCCATGTTCTAGCCTTGCAACCCCACACACAGTCCATGTTCTAGCCCCCCACATACCATGTCCTAGCCCTGACCCCACCCCCACACACACACCATGGGCTAGTCCTGTTTCCCTCAGACCATGTCCTAGCCCCCCCACACACAGACCATGTCCTAACCCTGCCCCCCCCACACACACAGACCATGCCCTAGCCCCCCTCACAAACCATGTCCTAACCCTGCCCCCCCACACACACAGACCATGTCCTAACCCTGCCCACGCCAGACATACCGTGTCCTAGCCCTGCCCCCCCACACAGACCATGTCCTAACCCTGCCCCCCCCACACACACAGACCATGCCCTAGCCCCCCTCACAAACCATGTCCTAACCCTGCCCCCCACACACATAGACCATGTCCTAGCCTTGCCCCCCACACACACAGACCATGTCCTAACCGTGCCCACCCCAAACATAACATGTCCTAGCCCCGCCCCCCCCCACACACAGACCATGTCCTAGCCCTGACCCCCCACACACAGACCATGGGCTAGTCCTGTCCCCCTCAGGCCATGTTCTAGTCTGCCCCCCACACAGTCCATGTCCTAGCCCCCCCCCACAAACCATGGGCTAGTCCTGTCCCCCTCAGACCATGTCCTAACCCTGCCCCCCCCCACAGATCATGTCCTGCCCCCCCACACACACAGACCATGTCCTAGCCCCACACACACAGACCATGGGCTAGTCCTGTCCCCCTCAGACCATGATCTAGTCTGCCCACACACACAGACCATGTTCTAGCCCTGCCCCCCCCAACGATCATGCCCTGCCCCCCCCCCACACACAGACCATGTCCTAGCCCCCCCCCACACACACAGACCATGGGCTAGTCCTGTCCCCCTCAGACCATGATCTAGTCTGCCCCCACACACAGACCATGTTCCAGCCCTGCCCCCCCCCCACAGATCATGTCCTGCCCCCCCACACACAGACCATGTCCTAGCCCCCCCCACACACAAACCATGGGCTAGTCCTGTCCCCCTCAGACCATGTTCTAGCCCTGCCCCCCCCCCCCACAGATCATGTCCTGCCCCCCCCCCCCCGCACACACAGACCATGTCCTAGCCCCCCCCCCACACACACACACAGACCATGGGCTAGTCCTGTCCCCCTCAGACCCTGTCCTCGCCGTGCCCCCACACACACAGACTCACCGGTCGCGGTGCAGCACGCTCAGCCGCTCCCGGGGCACCCTCAGCCGCTGGGCCAGGCGCCGCTCCAGCCCCTCCACCGTCTCCTCGGCCGGGACGCTGAGCTCGAAGCGGGTCCCCGTGGTGCTCTGCACCGACAGCTGCATGGGGGCGGCGGGGGCCCCGGGGGGCGGCTCGCAGGGCACCCGGCGGGGGCTGCAGCTCCGGGGGTCCATGCGGGCACCTGCGGGGGGAGGAGAGGGGGTCAGTGAGGTCACTTGGGGGGGGGGGGGAGAATCGGGGGTACTCTAGAGGGGACATGACTTGAGGCGTTCATTCACGGTCCGATCCAGGGGTGTTACAAAGGGCCCCCGGGAAGGGGGGGGTTAACCCACGGGTCCAGTGTGAGGGTTTTCAGGAACGTTACAAGGGGCCCCCTCCCTGAGTTTTGGGGGGTGTTATCCACGGGTCCCCGGTGTGGGGGTGTTCTAAGAAGCCCCCTATAGAAGTACCGGGGGGGGGGGGGGGGGGCATCCAATGGTATGGTGTTAGTGTTACAAGGCACCCCCTCACTGTGTACCGGGGGGGGGGGGGTCATCCAATGGTATGGTGTGAGGGTGTTCAGGGGGTGTTACAAGCCCCCCCTCACTGGGTACCTGGGGGGGGGGGTCATCCAATGGTATGGTGTGCAGGACTTAAGGGGGTGTTACAAGCCCCCCCCCCCCTCACTGGGTACCTGGGGGGTCATCCAATTCAGTTGTGTGAGAGAGGTCGGGCGGTGTACGGGGCCCCCCCATCTCTAAGTACCTCGGGGGGGTCCCTTTTGTGGGTGTCCTTACCAGGCTTCTTTTGGGGTCTCCCGTCCAGTGGTTTTCCTTCACGAGGCTCCTTTTAAGATGCTTCCTTTTTTGGGGTGTCCTCCCCGTGAGATCCTTTCCAGGGATACTCCTTGGCTGGGTCTTCTCTGGGTGACTTCCTCGGGGGTCTCCCTGCGGGGTCCTTCTCCTGAAGGTGGGGGGCTGAAATACTCCTTTGTGGTTCTTGTCCCGGGTGTTCCTTCCGGGGGGGGGGGGGGGATTTCCCAGCGATCCTGGATTCAGGGGTCCTGTGCGGTACTCTCGGGGTCTCCTGTGCTGACCCTGGGGGGCTCTGGGGAGGGGGGGCTCCACTGAGATACTCCTTTGTGTCCCGGATGTTCCTTCCTGGGGGTGTCCAGTGATCCTGGGGTCCTGTCCGCTCCTCTGGGGCCCCCTGTGTTGACCCTGGGGGTCTCTCTCTCTCTCTGGGGGGGGGTTTCTCTCCGGTGAGGGGGGTCCACTCCTTTGTGGTTCTTGTCCCGGATGTTCCTTCCTGGGGGTCTCTCCCAGTGATCCTGAATTCGGGGGTCCTGTCCGTTCCTCTGGGGTCGACCCTGGGGGGCTCTCTCTTTCTCTCTGGGGGGGTCCTCTCAGGGGGGGGCTCTGCTGCTCCTGCGGTTCCCGCGCTCCTCTGCGCCCTAGCAGCTCAAAGTAGCAAAAAAAAGTTACATTGTGTCCTCAGCGTTCCGAGGCTTCCCTGCGAGGCCCCGCCCCCGGCCGCCGCAGCCAATAGCAAGCCACTGTCCATCCGCAGACAATGGCACTCGGTGTCAGACCCCACCCACTCCGTGTACACCAATAGCAGTCACTGGCTACTCCGCCCCCACGTGGCTGCCGGCTGCACGTGTCCGCCTATCAGCGGCTGATGCCGGGATAGCTCCTACGCCATTGGGCCGGGAGTCGGGGGGCGTGACTACGAGAAGTCCTGAAGGCTCCGCCCCTTTCTTCTGTGTTCGCCATTCATAATATATGGAGCTTACAACAAAGGACGGGGGATGGGCGGAGCGGCCGAGGCCGGGGAGGGGGGGCAAGGGTCACAGGGAGGGGGAGGGGATCACGAGGGGCTTCCATGGCTTAAACCCCCTCCCCCAGCGCTCCATGTGCCAGCTCGGGGCTGCGGCTGGAGAGTGGGGGAGGGGCGGAGACTAAACATGGCTGCAGACGGGGGGGGGGGGCTAGGGTGAAAGGTACAATGAGAGCCCCCCACCCCCGCTGCGAGGGGCGGATCAATTGGGGGGGCATAGGCACCCCTCATCATCACCCCATGGGGTCTACCCAAGGTACCCCCCCACATCCTCCTGCGGGGCACCCCTCAGACCACCTCATGGGGTCTACCCAACGTACACCCAGCATCCTCCTGCGGGGCACCGCTCAGACCACCCCATGGGGTCCACCCAAGGTACCCCCCCACATCCTATTGCGGTGCACCCCTCAGACAACCCCATGGGGTCTACCGAAGGTACACCCTGCATCCTCCTGCGGTGCACCCCTCAGACCACCTCATGGGGTCTGCCCAAGGTACACCCAGCATCCTCCTGCAGGGCACCCCTCAGACCACCCCATGGGGTCTGCCCAAGGTACACCCAGCACCCTCCTGCGGGGCACCCCTCAGACCACCTCATGGGGTCTACCCAAGGTACACCCAGCACCCTCCTGCGGGGCACCCCTCAGACCACCTCATGGGGTCTACCCAAGGTACACCCAGCATCCTCCTGCGGGGCACCCCTCAGACCACCCCATGGGGTCTACCGAAGGTACACCCAGCATCCTCCTGCGGGTCACCCCTCAGACCACCCCATGGGGTCCACCCAAGGTGCACCCAGCATCCTCCTGCGGTGCACCCCACAGAGCACCTCATGGTGTCTACCCGTGGTTCCTTCTTATCTTAAACTCTCCGCCTCCTCTTCAATTGTGGATACATAATCTGACCATTCTTGGCAGGGCCAAATCTTCAGGTGTCGCCCTGGTGAAAAGACTCAACCTTCCGTCCCAAATTAGCACCATGGCCGAGAATGCACGCTACCAACTGTGCCTTTTCTGGCGGATCTGACGCTATATTTGTCAAAACGAATGGGGATAGGATGTGGTCTGATGGCTAGGTTGCTGACTTTGGAGCTGGGAAACGAAGGTTCGAGCCTCGGGGTCGCGTCCACATCCTGTGAGTCTGGGCAAATCACGTAACCTCCCGAGTCTGCCCAAAAAATAATGTGTCCTTATGTAAAGTAACCGGTGCTCATGTAAATTACTCCAATACCTTCGGGTCAAGTTCGCGCTATATAAATCTGAAACAAACAAAAAAAACTCTTATCCAATCTTCCGTACTCTCCAGACTGGACTACTGTGATTCCCTCTGTGCAGGCCTCTCCAACACCCATCTGTCTCCTTTAAAACCCATCCCCTACTCGGCTGTGTGTTTCATCTACGGGGCGAAAAGAAATGACCATATCACGCCTCTGCTGATAACTCTTTGCGGGCTTCCCATTGAAGCTAGGATCATATACAAGACTGCTTGTATCACCCATAAAGCCATTCACACCTCTACCCCTCTCTACCTAGCAAACAAACTCAAATTATCAGGTGTCTCCAGACCTTCTCGATATGCTGAAAATCTGCTGCTTGAACCTCCAAAAGGGAAAGACTCCTAGCACAATCTTGCTCAGGTAACGCGACTAGAATTCGGAACTCCCTACTTCTAACCTTCGCACTGCATCTCCAAAATGGACCTTAACACTCTTCTCTTCCAAAGAAATGTTCTCTATAATCACTCCTTGCCAAGTCCCCGCCAGGCACGCGCTCTCCCATTCAATAGCGTGACCCTGTTAGAATCTAATGTGTCTTTGCCCAATCCTCCCTATCGTATACTGTGTTATGTTAGCATTCATGTAGCTGTTTTATGTTGATCACTATTGAAAATGTGTATGAGCAGCCGCTTTTAACATTGTGCAGACTAAAGTTAGCTTCTGAGACGCCATTTTTCCGCCTTGTACTCGCCATGTTCTGTGAGTGAAGCCCGGCCTCGTGCCCCGCTCCCCGCTCGCCTCAGCAGAAAGCTGCTGTTCAGTAATTCCCTCTTATCCTGTTCAGGGCTGAAGCCCAGATGTACTAAATGAATAGTTTATTCTGCTTTCGCATGCCTATCCCTGGTCTTGGTTATGATTCCACACTAGAGAGAGCTGAGCCCGAACAAGAAGACCGTGGGAGCCTGATAATGTGTACCCATTCTGCAGGTGGCAACTCATCCTTCAGTGCCTTCTTTGTTCCGTCTTTACCCCAGCTGTATTTTTCCATTAGGGGCGGGATTTGAGAGGAGTTGGACGCCTTATTCTGTGTTATCAAGTGTTTTGAAGTCAGTCCTTCGACAGCTATCCCATGAGTCTGGTCACACCGGGCACCGGTGCAGTGTACTTACTAATAAAGTGTTAGATTTTATTCTCCATTAGAATCCCGACTCTTCATTTCTGGGAAGTCCAAGAGGTGGTCGAGAGTGACCCGGGTGGCCCATTTCGGGTCACTTCCTTCAACCTTGACTATTACATGACACTCTTGAGAGGTATAACAACTGCCTTTCTGCTTTAACTCTGTAATTATGTATTTGTGTAACCTTGATAGCTTTAAATTTTCTAAATTTGTAATCTAATATAACTTTGTAATTTGTAAATACGTAACTCTCACAATGACTAACTGTAGTAGCTATACGTATTGTCACCTACTACCCTTTTAGCCTTAATTTCTCATATAACATTCTTCACCCTAGTAAATCCCTCTGACACCTCTGGGTAATCTCCGTGCTATATAAAAATGCATAAATAAATGGGGTCTACCCAAGATACACCACTCAGATAACCATGTACGGTCTAACCAAGGTGCACCTTTGAGCCCATCCCATGTGATCTACCCACGGTGCACCCCGCAGCCTCCCTAAATATTGCTTACAGTTTCCCGGGCCTAGGCAGCAGACACTCATACTATGAATTACACACTGCAAGAGGCAGCATTTAATCCCTGGTGGGCAGTAACTAGTCTCCTGATGTCACACACAACAGCCTGTTAGTTTGGCTGTCCTCATCCAGCCTTACACCTGACCCTATAAGTCACAGACTAAGTCTGGACATTCTACCAACAATACCCCATGAGAGGTACTTCAGTTTAAGTAAAACCGCTGGGTGCAGGCTGGAGTCAGGGAGCGCATAAGATGGCAGGGCAGCCAGTGGCAACACAATGGCAGCCTCACAGGCCCTCCCCATCCCATATACCAGCCATTCTTAGTGCCCTTAACATGCCACAAAAGCATTTTAGTTTGGTCCCCACCGCAGTGTTGTTGTACAGGTGTAGGGAGTTCTAGCGACGAGTAGGCAGAGAGGACTCACACAAGGAATGTGTCACCTCAGGAGGTGACTTATGCTCGCCGGACCACCAACTGCCATTATGAAGTACTCAATTACACTGCCTGGCAGGTGAAGTATTCCTAAAAACTGCTGTAAGCAGATGTGGTTCAAACCACAGCCATCATTCCATTCCAGAGACTCTCACAGACATCTCACAGGTATGGAGCTGTGAAAGACATCTGGAGGATCTAAAATTCGAAAAGATCACATAACATTGTCATAACCCTGTGTCTCACCAATTGTGGTGGCCTGAAATGTGAAAAATGAAGTAAGAATGTGCGTAGACTACTGCAAGGTGAGTCAGATAACCTCATCTACTAGTACACAGTGTCTCCAGGTGAAGATGTCTTCAACAGCACCTCTGAAAGTTGCTGGTGATTAGAGATACATTTGTCGTATGGAAACGGTGTCAATGTTACCTGGGAAGGAAGACCAAGACCACCCAACCAAGATGGCCAAGGGGTAAGGAGCTCCGGCCGGGAGCTCCCGGCGAGGACCGTCGTCTTGGCAAAAATACTTGGAATTTTACCCAATCGAACCAGCCATACCCCGGGTATTGAAAGCAATTTTTCAGCGATCCCCAAGGTGAATTCTTTTACAGCAAAAATCGACCGCGTACGGAATTCAGAGGAATATGGCTGATTGATCCATTGAGCTGCATATTGCAGCTGAGAAGAGATGGGCTTGGGTTCACTCTCTGGGTGTCAACCCTATGCCTTCACCTACCTTCCGATCACTCCTCTACTACTCTGCATCCCGCTACAATCAACTTCACATACGGATTACCTAGAGTCGACGGCCCGGCTCGTTTCCTGTTGTGGCTGCCCTTACCCCGGAGATGTTTTTCCCGGTCGGAGTGGAAGGAGAGCAGGGACTCTTGGTCTGCAGCTGCCTCTCTCTCAGGGACTGCTCCTCTTGCGATCCAGGAGTAGGGACTGCCTTATTCCACTGGTGAGGTGCTTGGCTTCTGAGGGGTCTCCACTTCACAATCAGAATTGGCTGAGGTTCATATGTATGGAGTCCTCTATCCCATGCTGTGGGTGGTTCTTGGCGGGATCATCGTCTGCAACCTGTCCTGTCCGTGGATCATCGCATCAGCAAGCTGGTTTTGTGCATTGTGATGAACTGCTGAGTTTCTCTCCCGTTCTCCATCTCCTCCCGTCCGCCGCCTGTTCGATGATAATGGCGGGTGTTGTGGTGGCCATCTTTCACGCATACGCAGTCCTCTCGGCTGTTTACTAATCCCGGCTCTTTGAGTGACGACAATCCAGTTATGCCGCAGCACGGCAACATCAATCCGGCTGTGGACTTAACCCCTTTTCTGGAAACGGACCATGCCTTTGTTCCATCCCAGGGGTGATGGACTGGCCCTGGTTTTACACTAGTTGGTGCCGGTTTGCGGGACTTGTATTTTTATCTAAAAGTCCGTCTTCCCAATCTCCTACCCCTGCTACTCCATGTATCGTTTTATTTGGTGTGTGCCCATCTCTCCGTTGCTTCTCCTTATTTATTGTACATTGATGTCTGTTCTTACTTATCTGTTTTTTGTGCAACTTCCTTGCTTTCATCTATGTAAAGCGCTCTGACACCTCCGGGTCTAGCCAGCGCTATATAAAACTCCCCCCTGTTGGACAGGCCCCATGAAGGGCCGCTCTCCCCCGGCCCAACCAGGCCCGAGTCCGGGCCCGCAAGTACCACACACCACCGTTGCACGTCCTCTGTCCCCTCAGGGACCTCTGCCCTCGAGCATGTCAACCTCGTGGGTCCGATCCACTGCCGGCCCTCGCACCCATCCTGGGGCGCCATCTTGGACACTCCACCACGAGGCCGCCTGGCCCCCGATCGACCTCAACCCTGGGCCTGGCCAAGCCTCAGACATCCCGGCACCACCATCCACCCAGGAGGTGAGCGGGCTACTTGGCAAGTCAATGGGAGAAAGAGGTGTCGATGGCTCTCCCCCGCCAAGTGCCGCTCGCCCATCGCCTCCCCGGGCGCCGGCTCCACCCCCCTGCTGGGTGTCTGGACTCACTCATCCCGGACCTCCCGACCTCCAAGTGCGAGGGTCCGGACATCAAAGCACACCAGCCCTATAACTGGGGCAGCTCCAGAGCAGGAAGGCAGTTGTATCTTGGAGTCGAGAGACGTAAAGAGGACTCATCCTTGACGGACTACTGGCGCTGCCGTAGCTCTGTCTTGTGCACCATCGTCCTGCCTGTTGGCGCTGCCACAGCCTTCGCAACCTTCATATCCTTCATCGTCGTCGGGACCTGCTGGCGTGGCCGCGGACCGTTGTAACCGTCATCTTCACCGGGACCTGCAGGCTCCGCCGCGGACCGTCGTTTTTCCTTCGCCCATCTCGGGACCTGCTGGCTCCGCCGCGGCCCGATCATCTAGAACGCCGAGCTCGAGGATTGAGAGCTATTTTCCACTCATCGGTAACAAAGACTGTCCCGCTACCCCTTTCCTAAGCCAGAGACTAGAACCGAGGGGACCCCTGAGTCCAGACCTCCTTGTATCACATCATCGTAACCTAATAATTGCATATAAAGTCTCGTTAACCTTCAACCTTGTGTGGTGTCCGTCTGTGGGGGGGGAAGTTACTTGTCTGTACAGTAGTTGGAGACGGCTCTCCCTGGAGACCTCTCCCCGTAGTCTCGGCCGACCCTCCCGGTCCGTCTAACATTGGTGGCCAGCGGCGCGATCCGAATCACCGCATAACGTACAGAGAGTAGCTCACCCCACGACGAAATCACAATGACAACCAAAGAAAGCGGATCAACCGAGAAGTTCCAAATGGAGAAACTGGAGGAGTACAGCCATCGTGAACTAAAACAATTCTGCATCGAACTGGGTATCGCTACCACCGGACTAAGCACCAAAGACGATTTTAAGCATGCCCTAGAATCTTGGGCAGAGACCGGGGCTGCCGGAACCCCCGATCAAAGCACCGCAGAAAAAACCACCACGGCCCCTGAAGGGCAAAGAACGGGTCTCTCGCAAGACGAGATCCAGGAAAGAGAAAGAACCCGACTACACGAGCTAGAAATGGCCCGACTCAAGATGGACGTTGAACTCAAGTTGGCCGAACAAAAAATCAACTTAGAGCACCTGCGTCTCCGAGAGGAAAGAGAGGAGAAACAGAGACAAAGGGAGCTCGAGGAAAAGAAACTGGCGTACGAACACGAACGGAACCTAGCCGAGATCAACCTGCGCAAACAGAATAAAGAAGTAGGGGTGCCCGAGCGACCCCACACCTCAGGGACCACAGACAAAAAGGTACACATCCCCAAGGATGTTGTCCGAGAATATTTCCGAGAGGGCGACATCCAGCAATGGTTTAAGGCCTATGAAATCGCTATGACTGCACACCGGATCGATAGAAGCGACTGGGGAGCCGGTCTATGGGGGAGATTCCTCAATGAGGGCCGCGATACCCTGCTACAGCTCCCGGACCACCAGATGACCTCCTATGACCATATGAAAGCGGCACTCCTCACCCGCTATGGCCTCACACCCGAGATGTACCGTCAGAGGTTCCGAGACTGCACCCGCGTCCCGGGTACAACTTGGGTGGACTATGTAACGTACTTTAGCCGAGCTTTCGAGGGCTGGATCAGAGGAAGCAACGTCACGACCTACGAACAACTGTTCAATCTGATGGTATGGGAGCATCTGTCGAACAATTGCTTCATTGAGCTCCGCCAGCACCTCCTCGACAGCAAGTTAGCGGATCCCCGGCAGCTCGCGGCCGAAGCTGACCGGTGGGAGATCACCAGAGTGGGCCGGAATGGGTCCTACGAACAGAACCGGAACAACAATGGTCAGCACCGACCAAGAGGAGGAGGAGGGGGCCAAGGACGAGGAAGAGACAACGCTCCGGTCGCCCCCGCTACCAGCACCACCCCCCCGGCCAACCGGGGCAGCACCCCGGTGCGACCGGGGTACAGAGCCAATGTCACGTGTCACCGATGCCAACGAGTAGGCCACTATGCAAACGACCCAAACTGCCCGCAGTACCAGAGCCCAAGACCCCGCCAAGTGGCCGCTGCGGCCCTAGGGGAGGAACAGATCTCCAAGGAGCAGGAAGAATACGAACAAGAGCATCAAGAGTGGGAGCCAGCCGCCATGGCTCTAGCATGCTTAGGGGGGAAAGACATGGTCCCGCGGGTCCCCCTACCCGCTAACACCCAGAAGTACAGCCAATGGGTGAGCATCAATGGACGCCGGGCCGAAGCCCTTCGTGACACCGGGGCCAGTGTAACAGCCGTCCGCTGTCACCTGGTGACCCCAGAACAGTATCTACCGAACATTCTCTGCCCTGTACGATCAGCCGATAACTCGGAAAGTCTGTGTCGGATGGCCTGCGTCCCTTTCGAATGGGGAGGGGTCTCCGGCATGTTGAAAGTAACGGTCCGAGACGATGCCCCCGTAGACTGCCTCCTTGGAAATGACCTTGAAAGCTCTCCGTGGGCCGCCGTGGAGCGAAAAGAACACCTAGGGATGTTAGGCGTCCCGGACTGGGCGTGCGTCACCACCCGGTCCATGGCCGCCCGTGCCAACCACCGCCCAGAAGAACCCGAATGGCCGGCGCCACCGCCTCCGGTCGCCCCAGCCGAAACCACCGACCATGACATCCCCCCCGAACCAGCTCAACCTTCCGACCTCGCTAACCTCGACCAGTGGCCTCAAGAGGGGGGGCCCACGCAAGAACAATTTCGCCAAGAACAGAAGACCTGTCCCTCCCTCGAGGGACTCCGCCAGCAAGCGCTCGCCCAGAGCGCAGGGGATACCCCCGGAACTCATTGGGTCTACTGGGACAATGATCTGCTGTACAGCGAGCAAAGAATCGCCGAGCTGGGGGCCAACCGAGTATTGGTGGTGCCCCTCCGTTTTAGAGACTTCCTGCTAAACCTGGCCCACGATGTCCCCCTAGCAGGACACCTGGGACAAGATAAAACCTACAGTCGCCTAGTGACCCACTTCTTCTGGCCCAAAATGAGGAACGATGTGCACCAGCATTGCCGATCTTGCCCCACGTGCCAAGCCAGTGGGAAGAGCGGCCGCAAACTAAAGGCCCCCCTGCAACCGTTTCCTGTGGTCACTACCCCATTTGAGAGGGTCGGAATAGACATTGTGGGGCCCCTGGACCCGCGCACAAAACAAGGCCATCGATTCATCTTGGTGCTAGTAGACCACGCCACCCGCTACCCTGAGGCTGTTCCTCTGCGGACTGTGACAGCCCCGGTAGTCGGCCGGGCTCTGATGGGGATCTTCTCCCGCGTGGGCTTCCCCCGAGAAGTCGTCAGCGACAGAGGCACGAACTTTATTTCTAAATACATGAAATCCCTCTGGCAACAGTGCGGGGTCACCTACCGATTCACGACCCCCTATCACCCTCAAGGGAACGGACTTGTTGAGCGGTTCAACCGCACGCTAAAGGGAATGATCGGGGGGTTGGAAGAGCCCCTCCGTCGCCAGTGGGATGTGCTGCTGCCGTGCCTCCTCTTCGCCTACCGAGAGGTCCCTCAGAAATCCCTGGGCTTCAGCCCATTTGAACTGCTATATGGACACCCAGTGCGGGGGCCGCTCAGCCTAGTCAAAGAAGGCTGGGAGATGCCTCCGTTAAAGAACCCTCCAGATGTCTTCCGGTACCTCCTAGCCCTCCGCAACCAGACCCGGCGGTTCAGGGAACTGGCAAAAGCCAACCTAGAGGCCAGTCAAGAGGACATGAAAAAATGGTATGACCAGAACGCCTCATCCATTGAATTCGAACCTGGCCAACAGGTATGGGTGATGTCCCCCACTGAGCCATGCGCCCTGCAGGACAAATGGACGGGGCCCTTCAAAGTAGTCGAGCGCAAGGGCCCTGCCACCTATCTCATCGACATGGAATCCTCCCGGAACCCTCTCCGGGTCCTCCACGCTAACAGACTAAAGCCCCACTTTGTGCGAACAGAGCTCAGCCTCCTGATGGCCACAGACAATGGGATTGAAGAAGACTCCGAGCCTCTCCCTGACCTCCTACGGACTCAGGAGCAAGACGGCTCCGTGGATGGGGTCCGACTCTCGGAGGCCCTCACCAGGGAACAACGCCAAGAGTGTCAAGCCCTCCTATCACAGTTCGCCAGCCTGTTCTCCCTCACCCCCGGTGTCACTCCCTGGTGTGTGCACGATGTGGACACGGGGGACAGCCCCCCTATCCGCCACCGGGCCTACCGCGTGCCAGATCGGGTACGGGCCTGCATCCAGGAAGAGGTGGCCAAGATGCTCACACTCGGGGTCATCGAGCCCTCAGACAGTCCCTGGGCCAGCCCTGTAGTGCTGGTCCCCAAAGCAGCTGCACCCGGCACCACACCAGAACTCCGGTTCTGCGTCGACTACCGGGGCTTGAATGCGGCCACCAGAACAGACGCGCATCCCATACCCCGAGCAGATGAACTAATCGACCGCATGGGAGCTGCCCGCTATCTCAGTATCTTCGATCTGACAGCGGGCTACTGGCAAATCGGCCTCACACCCCGGGCGCAGGAACGTTCTGCCTTTTCCACCCCCGATGGCCATTACCATTTCACCGTCATGCCCTTCGGCATGAAGAATGCCCCGGCAACCTTCCAACGGCTCGTCAATCAGGTCCTGGCGGGGCTCGAAGGATTCAGCGCCGCCTACCTAGACGACATCGCTGTATACAGCCACCATTGGGCCGAGCACCTCCACCACCTCCGAGCAGTGCTGCAAGCCCTTCAGCGAGCTGGCCTCACGATCAAGGCCAGCAAGTGTCAAATTGGGCAAGGATCTGTAACCTACCTCGGGCACCAGGTGGGAAGCGGCCTGGTGGCCCCTCTGCAGCTAAAAATTGCCGCCATCCAGTCTTGGCAGCCCCCCATCACTCAGACCGAGGTACGAGCCTTCCTGGGCCTCACAGGATATTATCGAAGGTTCGTGAAGGACTACGGTACCATAGTAGGGCCCCTCACAGAACTCACGTCAAAAAACCAGCCCAAGAACGTCAACTGGACCCCGGAGTGCCAAGCTGCATTTGAACAACTAAAAGCCGCCATGTGTTCTGCCCCTGTGCTCCAGGCCCCCGACTACAGCCGGGAGTTCGTTGTCCAGACGGATGCCTCCGACCATGGCATTGGGGCAGTCCTGTCCCAAGTAAACACCGACGGCCTCGATCAACCGGTGGCCTTTATCAGCCGGCGACTCCTACCACGGGAACAACGCTGGAGCACCATAGAGAGGGAGGCCTTCGCTGTGGTATGGGCCCTCAAGAAACTCCGGCCCTACCTTTTTGGCACCCACTTTCGGGTGCAAACTGACCACCGGCCCCTGCAGTGGCTGATGCAGATGCGGGGGGAGAACCCGAAGTTACTACGCTGGTCCATCTCCCTGCAGGGTATGGACTTCACAGTTGAACACCGGCCTGGGCCAGATCACGCCAACGCGGATGGCCTGTCCCGCTTCTTCCGCCTCGACGAGGAGAGTCCCCAAGAGGATGGGTGACTCTCCC
The DNA here is from genome assembly GCF_964263255.1 of Lissotriton vulgaris. Taxonomy (NCBI): domain Eukaryota; kingdom Metazoa; phylum Chordata; class Amphibia; order Caudata; family Salamandridae; genus Lissotriton; species Lissotriton vulgaris. The sequence continues at coordinate 6,761,887 of NC_141700.1, forward strand.
CGCCTTCAGCTGGGGGGGACGCATGTTGGACAGGCCCCATGAAGGGCCGCTCTCCCCCGGCCCAACCAGGCCCGAGTCCGGGCCCGCAAGTACCACACACCACCGTTGCACGTCCTCTGTCCCCTCAGGGACCTCTGCCCTCGAGCATGTCAACCTCGTGGGTCCGATCCACTGCCGGCCCTCGCGCCCATCCTGGGGCGCCATCTTGGACACTCCACCACGAGGCCGCCTGGCCCCCGATCGACCTCAACCCTGGGCCTGGCCAAGCCTCAGACATCCCGGCACCACCATCCACCCAGGAGGTGAGCGGGCTACTTGGCAAGTCAATGGGAGAAAGAGGTGTCGATGGCTCTCCCCCGCCAAGTGCCGCTCGCCCATCGCCTCCCCGGGCGCCGGCTCCACCCCCCTGCTGGGTGTCTGGACTCACTCATCCCGGACCTCCCGACCTCCAAGTGCGAGGGTCCGGACATCAAAGCACACCAGCCCTATAACTGGGGCAGCTCCAGAGCAGGAAGGCAGTTGTATCTTGGAGTCGAGAGACGTAAAGAGGACTCATCCTTGACGGACTACTGGCGCTGCCGTAGCTCTGTCTTGTGCACCATCGTCCTGCCTGTTGGCGCTGCCACAGCCTTCGCAACCTTCATATCCTTCATCGTCGTCGGGACCTGCTGGCGTGGCCGCGGACCGTTGTAACCGTCATCTTCACCGGGACCTGCAGGCTCCGCCGCGGACCGTCGTTTTTCCTTCGCCCATCTCGGGACCTGCTGGCTCCGCCGCGGCCCGATCATCTAGAACGCCGAGCTCGAGGATTGAGAGCTATTTTCCACTCATCGGTAACAAAGACTGTCCCGCTACCCCTTTCCTAAGCCAGAGACTAGAACCGAGGGGACCCCTGAGTCCAGACCTCCTTGTATCACATCATCGTAACCTAATAATTGCATATAAAGTCTCGTTAACCTTCAACCTTGTGTGGTGTCCGTCTGTGGGGGGGGAAGTTACTTGTCTGTACAGTAGTTGGAGACGGCTCTCCCTGGAGACCTCTCCCCGTAGTCTCGGCCGACCCTCCCGGTCCGCACTGTCACTGGACTTCCGCAAGTTCAAACAGATGCCGAAATACCTTCAGGAACTAGTGAAGAACACTGAGGGAGGTATCCCTGCGCTCGAGTCTTTGTGTACTGCAGCATCGTCTTCAGAAAGTCACCGGAGGCACCTGAGCATGGCCGGTGAAGACCTAGACCGGCGGTGAGAGGAAGGATTCCAGTGCCTCACGCGACACATTTCAGTTCAATCCTACCAGGGTGAAGGGCATTGGTCACTTCATGGTCTAGTGAGGGGTGCAGGTAGTTTCAGAGAGAGTGGAGCCCCTCAACACCTGGCCTGGACATCAAATTCCGAAGGAGTTGCAACGCAACGGTTACTATTGTTATCCGAATGGAGACTGAAATAACCCAGATGTGTGACTCTAGCATCAGATCGAACAGCTCAGCTGGAACAGGTGAGCAGACTTGAGCGCAAGCTTCTACACACAGACTGTCCACTAGATCTTCCCTCATCTTTACAGTCTTTGTCCCTCTCCCTGCTAATGACAGATGTCAGCTTTGAGAGAGTAAGGGTTGCGCTCTAGCAGCAAAAGACTCAACGTGCTGCATGCTCCAGAAAGAGATTCCCTGCCAGTTCCTTGCTTGAAGTGTGTAGTTCTTGGAAAATTTACGCCTTTCCGAAAGGTAAGCCTCTCTGTCCCCCCTCTGTTGCCCGGCTGCCAGTGCTCAGGGTGGGGGCATGCCTCTCTGCCCCCCCCCCCCCCTGATGCCTAGCTGCCAGTGCTCAGGGTGGGGGAAGCCTCTCTTCCCCCCCTCCCTCTGATGGCCTTGCTCAGGGTGGGGTCATGCCGCTCTGTCCCCCCTCTGTTGCCCGGCTGCCAGTGCTCAGGGTGGGGTCATGCCTCTCTGCCCCCCCCCCCCTCTGATACCTGGCTGCCAGTGCTCAGGGTGGAGGCATGCCTCTCTGCCCCCCCCCCCTGATGCCTAGCTGCCAGTGCTCAGGGTGGGGGAAGCCTCTCTTCCCCCCCTCCCTCTGATGGCCTTGCTCAGGGTGGGGTCATGCCGCTCTGTCCCCCCTCTGTTGCCCGGCTGCCAGTGCTCAGGGTGGGGTCATGCCTCTCTGCCCCCCCCCCTCTGATGCCTGCTGCCAGTGCTCAGGGTGGGGGCATGCCTCTATGCCCCCCCCCTCTGGTGCCTGGCTGCCAGTGCTCAGGGTGGGGGCATGCCTCTCTGCCCCCCCTGATGCCTAGCTGCCAGTGCTCAGGGTGGGGGCATGCCTCTCTGCCCCCCCCTGATGCCTAGCTGCCAGTGTTCAGGGTGGGGGAAGCCTCTCTTCCCCCCCTCCCTCTGATGGCCTTGCTCAGGGTGGGGTCATGCCTCTCTGATGCCTGGCTGCCAGTGCTCAGGGTGGGGTCATGCCTCACTGCCCCCCCCCCCTGATGCCTGGCTGGCAGTGCTCAAGGTGGGGAAGCCTCTCTTCCCCCCTCCCTCTGATGGCCTTGCTCAAGGTGGGGCATGTCTCTCTGCCCCCTCCCCCCTCTGATAGCCTGGTTGGCAGTGCTCAGGGTGGGGGCATGTCTCTCTGCCCCCCCTCTGATTCCTGGCTGCCAGTGCTCAGGGTCGGGGCATGCCTCTCTGCCCCCCTTTGATAGCCTGGTTGGCAGAGCTCAGGGTGGGGTCATGCCTCTCTGCCCCCCCCCCCCCCCCTCTGATGCCTGGCTGGCAGTGCTCACGGTGGGGAAGCCTCTCTTCCCCCCTCCCTCTGATGGCCTTGCTCAGAGTGGGGGAAGCCTCTCTGCCCCCCCCCCCCCCCCCCCCTCTGGTGCCTGGCTGCCAGTGCTCAGGGTGGGGGCATGCCTCTCTGCCCCCTCCTGCTCCCTGAGCCCCGGCCAGGCCCGTCTGTGATGCCTGGGGGTGTTGTCTGCAGTCTGTCAGTCACACCCAGGCAGCCTCAGTCACAAACACACATTAGCAGAGTGGGACCCGCCTCAGCAAGAACCGCTGAGAGCAGCAGAGGCCGCAGCCGGGGGGAGGGGGAGGGACGGCCCAGGGCGGGCCCAGCAGAGCCCGAGCAGAGGAAAACACACCTGCACCAAGACCTAACCGAAACACAGCAGGACCCCCCCGGTGATGCAGAGTCCACTCTCCACAGACCCCTCGGGATGCGAGGCAGGCTCAGGGCTCTCCCTGTCCACCCACCACCCTAACAACTAATATTAGCGTCACGGCGTTCCTCTCCACACGAAGAGCCGTGTGATCGTGGGCACTACAGGCACATCCGCGCTCCCCTCTGTCCCCTTTCACGATAGGCACACCACTGCTGTGCCCCTCCTATCACTACAGACATATCCATCACTACAGACCTCCGCCAGACCCCCTCCACGCCCGGGCGGCTGCAGTGTGTGTCACGCCCGGCGCGTCACATGTACTCGCCTCTGACGTCAGTCCTGCGGATGCGCCTTCCACGTGCGGGCAGCCTGGGCGGAGGGTGTCCTCACAGTTTCCAAGGAGTTTCCTGGGAAGAAGAGGACGTGTGGCATGTGACCGCCTCCCAGAAGCTGCCCCATCCCTGCTCCACTGTGGAGGGGGCCCTCACTCCACCCCCCACGGGATTACAGGCACAGGCCTTACAGTGCGAGCGGCTTACTCTACCCCGGGGTCAGCTATGCACTGGTGAGACCAACAGCCCCCTGCAGGCCCTTGGCATGCACCGGTGTGACACGTGACTGACTCTACCCCAGTGTCAGCTCTACATACCATTTACATGCACTGGCGTCACATGTGACTGACTCTACCCCGGACTCAGGCCTTGGTGTGACTGACTCTACCCCGGGGCCAGCTCCACAGACCCTCAGATGGCGCTGGCATGGAATACGCCTGACTCGACCCCAGGCACAGCCCAGAGCACCCTTCACTGGCAGGACATTGGACTGACTCTCTTTCCCAGCCCCAACCACCTTTCAGAGGCACTGGCCTGACATGCAAATTGCTGTTCACAAACCCATCCGTCTTTAAAAGCCATAAGCCTGACATTTCTACTGACTGAATGCCCCTTCCCCACCCACTTTTCAAAGATACACGCCTGACAGGGTCTCAGCCCTCACGAGCACTCATCGGTCACTGGACTGAGCCCCGGCCCGTCAGACCACCGAGAGACACAGGCGCCTGGTAATGTTACTCTGTCTGTCCCAGCTCTATTGACGTGGACCTGACTGCCCCTGCCCCAGCTATACACTTTCAATTCACTGAACTGACATGTGTCCGACTCATCCCCAGGTCCACCGACTCCTTCCAGGCACACCGCCCTCACAGGTGACTCACTTTACCCACCTTTCGGACATCCCAGCTTCCTGGAAATCTCTTTCCACACATATCACTCTGTGTGTCACTCTGGCAATTAGAACACGTCACATAGCAACCTCACAAGCTCCAGCCACCTCCTTTCACCCTTAACCCGTCTATGATAGGGAGCTGATGACAATCTGATCCTCTCTACACAATACCTACACCAGACCATACCCATCCAACTCATGTAAATGAGAGGACTGATATGACAAAACACCTGTGTTTACATCAAAATGTGCTGGTGAAGGACATGGAGCAAATTAAAGGCCGAAACATGTAACATCCTCAATAAACCAGACAAGGAGACCCAGAACAGTGTCTTTTTTTGGTACTTTCTCCAATTTCATGAGTTTGGTTCGTGTATGCTGAGGTTTTGTCTCTTATGACAACATACTATAATTTAGGAGTTTTTATTAATCACTCTATTGATAAATTCCTGAGTTGTAAAGCTGGTCGTTGCTTCAAGGATGCTCATTCCAGAAGACCGGATGTAATACATGAACTGTAAATTGCAAGCTACATAGAAGAGAACGCCTTTTTTTTTTCCCCCTTGCCCAACTCAGAGCCGGCCACTACCCCCTGAAGCCAATCAGTGTCCAATTGCCGAAGACAAATCATGCTCGAGAGCATCATCCACGAAACCGTAGACGAAGAAAAGAAAATTACAATATACAACACAAAAACAAACGGGCTTTATTGTGTTCTCAGAATAGAAAGATTGAAATGTGCCTTACACGGTAACCCTCTGCACGGAGCATTTACCTTGTGCGGTTTGGGAAGCACAGCTGGTCGCTTCTCTGAAGCCCCAACCTCAGCTACAAACAAATAACTCCCTGGCGAGTTCTGCAAACAAAGAACCAGACCACATGAAGACCAGAAGAGACAGAACCCGGCCACATGAAGATCAGAAGAGAGAGAACCAGACCACATGAAGTTCAGAAGAGAGAGAACCAGACCACACGAAGACCAGAAGAGACAGAACCCGGCCACATGAAGATCAGAAGAGAGAGAACCTGACCACATGACGTTCAGAATAGCTAGAACCCGACCACATGAAGATCAGAAGAGTCAGAACGCGACCACATGAAGACCAGAAGAGTCAGAACCCGACCACACGAAGATCAGAAGAGAGAGAACCAGACCACACGAAGATCAGAAGAGAGAGAACCAGACCACATGAAGACCAGAAGAGACAGAACCCGGCCACATGAAGATCAGAAGAGAGAGAACCAGACCACATGAAGTTCAGAATAGCTAGAACCCGACCACATGAAGTTTAGAAGAACTGGAACGTACAACATGAAAGTCAGAAAAGTTAGAACCTGATCACTTGAAGGCCTCAAGTGCTGTAACCCGACAACTTGCAGTTCAGAAGGAGTTTGTGTTCCACTCATGTCTCAGGCTCCGGACATCTGATTTACCGATTCGGTAATTGCCATGGATTCCTATGGGCCTTGAGGCCTTGAGGCCCATAGGAATCAATGTCAATTACCGAATCGGTAAAATTACCGATTTTGCAAGGGGGACAGGTGTCACTTTGACACCCTGTTGCACCCCTGATTCAGGCTTGTGTGCCATATGACACACATACATGCCCCTAGGGCATGTCTGTGTGCCACATGGCACAGATGTGCATGTAGACTGTAATTCGTTATTTACCACCAAATAGTATTTGGTGGTAAATAATGAATCAGTAATGGCCTGTGGCACTGTTTAAAGTGCCACCTACATCTGTATTTACCGATTCTGTAAATTTACCAATTCTGTAACTATAAGGCCCCCTACATGTCAAACAACAAATATTGGTCGGTAACGGCCGAAATCAGCCAAAATTGGTCGTTACCGACCGGTATTTGCCGTCCTACATCTGGCCCCTCGGTGATTTGCCCAGAATCACAATGTTGAGGAGACACAGAGACTCGAACCTGGCTCCCCAGCTTCAAAGTCGGCAGCTCTGGCTGTACAGTCACATCCTCTCCCCTGTTTGAAAGGTAGAAGGCGGGGTTTCCTGGGTCAAAGTGCGTGCGTGTAAGGCACCGGGTGGCAGGGAGTGCACCAGGGTCCCCAGGCACTGCTGGCTTGGTCACGACGCTGCCCAGGACTCACCCTGGCGTGCACACGTCCTCCAGAGCACGCCCCTCTAGCGCCTCTGCAGCCCTGGAGCACACACCTGGCCGCCCCAGGGTCACCAGCAACGTGTTGATCGAGTCGAGTTCCAAGGGCGGCGCTAGGCGTGAGCAAGACGTGATGTCAGGAGTGACAGGGCTGAAGGGCCCGCGGGCCATTCCCAGCCAGGAATGGGGAAGCGCTGGTGACTGGGTAGGTGAGCGTCCTACCTCACGCCCCCATCAGAGCCGCGTCACCCGCATCCCTGGGCGAGGAGTGTGTGAGTCAGGGCCCGTCACCAGAGCAGCTGCAGGAGGCACAGGCGTGACACCTGCGTGGGAGCAGCGGGGACATGGAGAGGGGTGCACAGCACACCTGAGCGGAGACACACAAAAACCACCTACAAGAGGCTGCGGCGTGACACCTGCGTGGGAGAAGCGGGGACATGGAGAGGGGTGCACAGCACACCTGAGCGGAGACACACAAACACCACCTACAGGAGGCTGCGGCGTGACACCTGCGTAGGAGCAGTGGGGACACGGAGAGGGGTGCACAGCACACCTGAGCGGAGACACACAAACACCACCTACAAGAGGCTCCGGCGTGACACCTGCGTGGGAGCAGTGGGGACACGGAGAGGGGTGCACAGCACACCTGAGCGGAGACACACAAACACCACCTACAAGAGGCTCCGGCGTGACACCTGCGTGGGAGCAGCGGGGACACGGAGAGGGGTGCACAGCACACCTGAGCGGAGACACAAACACCACCTACGGGAGGCTGCGGCGTGACACCTGCGTGGGAGCAGCGGGGACACGGAGAGGGGTGCACAGCACACCTGAGCGGAGACACACAAACACCACCTACAGGAGGCTGCGGCGTGACACCTGCGTGGGAGCAGCGGGGACATGGAGAGGGGTGCACAGCACACCTGAGCGGAGACACACAAACACCACCTACAGGAGGCTGCGGCGTGACACCTGCGTGGGAGCAGCGGGGACACGGAGAGGGGTGCACAGCACACCTGAGCGGAGACACACAAACACCACCTACAGGAGGCTGCGGCGTGACACCTGCGTGGGAGCAGCGGGGACAAGGAGAGGGGTGCACAGCACACCTGAGCGGAGACACACAAACACCACCTACAAGAGGCTGCGGCGTGACACCTGCGTGGGAGCAGCGGGGACACGGGGAGGGGTGCACAGCACACTTGAGCGGAGACACAAAAACACACAAAGCAACACACCAAGCACAAACACCACCTACAGGAGGCTGCGGCGTGACACCTGCGTGGGAGCAGCGGGGATAAGGAGAGGGGTGCACAGCACACCTGAGCGGAGACACACAAACACCACCTACAGGAGGCTGCGGCGTGACACCTGCGTGGGAGCCGCTGGGACATGGAGAGGGGTGCACAGCACACCTGAGTGGAGACACACAAACACAGAGAAACACACCAAGCACAAACACCACCTACAGGAGGCTGCGGCGTGACACCTGCGTGGGAGCAGCGGGGACACGGAGAGGGGTACACAGCACACCTGAGCGGAGACACACAAACACCACCTACAGAAAGCTGCGGCGTGACACCTACGTGGGAGCAGCGGGGACAAGGAGAGGGGTGCACAGCACACCTGAGCGGAGACACACAAACACCACCTACAAGAGGCTGCGGCGTGACACCTGCGTGGGAGCAGCGGGGACACGGAGAGGGGTGCACAGCACACTTGAGCGGAGACACACAAAAACACACAAAGCAACACACCAAGCACAAACACCACCTACAGGAGGCTGCGGCATGACACCTGCGTGGGAGCAGCGGGGACACGGAGAGGGGTGCACAGCACACCTGAGCGGAGACACACAAACACCACCTACAGGAGGCTGCGGCGTGACACCTGAGTGGGAGCAGCGGGAACACGGAGAGGGGTGCACAGCACACCTGAGCGGAGACACACAAACACCACCTACAGGAGGCTGCGGCGTGACACCTGCGTGGGAGCAGCGGGGACACGGAGAGGGGTGCAAAGCACACCTGAGCGGAGACACACAAACACCACCTACAGGAGGCTGCGGCGTGACACCTGCGTAGGAGCAGCGGGGACACGGAGAGGGGTGCACAGCACACCTGAGCGGAGACACACAAACACCACCTACAGGAGGCTGCGGCGTGACACCTGCGTGGGAGCAGCGGGGACACGGAGAGGGGAGCACAGCACACCTGAGCGGAGACACAAACACCACCTACAGAAGGCTGCGGCGTGACACCTGCGTGGGAGCAGCGGGGACACGGAGAGGGGTGCACAGCACACCTGAGCGGAGACACAAACACCACCTACAGAAGGCTGCGGCGTGACACCTGCGTGGGAGCAGCGGGGACACGGAGAGGGGTGCACAGCACACCTGAGCGGAGACACACAAACACCACCTACAGGAGGCTGCGGCGTGACACCTGCGTGGGAGCAGCGGGGACACGGAGAGGGGTGCACAGCACACCTGAGCGGAGACACACAAACACCACCTACAGGAGGCTGCGGCGTGACACCTGCGTAGGAGCAGCGGGGACACGGAGAGGGGTGCACAGCACACCTGAGCGGAGACACACAAACACCACCTACAGGAGGCTGCGGCGTGACACCTGCGTGGGAGCAGCAGGGACACGGAGAGGGGTGCACAGCACACCTGAGCGGAGACACAAACACCACCTACAGAAGGCTGCGGCGTGACACCTGCGTGGGAGCAGCGGGGACACGGAGAGGGGTGCACAGCACACCTGAGCGGAGACACAAACACCACCTACAGAAGGCTGCGGCGTGACACCTGCGTGGGAGCAGCGGGGACACGGAGAGGGGTGCACAGCACACCTGAGCGGAGACACACAAACACCACCTACAGGAGGCTGCGGCGTGACACCTGCGTGGGAGCAGCGGGGACACGGAGAGGGGTGCACAGCACACCTGAGCGGAGACACACAAACACCACCTACAGGAGGCTGCAGCGTGACACCTGCGTGGGAGCAGCGGGGATACGGAGAGGGGTGCACAGCACACCTGAGCGGAGACACACAAACACCACCTACAGGAGGCTGCGGCGTGACACCTGCGTGGGAGCAGCGGGGACATGGAGAGGGGTGCATAGCACACCTGAGCGGAGACACACAAACACCACCTACAGGAGGCTCCGGCGTGACACCAGCGTGGGAGCAGCGGGGACATGGAGAGGGGTGCACAGCACACCTGAGCGGAGACACACAAACACCACCTACAAGAGGCTGCGGCGTGACACCTGCGTGGGAGCAGCGGGGACACGGAGAGGGGTGCACAGCACACCTGAGCGGAGACACAAACACCACCTACAGGAGGCTGCGGCGTGACACCTGCGTAGGAGCAGCGGGGACACGGAGAGGGGTGCACAGCACACCTGAGCGGAGACACAAACACCACCTACAGGAGGCTGCGGCGTGACACGTGCGTAGGAGCAGCGGGGACACGGAGAGGGGTGCACAGCACACCTGAGCGGAGACACAAACACCACCTAAAAGAGGCTGCGGCGTGACACCTGCGTAGGAGCAGCGGGGACATGGAGAGGGGTGCACAGCACACCTGAGCGGAGACACACAAACACTACCTACAGGAGGCTGCGGCGTGACACCTGCGTAGGAGCAGCGGGGACACGGAGAGGGGTGCACAGCACACCTGAGCGGAGACACACAAACACCACCTACAGGAGGCTGCGGCGTGACACCTGCGTAGGAGCAGCGGGGACACGGAGAGGGGTGCACAGCACACCTGAGCGGAGACACAAACACCACCTACAGAAGGCTGCGGCGTGACACCTGCGTAGGAGCAGCGGGGACACGGAGAGGGGTGCACAGCACACCTGAGCGGAGACACAAACACCACCTACAAGAGGCTGCGGCGTGACACCTGCGTAGGAGCAGCGGGGACACGGAGAGGGGTGCACAGCACACCTGAGCGGAGACACAAACACCACCTACAGGAGGCTGCGGCGTGACACCTGCGTAGGAGCAGCGGGGACACGGAGAGGGGTGCACAGCACACCTGAGCGGAGACACAAACACCACCTACAGAAGGCTGCGGCGTGACACCTGCGTGGGAGCAGCGGGGACACGGAGAGGGGTGCACAGCACACCTGAGCGGAGACACACAAACACCACCTACAAGAGGCTGCGGCGTGACACCTGCGTAGGAGCAGCGGGGACATGGAGAGGGGTGCACAGCACACCTGAGCGGAGACACACAAACACCACCTACAGGAGGCTGCGGCGTGACACCTGCGTGGGAGCAGCGGGGACATGGAGAGGGGTGCACAGCACACCTGAGCGGAGACACACAAACACCACCTACAGGAGGCTGCGGCATGACACCTGCGTGGGAGCAGCGGGGACAAGGAGAGGGGTGCACAGCACACCTGAGCGGAGACACACAAACACCACCTACAGGAGGCTGCGGCGTGACACCTGCGTGGGAGCAGCGGGGACACGGAGAGGGGTGCACAGCACACCTGAGCGGAGACTAACAAACACCACCTACAGGAGGCTGCGGCGTGACACCTGCGTGGGAGCAGCGGGGACAAGGAAAGGGGTGCACAGCACACCTGAGCGGAGACACACAAACACCACCTACAGGAGGCTGCGGCGTGACACCTGCGTGGGAGCCGCTGGGACACGGAGAGGGGTGCACAGCACACCTGAGCGGAGACACACAAACACAGAGAAACACACCAAGCACAAACACCACCTACAGGAGGCTGCGGCGTGACACCTGCGTGGGAGCAGCGGGGACACGGAAAGGGGTGCACAGCACACCTGAGCGGAGACACACAAACACCACCTAAAAGAGGCTGCGGCGTGACACCTGCGTAGGAGCAGCGGGGACATGGAGAGGGGTGCACAGCACACTTGAGCGGAGACACACAAACACTACCTACAGGAGGCTGCGGCGTGACACCTGCGTAGGAGCAGCGGGGACACGGAGAGGGGTGCACAGCACACCTGAGCGGAGACACACAAACACCACCTACAGGAGGCTGCGGCGTGACACCTGCGTAGGAGCAGCGGGGACACGGAGAGGGGTGCACAGCACACCTGAGCGGAGACACAAACACCACCTACAGAAGGCTGCGGCGTGACACCTGCGTAGGAGCAGCGGGGACACGGAGAGGGGTGCACAGCACACCTGAGCGGAGACACAAACACCACCTACAAGAGGCTGCGGCGTGACACCTGCGTAGGAGCAGCGGGGACACGGAGAGGGGTGCACAGCACACCTGAGCGGAGACACAAACACCACCTACAGGAGGCTGCGGCGTGACACCTGCGTAGGAGCAGCGGGGACACGGAGAGGGGTGCACAGCACACCTGAGCGGAGACACAAACACCACCTACAGAAGGCTGCGGCGTGACACCTGCGTGGGAGCAGCGGGGACACGGAGAGGGGTGCACAGCACACCTGAGCGGAGACACACAAACACCACCTACAAGAGGCTGCGGCGTGACACCTGCGTAGGAGCAGCGGGGACATGGAGAGGGGTGCACAGCACACCTGAGCGGAGACACACAAACACCACCTACAAGAGGCTGCGGCGTGACACCTGCGTGGGAGCAGCGGGGACATGGAGAGGGGTGCACAGCACACCTGAGCGGAGACACACAAACACCACCTACAAGAGGCTGCGGCGTGACACCTGCGTAGGAGCAGCGGGGACACGGAGAGGGGTGCACAGCACACCTGAGCGGAGACACACAAACACTACCTACAGGAGGCTCCGGCGTGACACCTACGTGGGAGCAGCGGGGACACGGAGAGGGGTGCACAGCACACCTGAGCGGAGACACAAACACCACCTACAGGAGGCTGCGGCGTGACACCTGCGTAGGAGCAGCGGGGACACGGAGAGGGGTGCACAGCACACCTGAGCGGAGACACAAACACCACCTACAGGAGGCTGCGGCGTGACACCTGCGTGGGAGCAGCGGGGACAAGGAGAGGGGTGCACAGCACACCTGAGCGGAGACACACAAACACCACCTACAAGAGGCTGCGGCGTGACACCTGCGTAGGAGCAGCGGGGACATGGAGAGGGGTGCACAGCACACCTGAGCGGAGACACACAAACACCACCTACAGGAGGCTGCGGCGTGACACCTGCGTGGGAGCAGCGGGGACACGGAGAGGGGTGCACAGCACACCTGAGCGGAGACACACAAACACCACCTACAAGAGGCTGCGGCGTGACACCTGCGTAGGAGCAGCGGGGACATGGAGAGGGGTGCACAGCACACCTGAGCGGAGACACACAAACACCACCTACAGGAGGCTGCGGCGTGACACCTGCGTGGGAGCAGCGGGGACATGGAGAGGGGTGCACAGCACACCTGAGCGGAGACACACAAACACCACCTACAGGAGGCTGCGGCATGACACCTGCGTGGGAGCAGCGGGGACAAGGAGAGGGGTGCACAGCACACCTGAGCGGAGACACACAAACACCACCTACAGGAGGCTGCGGCGTGACACCTGCGTGGGAGCAGCGGGGACACGGAGAGGGGTGCACAGCACACCTGAGCGGAGACTAACAAACACCACCTACAGGAGGCTGCGGCGTGACACCTGCGTGGGAGCAGCGGGGACAAGGAAAGGGGTGCACAGCACACCTGAGCGGAGACACACAAACACCACCTACAGGAGGCTGCGGCGTGACACCTGCGTGGGAGCCGCTGGGACACGGAGAGGGGTGCACAGCACACCTGAGCAGAGACACACAAACACAGAGAAACACACCAAGCACCAACACCACCTACAGGAGGCTGCGGCGTGACACCTGCGTGGGAGCAGCGGGGACACGGAGAGGGGTGCACAGCACACCTGAGCGGAGACACACAAACACCACCTACAAGAGGCTGCGGCGTGACACCTGCGTGGGAGCAGCGGGGACACGGAGAGGGGTGCACAGCACACCTGAGCGGAGACACACAAAAACACACAAAGCAACACACCAAGCACAAACACCACCTACAGGAGGCTGCGGCATGACACCTGCGTGGGAGCAGCGGGGACACGGAGAGGGGTGCACAGCACACCTGAGCGGAGACACACAAACACCACCTACAGGAGGCTGCGGCATGACACCTGCGTGGGAGCAGTGGGGACACGGAGAGGGGTGCACAGCACACCTGAGCGGAGACACACAAACACCACCTACAGGAGGCTGCGGCGTGACACCTGCGTGGGAGCAGCGGGGACACGGAGAGGGGTGCACAGCACACCTGAGCGGAGACACACAAACACCACCTACAGGAGGCTGCAGCGTGACACCTGCGTGGGAGCAGCGGGGACACGGAGAGGGGTGCACAGCACACCTGAGCGGAGACACACAAACACCACCTACAGGAGGCTGCGGCGTGACACCTGCGTAGGAGCAGTGGGGACACGGAGAGGGGTGCACAGCACACCTGAGCGGAGACACACAAACACCACCTACAGGAGGCTGCAGCGTGACACCTGCGTGGGAGCAGCGGGGACACGGAGAGGGGTGCACAGCACACCTGAGCGGAGACACACAAACACCACCTACAGGAGGCTGCGGCGTGACACCTGCGTGGGAGCAGCGGGGACACGGAGAGGGGTGCACAGCACACCTGAGTGGAGACACACAAACACCACCTACAGGAGGCTGCGGCGTGAAACCTGCGTAGGAGCAGCAGGGACACGGAGAGGGCTGCACAGCACACCTGAGCGGAGACACACAAACACCACCCACAGAAGGCTGCGGCGTGACACCTGCGTGGGAGCAGCGGGGACACGGAGAGGGGTGCACAGCACACCTGAGCGGAGACACAAACACCACCTACAGAAGGCTGCGGTGTGACACCTGCGTGGGAGCAGCGGGGACACGGAGAGGGGTGCACAGCACACCTGAGCGGAGACACACAAACACCACCTACAGGAGGCTGCGGCGTGACACCTGCGTGGGAGCCGCTGGGACACGGAGAGGGGTGCACAGCACACCTGAGCGGAGACACACAAACACCACCTACAGGAGGCTGCGGCGTGACACCTGCGTGGGAGCAGCGGGGACACGGAGAGGGGTGCACAGCACACCTGAGCGGAGACACACAAACACCACCTACAGGAGGCTGCGGCGTGACACCTGCGTGGGAGCAGCGGGGACACGGAGACGGGTGCACAGCACACCTGAGCGGAGACACAAACACCACCTATAGAAGGCTGCGGCGTGACACCTGCGTGGGAGCAGCGGGGACACGGAGAGGGGTGCACAGCACACCTGAGCGGAGACACACAAACACCACCTACAGGAGGCTGCGGCGTGACACCTGCGTGGGAGCAGCGGGGACACGGAGACGGGTGCACAGCACACCTGAGCGGAGACACACAAACACCACCTACAGGAGGCTGCGGCGTGACACCTGCGTGGGAGCAGCGGGGACACGGAGAGGGGTGCACAGCACACCTGAGCGGAGACACAAACACCACCTACAGGAGGCTGCGGCATGACACCTGCGTGGGAGCAGCGGGGACAAGGAGAGGGGTGCACAGCACACCTGAGCGGAGACACAAACACCACCTATAGAAGGCTGCGGCGTGACACCTGCGTGGGAGCAGCGGGGACACGGAGAGGGGTGCACAGCACACCTGAGCGGAGACACACAAACACCACCTACAGGAGGCTGTGGCGTGACACCTGCGTGGGAGCAGCGGGGACACGGAGAGGGGTGCACAGCACACCTGAGCGGAGACACACAAACACCACCTACAGGAGGCTGCGGCGTGACACCTGCGTAGGAGCAGCGGGGACACGGAGACGGGTGCACAGCACACCTGAGCGGAGACACACAAACACCACCTACAGGAGGCTGCGGCGTGACACCAGCGTGGGAGCAGTGGGGACACGGAGAGGGGTGCACAGCACACCTGAGCGGAGACACACAAACACCACCTACAGGAGGCTGCGGCGTGACACCTGCGTGGGAGCAGCGGGGACATGGAGAGGGGTGCACAGCACACCTGAGCGGAGACACACAAACACCACCTACAGGAGGCTGCGGCGTGACACCTGCGTGGGAGCAGCGGGGACACGGAGAGGGGTGCACAGCACACCTGAGCGGAGACACAAACACCACCTACAAGAGGCTGCGGCGTGACACCTGCGTAGGAGCAGCGGGGACACGGAGAGGGGTGCACAGCACACCTGAGCGGAGACACAAACACCACCTACAGAAGGCTGCGGCGTGACACCTGCGTGGGAGCAGCGGGGACACGGAGAGGGGTGCACAGCACACCTGAGCGGAGACACACAAACACCACCTACAGGAGGCTCCGGCGTGACACCTGCGTGGGAGCAGCGGGGACACGGAGAGGGGTGCACAGCACACCTGAGCGGAGACATAAACACCACCTACAGGAGGCTGCGGCGTGACACCTGCGTAGGAGCAGCGGGGACACGGAGAGGGGTGCACAGCACACCTGAGCGGAGACACAAACACCACCTACAGAAGGCTGCGGCGTGACACCTGTGTGGGAGCCGCTGGGACACGGAGAGGGGTGCACAGCACACCTGAGCGGAGACACACAAACACCACCTACAGGAGGCTCCGGCGTGACACCTGCGTGGGAGCAGCGGGGACATGGAGAGGGGTGCACAGCACACCTGAGCGGAGACACACAAACACCACCTACAAGAGGCTGCGGCGTGACACCTGCGTGGGAGCAGCGGGGACACAGAGAGGGGTGCACAGCACACCTGAGCGGAGACACAAACACCACCTACAGGAGGCTGCGGCGTGACACCTGCGTAGGAGCAGCGGGGGCACGGAGAGGGGTGCACAGCACACCTGAGCGGAGACACAAACACCACCTACAGGAGGCTGCGGCGTGACACCTGCGTAGGAGCAGCGGGGACACGGAGAGGGGTGCACAGCACACCTGAGCAGAGACACAAACACCACCTACAAGAGGCTGCGGCGTGACACCTGCGTAGGAGCAGCGGGGACACGGAGAGGGGTGCACAGCACATCTGAGCGGAGACACACAAACACCACCTACAGGAGGCTGCGGCGTGACACCTGCGTAGGAGCAGCGGGGACATGGAGAGGGGTGCACAGCACACCTGAGCGGAGACACACAAACACCACCTACTAGAGGCTGCGGCGTGACACCTGCGTGGGAGCAGCGGGGACACGGAGAGGGGTGCACAGCACACCTGAGCGGAGACACACAAACACCACCTACAGGAGGCTCCGGCGTGACACCTGCGTGGGAGCAGCGGGGACACGGAGAGGGGTGCACAGCACACCTGAGCGGAGACACAAACACCACCTACAGGAGGCTGCGGCGTGACACCTGCGTGGGAGCAGCGGGGACACGGAGAGGGGTGCACAGCACACCTGAGCGGAGACACACAGACACCACCTACAGGAGGCTGCGGCGTGACACCTGCGTAGGAGCAGCGGGGACACGGAGAGGGGTGCACAGCACACCTGAGCGGAGACACACAAACACCACCTACAAGAGGCTCCGGCGTGACACCTGCGTGGGAGCAGCGGGAACACGGAGAGGGGTGCACAGCACACCTGAGCGGAGACACACAAACACCACCTACAGGAGGCTCCGGCGTGACACCTGCGTGGGAGCAGCGGGGACACGGAGAGGGGTGCACAGCACACCTGAGCGGAGACACAAACACCACCTACAAGAGGCTGCGGCGTGACACCTGCGTAGGAGCAGCGGGGACACGGAGAGGGGTGCACAGCACACCTGAGCGGAGACACAAACACCACCTACAGAAGGCTGCGGCGTGACACCTGCGTGGGAGCAGCGGGGACACGGAGAGGGGTGCACAGCACACCTGAGCGGAGACACACAAACACCACCTACAGGAGGCTCCGGCGTGACACCTGCGTAGGAGCAGCGGGGACACGGAGAGGGGTGCATAGCACACCTGAGCGGAGACACACAAACACCACCTACAAGAGGCTGCGGCGTGACACCTGCGTGGGAGCAGCGGGGACACGGAGAGGGGTGCACAGCACACCTGAGCGGAGACACACAAACACCACCTACAGGAGGCTGCGGCGTGACACCTGCGTAGGAGCAGCGGGGACACGGAGAGGGGTGCACAGCACACCTGAGCGGAGACACAAACACCACCTACAGAAGGCTGCGGCGTGACACCTGCGTAGGAGCAGCGGGGACACGGAGAGGGGTGCACAGCACACCTGAGCGGAGACACACAAACACCACCTACAAGAGGCTGCGGCGTGACACCTGCGTAGGAGCAGCGGGGACACTGAGAGGGGTGCACAGCACACCTGAGCGGAGACACAAACACCACCTACAGGAGGCTGCGGCGTGACACCTGCGTAGGAGCAGCGGGGACACGGAGAGGGGTGCACAGCACACCTGAGCGGAGACACAAACACCACCTACAGGAGGCTGCGGCGTGACACCTGCGTGGGAGCAGCGGGGACAAGGAGAGGGGTGCACAGCACACCTGAGCGGAGACACACAAACACCACCTACAGGAGGCTGCGGCGTGACACCTGCGTGGGAGCATCGGGGACACGGAGAGGGGTGCACAGCACACCTGAGCGGAGACACACAAACACCACCTACAGGAGGCTGCGGCGTGACACCTGCGTGGGAGCAGCGGGGACACGGAGAGGGGTGCACAGCACACCTGAGCGGAGACACAAACACCACCTACAGGAGGCTGCGGCGTGACACCTGCGTAGGAGCAGCGGGGACACGGAGAGGGGTGCACAGCACACCTGAGCGGAGACACAAACACCACCTACAGGAGGCTGCGGCGTGACACCTGCGTAGGAGCAGCGGGGACACGGAGAGGGGTGCACAGCACACCTGAGCGGAGACACAAACACCACCTACAGGAGGCTGCGGCGTGACACCTGCGTGGGAGCCGCTGGGACATGGAGAGGGGTGCACAGCACACCTGAGCGGAGACACACAAACACCACCTACAGGAGGCTGCGGCGTGACACCTGCGTGGGAGCAGCGGGGACAAGGAGAGGGGTGCACAGCACACCTGAGCGGAGACACACAAACACCACCTACAGGAGGCTGCGGCGTGACACCTGCGTAGGAGCAGCGGGGACACGGAGAGGGGTGCACAGCACACCTGAGCGGAGACACAAACACCACCTACAGGAGGCTGCGGCGTGACACCTGCGTGGGAGCAGCGGGGACAAGGAGAGGGGTGCACAGCACACCTGAGCAGAGACACACAAACACCACCTACAGGAGGCTGCGGCGTGACACCTGCGTGGGAGCAGCGGGGACACGGAGAGGGGTGCACAGCACACCTGAGCGGAGACACAAACACCACCTACAGGAGGCTGCGGCATGACACCTGCGTGGGAGCAGCGGGGACAAGGAGAGGGGTGCACAGCACACCTGAGCGGAGACACAAACACCACCTATAGAAGGCTGCGGCGTGACACCTGCGTGGGAGCAGCGGGGACACGGAGAGGGGTGCACAGCACACCTGAGCGGAGACATAAACACCACCTACAGGAGGCTGCGGCGTGACACCTGCGTGGGAGCAGCGGGGACACGGAGAGGGGTGCACAGCACACCTGAGTGGAGACACACAAACACCACCTACAGAAGGCTGCGGCGTGACACCTGCGTGGGAGCAGCGGGGACACGGAGAGGGGTGCACAGCACACCTGAGCGGAGACATAAACACCACCTACAGGAGGCTGCAGCGTGACACCTGCGTGGGAGCAGCGGGGACACGGAGAGGGGTGCACAGCACACCTGAGTGGAGACACACAAACACCACCTACAGAAGGCTGCGGCGTGACACCTGCGTGGGAGCAGCGGGGACACGGAGAGGGGTGCACAGCACACCTGAGCGGAGACATAAACACCACCTACAGGAGGCTGCAGCGTGACACCTGCGTGGGAGCCGCTGGGACATGGAGAGGGGTGCACAGCACACCTGAGCGGAGACACACAAACACCACCTACAGGAGGCTGCGGCGTGACACCTGCGTAGGAGCAGCGGGGACACGGAGAGGGGTGCACAGCACACCTGAGCGGAGACACACAAACACCACCTACAGGAGGCTGCGGCGTGACACCTGCGTAGGAGCAGCGGGGACACGGAGAGGGGTGCACAGCACACCTGAGCGGAGACACACAAACACCACCTACAGGAGGCTGCGGCGTGACACCTGCGTAGGAGCAGCGGGGACACGGAGAGGGGTGCACAGCACACCTGAGCGGAGACACACAAACACCACCTACAGGAGGCTGTGGCGTGACACCTGCGTGGGAGCAGCGGGGACACGGAGAGGGGTGCACAGCACACCTGAGCGGAGACACACAAACACAGAAAAACACACCAAGCACAAACACCACCTATATGGAGAGTGGGGTACACAGCACAGTCACTGACAGCAGACACACAAGAAACACATCTAACAAGTCCTTAAGAGCACAAGTCCGTGGAGAACACTATACCACAGCCAATGGCACTGGGTGTGTTCTGGGGCAGCGGCCCGCCCTCCCTAGAGGGCTCCAGCACACACCCCGACCCCAGTCTGCAGGCTGGGACAGGGCAGGCTTTGGATGGGACGGACTCTGGGACAGGGAGACACTGATTCTCGGACAGGAGACAGCAGACACCTGGACAGGGAAGCACAGACACAGGGCAAGTAAACAAACTCTGCGGCAGAGAAGCCGATTCCGCGGATGCAAAAGAAAGCCACGGAGCAAGGAGAACAGGACACTGGGACAACAAGACCATCACCCAGGGGCAGGGAAGGTCAGAGTCCGAGATAGGGAGGCCCGGGCACTGGGGCAGAGACACCCAGACCCAGGGAGGCCCAGGCACTGGGACAGAGACCCACACCCAGGGAGGACCAGGCACTGGGACAGAGACCCACACCCAGGGAGGCCCAGGCACTGGGACACAGAGACCCACACCCAGGGAGGCCCAGGCACTGGGTCAGAGAGACCCACACCAAGGGAGGCCCAGGCACTGGGACAGAGAGACCCACACCGAGGGAGGCCCAGGCACGGGGAGAGAGAGACCCACACCCAGGGAGGCCCAGGCACTGGGACAGAGAGACCCACACCCATGGAGGCCCAGGCACTGGGACAGAGACCCACACCCAGGGAGGCCCAGGCACTGGGACAGAGACCCACACCCAGGGAGGCCCAGGCACTGGGTCAGAGAGACCCACACCAAGGGAGGCCCAGGCACTGGGACAGAGAGACCCACATCCAGGGAGGCCCAGGCACGGGGAGAGAGAGACCCACACCCAGGGAGGCCCAGGCACTGGGACAGAGAGACCCACACCCAGGGAGGCCCAGGCACTGGGACAGAGACCCACACCCAGGGAGGCCCAGGCACTGGGACAGAGACCCACACCCAGGGAGGCCCAGGCACTGGGACAGAGACCCACACCCAGGGAGGCCCAGGCACTGGGACAGAGACCCACACCCAGGGAGGCCCAGGCACTGGGACAGAGACCCACACCCAGGGAGGCCCAGGCACTGGGACACAGAGACCCACACCCAGGGAGGCCCAGGCACTGGGTCAGAGAGACCCACACCAAGGGAGGCCCAGGCACTGGGACAGAGAGACCCACACCCAGGGAGGCCCAGGCACTGGGACAGAGACCCACACGCAGGGAGCCCCAGGCACTGGGACAGAGACCCACACCCAGGGAGGCCCAGGCACTGGGACAGAGACCCACACCCAGGGAGGCCCAGGCACTGGGACATAGAGACCCACGCCCAGGGAGGCCCAGGCACTGGGGCAGGGACACCTACACCCAGGGAGGCCCAGGCACTGGGACAGAGACACCCACACCCAGTGAGGCCCAGGCACTGGGACAGAGACTCACACCCAGGGAGGCCCAGGCACTGGGACAGAGACCCACACCCAGGGAGGCCCAGGCACTGGGACAGAGACCCACACCCAGGGAGGCCCAGGCACTGGGACAGAGAGACCCACACCCAGGGAGGCCCAGGCACTGGGACAGAGATCCACACCCAGGGAGGCCCAGGCACGGGGACAGAGACCCACACCCAGGGAGGCCCAGGCACTGGGACAGAGACCCACACCCAGGGAGGCCCAGGCACTGGGACAGAGAGACCCACACCCAGGGAGGACCAGGCACTGGGACAGAGACCCACACCCAGGGAGGCCCAGGCACTGGGACAGAGAGACCCACACCCAGGGAGGCCCAGGCACTGGGACAGAGACCCACACCCAGGGAGGCCCGGGCACTGGGACAGAGACTCACACCCAGGGAGGCCCAGGCACTGGGACAGAGACCCACACCCAGGGAGGCCCAGGCACTGGGACAGAGACCCACACCCAGGGAGGCCCAGGCACTGGGACAGAGAGACCCACACCCAGGGAGGCCCAGGCACTGGGACAGAGACCCACACCCAGGGAGGCCCAGGCACTGGGACAGAGACCCACACCCAGGGAGGCCCAGGCACCGGGACAGAGACCCACACCCAGGGAGGCCCAGGCACTGGGACAGAGAGACCCACACCCAGGGAGGACCAGGCACTGGGACAGAGACCCACACCCAGGGAGGACCAGGCACTGGGACAGAGACCCACACGCAGGGAGGCCCAGGCACTGGGACACAGAGACCCACACCCAGGGAAGCCCAGGCACTGGGTCAGAGAGACCCACACCCAGGGAGGCCCAGGCACTGGGTCAGAGAGACCCACACCCAGGGAGGCCCAGGCACTGGGGCAGGGACACCTACACCCAGGGAGGCCCAGGCACTGGGACAGAGACACCCACACCCAGGGAGGCCCAGGCACTGGGACAGAGACTCACACCCAGGGAGGCCCAGGCACTGGGACAGAGACCCACACCCAGGGAGGCCCAGGCACTGGGACAGAGACCCACACCCAGGGAGGCCCAGGCACTGGGACAGAGAGACCCACACCCAGGGAGGCCCAGGCACTGGGACAGAGACCCACACCCAGGGAGGCCCAGGCACTGGGACAGAGACCCACACCCAGGGAGGCCCAGGCACTGGGACAGAGAGACCCACACCCAGGGAGGCCCAGGCACTGGGACAGAGACCCACACCCAGGGAGGCCCAGGCACTGGGACAGAGACTCACACCCAGGGAAGCCCATGCACTGGGACAGAGACCCATACCCAGGGAGGCCCAGGCACTGGGACACAGAGACCCACACCCAGGGAGGCCCAGGCACTGGGCCAGAGACCCACACCCAGGGAGGCCCAGGCACTGGGACACAGAGACCCACACCCAGGGAGGCCCAGGCACTGGGACAGAGAAACCCACACCCAGGGAGGCCCAGGCACTGGGACAGAGACCCACACCCAGGGAGGCCCAGGCACTGGGTCAGAGAGACCCACACCCAGGGAGGCCCAGGCACTGGGACAGAGACCCACACCCAGGGAGGCCCAGGCACTGGGACAGAGACCCACACCCAGGGAGGCCCAGGCACTGGGACAGAGACCCACACCCAGGGAGGCCCAGGCACTGGGACAGAGACTCACACCCAGGGAAGCCCAGGCACTGGGACAGAGACCCACACCCAGGGAGGCCAAGGCACTGGGACAGAGACCCACACCCAGGGAGGCAGGCACTGGGACAGAGAGACCTACACCCAGGGAGGCCCAAGCACTGGGACAGAGACCCACACCCAGGGAGGCCCAAGCACTAGGACAGAGACCCACACCCAGGGAGGCCCAGGCACTGGGACAGAGACCCACACCCAGGGAGGCCCAGGCACTGGGACAGAGACTCACACCCAGGGAAGCCAAGGCACTGGGACAGAGACCCACACCCAGGGAAGCCCAGGCACTGGGGCAGAGAGACCCACACCCAGGGAGGCCCAGGCACTGAGACAGAGACCAGAGACCCACACCCAGGGAGGCCCAGGCACTGGGACAGTGACCCACACCCAGGGAGGCCCAGGCACTGGGTCAGAGAGACCCACACCAAGGGAGGCCCAGGCACTGGGACAGAGAGACCCACACCCAGGGAGGCCCAGGCACGGGGAGAGAGAGACCCACACCCAGGGAGGCCCAGGCACTGGGACAGAGAGACCCACACCCAGGGAGGCCCAGGCACTGGGACAGAGACCCACACCCAGGGAGGCCCAGGCACTGGGACAGAGACCCACACCCAGGGAGGCCCAGGCACTGGGTCAGAGAGACCCACACCAAGGGAGGCCCAGGCACTGGGACAGAGAGACCCACACCCAGGGAGGCCCAGGCACGGGGAGAGAGAGACCCACACCCAGGGAGGCCCAGGCACTGGGACAGAGAGACCCACACCCAGGGAGGCCCAGGCACTGGGACAGAGACCCACACCCAGGGAGGCCCAGGCACTGGGACAGAGACCCACACCCAGGGAGGCCCAGGCACTGGGACAGAGACCCACACCCAGGGAGGCCCAGGCACTGGGACACAGAGACCCACACCCAGGGAGGCCCAGGCACTGGGTCAGAGAGACCCACACCCAGGGAGGCCCAGGCACTGGGACAGAGACCCACACCCAGGGAGCCCCAGGCACTGGGACAGAGACCAACACCCAGGGAGGCCTAGGCACTGGGACAGAGACCCACACCCAGGGAGGCCCAGGCACTGGGACAGAGACCCACACCCAGGGAGGCCCAGGCACTGGGACACAGAGACCCACACCCAGGGAGGCCCAGGCACTGTGGCAGGGACACCTACACCCAGGGAGGCCCAGGCACTGGGACAGAGACACCCACACCCAGGGAGGCCCAGGCACTGGGACAGAGACTCACACCCAGGGAGGCCCAGGCACTGGGACAGAGACCCACACCCAGGGAGGCCCAGGCACTGGGACAGAGACCCACACCCAGGGAGGCCCAGGCACTGGGACAGAGACCCACACCCAGGGAGGCCTAGGCACTGGGACAGAGACCCACACCCAGGGAGGCCCAGGCACTGGGACAGAGACCCACACCCAGGGAGGCCCAGGCACTGGGACACAGAGACCCACACCCAGGGAGGCCCAGGCACTGTGGCAGGGACACCTACACCCAGGGAGGCCCAGGCACTGGGACAGAGACACCCACACCCAGGGAGGCCCAGGCACTGGGACAGAGACTCACACCCAGGGAGGCCCAGGCACTGGGACAGAGACCCACACCCAGGGAGGCCCAGGCACTGGGACAGAGACCCACACCCAGGGAGGCCCAGGCACTGGGACAGAGACCCACACCCAGGGAGGCCCAGGCACTGGGACAGAGACCCACACCCAGGGAGGCCCAGGCACTGGGACAGAGACCCACACCCAGGGAGGCCCAGGCACTGGGACAGAGACCCACACCCAGGGAGGCCCAGGCACTGGGACAGAGACCCACACCCAGGGAGGCCCAGGCACTGGGACAGAGAGACCCACACCCAGGGAGGACCAGGCACTGGGACAGAGACCCACACCCAGGGAGGCCCAGGCACTGGGACAGAGAGACCCACACCCAGGGAGGCCCAGGCACTGGGACAGAGACCCACACCCAGGGAGGCCCGGGCACTGGGACAGAGACTCACACCCAGGGAGGCCCAGGCACTGGGACAGAGACCCACACCCAGGGAGGCCCAGGCACTGGGACAGAGACCCACACCCAGGGAGGCCCAGGCACTGGGACAGAGAGACCCACACCCAGGGAGGCCCAGGCACTGGGACAGAGACCCACACCCAGGGAGGCCCAGGCACTGGGACAGAGACCCACACCCA
Organism: Lissotriton vulgaris; assembly: GCF_964263255.1. Classification (NCBI taxonomy): domain Eukaryota; kingdom Metazoa; phylum Chordata; class Amphibia; order Caudata; family Salamandridae; genus Lissotriton; species Lissotriton vulgaris. The sequence continues at coordinate 6,787,159 of NC_141700.1, forward strand.
GGTAGGCCCAGGCACTGGGACAGAGACCCACACCCAGGCACTGGGACAGAGAGACCCACACCCAGGGAGGACCAGGCACTGGGACAGAGACCCACACCCAGGGAGGCCCAGGCACTGGGACAGAGACCCACACGCAGGGAGGCCCAGGCACTGGGACACAGAGACCCACACCCAGGGAGGCCCAGGCACTGGGTCAGAGAGACCCACACCCAGGGAGGCCCAGGCACTGGGGCAGGGACACCTACACCCAGGGAGGCCCAGGCACTGGGACAGAGACACCCACACCCAGGGAGGCCCAGGCACTGGGACAGAGACTCACACCCAGGGAGGCCCAGGCACTGGGACAGAGACCCACACCCAGGGAGGCCCAGGCACTGGGACAGAGACCCACACCCAGGGAGGCCCAGGCACTGGGACAGAGAGACCCACACCCAGGGAGGCCCAGGCACTGGGACAGAGACCCACACCCAGGGAGGCCCAGGCACTGGGACAGAGAGACCCACACCCAGGGAGGCCCAGGCACTGGGACAGAGAGACCCACACCCAGGGAGGCCCAGGCACTGGGACAGAGACTCACACCCAGGGAAGCCCATGCACTGGGACAGAGACCCATACCCAGGGAGGCCCAGGCACTGGGACACAGAGACCCACACCCAGGGAGGCCCAGGCACTGGGGCAGAGACCCACACCCAGGGAGGCCCAGGCACTGGGACACAGAGACCCACACCCAGGGAGGCCCAGGCACTGGGACAGAGACCCACACCCAGGGAGGCCCAGGCACTGGGTCAGAGAGACCCACACCCAGGGTGGCCCAGGCACTGGGTCAGAGAGACCCACACCCAGGGAGGCCCAGGCACTGGGACAGAGACCCACACCCAGGGAGGCCCAGGCACTGGGACAGAGACCCACACCCAGGGAGGCCCAGGCACTGGGACAGAGACTCACACCCAGGGAAGCCCAGGCACTGGGACAGAGACCCACACCCAGGGAGGCCAAGGCACTGGGACAGAGACCCACACCCAGGGAGGCAGGCACTGGGACAGAGAGACCTACACCCAGGGAGGCCCAAGCACTGGGACAGAGACCCACACCCAGGGAGGCCCAAGCACTGGGACAGAGACCCACACCCAGGGAGGCCCAGGCACTGGGACAGAGACCCACACCCAGGGACACCCAGGCACTGGGACAGAGACTCACACCCAGGGAAGCCAAGGCACTGGGACAGAGACCCACACCCAGGGAAGCCCAGGCACTGGGGCAGAGAGACCCACACCCAGGGAGGCCCAGGCACTGAGACAGAGACCAGAGACCCACATCCAGGGAGGCCCAGGCACTGGGACAGTGACCCACACCCAGGGAGGCCCAGGCACCGAGGCAGGTAAGCTCAGACTCTGTGACTGAGAGAGCCACACACCTGGAGGTGCAAACATTGGCCCAAGGAAGCTCGGACCCCGGGGACAGGTAGTGAAGCTCAGATTGTGGGTCTGGGAATGATGAGCGCTGGGACAGAGGCATTGGGCAGGGAGACAGATGCCGAGCCACTGGAGGAGGACAGGAGCACGCCAATGCCCTGGGACAGAATGATGGGCACAAGAGGGAGACAGTGGGACAGTGACACAGATAAAGACCCTCCGGCAGGTTTCAAAGGCCAGACATGGGGAAAAGGCCCCGCCACGTTGTACCGTGCCCCCCACTCTCCAGAAACCCCCCCATTCATGTGGACAAGCTTCCTTCAGAAAGTCCCTCGCCTATGAGTGGCAGAAGTGGGACATACAAGTGCCACACAGGGTCACGGCTCTCCTCCAGATGCTGTGCTCTGCAGATGTGGCTTAGTGGTCAGAGCTGATGAGCTTTGAACATGGGGAGGCAGGTTTGAGTCCTAGCCATGGCACAACAACCGGTGATTCTGCCCAAATAACGAAACGGCCCTGTGCCTATAAACAATGTACGGTGGTCTGGTTCTGCTGTAAAGTGCTATCCTGCCCTTGGGCCAGGGTTGTGCTAGATAAATCTACAAAGCAGTGACACTGCCTGTTCTCCATAGCAGCTCTAGTGACTGACTGCAGGGACGCCAGGGGTTAGAGGCACCTCTCTCGCTTTATCCCGACTTTAAACATATCTATCTGAAAGAAACACATTAGTTATAGATTCCTTACCTTAGAATTACCCCCAGGCGTCAGACTGGATCCGAAAAGTTTTTTCGTCAGCAGTACCTCTGCGCGTCGGAAGGTGCCGTCGGTCGGCTCCTCGTCCGTCGTTAGCTTCTTGTTGCCGGGATGACGTTGCAGCAGCTACTCAGACGCAGCCCTCGTGCGCTGAAGTCAGTTCTTTCTTTTTCAGTGCCAGCCAGCGCAGATCTAGGAAGAGCGGTACCTCCAGTCACTTTTTGACTGACTTTTTATCGACTTTTGTCGACTTCTTTTTTGCGTCTTCGACTACTGGTGCACATGAATGCCCGGCTTCATGGCATGCGGTTCCTGTAACCAACTGATGTCGGTGACGGATCCACACCATGTGTGCCTCTTTTGCCTGGAGCGCGACCACGACCCCAAATTGTGCTCCGACTGCCGGTCGGTGGCGCCGAAGGCTTTGCAGGAGCAGTTCCGACAGATGCTTGAGCGCCGACAGTCGGCTCTGTGCTGTTCGAGGTCCTGATCGCGAGTGAGCTTGAGTGACCGGTCGTGGAGCCACCGCCATTCGTCCAAGTCATCGAAGTCTTCGCACTCAGGGTTGGGTAAATTGAAGCATAAAAAGAAGTCAAAGAAGCACAGTCTCTTAGACTTCTCGTCAGTCACCCGATATGATGAGGGATGCGGGTGGTCCCGCAGCTCCGCGTGCGGAGCCTGAAGAGTAGACTCTACGTTTCCCTCCCTTTCCGGGATCCGGAGCAACTCCCGCTCAGCTTCGTATGTTCTATGAGGCGATGCATGCCATCTTTGAGCGGCCCGGACCCGCTGGAGTGACATCGGGACCCGCAGAACTGGTTGGGGGCCAGGCCTTGTCCGCTGCTGGCTCAGGCACGGCGGACCCCCTTGCATCCAGGCCTGGATCCGGATTGGCGCCGGTTGACCTCACTACACCTCCGTCGGCGCCGCTTTCTCCGGCACCATTACCGCATTCGACGCCGGTCGGCCCTGCCTCCATCCTTACGTGGACCCGGAGCTGGAACGACGTCGACCAACACCGGATCCGGCACAGAGAGGGGTTTTTGTGCCCCTGTTCACCCCTGGGGTCCCCTTTCAGCCACATTGGCACCCAGATGATGAGGATTGGGAGGGGTCTTTGAGACCCTTTAGCTGATCAGATAGAATCTGAACAGGACTGGAGAGAGGAACTGGGGGAATGTCAGCGGTCTGGACACCTCCCCTGACCGTGGCATATTGTCTCCTCCTACCGTGGCTACGGAGGAGGGAGCTTCGTACGCAGTAGTGTTGTGCAGGGCAGCTGAGACTCTCAACCTCAAACTCCCTTCCATGGCAGTTAGGACTAACCTCCTGACAGAGGTGCTTCATCCGGTGGCGAGCTCTTCGGAGCCTCTGCTTCCGTGTAATGAGGCCCTCACTGACATCCTCTTGGGCACTTGCTCCAGGCCCAACACAGGGGCTCCCGTGGATAGGATGATCGCCAAACGTCACCGCCTGGCCCCAGGTGACCCCACTTTCCTTTCCCAACACCCCACCCCTGAGAGCTTGGTGGTCCAAGCCTCTACTTCCAAAATCTCGTTCCCTATCGCACCACCGGAAACTGAATCCAAGAAGCTGGACCATCTTGGCAAAAAGATTTTGCCTTCCGCCAGCTTAGGACTGCGGTCGGTAAACACTGCATGTCTCTTGGGCCGTTATTCCCACTCTGTGTGGGATACGGTTACCCAAATACTGCCTCAGTGCCTGGAGGAAGCCCAGACAGTGCTCTCCCAGGCTGTCACCGCTGGGAGAGATGCAGCGAAGTTTGCCATCCGTTGTGGCCTGGACATCGTCGACTCTCTGGGCAGGATCATTTCAACGTCGGTAGCGCTTCGTCGCTATGCCTGGATGTAATCAGCAGGCTTTCGGGGGATGTCCAGAACACTTTGATGGACATGCCCTTTGATGGCTGTCACACATCACATGTCACAGGCATCGGCCAAGTCCTTGGGCCTCTCCACCCGCCCCACGCAGTCTGCTTTTTGCCCCTATCGTGGCTACAGAAGTAGTGCCCCGCTACATCCCACCCAGAGCCACAGGCCGCAGCAAGTTACCCAACCTTTGGGCGGCCGGGGACGTGGGAACAACAGTTGTGGTTCTGGGGGGCAGTCCACCAACCCCCTCCCTCGGCAGCAGTTTTCCTAGTCCGAATTTTCAGGCCCATCAAACGCCAGTGGGCGGCAGGATTCGCCATCACCTCCCCCACTGGTGCACCATCACATCGGACAGGTGGGTTTAACATATTGTCCGAAGGGGGTACTCCCTCCCCTTCGAGACCACCCATTCATCCATGACACCGCAATACCACCGCATGTTGGAGGAACACCTGGCACTTCTCCAGCAGGAAGTTAGGCTCTTTTGGCCATTGGGGCCATCAAGCGCATTCCTGTCCCAGAAGTAGGTCGTGGTTGTTATTCCCACTACTTCTGGTCCCCAAGAAAGACAAGGGCCATCTTGGATCTCAGGAATGTCAACCGCTTCCTCCAGAAGGAGAAGTTCAAAATGTTGATGCTTGCTGAGGTCCTGTCTGCCCTCGAACCTGGAGACTGGATGGTAGCGTTGGACTTGCAGGATGCTTATTTCCACATCCCCGTTGTGCCGCCCCCCGGCATTACCTGCGGTTCACAGTAGGCCACAAGCATTTTCAGTTCACTGTGCTCCCCTTCAGCCTCACTGGTGCCCCTCGGGTGTTCACGAAAGTGATGGCAGTGGTCGCAGCTCATCTGCGCAGATCAGGGATTTCAGTATTCCCCTATCTCGATGACTGGCTGTTGAAGGCGGGATCGCCCCAGGCAGTCGCCTCTCACCTCCACACCAAGGCCGACCTCCTGTATTTGCTGGGGGTCTCCCTCAATGTGCCAAAGTCACACCCGATTCCCTCTCAGAAGCTCCTCTTCATCGGAGCAGTTCTGGACACAATGCAGTTTTGGGTCTATCCTCCCGAACAGTGAGCCGGGGATAATCAGGCTATGAGTCATGTCTTTCAGCCTCTGTCCCGGGTTTCGGTCAGACTGACCCGGAGGCTGCTGGGCCTCAAGGACTCCTGCTGGTCGATCATGCCAGGTGCGTATGCGAACTCTGCAGTGGGACCTGAAGTTCCAGTGGGCGCAGCATCAGCGAAATCTGTCCGATTGTGTCCAGATCTCAGAGGGTACTGCACGACAATTGCAGTGGTGGCTCACGAACCAGGATTGGTCAACAGTAGATCCCTCTCCCTTCCCCAACAGTGGTGACAGACGCATCTCTTGCGATGGGGCGGCCATATGGGAGAGGCGGAGATCAGAGGCCTCTGGACTCCGGCAGAGTCCAGGCTCCTTTATCAACCTTTTGGTGCTTCGGGTGATTTGTCTTACACTAAAAGCATCCCTCCCCTCTGTCCAGGGAAAAGTGGTGCAGGTGTTCACCGACAACACCACCGCCATCTGGTAATGCAAAAAACAGGGTGGGATCGTGGCCCCTTCGTCAGAAGGCTCACCTGGCAGGTTCCCTGAACGCCAGACCGGACAAACTCAGCTGCCGGTGCATGATGGATCACGCATGGAGTCTTCACTCGGACTTGGCGCCAGGTCTCTTTCGACAGTGGGGAGAGCCTTGGTTAGATCTATTCGCCACCGAAGAGAACGCGCAATGTAAGCAATTCTGCATATTGGAATTTCCAAAGCGGCACTCGCTCTGTGACGCTTTTCGTCGCGAGTGGAGCTCCGGTCTATTGTATACCTTTCCGCCTATACCACTTCTGCCCATCGCGCTGAAGATCAGGCGCAACCCGGCCCAAGTCATTCTTGTGGCTCCGGATTGGGCACGAAGAGTCTGGTATCCCAAGCTGATCAACATGGCATCGATCCTTCCATCAGTCTACCCCTTCGGGTGGAATGTTCTGTTTCAGCAGCAGGGGACGGTTCTCCACCCCAACCTGTCCAGCCTCCACCTCCTTGCGTGGAGATTGAGCGGCGGCAGTTGACGTCGTTTGACCTTCCTCCCAAAGTCTGCAATGTAATCTTGACAGCCAGGCGTCCCTCCACTAAGACGGTATTCGCCTGTCGGTGGAACAAATTTGTGGCATGGTACACAGCAAAAGCTGTGGATCCCCTCTCTGCCTTTCTTTTTGAGGTTCTCTTGTTCCTTCTTTTTTTGGCCCAGCAGGGCTCTGCTCTGGGCATTATCAAGGCCCATCTCTTGGCCATCTCTGCCTTCTTTCGGCTTCCAGATCAGCCTTCTCTTGTCAAGTCCCGAGTGGTAACTAGTTTTCTAAAAGGCATAACTCACCTCTTTCCTCCTATTCCTTCCGTTATGCCTCAGTTGGACTTGAATCTAGTTTTGACCTTTTTAATGTGCGCTCCCTTTGAGCCTCACCACAACTGTCCTTTAAGGCTTCTCACGCTTAAGACTGCCTTCCTAGTTGCCATCACCTCTGCCAGCAGGGTGAGTGAGTGCCAGGCTCTCATCTAAGCCTCCTTTCTAGTCTGTCCATCGGACAAAGTGGTTCTTAGAACCTGACAATCCTTCTTGACCAAGGTTGTCACTGCCTTTCACATCGGGCAGACAGTGGCGGCTGGTGACATTTGAAAGTGGCGAGGCGGAAACTGATAATGTTACTGCACTGTAGCGAGCTCGCGCAGCGAACGATCCCGAACCCCCCAAGGAGGGTTTGAGGGGATTTAAGGTTAATAAAGCAATTGTGAAAGTGCAGGTATTACATTATTAAAGAGCTGTCATATAACATTGGTAGCTGCTTATTCAGTATAACCAGGAGGTCGAGCAATTACATAAACGTAAGTGAATGGATGATCAACACGAATACAGGTTAACATAGGTTTATGTTCTTTGGTTTGTATAATACGTAGCAGTACTGAGCAAACATTCATATTTAACTGGGCTTACTTAAAGATTAAAACAACTGGCAGATGTACACACACAAAGCAACATTTGACAGCCGGAATAAGGAACAGTTGTAAATAGGTTCTGCCCACATACCACTAATGATGGTAACTGATGCAAAATCAAACCACTGTTCCAACTAGCTTATACAACCCCCCAAAAGCTTTACACAATCTCTCTGAATGCTTGTGCTTAAATAAGACCCCCGGCAAGTAAGGTCATTCTGCAATAGAAAGCCAACGAACTGGTTTTCCACTTAGTCATTCATTTACATTATTCCTCAATATTCTGAGGAAGGCTAGATCCTCAGTGGTATTCAACTCATCCTTCTTATGCTGTAAGATAGTGCACCCACATCCATCCGTATGCCACTATAATTCCTTTTTGCTCTATTAGATTTTGCCAGGTGTGACGTGCTAAAATCTAACATCGGCCACAGACTTTAGCACTTCTGGCAATTACCAGCTATTTAAACTTTTCAGAAATCAGAAGCCCACCCCTGCACAAACAGAAGGTTATCTGCAACCAAAGCAGTAACTCACCAAGATATCAGTAATAAAATAAAGTTATCACATTTGTGACCAGTATGTTATTCCCCATCCTTTGTAATAGGCATATTAACATTCTATACAACAATCTCTTTACCCTCAAAAGTTATTATACAATGCAGAATGTCTTTATAACAAAGAAAGCCAGAACAGACTTGCTATCACATTTGTCCTTGGGGCTTTGGGCCAATCTGTGACCTGCATGTTATGTGCTGTGTTTTGCAGTGGGCACATTGACGAGTCAAGCCTGTGGCCATACTGCACATTGTACACAAATCACCTCAGCAAGTTCATGTACCAACAGTCAATGTGTTGCTATTCTACTGGAACTTTTGGGCTATACAGTGTTTGCTGCAGTAGGAGCATTACCCTCATAAGATTTTTTTTAAAATGCTATCCGTCTGTAAACAAGCCAGAACAGATTTGCTGTTACATTTGCCCATGGTAGCAATGTTTTTTTAAAAAATGCATGAAGTGTCACTTTCTGAATAATTCATCCATTTCCAGTGCTGCTTACGGGACATGTCCATTGTGGAAGCACCAAAGCTCGGGTGCATAGTGCAGAGGTGTACCGTACGTTCTGCCACAGTGTGTGGAGGTGAAGAACATAAACTCCATGAAGCCTAAAATTGATACCTTCTATACTAAAGTATTATGGTAACTGTGGGCCCAGTAGATTTCAGTAATGGCAAAACAGTGCGTATGACACATTGAATACCTCCGGCTTAGTAGAATTAAGGATTATCAAAACCATTTGATCAAAGAATTGAAAAATGTGTATGGAAGAACAATCTGGAACCAGAGAACTTGTGCATTCAGCTGTGAACTGTTCATTCTAGTTGTGAAAAGCCATTCAAAAGGGGCGGGGGTAGGTGGGTGGATGGTGTTTCAAATGCTGTGGGATGGTTCAGTTGCAGTGGGAGTGAATACCCAAAGAAAGGATTGCATGTTTTTATTCTTCAACCATGCAGGCACATTTGGGAAACTGAAAGAGGGTTTATCAATCGGCTTGCCTGCCACCAGTACTTTAATACTCTACTCTGTTTTCCTATGTATAGGTGACTAAAAAAAGAATTGGAAAAAAAAGCAAAAAGACAGAACTTTTCCTATTTAAAATGTTATGTTATGATATTGAGTTTTATGTAGTGCTTGAATACCCGATGTCTTGGCGCTGCCTTGAGAAAGGACGAGTAAGCAAAGCCCAACTATTGGTTGAAAATCCACAACTATAAGGGCAAATATAAGAACAAAGCAGTTCACAAGTGGTTGGCAGCTGTCTAAAACATTCCAAAATGACTACAATAGCAGAGTCAGAAGTAAATCGAATACATGGAAAGTAGTCGCTCCTATCCCTTCCAGAATCGCTAAACGAGAACACATGGCCATAGTTTCTTTTTTCGTGGGAAAGGAACGTGTGAAGATATTGCTTCGAAAGCCTGCATTTTCATCGCACAGCCTGCCCGACACCGAACCCCAACCGGACCCCCAGCTATGCACAGCAGTGGATGCCAGAAGCCCCTGCTCGCCCCAGAAGCAGACTGATGGCAGCACTTGTCTACTGTAGAAGAGCCGAGGGCCGAGGCCTGTGTGCATAGTGCAGATGTGCACGTTCTGTCACAAGGTGTGGAGGGTGAAGCACACACTTGCATACCACTGTAGAAACGCTGCCTGTGAGGCATGTTTCCATAGTGCAGAGGTGCGTGCACCTAGGCCTGTGTGCATAGTGCAGAGGTGCAAGCTCAGTTATGTAGAATGGAACACATCGCTACTGTAGAAGAGCCGAGGCTTGTCACTTGTGCGCATACTAGTGCAGGGGCACACTCGGTCCCAAGGTGTGTGGGGACACTGGAGAACGCACGCACACCGTCACCGCCTACTGTAGCCTCATCATCATCATAATGACGGCGTCTTAGAACGATTAAGGATCGATTAACGAAACAAACAGATCAGTTTTTGCAATGTCATGATCTGATGATCATATAACTTACGTCACATGGGTGCGGGACGCAGTCCGGTCGTGCTAATCGATCACCGATGGTCCGGATGTAATCAGATGATCAGATCACCAGACAAGACAGTCACTGCAGATCACACGACTTACGCTGCTGCAGCAGTGCACATGCATGCAATCGCAAAGCTGCTTAAGCAGGCCCGTCCAGGCAGCAGGAGGTCCGAGTGAGTCCACACACGCAGGCAGTCACGACGAGCGCGCAGCACCATCCTTCTGCAGCAGCCAATCCTGGCGCAGCGTTAGCAGCGCCACTGCGCCAGGATTGGCTAAAGTGCAGACTGAAATCTGCCCATTTTGAGACCCGGGGCCCCGGGTCCATGCCTATCTATAGTGGTAGAGAGGGGGTGGGGGGGTGGGAGGTCTGAAGTGTGCGCATGCGTGGGCCAGTCGAAATCTCGACAACTCCGGCCTTTTGCATGCGCACGGCACTTGCAGTACGTTAGTGAGTCACCCTCTGCCTTCCCTGTGTGCTGCCTGCCTGTCACTCTGCGCAGCCCCACCCCCCACGGGCCGGCCCACTTCATTATGGATGCCCGATCCTGTCAGGCTTCTTCCGGGGCCTTGGTGCGCTCGGCGCTCCGATTTTTAATTGAATTGGAATTTGGTTTGGAAATTGGAAATAACATATTTTATTATGCAGTCCAGTCGGCGGTCGTCCAGGCTAGTGGGGCAACGCCCCAACGCCCCCAATGGACGCACCGCCACTGCGGGCAGACCATCACTTTGCCCACCTTCTTCCCACCTCCTTCGAAAGAGGAGGAGAGGCTCCACCGTCTGGACCCAAAACATGCGCTTTCCTTTTATCTGGATCACACCAAACAGTTCCGGATGGATGACCAGCTCTTTGTAGGGTACATGGGTGCCAATAGACGTTGGGCCATACACAAACAAACTATCTTCTGATGAGTCGTTTTGTGTATCAAGGCCTGCTATTCTCTGTCGAAGAAGGCGCATCCAGTGGGGCTGCGCGCTCATTCTACCAGGGCAATGGCAGCATCTACTGCTCTGGGATGTGGCGTTCCTCTCAATAAGAATATGATAGCGCTATTCCAACAGGGAACGACGTCCTCATAGAGCAATCAGAAAATAATGTTCCTTAATTTTCAAATCTTTTCAATAAAGTTTTATTCAAAAAGTTTCCTTTTGTTGATAAATTATGTTTTCTTCAATGTTATAATCATTTTAACAAAACAAACAATCGAACGCCCAATGCATTTCGGGCAATGTGCCCTTCTTCAGGGCCATAGTATTCTGTTGAGGACAAAAACACAAATGTGATACAATCGTCAAACCAACAAAAGTATCAAGCAAACATTTTTAAATAAACATTTTTAAATTGAGCATTTTTAAATCAGGTCTCTCACTTAGGGCGTCTTATATCCCTTCTCAGTACAGTATATGCAATTTCATCATTTGTGGACCCGTGAAAGAAAATCATTTAGACCTGTGAGTTGGTGGTGAAGGGGTGAGTAGAACCAGTATTGTGGCCAAATGCATTATATTATAAATATAGCGGAAAAACATGGTGTAGGAATTAATGAAATAAAAATTGTGGTACCTGGGTTGTAGTATCAGTTAACTCTTTGTAAAGGTGTTTTGAAAAATCGACCAGTAAATGACCTGCAAAGTATACATGATCACCAATTAGAACTATGATGGGTGATTACAAGTCAGAGTCTAGAATTGCAACATAGAGTGTTTACATACCGGTATCGACGACCGGCTTGTCGGATATTAGAATAGTTGATCGGTCGTATTTCTAAAATACACAAAATGTACCAAAAGTTTGAGGTTCCGTGACAATTGTAAGTGGTGTTTTCGACTCGCACGAATATGGTCGAGTCTGGTATCTATGAACCGCAAATGACGAGTTTAGTAAGTGTGCGCAGTTTCGCTGTGCTAACTTAAACCGTTCGTTTGTTATGTGGGTTTCTCATCTGTACCCACGGGTTCCATCTTAGATACGGCATCCATTTTGTCTCTTGCCCTCAAAGTAGCCAGCGAACGGACGATGTCCGCTTCGCGACCCTGGGACTCCCAAGATATTTGCGGAAGACACATGTTCTTTGTAAGTGTCTTTATGACGAGGGGGATGCTACTGTAAGGCAGATGGCGCTGCTCGAGGCTCATCTTGCCGCACGGACTTATTGTCTCAGCCGTGCATCTCATTAGGCACGTCCCTTTGATGCCTGTATCTCGTGTTTCCCGATACCTCCCCTTTCTACACCCTTTCTGATCTCCCCACTGTCTCCGTCTTCCTCTGCACCTGTCTTTGTTCCTATTTCGATCTGTTTTACTGCCGATTGGAATGCACTAATGTTGGGAAGATGGGTTTTTACAGTTGGGAACTACCAAATGTTTCCGCACTTATGTTCCGGACCTCATGTGTATCAAAGTGACCAAAGCGACCCCTCTGGGGATAATGGTGGGAACCGGGTTGTAAACTTTTGTGTGCCATGTTGTTTTATGGGTAAACACTGTATAAAAGGAGCGACCCACAGAACCAATTTGAAGCAGTCTCCCCGAACTACACTCGATGTACTTCCTGTGATTTCTGTGTTCCCTGCAGCAAATAAACCTTGAATCTTTGACGCCGAAGGAAGTGTCCCGTGTCTCTGTCATTCGTACGCCAGAGCAGGTTACCCACGAAGGTTTCAGGTGTTGTGCCCTGGCACCGCTGGGTCTTAAAGAACCCAGTCCTTCAGTTGGCGCCCAACGTGGGGCTGCATCAGTGGTACCGGTCCAAGCCCGACGATCGTGAGGAACTTCGTGTGAAATCTCCGAGGGAAGGTGCACTCCGCTTCATCGATCCTGTTGTCAAAATAAGTGGCCCGAAGACTTTTCCCGCGAAGATTCCCGCCTCCTGACGGCTGCGACGGACTGCTGCCCTGACTGTAGACCTGTTTTGGCGCCTGGCGTAGACCTTGGTATAGCGAGACGATTGACGGGCCTTCCTGGTGACGCCATCGATCTTTGAGTTAAGTATTTGTGGGTCGCTCCCAGAGTTCTTGGTTGTTGACACTTTAGCGAGTGTTTTTGTTGTTAACGCTGTGTGAGTGTTTTTGTCGATGACACTTTGCTAAGCGTACTTTGTTGTGTTGTTTGACGACTGCAGCCGCCAAAAACCGAGGGTTTTGTTCTTTGCTGGGACTTGGTAAATCCCGTAACCCTTGAAGTTTGTGAAACTCGGCTAGTGTGCAAGATGCCTGGTCGCAGTACTTTGTTTAGTTGTTTCAGGCCTTGTGGTACGGATTCCCGACTGGAGGACTCGTGTCCGATACCTCCGGTTGGAACTCCCACTTATGAGCTCTATAGTAAACATGGGCTAGGCCCGATTACTTTTAATGAATACTGGATCAAGTATACGAAGAAGGATGGCGACCTTCGTTGGCCACCACATGGTAGCTTCGAGGCCCCGATCTTAGATAATCTAGAGGTTAAATTGTTCGCGAAAAAGTCAAGGCCGGCCATGTTTGATGCCTTTCGGTTGTGGCGTAAAGAAGCCCGACAGAAGGAAATCAGACAGACTAAACGAAATCAGAGAGATAGTGCTGGTACCATTGTAAAGAAAGCAGAGCAGTTCCAGCATGATAAGGAGGTTAGGGAAAAGGAAGTGTTTGACAGATTACAGCGTATGACTATAGATAAATGTTATCCTACTTTGCCTACGGAGTCGGAGAAGAAGGATGAGTCAGTTGAGGATCCTTTAATGTCCTATCTTATGAAGTCGCCACCTCCGTACGTACAGGGTACCACAGCCCCTGTGATTCCCCCTGTACCTGTTCCTGCACCTATTCTTCCTTTGCCTGTTCCTCAACCTGTACCCGTTCTTCCTACTGTTCCTGCTCCTTCGTCTGTTTCTATTCCTACTGCTCCTCCGCTTCCACATACTCCTGCTCACGCCACTGCTCCTGCTTTGTTAACCCCTGCTGGTGTTTCTGTCTCTACTCCTTCACTTGTTAGTCCTGTGTCCTATACTTCTCCCTCTACTCGTAGTCGTAATTCTCCTCTTGCGGCTAGCTTCTTTCATTCGCTCGGACCTGTTCTTGGGTCCGCTGGTTCAGATGGTCCTCAGAGACGTAGTCAGCTTCCTGGTAATAGGGAACGTGCTTCGCTATATAATATGGCGATGGGTTGGATGACGCACCCCCTTAGAAATCCACCGCGTGTTGTACTCGACACCTTTTGTCAGTTCAATATACCAACCCAAAGATTCGTGTTCGAGGAAATGTGTAAGGTTCTTCGTGATCAGATATCGGCCGACGCACCTGACGAGGTGCTGACCGCTTTGTCTGATCTACAGCTTCAGTTCTCGACTGGACTGATAGTGGATACCAACGTTCGACGAGCCGTTGAACGGTTGCTATCTTTTCGTCCCACTCCTATACCTCAAGCCTTGTTTGTTGAGGATGTCGAAAGACAGCCAGATGAGTCTGGTCAGTATCCTATGCGGGAAGTTCCGCCAGTTTGGATGCCAGGTAACCCCGCAGCTGCTCCTCCGATCTTGCCGTTCTTCCAGAGAGTATGGATACATCTCCCGTGGAAGCGATCAGAGGTGTTACAGGTGAAGCAATCTCTGCCTGACCCTCGCAAAAATCCAGCAGGGTATTACAAAGAATTATCGCAGCTTGTGGATGCTACGATAATGAATCTTGCCGATATCGACATGTTGTTTGGCAATGTCGTACCGCAGCCGGTATGGGCTAAGATTCGCCATGAAAACCATCCGAATGAATTAGGTGGTGCTTGGGCTGCCATTGTAGCGGCAGATGCCGGACAAGTTGGTGGTGCTAAGCCCGACCAGCTGATTACTGATCTTCCCCAAAGAATAATAACATTAATGAAAACTCTTATGCCAGCTATGAGGGTAAATTGGGACAAATTGTCAGCCTGTAAGCAGAAGAAGGACAAGAGTGTTTCCGACTTCTTTACGAGGTTCGAGGAGGCATTCATCGATCATAGTGGTCAGGATATGAGCACTGAGGGTGGTCAAAGGTTGTTCGTGGATAAATTTGTTTCGAACTTGTTGCCCGATTTGAGCAATAAATTGAAGAATTCAGAAAGTGCATGGGCCGTTTCTACCTCAGCTCAGATATTGGCTACGGCACAATATTATGAGAATAGAGAGAAAGAAGAAAGCGACCGTGCTGATAAAAAGACGAAAGAGCTAAAAACTAAAGTGCTGCTTCAGCAAGCATATCCTCCACGTTCAAATCAGAATAATTCGCAACAGAATAGATCACAGCCGCAATCGAACCGATCTCAAACTCGTAATGACTCCTCTTCCCAAAGATCTTCGTTAGGGTATAATCAATGTGCTTATTGTAGACAAGAGGGTCACATTAAATTCAATTGTCCTGTTCTAAACGAACGTAATAGTGGTAACTCATCTAGAGGAGGTCGTGGTGGTTCGCAGCAGGCATCACGTGGTAGAGGTCGTGGTGCTCAGAACGATCGCTCAGATAACTCATCAAATTCCGATAATTGTTTCGATCAACGTGGATCGTCGCAAGGACGATCTGCGCAGTACAATGTAGACGATTATTACGTCGATCAGGGAACTGACGACTGTAATTACTAGGACAGCCAAAGACAAGGAGAGGGAGTGGTATCAGTTCCGGTTGATCAGAGAGGGCCTTACGTCGCAGTTGCTACATCGGGCGTCGTTGAGCCTTTTCTGTTGGACACTGGTGCAGCGAAAAGTTCCATTAAGCATTCGAAACTCCCTGGCGCACCTTTGTCTGGCTTAACAAATGTTTCCGTTGGATTCTCTGGCGCCCCCGTTAGCAATCCAGTTTCGCGCCCTTTGCCCCTTAAAATTGGGCCACGTGAGCTAGAAGCTCCGTTGATTCTAACCACAGGTTGTGGTGAAAATCTTTTGGGCCTGGATTTGCTTAAACGGTTGTATGCGACTTTGTATTGTTCTCCTGCGGGTGTAAAGCTTACGTTAGGAGAGAGGGTTGTCTCTCCCATGTACATGTCCCTCGATAAGCTCCCACTGGAATTGAGTTCTCTTCCTGCGTCTTTGTGGGCGACAGGTCCAAACGATGTGGGCCTACTTGATATCTCACCGTATGTTGTTCAGTTGAAATCTAATGTGCGATTGCCACGTATTCCCCAATATCGTATCTCCCTTGATGGTGAACGAGCACTGTTAGCGATCATCTATGATTTGATCGAGAAAGATGTTATTGAGGAGACTCGGGGAAACGTGTGCAACAGCCCTGTACTGCCCATTCTTAAACGTACTGATCCTTCAAAACCGCCTGTTTATCGTTTTGTTATCGATTTACGGGAGGTGAATAAAATCGTGGTTCCTCAATTCCCTGTTGTGCCTGACATCACGGCGCTACTGACTCTGATTCCAGCTTCTGCATCATGGTTTTCGGTGATTGACTTGAAAAATGCGTTTTTCAGCATCCCGATTGCCGAGGAGAGCAGAGACCTTTTCGGTTTCTCTCTTGGTGGACGCAGCTTCCGGTTCAAACGCGCTCCTCAGGGCTACTGTGAAAGTCCATCTATTTACAGCCAAGCCTTGAAGGGTCAACTGGATGCGTTTAGGTTGCCGGCTGGTGCGGCCTTAATCCAATATGTCGACGACTTATTGGTAGCTGCAGATACTCAGGACATTTGCAAAATTGCTACGGTGTCGTTGCTGCAACATCTCTGTGAGTTAAATCAAAAGGTGTCACCTACTAAACTCCAATATTGTTGTCAAGAAGTAACCTACCTAGGTCACTTATTGTCAAAGGAGGGAAGGAGGTTGACCCCAGAGAGAATTGCAGCGATTGCGCGAATGGCTGTGCCAACAACCCAAAGAGATGTGCGTGCCTTTCTAGGTATTACATCGTACTGCAGGCAATGGATTCCTAATTTTTCATTGCTAGCGAAACCATTAGTGGCTCTTACGTGCAAGGACGTTTCGACTCCTTTACCATGGACGGAAGAATGTCAGAGAAGTTTTTCTGAACTGCGTGATTCATTGTGTTCGGCTCCTGTGTTGTGTACTCCTGACTACAGCAAGCCGTTTACGTTATATGTTCACGAGAGAGAAGGTTGTGCTTTGAGTGTCTTAACGCAACCTTTTGGTGGTAAGCAACGTCCATGTGCATATTTTTCCTCGACCTTGGACCCGGTAGCTAGAGCATTGCCGAGTTGTTTACGAGCAACAGCGGCAGCCGCGGTCTCCATCCGACAATCAGCAGGATTGGTCATGGATAATATGCTTACGGTGATGGTTCCGCATGCAGTCGATACTCTTTTGAATCGAACGAAAACTCAGCACTTGACGAGTGCGAGGTTGTCTGGGTACGAGTTGACGCTGTTGGCAAGCCACATTCAGATAAAACGTTGTAATGTTCTGAACCCGGCAACTTTGTTACCAATTAGCACAGAGTCAGATGAAGAAGCAGAACATGATTGCTACTTGAGGACAGAGGAGGAAACAAAAGGTCGGGTGGACCTTAAAAACACCCCATTGGAAGATCCGGATGGTACATTGTATGTGGATGGGTCATGTTTTAAATTGCCGAATGGCGATGTGACTACTGCTTATGCTGTTGTAACGTTGAATACTGTTGTTGAGACTGCAAGATTGAATCAGAATTCTGCCCAAGCTGCAGAGCTGATTGCTCTTACTAGAGCGTGTGTGTTAGCAAAAGGGAAACGTGTGAATGTGTTTACCGACAGCCAATACGCGTTTGGCGTCGCACACAGTTTTGGACGATTGTGGAGAGAGAGAGGTTTCTTGACGTCGCATGGTACGAAGATTCAGCATGGACAGCTTGTGAATGATCTCTTGGATGCACTGACGCTGCCTAAGCAAGTTGCAATTGTTAAATGTAGTGCGCATCGTAAGGTGACGGATGATGTTGGTCGTGGTAATGCGTTTGCGGATGAGACTGCTAAGGAGACTGCCCGGAACCTTAGCACTCGAATGTATGTGACGAGTTCGGTTAGGTGGCCTACAGAATCGAGTATGTGTGAGGACACTATCGAGAGTGTGAAAGCAATTCAGAATGAAGCCACCGACACTGAAAAGACAAAGTGGAAAGAAAGTATGGGAAAGTTGGATGCGAATGGTTGTTGGATTGATTTGTCTGATCAGAAAAGATGGATGTTACCGGATGCGTATGTGCTGGCCGTTGTGACAATGGCGCATGGGTTAGCACATATTAGCGCGAAAGGTATTTGCAAATTGCTGTCTCCTGTGTGGAAGAATGATGGTATCACGAAATGTGCTGAACGTCTGGTGAAGAATTGTATGGTGTGCATGATGTACAATCCTGGCAAAGGAACCCCAACTCCTCCTGGCAGTTTTGCTCCCCCTTCATGTCCCTTTGAGGTGATTCAATTGGACTTCATCCATATGGAGCGATGCAATAACCTGAAATACGTTTTAGTTGTGGTTTGCGCATTCTCCCGATGGATCGAGGCCTATCCTCTCAAAGACAATACTGCTTTGTCTACTGCGAAAATCCTACTGAAGGAATATTTTCCTCGGTATGGAATGCCTAGAGTCGTGTGGTCAGATAACGGAAGTGAGTTTGTGGGTAGTGTGATGAAGAGTGTGTGTAAGGGCCTTGGAATTAATCAGAAATTCCACAGCGCCAATCATCCCCAGTCAGCTGGATTGGTTGAAGGGTACAACGGCACCCTTAAACTAAAGCTAGCGAAGATTCAGGCTACGACTGGTCTTTCGTGGCCTGACGCTTTACCTTTAGCATTACTGTCAACTAGGGCGACTGTACACTCCCGAGTAGGGCTTAGTCCCTATGAAATAGTGTTCGGCCGTCCTGCGAATGTGTGGGGGGTTCCTAGGCCAGGTATTTTTCGTGATCTTGAGTACCCAATGTTGATCGATTATCTACATGACTTGACTGCTAAACTGAGGTTAATTCACCAACAGGTTCACGAAGCATTGCCGACGCAGACGGAGGGTCCAGGCCACCAGCTCCAGCCCGGAGACTGGGTGGTGACGAGAAATTTTTCACGCAAGAATAACCTGGACCCGAGGTTTACCGGACCCTACCAGGTCCTCCTTGCCACGAGAACTGCAGTTCGTCTTGAGGGGCGGAAGAATTGGGTGCACGCCACCCACACCAAAAAAGTCCCCATTCCGTTGCCAGCAGACTCGTGGGTGAGGAAAGGCATTGCATCAACTGAAACCGAAGGATTGCCGGCGTTTGTGCCTTTTAGCGACGCACAGCCTGTCGGAGAATCCTCAGTGCAGCAGAGAGACACTGTCGAACAATTGCCAGCAAAAGACTCAAGATCAAAACATTCAGCTGATCAACAGGACGCTGTCCCCTCAACGGATCCTTTGTTTGACGAGCAGACACGTCCTGGGAAAACTCGATACTTTCTACGATCTAGCACTAAGGACTAATAAAAGATCCTGTTTTTGCTGTATTGACAACTGCATTATCCCGTTTTCCGTGATCAGTATTGAACATTCATACCATTGTAATTATTTGTATATATTTTCATTGAGTTCCGTTCCTTACACTTTTGCTTCCACAGCTGAGAGATATTGTTTTGCATATATATATATTGTGCATTGAAGGCCGTAGGGCCGCGCGCGTACTTCCTTCTGGATAGTAGGTCTTGACGCTAGGTTAAAGGCCGTCGGTACCTGGGAACTCCTAGGGATTGACTATTGCTACACAGAACGAAGTGCGTCAAGAAACGTTGCGGACGGTCGTAGGGAATGGCATTCTCAAAGCTGAATGATTTGGAAAGAGCTCAGGTTCACAGATTCAAGCTGCAGCAACTCAGTCGTACCAAATGTTTTAGATTCCAACTGTTCGTATTGTTTTTGACTGCTTCTGCATTATTGGCGGGTGGGGTGTATTACATGATGTCTTACTTCTTACCTTCTGCTACACCTACTCCTGCCCCTGACCCTAAACTTACCTCCACTGTTTCTCCTCATTCCTTTCATATGTTACCGGAACACGAACAGGCTAGACGTGTAGAATTCCGCAACAATTCCTTTATTCAGCTCCTTCATCAGCATCAGTTAGTGGTTAACACTACTAATTGTTGGGTGTGTGGGTTGATGCCACATACTACGGATAAGGGAATTCCATATCTGGTGTTACCGTATAGCTCCAAAGAGTCAGCTCGAGCATTCCAGACAATGTTTCGAAGCGCACTGGGTTTCCACCCCATTCGAGAACCGCGTTCTCCCTACTCTGGTCCTACCTCGTATCAAAAACCTTTGTCGATAGCAATAGAGGATCTAGATAGCGATATCTATGATCCCTCGCTTATTCCCGAAGAAGAGGTACAGGCCTATAGGGTCCTAAGTAGAGGTGAATATAGCGCGTTCACTAGTGAAAAGCAGCTTAAAAGCTCGCCTCCGATATGGGTCGTACCCCACACCGGTAATTTTTGTCTTATGGGTCGTGGCCGAAGATTGCAAGCCCGACTTGGAGCAAGTGCTTGCACTGAAAATTACATACTGCCGATGGTCTCGTCCCCTGTGTTTCTGGCTGCCAAGGGTACATACTTTATCTGCTATGATCGTGCATACACATGGTTGCCCGCTGACTTCATGGGCTCATGTTTCATTGCAAATCTGTTGCCTCCGACGTTTACTGTAGATGCCGATTATCATAAGACTAGAGTTGTGCGAGGCGTAATTAGCGAAGAGGATACTGCCGGTCAAGAGGCAGGAGACTTTTTCAAGGGTTTCCTCCCGTTTTGGGGACCTATGGTTAATAGTAGGAACCTGAGACAGTTGACTCGAGTGGTAGAATCGACAGCTAATATTACTGCCAGTGCCCTTGGTAATATCACCACTGAACTTCAGGCGGAGAGACTTATGACGTTACAAAACCGAATGGTTTTAGATGTCATCTTAGCAGATCGAGGTGGGGTATGTAAGGTGATCCATTCGAGCTGCTGCATTTTTATTCCAGATAACGCTCCAACTGTCTATCAAGCCATCTCGAGGTTGCATAAGATCTCCAAATCCATACACGTGGATGTAGGGGATTGGACGCTACTTGGATGGTTTTGGGGCCTGATGTCGACTTGGCGTTGGAAGATTCTGATGATCATCGGAGTCGTTGTGGTGTTCCTGTTCACGTGTTGCCTTTGTGTACAGTGTGGTCCTGCCTTATGTGGCCTCTGTGCTACAACGTGTATGAGACAGCCACCTGTTACCAAGGGGACTCGGTTGGACAGAGCTATGCTACAGCAACATCTCGATGGTCTGATGAATATCGAATATGATTCCGACTAGTGCTTGCCTACATGAGGGCAAAAGGAGCGTCTGAGGTTCCGTGACAATTGTAAGTGGTGTTTTCGACTCGCACGAATATGGTCGAGTCTGGTATCTATGAACCGCAAATGACGAGTTTAGTAAGTGTGCGCAGTTTCGCTGTGCTAACTTAAACCGTTCGTTTGTTATGTGGGTTTCTCATCTGTACCCACGGGTTCCATCTTAGATACGGCATCCATTTTGTCTCTTGCCCTCAAAGTAGCCAGCAAACGGACGATGTCCGCTTCGCGACCCTGGGACTCCCAAGATATTTGCGGAAGACACATGTTCTTTGTAAGTGTCTTTATGACGAGGGGGATGCTACTGTAAGGCAGATGGCGCCGCTCGAGGCTCATCTTGCCGCACGGACTTATTGTCTCAGCCGTGCATCTCATTAGGCACGTCCCTTTGATGCCTGTATCTCGTGTTTCCCGATACCTCCCCTTTCTACACCCTTTCCGATCTCCCCACTGTCTCCGTCTTCCTCTGCACCTGTCTTTGTTCCTATTTCGATCTGTTTTACTGCCGATTGGAATGCACTAATGTTGGGAAGATGGGTTTTTACAGTTGGGAACTACCAAATGTTTCCGCACTTATGTTCCGGACCTCATGTGTATCAAAGTGACCAAAGCGACCCCTCTGGGGATAATGGTGGGAACCGGGTTGTAAACTTTTGTGTGCCATGTTGTTTTATGGGTAAACACTGTATAAAAGGAGCGACCCACAGAACCAATTTGAAGCAGTCTCCCCGAACTACACTCGATGTACTTCCTGTGATTTCTGTGTTCCCTGCAGCAAATAAACCTTGAATCTTTGACGCCGAAGGAAGTGTCCCGTGTCTCTGTCATTCGTACGCCGGAGCAGGTTACCCACGAAGGTTTCAGGTGTTGTGCCCTGGCACCGCTGGGTCTTAAAGAACCCAGTCCTTCAAGTTAGATAGTGGTATAAATGACGGCTTGGAAATACGCATATCGCGTATAGCTAGTCTTTCAAAAATCTTACCGTAACGATGAAGATACGGGTGCCGGTGTCCGAACCAAGTGTAGGCGGCGTTGGAAAACGCGGGTGAAAGACGACTCGCGGAACTGCCGTATTTAACCCGGAAGTTCCTGTCGGTGAGCGAACGCTTGTCTGTCATAAATATAAACGACGGACACGTCGTAGAGGGATAATGCCATCCATCAAATGGCGAACTCAAAATAGGAGTGAGATGCGAATAACGGGCCACATATTCAAAGTGTGTGATAATTACAAATTTCGGGTCGACTCGGGTCAAATGATTTGTACCAGAACAATATAAGTAAAATGATCTGAACAGTATAAGGTACAATTGTCTACCCTCAAAGGCAATAGTCAATTCTTTGAAAAATTACAAATGGTGCAAAATTACGGTAATTTAAAAAGCATAAACTCATGGTGATCAGTACATCCTTTTGAACATATGTTACATTAGTTAAATGAAACAATTTAGATCCATACGGTCATTGAGACCTTTCGGTTGGCAAGTGCATACTGAGAAGGGATATAAGACACCCTAAGTGAGAGACCTGATTTAAAAATGCTCAATTTAAAAATTTTATTTAAAAATGTTTGCTTGATACTTTTGTTGGTTTGACAATTGTATCACAGTTGTGTTTTTGTCCTCAACAGAATACTATGGCCCTGAAGAAGGGCACATTGCCCGAAATGCATTGGGCGTTCGATTGTTTGTTTTGTTAAAATGATTATAACATTGAAGAAAACATGATTTATCAACAAAAGGAAACTTTTTGAATAAAACTTTATTGAAAAGAATTGAAAATAAAGGAACATTATTTTCTGAGTGCTCTATGAGGACGTTGTTCCCTGTTGGAATAGCGCTATCATATTCTGTATTGGACTCCCACGACCCAGAAGGGAGATCTCATTCAGCACCAACACACATTCAACTTACTAGTACAAACCTCATACAAACATGAGTGCGAGGATTCTGTCAATACAAAGCGTTCCTCTCAATGACATCTGTCAGGCAGCTATGTGGACCTCGCTGCACACGTTTGCCAAGCACTACTGTCTGGACAGCCAAGTCAAGAGAGACGGCTTCTTTGGCCGTTCTGTTCTCCAGGACTTTCTGGTGTGATCTTGGTTCTCAGACCCACCTCCGGGGTTGCTATTGCTGGGGTATTTATTCTAAGGTAAGGAATCTATCACTAATGTGTCTCTTTCAGATGCACAAGTTATTTACCTTCTGTAACAACATACCTGTAAGAGACATTAGTTAGTGATAGATACCTTACCGCCCCACCCATCTTCCCCGTTCTGCGAACTGATTTTTAGCGTTAAGGTCTTCCCTTTCAGGGCCCTAGTTTCATGGCACCAGTGGTCAATATCTGGCATGGCTCTGCGTTTCTGGAGCGGAAAGTCGTTTACAGAACAGACGCCGGCGACACAACGCCAACGACAGACACGGAGCCGACCAACACCACCTTCCAACGCGCAGAGGTACTGCTGACGAAAAAACTTTCCATATCTAGTCTGATGCCTGGGGGTAATTCTGAGGTAAGGAATATAAAACAAACTAATGTTTCTTACAGATATATCGTTACTGAAGTTAAGTAACTTGTTCTTCAGAGCCATTTAAAGCGAGGTCTCGGTTTGCCAGGGTGAGCCCCAGCACTTCTCCAGTCCCTCCAATTTTTCAAAAAGATTCAATCATAACTCCCAAATCTGAATACAAATTCTCAATCCAGGCCTTTTTGCACCATCAGACAATGGTGGATTAAACAAGGCTGCTTTTGTTGTCCTGCAGTGCTTAATTTGAGCCAGTGATGGCAGGTGGGGCCCACAGGCGCTAATTTTTCCTCAACAGACGTTGAGGCAGAGCAAGAGAAAAAAAAAGTGGGAAAGAAGAGGTGAAAGTCAGAAAAACAGTGGCAAAATGAGAAAGCAGGACTAAAAAAACCTGCAAGAGGGACACCCCGCCCAGTGTTGGGTGAAAGAAGCCGGAGGGGATCATGCGCCACAGCGTCAGTATCAGCCAAGTGATGACTTCTGAGCATACCTTTGGATCAAGCACTGGTACGTTCACAAATTAAGCACTGTAATGTTTAGTGGTGTTGTGGGAAAGGGGTCTAAGGGAAGTCACCTCACCCACCAGAGGGCACACCCTGATCCATGCCCGTAGCTCTCGGCACCCACAGACAGTGGAACACCTGTGCAGGAGGGCTTCCAGAGGAGGCAGGAGTAATGACTCTGCAAGCAGGTGCCAAAAGAGCAGCTACAGCTGTGATATGGTGCACAAATATTAAACAAGGCAAGATGGCACCATGAAGGAATGACGCGACTGGTGTACAGCTCCCCACATCATGGGCTGCTAACCACAGTTGTCCTAACAGAGGCTTCTACACGAACAACATGGTACAGTTGGATTCCTGGCCCCGGAAACGCACTGAACACCCTGACCAACCCAATGCCATATCACAGCTGCAGCCGAGCACGCTACTGGGAGTAAACCAAAGAGATGCCATGCTTGACTTCCCGAAAGGCGTCCAGCTGTTCGATTAGTGGCAGAGGCTTCGCATGTCTGACCTCTGAAGAAGCAGACCCTACGCAAAGAGCAGCTCAAACAGATAGGGCACCATAGGGGCGAAGAGGGAACCTACCTCCGCTCTCCCTGGAGAATGGCCCATCATTTGACTGGCAAAACAGTGCCAAACCCACCCGTACACACCCAATGCACCTCTCAAGCAGCAACAGAACGTTTGCTCTCTAGCTAAGTTGTGCATATTTCAACTTCATGGCTTAGTAAAGTTGTGATCTTTGCAGACTTTGGCTTGTGAGATTTAAATTCTGTACACTCATAGTTAACATCATCAGAAAAGGTTCTGGCAATGAAGCAGCTGGACTTTGCTTCTCAGGTATGAAGTTTTAAGATTAGAAACCCCTTGTCTGAAATGTTTTTTGTCTGTCCAAAAGGTGTCTGTGCTCTAGCCCTGCGGCACTGAACCTAAGCGCGGACTGAACAATGGCAGGTGGACAGACATGAAATCTTTTAGTTGCATTCTAGACTGAGTGAGTATAGTTCTGTGTTACTTTGAAAGACTTGTTAGGTGATCAGAGTCATACCGAACGCATGATCATGACAACCACCAGCTGCAGCACAAAGTCTCTTCAGAGAAAGTCTGACGAGACATCTGACAAAGTTCTAGAAAATAAGCTCACTACTAAGAGACAGCCCCAGGTCCTTGGTGGAGGCAGACAACTACAGTACATATCCGACTCGGATATGTGGATGTCTCTGTTGAACCCTTCTGACCGTTCAGAGATAGAAATCCTCCTAGAAAACTCCAAACTCTCTTCTTAGCCGGCTGACCCTATGCCAGTCTCTACACCCCACAAGAAACCGTAAGTGAACCCTGGCCAAGCCCATGCCCAGACAGGATGAGCTGGAACGAGATCCCATACCCGCACTGCTCGGGGTAAGGTCATTATCAAAATTTTTAATCTGCAATAAGTTGCAAAACTTCCAAATGTGTGAGCAGGGAAGTCAATGACCTAATACAAGTGCCCAGTTTTGAGCACAAACTCATCTTATGGTCTGCCCCGCCTTCCACTGTACTCTTGAAATCGAAAAGTATGGGTATTCACTCTGTATCTTCCCTTCTTTGACTTCCATTTTCATTCTACGGTGGAAGTTATTTACGCCCAAATTTTAGTCATGGAAGAACATGGACTTCCAAAAAAGTGGAATGACTTCCAAAGTCACGAGGAAACCACAAACTAAAGCCTGGGGTCCCCAAGCAGACTGTCCCGAAATGAACCAGGCATATTATTTGAGAGTGAATAACCACAGGGACATCGAGCTGGGGAGGCAGGGGCATAAGGTCAAACCCTGCAGCCCCGTGGGGCTACATCTGTAAGAGGGACTCTCTTCAGACTTTGGCCTAGGAATATCTCTGAGATATGGGAGTCTCGGGGTGAACAAAGGCCCAGACATGGGTCCCTTGCTCACTTTGCCACTGGATTCTAGATATCCTGGCTGATGAGGGGTGTTACCCAGAAACCGGTCCCATGATACTTGATTCCGGTCCAGGGAGGACCTGGCTGGACAGTTCGGTCTGGACTGCTCCCATGAGGCACAGGGTCAAGACTGATATGCATATGGCTGGGTCTGAAATAAGGTGGCAAAGTGAGCTAAAGAATGATGATGGATTCAACCCAGATCTCATAGTGACTGGGGGTGAGTGTCATAAAAAAGTTTCAGCGATCCTTCCATCATCTCCTTTTATTTGCCCAGTCTCGGGACCCTTGCCACATCCTTAATGGTGGCCCATGATTAGGTTATATCCTTATGAGGAGGCCTTGTGTGCCAGGCACTTCCATCCACAGACAGTACAGGGCGCAATGACGTCATTGCGCAGCACTGTCGCTCTGGAGACTGAATGTGTGAGGCCTGGGGGAGCAACGCAGTCTCTTTGTTCGGACTCTGAGAACCAGACCCCTGCAGGTCAGTCACCCACCACTGGTCAGTTCAGCTGCCCTCCTCAGTCACCTTGTCGCATCCAAGGGGAGGTGCCGTGGTACGGGGTCCTGGTTCCACCAGTTTGTTTATTTATTTATTTATGCGTTTTTATATAGCGCTGACTTTACCCGAAGGTGTCGGACCGCTTCACAATAGGAACAGAACTGATACATGAGAACATTACAAGTGAACAAATTACAAAAGCAAACGTTACAATACATGAGGCAAAAGTGACAATCGTGAGCAAACAAAATACAAGAGGAGCGAACGGCGCATTACAGGAGGAAAAAGTGGCATGTGTGCAGGTTACAAAAGCGTACAAAGTACAAGTAGAGGAATAATACTGCAATAAATCAATCAATCAATAACATTTGTAAAGCATGCTACTCACCCGCTAGGGTCTCAAGACGCTGGGGTGGGGGGTGGCTGCTACTGCTCGAAAAGCCAGGTCTTGAGTTGCTTCCTGAAGGAGAGATGGTCCTGGGTCGTAGGTGGGTGGGGAGGGTGTTCCAGGTCTTGCCGCGAGGTAGGTGAAGGATCTTCCTCCTGTGGTGGTTCTGCGGATCCGTGGGACGGTGGCGAGGGCGAGGCTGGCAGAGCGGAGCTGGCGGGTAGGTGTGTAGAACGTGAGGCGGTTGTTGAGGTATACAAGCCCAAGTCGTGGAGAGCCTTGTGTGCATGGGGGAGGAGTCTGAACATGATCCTCTTGCTGACGGGGAGCCAGTGCAGGTCCCTAAGGTGGGAGGAGATGTGGCTGTGTCGGGGATGTCCAGGAGGAGTTGTGCTGAGGCGTTCTGGATGCACTGGAGTCTTTTCTGTAGTTTGGCTGTGGTCCCAGCGTAGAGGGCGTTCCTGTAGTCCACACGGCTGGTGACAAGGGCCTCGGTGACAGTCTTCCTGGTTGCAGTGGGGATCCACCGGAAGATCGTACGGAGCATGCGGAGGGTGTTGAAGCAAAAGGAAGTAACAGCTTTAACTTGCCTGGTTATCGTGAGGGAGGAGTCAAGGATGAAGCCCAGGTTGCGTGCGTGGTCCGTGGGCTTGGGAGGGGAGCCCAGAGCAGGGGGCCACCAGGAGTCGTCCCAGGCGGAGATGGATGGGCCGAGGATGAGGACTTTCGTCTTGTCTGAGTTCAGTTTCAGGCAGCTGAGCTTCTTCCAGTCCGCAATGTCTTTCATTCCGTCCTGGAAGCTGGCTTTGGAGGAGGCGGCGTCGTTGGTGAGGGAGAGGATCAGTTGGGTATCGTCGGCGTAGGAGATGATGTTGAGGTTGTGCTTGCGTGCGATGGCTGCGAGGGGGCTCATGTAGACATTGAAGAGGGTGGGGCAGATGATCTTGGAGGCTTCTGCGAGGAAGGGCGGGAGAGACACTCTGAGTTCTGTCGGAGAGGATGGAGGTGATCCATTCCAGGGCCTTTTCTTGGATCCCGGCGTGGCGGAGGCGGGTTGTCAGGGTGCTGTGGCAGACCGTGTCGAACGCAGTCGAAAGGTCGAGCAGGATGAGGGCGTCGGTTTCTCCGTTGTCGAGCAGGGTCCTGATGTCGTTGGTGGCTGCAATGAGGGCGGTCTCGGTGCTGTGGTTCTCTCGGAATCCGGACTGTGATGGGTCGAGGAAGCCGTTAGTCTCGAGGAAGGCTGTCAGCTGTTTGTTGACGGTTTTCTCCGACTTTTGCGGGGAAGGGGAGGAGCGAGATGGGGCGGAAGTTCTTGAGATCTGAGGGGGTCTGCAGTTAGTTTCTTCAGGAGGGCGCTGATCTCTGCGTGCTTCCAGCTCTCTGGGAAGGTGGCGGATTCGAAGGAGTTGTTGATGATGTCCCGAAGTTTGAGTGCGATGGAGTCGACTTTGTTGAAGATGTGGTGTTGGCAGGGATCGGCCGGGGAGCCCGAGTGGATGGTGTTCATCGTGTGGGTGGCGTCTTCCGTGCTGACCGGGGTCCAGGCGCGCAGGGTGGTGATGGGGGGCGTAGGTTCGGCGGCAGGGTATGAGTTCTGAGTGCCGAAGCGGTCGTTTATGTCGACGATGTTACGGTGAAAGAAGGTGGCGAGAGAATTGCAGAGGTCTTGTGAAGGCGTGATGTCGTTGTTGCTGGCGTTGGGGTTGGAGAGCTCTTTCACGATGTTGAAGAGTTGCTTGCTGTTATAGGTGTTGTTGTCCAGTCATTCTCTGAAGGATGACCTTTTGGTGGTGCGGATCAGCTGGTGGTGTTTGCGGGTGGCGTTCTTGAGAGCGGTCATGTTTTGCGTTGACTGGTTGTGGCGCCATTCTTTCTCGAGGTCACGGCAGGACTTCTTGGAGTCCTTGAGATCGTTGGTGAACCATGCAGCTTTCCTGCTGCCCAGGTTGCTAGGAGGGTTTTTTAGTGGAGCAAGGGCATCGGCGCAGTCGGTGATCCACTCTGTGAGGTTGCGGGCTCCTTCGTTGGGGTCCGTGGTGTTGGTGAGAGGGTTATGGCTCAAGGAGGTGGTGAGTGGGTCAGTGGTGATCTTGCTCCAGCATCTACGGGGGGTTAGACGCAGGCGGTGGTGGGTCGTTGTTATCCTGAAGTTGAAGTGTGCGCAGCTGTCGTCGGTCCAGTGGAGCTCGGTGGTGTGGCTGAAGGCGATGAGGTTGCTGGAGGAGAAAACAGGGTTGAGCGTGTGTCCGGCGTAATGGGTGGGGGTGTTGACCAGTTGCTTGAATCTGAGGTTGGCGAGGTTGTCTAGAAGGGTGGTGGTGTTGTTGTCCTTGCCGTTCTCCAGGTGGAAGTTGAGGTCTCCTAGGAGGATGTAGTCGGGGGAGGCGAGGGCGAGCGGGCTGATGAAGTCTGCGATGGCTTCGCTGAAGTGGAAGCGTGGTCCCAGGGGTCTGTAGATGAGGGTTCCTCGGAGGGTGGTCTTGGGGTCGACGTGAATCTGGAAGTAAAGAGGCGCGCAATCAGCCCCCGCCATTTATGGCTTAGTGGGAGGGAGGAGCAGCTGGGAGGCGGGAGCGGGGCGGCGAATGGGGAGCGGGAGAGAGGGAGAAGGGGGCGGGGCTGCAGGGGAGCAGCGGCAGGGAGCGGAGGGGGGTGGGAAAGAGCGGGAAAAACAATGCGGGGAGAGCGAGGACAAGCCTGGCGAGCAGGGCCCAAGAGCAGGCAGCAGAGGCGGGATCAGGGCACAATAAATGGAGGACACTCAAACTCAAGAACAAACGTTACATAGGGAATGGTGGCACTTGCGCAAGTATCAAAAGCAAACAAAATGTAAGAGGTAGCAAACAGTGGGTTACAGAGAAAAGTGACGTGTGCAGGTTACAAAAGAGTATCAAAGACAGGTCAAAGGGTAATACTGCAAAAAATGGCAGACTCTCAAACCACAAGAACACACTGGGAAGGCACTTCCATAGTCATGTAGAATAGAACTTTTCTATACTAAAAGGTCTTCCTTCAGATAATAGAGAGGGCATGAATTAACTTTGGAGGTGTCTTTAGAGGAGGAGAACTTTGAGGTCAGTTTTGAAGGCCTGGGAGGAGGTGGTGGTCCGGAGCTGAGGCGGAAGTGAGTTCCAGATTCTCACTGCGTTGCCTGAAAAGGATTGGGCCATCGATGTCACCAGGCACTGGAGGGGGCCACAACCCCCAGGATCTGAACCTTCCCAGGTCACCCAGGAGGAGGCGACACCAGGCTGGATTTATTTTATTTTTAAAGTTTTATATAGCGCTAGCTTGACCCGTAGGTATCAGAGTGCTTTACATACACACAGTAAAAAACAGAAGGAAATTGCATTACATAGTAGGCAGGCAGGGGAGCAAAACCAGAGATAAAAAAAAAATACAGCATGAAAAATAAGTAAACAGTGGACGGCAGGTGTGATCAAGCGTCCTTCATGGGCGGGGCCGCTCATCTGCACCCAGCACAAGCTATGAGAAAGCACAAGTATTCCGAAACAGCAGCCGGTTTACATCAAGGCCCAGGCGGGGGCTTTGTTCCAGGCACCCGAGGGGCTGTGCCTGCTGGAAGGGACGTCTGTGCGGGGCAGGGGGGTAACAGCGAGCACATTCCTGTCTTTCTTCTAGGATTGGACTCTGACCGCGCCATTGGATTATCCACAGAGGGTAGACACCTGTGCTGGTTTCACAGCCGCCTGCAAGGGGTGCTGGCTCAGGCCACCACTTGCCCCCCCAAAATACAAGTGTGATCCCCGCAGCCCCGGGCGGGTCGCGCTCTGCACCCCTGGGCCCCAGGGGTACCTCGGAGGCGCCACATAGATCACGTTAGAACAGGGTCTGCGCAGGGTGGGGCACTGCTGCCCTCCAGCGGCCACAAGAGGAAACACAGCGCTGGGAGCACAAAGGGAGCCTGGGCCATGGGTGGGTGAGGGGGGTCTGTGGCAGGGGAGGGCTGTGGGTGAGGGGTGTCTGTGGCAGGGGAGGGGTGAACGCCGAGTGGGTCTGTGTGTAAAGAGCAGACAAGGGCAGAAAACACAGGCCTTCGGCAGACCGTGTGTACTGGGACATACTAGGTTGTGAAGTAGGGAAATCTGTGAGAGGCGCAGGAGGCCGTGAGCAGTCGCAGTGTGAAGAGTAGAGGGGTGCAGGCCGTGACGGGCACAGGAGGCCGTTTGCAGTCGCAGTGTGAAGAGTAGAGGGGGGCAGGCCGTGACAGGCACAGGAGGCCGTGAGCAGTCGCAGTGTAAAGAGTAGAGGGGTGCAGGCCGTGACAGGCACAGGAGGACGTGTGCAGTCGCAGTGTAAAGAGTAGAGGGGTGCAGGCCGTGACAGGCACAGGAGGACGTGTGCAGTCGCAGTGTGAAGAGTAGAGGGGTGCAGGCCGTGACAGGCACAGGAGGCCGTGAGCAGTCGCAGTGTGAAGAGTAGAGGGGTGCAGGCCGGTGAGAGGCACAGGAGGCCGTGTGCAGTCGCAGTGTAAAGAGTAGAGGGGTGCAGGCCGTGACGGGCACAGGAGGCCGTGAGCAGTCGCAGTGTGAAGAGTAGAGGGGTGCAGGCCGGTGAGAGGCACAGGAGGCCGTGTGCAGTCGCAGTGTAAAGAGTAGAGGGGTGCAGGCCGTGACAGACACAGGAGGCCGTGTGCAGTCGCAGTGTGAAGAGTAGAGGGGTGCAGGCCGTGACGGGCACAGGAGGCCGTTTGCAGTCGCAGTGTGAAGAGTAGAGGGGGGCAGGCCGTGACAGGCACAGGAGGCCGTGAGCAGTCGCAGTGTAAAGAGTAGAGGGGTGCAGGCCGTGACAGGCACAGGAGGACGTGTGCAGTCGCAGTGTAAAGAGTAGAGGGGTGCAGGCCGTGACAGGCACAGGAGGACGTGTGCAGTCGCAGTGTAAAGAGTAGAGGGGTGCAGGCCGTGACAGACACAGGAGGCCGTGTGCAGTCGCAGTGTGAAGAGTAGAGGGGTGCAGGCCGTGACAAGCACAGGAGGCCGTGTGCAGTCGCAGTGTAAAGAGTAGAGGGGTGCAGGCCGTGACAGGCACAGGAGGCCGTGAGCAGTCGCAGTGTAAAGAGTAGAGGGGTGCAGGCCGTGACAGGCACAGGAGGCCGTGTGCAGTCGCAGTGTGAAGAGTAGAGGGGTGCAGGCCGTGACAGGCACAGGAGGCCGTGAGCAGTCGCAGTGTAAAGAGTAGAGGGGTGCAGGCCGTGACGGGCACAGGAGGCCGTGTGCAGTCGCAGTTTAAAGAGTAGAGGGGTGCAGGCCGTGACGGGCACAAGAGGCCGTGTGCAGTCGCAGTTTAAAGAGTAGAGGGGTGCAGGCCGTGACGGGCACAGGAGGCGGTGTACAGTCGCAGTGTAAAGAGTAGAGGGGTGCAGGCCTGTGAGAGGTGCAGGAGGCCGTGTGCAGTCGCAGTGTGAAGAGTAGAGGGGTGCAGGCCTGTGAGAGGTGCAGGAGGCCGTGTGCAGTCGCAGTGTACAGAGTAGAGCGGTGCAGACCATGACAGGCACAGGAGGCCGTGTGAAGTCGCAGTGTAAAGAGTAGAGGGGTGCAGGCCGGTGAGAGGCACAGGAGGCCGTGTGCAGTCGCAGTGTAAAGAGTAGAGTGGTGCAGGCCATGACAGGAACAGGAGGCCGTGTGCAGCCGCAGTGTAAAGAGTAGAGGGGTGCAGGCCGTGACAGGCACAGGAGGCCATGTGCAGTCGCAGTGTAAAGAGTAGAGTGGTGCAGGCCGTGACAGGCACAGGAGGCCGTGTGCAGTCGCAGTGTAAAGAGTAGAGGGGTGCAGGCCGTGACAGGCACAGGAGGCCGTGTGCAGTCGCAGTGTAAAGAGTAGAGGGGTGCAGGCCGTGACAGGCACAGGAGGCCATGTGCAGTCGCTGTGTAAAGAGTAGAGGGGTGCAGGCCGTGACAGGCACAGGAGGCCGTGTGCAGTTGCAGTGTAAAGAGTAGAGTGGTGCAGGCCGTGACTGGCACAGGACGACGTGTGCAGTCGCAGTGTAAAGAGTAGAGGGGTGCAGGCCGTGACAGGCACAGGAGACCGTGTGCAGTCGCAGTGTAAAGAGTAGAGGGGTGCAGGCCGTGACAGGCACAGGAGGCCATGTGCAGTCGCTGTGTAAAGAGTAGAGGGGTGCAGGCCGTGACAGGCACAGGAGGCCGTGTGCAGTCGCAGTGTAAAGAGTAGAGTGGTGCAGGCCGTGACTGGCACTGGAGGACGTGTGCAGTCGCAGTGTAAAGAGTAGAGGGGTGCAGGCCGTGACAGGCACAGGAGGCCTTGTGCAGTCGCAGTGTAAAGAGTAGAGTGGTGCAGGCCGTGACAGGCACAGGAGGTCGTGTGCAGTCGCAGTGTAAAGAGTAGAGTGGTGCAGGCCGTGACAGGCACAGGAGGTCGTGTGCAGTCGCAGTGTAAAGAGTAGAGGGGTGCAGGCCGTGACAGGCACAGGAGACCGTGTGCAGTCGCAGTGTAAAGAGTAGAGGGGTGCAGGCCGTGACGGGCACAGGAGGCCGTGTGCAGTCGCAGTGTAAAGAGTAGAGGGGTGAGGCCGTGACGGGTACAGGAGGCCGTGTGAAGTCGCAGTGTAAAGAGTAGAGGGGTGCAGGCCTTGACAGGAACAGGAGGCAGTGTGCAGTCGCAGTGTAAAGAGTAGAGGGGTGCAGGCTGTGAGAGGCACAGGAGGCCGTGTGCAGTCGCAGTGTAAAGAGTAGAGAGGTGCAGGCCATGACAGGCACAGGAGGCCGTGTGTAGTCGCAGTGTAAAGAGTAGAGGGGTGCAGGCCGTGACAGGCACAGGAGGCCTTGTGCAGTCGCAGTGTAAAGAGTAGAGAGGTGCAGGCCATGACAGGCACAGGAGGCCGTGTGCAGCCGCAGTGTAAAGAGTAGAGGGGTGCAGGCCGTGACAGACACAGGAGGCCATGTGCAGTCAGAGTGTAGAGTAGAGGGGTGCAGGCCGTGACAGGCACAGGAGGCCGTGTGCAGTCGCAGTGTGAAGAGTAGAGGGGTGCAGGCCGGTGACAGGCACAGGAGGCCGTGTGCAGTCGCAGTGTAAAAATAGAGGGGTGCAGACCGGTGAGAGGCACAGGAGGCCGTGTGCAGTCGCAGTTTAAATAGTAGAGGGGTAGAGAGGTGCAGGCCGGTGAGAGGCACAGGAGGCCATGTGCAGTCGCAGTGTAAAGAGTAGAGGGTGCAGGCCGTGACAGGCACAGGAGGCCGTGTGCAGTCGCAGTGTAAAGAGTAGAGGGGTGCAGGCCGTGACAGGCACAGGAGGCTGTGTGCAGTCGCAGTGTAAAGAGTAGAGTGGTGCAGGCCGTGACGGGCACAGGAGGCCGTGTGCAGTCGCAGTGTAAAGAGTAGAGTGGTGCAGGCCATGACAGGCACATGAGGCCGTGTGCAGTCGCAGTGTAAAGAGTAGAGGGGTGCAGGCCGTGACGGGCACAGGAGGCCGTTTGCAGTCGCAGTGTGAAGAGTAGAGGGGGGCAGGCCGTGACAGGCACAGGAGGCCGTGAGCAGTCGCAGTGTAAAGAGTAGAGGGGTGCAGGCCGTGACAGGCACAGGAGGACGTGTGCAGTCGCAGTGTAAAGAGTAGAGGGGTGCAGGCCGTGACAGGCACAGGAGGACGTGTGCAGTCGCAGTGTAAAGAGTAGAGGGGTGCAGGCCGTGACAGACACAGGAGGCCGTGTGCAGTCGCAGTGTGAAGAGTAGAGGGGTGCAGGCCGTGACAAGCACAGGAGGCCGTGTGCAGTCGCAGTGTAAAGAGTAGAGGGGTGCAGGCCGTGACAGGCACAGGAGGCCGTGAGCAGTCGCAGTGTAAAGAGTAGAGGGGTGCAGGCCGTGACAGGCACAGGAGGCCGTGTGCAGTCGCAGTGTGAAGAGTAGAGGGGTGCAGGCCGTGACAGGCACAGGAGGCCGTGAGCAGTCGCAGTGTAAAGAGTAGAGGGGTGCAGGCCGTGACGGGCACAGGAGGCCGTGTGCAGTCGCAGTTTAAAGAGTAGAGGGGTGCAGGCCGTGACGGGCACAAGAGGCCGTGTGCATTCGCAGTTTAAAGAGTAGAGGGGTGCAGGCCGTGACGGGCACAGGAGGCGGTGTACAGTCGCAGTGTAAAGAGTAGAGGGGTGCAGGCCTGTGAGAGGTGCAGGAGGCCGTGTGCAGTCGCAGTGTGAAGAGTAGAGGGGTGCAGGCCTGTGAGAGGTGCAGGAGGCCGTGTGCAGTCGCAGTGTACAGAGTAGAGCGGTGCAGACCATGACAGGCACAGGAGGCCGTGTGAAGTCGCAGTGTAAAGAGTAGAGGGGTGCAGGCCGGTGAGAGGCACAGGAGGCCGTGTGCAGTCGCAGTGTAAAGAGTAGAGTGGTGCAGGCCATGACAGGAACAGGAGGCCGTGTGCAGCCGCAGTGTAAAGAGTAGAGGGGTGCAGGCCGTGACAGGCACAGGAGGCCATGTGCAGTCGCAGTGTAAAGAGTAGAGTGGTGCAGGCCGTGACAGGCACAGGAGGCCGTGTGCAGTCGCAGTGTAAAGAGTAGAGGGGTGCAGGCCGTGACAGGCACAGGAGGCCGTGTGCAGTCGCAGTGTAAAGAGTAGAGGGGTGCAGGCCGTGACAGGCACAGGAGGCCATGTGCAGTCGCTGTGTAAAGAGTAGAGGGGTGCAGGCCGTGACAGGCACAGGAGGCCGTGTGCAGTTGCAGTGTAAAGAGTAGAGTGGTGCAGGCCGTGACTGGCACAGGACGACGTGTGCAGTCGCAGTGTAAAGAGTAGAGGGGTGCAGGCCGTGACAGGCACAGGAGACCGTGTGCAGTCGCAGTGTAAAGAGTAGAGGGGTGCAGGCCGTGACAGGCACAGGAGGCCATGTGCAGTCGCTGTGTAAAGAGTAGAGGGGTGCAGGCCGTGACAGGCACAGGAGGCCGTGTGCAGTCGCAGTGTAAAGAGTAGAGTGGTGCAGGCCGTGACTGGCACTGGAGGACGTGTGCAGTCGCAGTGTAAAGAGTAGAGGGGTGCAGGCCGTGACAGGCACAGGAGGCCTTGTGCAGTCGCAGTGTAAAGAGTAGAGTGGTGCAGGCCGTGACAGGCACAGGAGGCCGTGTGCAGTCGCAGTGTAAAGAGTAGAGTGGTGCAGGCCGTGACAGGCACAGGAGGTCGTGTGCAGTCGCAGTGTAAAGAGTAGAGGGGTGCAGGCCGTGACAGGCACAGGAGACCGTGTGCAGTCGCAGTGTAAAGAGTAGAGGGGTGCAGGCCGTGACAGGCACAGGAGGCCATGTGCAGTCGCTGTGTAAAGAGTAGAGGGGTGCAGGCCGTGACAGGCACAGGAGGCCGTGTGCAGTCGCAGTGTAAAGAGTAGAGTGGTGCAGGCCGTGACTGGCACTGGAGGACGTGTGCAGTCGCAGTGTAAAGAGTAGAGGGGTGCAGGCCGTGACAGGCACAGGAGGCCTTGTGCAGTCGCAGTGTAAAGAGTAGAGTGGTGCAGGCCGTGACAGGCACAGGAGGCCGTGTGCAGTCGCAGTGTAAAGAGTAGAGTGGTGCAGGCCGTGACAGGCACAGGAGGTCGTGTGCAGTCGCAGTGTAAAGAGTAGAGGGGTGCAGGCCGTGACAGGCACAGGAGACCGTGTGCAGTCGCAGTGTAAAGAGTAGAGGGGTGCAGGCCGTGACGGGCACAGGAGGCCGTGTGCAGTCGCAGTGTAAAGAGTAGAGGGGTGAGGCCGTGACGGGTACAGGAGGCCGTGTGAAGTCGCAGTGTAAAGAGTAGAGGGGTGCAGGCCTTGACAGGAACAGGAGGCAGTGTGCAGTCGCAGTGTAAAGAGTAGAGGGGTGCAGGCTGTGAGAGGCACAGGAGGCCGTGTGCAGTCGCAGTGTAAAGAGTAGAGAGGTGCAGGCCATGACAGGCACAGGAGGCCGTGTGTAGTCGCAGTGTAAAGAGTAGAGGGGTGCAGGCCGTGACAGGCACAGGAGGCCTTGTGCAGTCGCAGTGTAAAGAGTAGAGAGGTGCAGGCCATGACAGGCACAGGAGGCCGTGTGCAGCCGCAGTGTAAAGAGTAGAGGGGTGCAGGCCGTGACAGACACAGGAGGCCATGTGCAGTCAGAGTGTAGAGTAGAGGGGTGCAGGCCGTGACAGGCACAGGAGGCCGTGTGCAGTCGCAGTGTGAAGAGTAGAGGGGTGCAGGCCGGTGACAGGCACAGGAGGCCGTGTGCAGTCGCAGTGTAAAAATAGAGGGGTGCAGACCGGTGAGAGGCACAGGAGGCCGTGTGCAGTCGCAGTTTAAATAGTAGAGGGGTAGAGAGGTGCAGGCCGGTGAGAGGCACAGGAGGCCGTGTGCAGTCGCAGTGTAAAGAGTAGAGGGTGCAGGCCGTGACAGGCACAGGAGGCCGTGTGCAGTCGCAGTGTAAAGAGTAGAGGGGTGCAGGCCGTGACAGGCACAGGAGGCTGTGTGCAGTCGCAGTGTAAAGAGTAGAGTGGTGCAGGCCGTGACGGGCACAGGAGGCCGTGTGCAGTCGCAGTGTAAAGAGTAGAGTGGTGCAGGCCATGACAGGCACATGAGGCCGTGTGCAGTCGCAGTGTAAAGAGTAGAGGGGTGCAGGCCGTGACAGGCACAGGTGGCCGTGAGCAGTCGCAGTGTAAAGAGTAGAGGGGTGCAGGCCGTGACAGGCACAGGAGGCCATGTGCATTCGCAGTGTAAAGAGTAGAGAGCAGAGGGGTGCAGGCCGTGACGGGCACAGGAGGCCGTGTGCAGTCGCAGTCTAAAGAGTAGAGGGGTGCAGGCCGTGACGGGCACAGGAGGCCGTGTGCAGTCGCAGTTTAAAGAGTAAAGGGTTGCAGGCCGTGACGGGCACAGGAGGCCGTGTGCAGTCGCAGTGTGAAGAGTAGAGGGGTGCAGGCCGTGACAGGCACAGGAGGCCATGTGCATTCGCAGTGTAAAGAGTAGGGTGGTGCAGGCCGTGACAGGCACAGGAGGCCGTGTGTAGTCGCAGTGTAAAGAGTAGAGTGGTGCAGGCCGTGACAGGCACAGGAGGCCGTGAGCAGTCGCAGTGTAAAGAGTAGAGTGGTGCAGGCCGTGACAGGCACAGGAGGCCGTGTGCAGTCGCAGTGTAAAGAGTAGAGAGTAGAGGGGTGCAGGCCGTGACGGGCACAGGAGGCCGTGTGCAGTCGCAGTTTAAAGAGTAGAGGGGTGCAGGCCGTGACGGGCACAGGAGGCCGTGTGCAGTCGCAGTTTAAAGAGTAAAGGGGTGCAGGCCGTGACGGGCAAAGGAGGCCGTGTGCCGTCGCAGTGTGAAGAGTAGAGGGGTGCAGGCGGTGACAGGCACAGGAGGCCGTGTGCAGTCGCAGTGTAAAGAGTAGAGGGGTGCAGGCCGTGACGGGCACAGGTGGCCGTGTGAAGTCGCAGTGTAAAGAGTAGAGGGGTGCAGGCCGTGACAGGCACAGGAGGCCGTGTGCAGTCGCAGTGTAAAGAGTAGAGGGGTGCAGGCCGTGACAGGCACAGGAGGCCATGTGCAGTCGCAGTGTAAAGAGTAGAGGGGTGCAGGCCGTGACGGGCACAGGAGGCCGTGTGCAGTCGCAGTGTAAAGAGTAGAGGGGTGAGGCCGTGACGGGCACAGGAGGCCGTGTGAAGTCGCAGTGTAAAGAGTAGAGGGGTGGAGGCCTTGACAGGCACAGGAGGCCGTGTGCAGTTGCAGTTTAAAGAGTAGAGGGGTGCAGGACGTGACGGGCACAGGAGGCTGTGTGGAGTCGCAGTTTAAAGAGTAAAGGGGTGCAGGCCGTGATGGGCACAGGAGGCCGTGTGCAGTCGCAGTGTGAAGAGTAGAGTGGTGCGGGCCGTGACAGGCACAGGAGGCCGTGTGTAGTCGCAGTGTAAAGAGTAGAGTGGTGCAGGCCGTGACAGGCACAGGAGGCCGTGTGCAGTCGCAGAGTAGAGAGTAGAGGGGTGCAGGCCGTGACGGGCACAGGAGGCCGTGTGCAGTCGCAGTGTAAAGAGTAGAGAGGTGCAGGCCGTGACAGGCACAGGAGGCCGTGCGCAGTCGCAGTGTAAAGAGTAGAGGGGTGCAGGCCGTGACAGGCACAGGAGGCCGTGTGCAGTCGCAGTGTGAAGAGTAGAGGGGTGCAGGCCGTGACAGGCACAGGAGGCCGTGTGCAGTCGCAGTGTAAAGAGTAGAGGGGTGCAGGCCATGACAGGCACAGGAGGCCGTGTGCAGTCGCAGTGTAAAGAGTAGAGGGGTGCAGGCCGTGACAGGCACAGGAGGCCGTGTGCAGTCGCAGTGTGAAGAGTAGAGGGGTGCAGGCCGGTGAGAGGCACAGGAGGCCGTGTGCAGCCGCAGTGTAAAGAGTAGAGGGGTGCAGGCCGTGACAGACACAGGAGGCCGTGTGCAGTTGCAGTTTAAAGAGTAGAGGGGTGCAGGCCGTGACAGACACAGGGGGCCGTGTGCAGTCGCAGTGTGAAGAGTAGAGGGTTGCAGGCCGGTGAGGCACAGGAGGCTGTGTGCAGTCGCAGTGTAAAGAGTATAGTGGTGAGGCCGTGACGGGCACAGGAGGCCGTGTGCAGTCGCAGTGTAAAGAGTAGAGAGGTGCAGGCCATGACAGGCACAGGAGGCAGTGTGCAGTCGCAGTGTAAAGAGTAGAGGGGTGCAGGCCGTGACAGGCACAGGAGGCCGTGTGCAGTCGCAGTGTGAAGAGTAGAGGGGTGCAGGCCGTGACAGGCACAGGAGGCCGTGTGCAGTCGCAGTGTGAAGAGTAGAGGGGTGCAGGCCGGTGAGAGGCACAGGAGGCCGTGTGTAGCCGCAGTGTAAAGAGTAGAGGGGTGCAGGCCGTGACAGACACAGGAGGCCGTGTGCAGTCGCAGTTTAAAGAGTAGAGGGGTGCAGGCCGTGACAGACACAGGGGGCCGTGTGCAGTCGCAGTGTGAAGAGTAGAGGGGTGCAGGCCGTGACAGGCACAGGAGGCCGTGAGCAGTCGCAGTGTGAAGAGTAGAGGGGTGCAGGCCGGTGAGAGGCACAGGAGGCCGTGTGCAGTCGCAGTTTAAAGAGTAGAGGGGTGCAGGCCGTGACAGACACAGGGGGCCGTGTGCAGTCGCAGTGTGAAGAGTAGAGGGGTGCAGGCCGTGACAGGCACAGGAGGCCGTGAGCAGTCGCAGTGTGAAGAGTAGAGGGGTGCAGGCCGGTGAGAGGCACAGGAGGCCGTGTGCAGTCGCAGTGTAAAGAGTAGAGGGGTGCAGGCCGTGACAGACACAGGGGGCCGTGTGCAGTCGCAGTGTGAAGAGTAGAGGGGTGCAGGCCGTGACAGGCACAGGAGGCCGTGAGCAGTCGCAGTGTGAAGAGTAGAGGGGTGCAGGCCGGTGAGAGGCACAGGAGGCCGTGTGCAGGCGCAGTGTAAATAGTAGAGGGGTGCAGGCCGTGACAGACACAGGGGGCCGTGTGCAGTCGCAGTGTGAAGAGTAGAGGGTTGCAGGCCGGTGAGAGGCAGGGGAGGCCGTGTGCAGTCGCAGTGTGAAGAGTAGAGGGGTGCAGGCCGGTGATTTTAATGAATCACCAAATCACTATGGCAGCTGCCACCTGATTTGGTGTTCTGAGATGGCTAAAAAAATACTTTGGCTGTTACCCACTGCTGCCCCCCCCCCCCCCCCCCCCCCAAGCACGGATTATCTCTAGACTGGATTACAGCAATATCCTCCACTTGAGGGCCCCTAAGGCTTCTCTTAAGACTGCTCCAAGGAGCTCAAAATGCGACTGCAAGATTATTTCCGTTGCCCGGATATTCTTCTGCCGCCATTCCCCTCCGAGATCTGCACTGGCTTCCAGGGAGAAGCGTGTCCGTTTCAGTCATGTGTTACATACATGTGGCTTCGGCAAACACAAGGCAACTTCATCTTGGATCCCTGATTGCATCCTATCACCCCAGTCGACCTTTCAATAACAATCTCTCACAGTCCCAGAGTGAGGAGATCCCACCAAGGTGGAAGGTCTTACTCCCATTTAGGTCTTACAAACTGTAATACCATGCCAGCTGTTTGGACCCTGGGCCCGGCTTTCACGGTCTTGAAAAAGCTGCTAAAGAAATGGCTTTTCTGAACCCTGCCTCTATGTTACAATTTCGATGCTAGACTTAAAATGCCCAGAACTGGGAATCTCTATGAGGGTAGCGTGGTCCTTGGAGGCGACCTCCATGCAGATCTTGGGTCAGCTGGACTGTACTCTGCTCTTCTTTGGGTGGTCCTCGGAAGGGACCTCCATGCAGATCTTGGGTCAGCTGGACTGTACTCTGCTCTTCTTTGGGTGGTCCTCGGAGGGGACCTCCATGCAGATCTTGGGTCAGCTGGACTGTACTCTGCTCTTCTTTGGGTGGTCCTCGGAGGGGACCTCCATGGAGGTCTTGGGTCAGCTGGACTGTACTCTACTCTTCTTTGGGTGGTCCTCAGAGGCGACCTCCATGCAGATCTTGGGTCAGCTGGACTGTACTCTGCTCTTCTTTGGGTGGTCCTCAGAGGCAACCTCCATGCAGATCTGGGGTCAGCTGGACTGTACTCTGCTCTTCTTTGGGTGGTCCTCAGAGGCGACCTCCATGCAGATCTTGGGTCAGCTGGACTGTACTCTGCTCTTCTTTGGGTGGTCCTCAGAGGCAACCTCCATGCAGATCTGGGGTCAGCTGGACTGTACTCTGCTCTTCTTTGGGTGGTCCTCAGAGGCAACCTCCATGCAGATCTGGGGTCAGCTGGACTGTACTCTGCTCTTCTTTGGGTGGTCCTCAGAGGCGACCTCCATGCAGATCTTGGGTCAGCTGGACTGTACTCTGCTCTTCTTTGGGTGGTCCTCAGAGGCAACCTCCATGCAGATCTTGGGTCAGCTGGACTGTACTCTGCTCTTCTTTGGGTGGTCCTTGGAGGCGACCTCCATGCACATCTTGGGTCAGCTGGACTGTACTCTGCTCTTCTTTGGGTGGTCCTCAGAGGCAACCTCCATGCAGATCTTGGGTCAGCTGGACTGTACTCTGCTCTTCTTTGGGTGGTCATCGGAGGCGACCTCCATGGAGATCTTGGGTCAGCTGGACTGTACTCTGCTCTTCTTTGGGTGATCCTCGGAGGGGACCTCCATGCAGATCTTGGGTCAGCTGGACTGTACTCTGCTCTTCTTTGGGTGGTCCTCAGAGGCAACCTCCATGCAGATCTTGGGTCAGCTGGACTGTACTCTGCTCTTCTTTGGGTGGTCCTCGGAGGGGACCTCCATGCAGATCTTGGGTCAGCTGGACTGTACTCTGCTCTTCTTTGGGTGGTCCTCGGAGGCGACCTCCATGCAGATCTCGGGTCAGCTGGACTGTACTCTGCTCGTTTGGGTGATCCTCGGAGGCGACCTCCATGCAGATCTTGGGTCAGCTGGACTGTACTCTGCTCTTCTTTGGGTGGTCCTCGGAGGGGACCTCCATGCAGATCTTGGGTCAGCTGGACTGTACTCTGCTCTTCTTTGGGTGGTCCTCGGAGGGGACCTCCATGCAGATCTTGGGTCAGCTGGACTGTACTCTGCTCTTTGGGTGGTCCTCCGAGGCGACCTCCATGCAGATCTTCAGTCAGGCAGACTGTACCCAGGTCCTCTTAGCATGTTCCTCTGAAGTGACCCCCTTGCAGATCTGGGGTCAGCTGGACTGTACTCTGCTCTTCTTTAGGTGGTCCTCAGAGGCAACCTCCATGCAGATCTTGGGTCAACTGGACTGTACTCTGCTCGTTTGGGTGGTCCTCAGAGGCAACCTCCATGCAGATCTTGGGTCAGCTGGACTGTACTCTGCTCTTCTTTGGGTGGTACTCGGAGGGGACCCCCATGTATATTTTCGGTCAGCTGGACTGTACTCTGCTCTGCTCTTCTTTGGGTGGTCCTCGGAGGGGACCTCCATGCAGATCTTGGGTCAGCTGGACTGTACTCTGTTCTTTGGGTGGTCCTCGGAGGGGACCTCCATGCAGATCTTGGGTCAGCTGGACTGTACTCCGCTATTCTTCGGGTGGTCCTCGGAGGGGACCTCCATGCAGATCTTGGGTCAGCTGGACTGTACTTTGCTCTTCTTTGGGTGGTCCTCAGAGGCGACCTCCATGCAGATCTTCAGTAAGGCAGACTGTACCCAGGTCCTCTTAGCATGTTCCTCTGAAGTGAACCCCTTGCAGATCTTGGGTCAGCTGGACTGTACTCTGCTCTTCTTTGGGAGGTCCTCGGAGGGGACCTCCATGCAGATCTTGGGTCAGCTGGACTGTACTCCGCTATTCTTCGGGTGGTCCTCGGAGGGGACCTCCATGCAGATCTTGGGTCAGCTGGACTGTACTTTGCTCTTCTTTGGGTGGTCCTCAGAGGCAACCTCCATGCAGATCTTGGGTCAGCTGGACTGTACTCTGCTCTTTGGGTGGTCCTCAGAGGCAACCTCCATGCAGATCTTGGGTCAGCTGGACTGTACTCTGCTCTTC
Organism: Lissotriton vulgaris; assembly: GCF_964263255.1. Classification (NCBI taxonomy): domain Eukaryota; kingdom Metazoa; phylum Chordata; class Amphibia; order Caudata; family Salamandridae; genus Lissotriton; species Lissotriton vulgaris. Next base: position 6,830,352 of record NC_141700.1, read on the forward strand.
TTTGGGTGGTCCTCAGAGGCAACCTCCATGCAGATCTTGGGTCAGCTGGACTGTACTCTGCTCTTCTTTGGGTGGTCCTCGGAGGGGACCTCAATGCAGATCTTGGGTCAGCTGGACTGTCCTCTGCTCTTCTTTGGGTGGTCCTCGGAGGCGACCTCAATGCAGATCTTGGGTCAGCTGGACTGTACTCTGCTCTTCTTTGGGTGGTCCTCAGAGGCAACCTCCATGCAGATCTTGGGTCAGCTGGACTGTACTCTGCTCTTCTTTGGGTGGTACTCGGAGGGGACCCCCATGTATATTTTCGGTCAGCTGGACTGTACTCTGCTCTTCTTTGGGTGGTCCTCTGAGGGGACCTCCATGCAGATCTTGGGTCAGCTGGACTGTACTCTGCTCTTCTTTGGGTGGTCCTCGGAGGGGACCTCCTTGCAGATCTTGGGTCAGCTGGACTGTACTCTGTTCTTTGGGTGGTCCTCCGAGGCGACCTCCATGCAGATCTTCAGTCAGGCAGACTGTACCCAGGTCCTCTTAGCATGTTCCTCTGAAGTGACCCCCTTGCAGATCTTGGGTCAGCTGGACTGTACTCTGCTCTTCTTTGGGAGGTCCTCGGAGGGGACCTCCATGCAGATCTTGGGTCAGCTGGACTGTACTCCGCTATTCTTCGGGTGGTCCTCGGAGGGGACCTCCATGCAGATCTTGGGTCAGCTGGACTGTACTCTGCTCTTCTTTGGGTGGTCCTCAGAGGCAACCTCCATGCAGATCTTGGGTCAGCTGGACTGTACTCTGCTCTTTGGGTGGTCCTCAGAGGCAACCTCCATGCAGATCTTGGGTCAGCTGGACTGTACTCTGCTCTTCTTTGGGTGGTCCTCAGAGGCAACCTCCATGCAGATCTTGGGTCAGCTGGACTGTACTCTGCTCTTCTTTGGGTGGTCCTCGGAGGGGACCTCCATGCAGATCTTGGGTCAGCAGGACTGTCCTCTGCTCTTCTTTGGGTGGTCCTCGGAGGCGACCTCAATGCAGATCTTGGGTCAGCTGGACTGTACTCTGCTCTTCTTTGGGTGGTCCTCAGAGGCAACCTCCATGCAGATCTTGGGTCAGCTGGACTGTACTCTGCTCTTCTTTGGGTGGTCCTCAGAGGCAACCTCCATGCAGATCTTGGGTCAGCTGGACTGTACTCTGCTCTTCTTTGGGTGGTCCTCGGAGGCGACCTCCATGCAGATCTTGGGTCAGCTGGACTGTACTCTGCTCTTCTTTGGGTGGTCCTCGGAGGCGACCTCCATGCAGATCTTGGGTCAGCTAGACTGTACTCTGCTCTTCTTTGGGTGGTCCTCGGAGGGGACCCCCATGTATATCTTCGGTCAGCTGGACTGTACTCTGCTCTTCTTTGGGTGGTACTCGGAGGGGACCTCCATGCAGATCTTGTGTCAGCTGGACTGTACTCTGCTCTTTGGGTGGTCCTCCGAGGCGACCTCCATGCAGATCTTCAGTCAGGCAGACTGTACCCAGGTCCTCTTAGCATGTTCCTCTGAAGTGACCCCCTTGCAGACCTGGGGTCAGCTGGACTGTACTCTGCTCTTCTTTGGGTGGTCCTCAGAGGCAACCTCCATGCAGATCTTGGGTCAGCTGGACTGTACTCTGCTCTTCTTTGGGTGGTCCTCGGAGGGGACCTCCATGCAGATCTTGAGTCAGCTGGACTGTACTCTGCTCTTCTTTGGGTGGTACTCGGAGGGGACCTCCATGCAGATCTTGTGTCAGCTGGACTGTACTCTGCTCTTTGGGTGGTCCTCCGAGGCGACCTCCATGCAGATCTTCAGTCAGGCAGACTGTACCCAGGTCCTCTTAGCATGTTCCTCTGAAGTGACCCCCTTGCAGATCTGGGGTCAGCTGGACTGTACTCTGCTCTTCTTTGGGTGGTCCTCGGAGGGGACCTCCATGGAGATCTTGGGTCAGCTGGACTGTATTCTGCTCTTCTTTGGGTGGTCCTCGGAGGGGACCTCCATGCAGATCTTGGGTCAGCTGGACTGTACTCTGCTCTTCTTTGGGTGGTCCTCCGAGGTGACCTCCATGCAGATCTTCAGTCAGGCAGACTGTACCCAGGTCCTCTTAGCATGTTCCTCTGAAGTGACCCCCTTGCAGATCTTGGGTCAGCTGGACTGTACTCTGCTCTTCTTTGGGTGGTCCTCGGAGGGGACCTCCATGCAGATCTTGGGTCAGCTGGACTGTACTCTGCTCTTCTTTGGGTGGTCATCGGAGGGGACCTCCATGCAGATCTTGGGTCAGCTGGACTGTACTCTGCTCTTCTTTGGGTGGTCCTCGGAGGGGACCTCCATGCAGATCTTGGGTCAGCTGGACTGTACTCCGCTATTCTTTGGGTGGTCCTCGGAGGGGACCTCCATGCAGATCTTGGGTCAGCTGGACTGTACTCTGCTCTTGTTTGGGTGGTCCTCCGAGGTGACCTCCATGCAGATCGTCAGTCAGGCAGACTGTACCCAGGTCCTCTTAGCATGTTCCTCTGAAGTGACCCCCTTGCAGATCTTGGGTCAGCTGGACTGTACTCTGCTCTTCTTTGGGTGGTCCTCAGAGGCAACCTCCATGCAGATCTTGGGTCAGCTGGACTGTACTCTGCTCTTCTTTGGGTGGTCCTCGGAGGGGACCTCCATGCAGATCTTGAGTCAGCTGGACTGTACTCTGCTCTTCTTTGGGTGGTACTCGGAGGGGACCTCCATGCAGATCTTGTGTCAGCTGGACTGTACTCTGCTCTTTGGGTGGTCCTCCGAGGCGACCTCCATGCAGATCTTCAGTCAGGCAGACTGTACCCAGGTCCTCTTAGCATGTTCCTCTGAAGTGACCCCCTTGCAGATCTGGGGTCAGCTGGACTGTACTCTGCTCTTCTTTGGGTGGTCCTCAGAGGCAACCTCCATGCAGATCTTGGGTCAGCTGGACTGTACTCTGCTCTTCTTTGGGTGGTCCTCGGAGGGGACCTCCATGGAGATCTTGGGTCAGCTGGACTGTATTCTGCTCTTCTTTGGGTGGTCCTCGGAGGGGACCTCCATGCAGATCTTGGGTCAGCTGGACTGTGCTATGCTCTTCTTTGGGTGGTCCTCGGAGACAACCTCCATGCAGATCTTGGGTCAGCTGTACTGTACTCTGCTCTTCTTTGGGTGGTCCTCGGAGGGGACCTCCATGCAGATCTTGGGTCAGCTGGACTGTACTCTGCTCTTCTTTGGGTGGTCCTCGGAGGGGACCTCCATGCAGATCTTGAGTCAGCTGGACTGTACTCTGCTCTTCTTTGGGTGGTCCTCGGAGGGGACCTCCATGCAGATCATGGGTCAGCTGGACTGTACTCTGCTCTTTGGGTGGTCCTCCGAGGCGACCTCCATGCAGATCTTCAGTCAGGCAGACTGTACCCAGTTCCTCTTGCATGTTCCTCTGAAGTGACCCCCCTTGCAGATCTTGGGTCAGCTGGACTGTACTCTGCTCTTCTTTGGGTGGTCCTCGGAGGCGACCTCCATCCAGATCTTGGGTCAGCTGGACTGTACTCTGCTCTTCTTTGGGTGGTCCTCCGAGGTGACCTCCATGCAGATCTTCAGTCAGGCAGACTGTACCCAGGTCCTCTTAGCATATTCCTCTGAAGTGACCCCCTTGCAGATCTTGGGTCAGCTGGACTGTACTCTGCTCTTCTTTGGGTGGTCCTCGGAGGGGACCTCCATGCAGATCTTGGGTCAGCTGGACTGTACTCTGCTCTTCTTTGGGTGGTACTCGGAGGGGACCCCCATGTATATTTTCGGTCAGCTGGACTGTACTCTGCTCTTCTTTGGGTGGTCCTCTGAGGGGACCTCCATGCAGATCTTGGGTCAGCTGGACTGTACTCTGCTCTTCTTTGGGTGGTCCTCGGAGGGGACCTCCATGCAGATCTTGGGTCAGCTGGACTGTACTCTGTTCTTTGGGTGGTCCTCCGAGGCGACCTCCATGCAGATCTTCAGTCAGGCAGACTGTACCCAGGTCCTCTTAGCATGTTCCTCTGAAGTGACCCCCTTGCAGATCTTGGGTCAGCTGGACTGTACTCTGCTCTTCTTTGGGAGGTCCTCGGAGGGGACCTCCATGCAGATCTTGGGTCAGCTGGACTGTACTCCGCTATTCTTCGGGTGGTCCTCGGAGGGGACCTCCATGCAGATCTTGGGTCAGCTGGACTGTACTCTGCTCTTCTTTGGGTGGTCCTCAGAGGCAACCTCCATGCAGATCTTGGGTCAGCTGGACTGTACTCTGCTCTTTGGGTGGTCCTCAGAGGCAACCTCCATGCAGATCTTGGGTCAGCTGGACTGTACTCTGCTCTTCTTTGGGTGGTCCTCAGAGGCAACCTCCATGCAGATCTTGGGTCAGCTGGACTGTACTCTGCTCTTCTTTGGGTGGTCCTCGGAGGGGACCTCCATGCAGATCTTGGGTCAGCTGGACTGTACTATGCTCTTCTTTGGGTGGTCCTCGGAGACGACCTCCATGCAGATCTTGGGTCAGCTGGACTGTCCTCTGCTCTTCTTTGGGTGGTCCTCGGAGGCGACCTCAATGCAGATCTTGGGTCAGCTGGACTGTACTCTGCTCTTCTTTGGGTGGTCCTCAGAGGCAACCTCCATGCAGATCTTGGGTCAGCTGGACTGTACTCTGCTCTTCTTTGGGTGGTCCTCAGAGGCAACCTCCATGCAGATCTTGGGTCAACTGGACTGTACTCTGCTCGTTTGGGTGGTCCTCAGAGGCAACCTCCATGCAGATCTTGGGTCAGCTGGACTGTACTCTGCTCTTCTTTAGGTGGTCCTCAGAGGCAACCTCCATGCAGATCTTGGGTCAGCTGGACTGTACTCTGCTCTTCTTTGGGTGGTCCTCAGAGGCAACCTCCATGCAGATCTTGGGTCAGCTGGACTGTACTCTGCTCTTCTTTGGGTGGTCCTCGGAGGCGACCTCCATGCAGATCTTGGGTCAGCTGGACTGTACTCTGCTCTTCTTTGGGTGGTCCTCGGAGGCGACCTCCATGCAGATCTTGGGTCAGCTAGACTGTACTCTGCTCTTCTTTGGGTGGTCCTCGGAGGGGACCCCCATGTATATCTTCGGTCAGCTGGACTGTACTCTGCTCTTCTTTGGGTGGTACTCGGAGGGGACCTCCATGCAGATCTTGTGTCAGCTGGACTGTACTCTGCTCTTTGGGTGGTCCTCCGAGGCGACCTCCATGCAGATCTTCAGTCAGGCAGACTGTACCCAGGTCCTCTTAGCATGTTCCTCTGAAGTGACCCCCTTGCAGATCTGGGGTCAGCTGGACTGTACTCTGCTCTTCTTTGGGTGGTCCTCAGAGGCAACCTCCATGCAGATCTTGGGTCAGCTGGACTGTACTCTGCTCTTCTTTGGGTGGTCCTCGGAGGGGACCTCCATGCAGATCTTGAGTCAGCTGGACTGTACCCTGCTCTTCTTTGGGTGGTACTCGGAGGGGACCTCCATGCAGATCTTGTGTCAGCTGGACTGTACTCTGCTCTTTGGGTGGTCCTCCGAGGCGACCTCCATGCAGATCTTCAGTCAGGCAGACTGTACCCAGGTCCTCTTAGCATGTTCCTCTGAAGTGACCCCCTTGCAGATCTGGGGTCAGCTGGACTGTACTCTGCTCTTCTTTGGGTGGTCCTCGGAGGGGACCTCCATGGAGATCTTGGGTCAGCTGGACTGTATTCTGCTCTTCTTTGGGTGGTCCTCGGAGGGGACCTCCATGCAGATCTTGGGTCAGCTGGACTGTGCTATGCTCTTCTTTGGGTGGTCCTCGGAGACAACCTCCATGCAGATCTTGGGTCAGCTGTACTGTACTCTGCTCTTCTTTGGGTGGTCCTCGGAGGGGACCTCCATGCAGATCTTGGGTCAGCTGGACTGTACTCTGCTCTTCTTTGGGTGGTCCTCGGAGGGGACCTCCATGCAGATCTTGAGTCAGCTGGACTGTACTCTGCTCTTCTTTGGGTGGTCCTCGGAGGGGACCTCCATGCAGATCTTGGGTCAGCTGGACTGTACTCTGCTCTTCTTTGGGTGGTCCTCTGAGGGGACCTCCATGCAGATCATGGGTCAGCTGGACTGTACTCTGCTCTTTGGGTGGTCCTCCGAGGCGACCTCCATGCAGATCTTCAGTCAGGCAGACTGTACCCAGGTCCTCTTGCATGTTCCTCTGAAGTGACCCCCTTGCAGATCTTGGGTCAGCTGGACTGTACTCTGCTCTTCTTTGGGTGGTCCTCGGAGGCGACCTCCATCCAGATCTTGGGTCAGCTGGACTGTACTCTGCTCTTCTTTGGGTGGTCCTCCGAGGTGACCTCCATGCAGATCTTCAGTCAGGCAGACTGTACCCAGGTCCTCTTAGCATGTTCCTCTGAAGTGACCCCCTTGCAGATCTTGGGTCAGCTGGACTGTACTCTGCTCTTCTTTGGGTGGTCCTCGGAGGGGACCTCCATGCAGATCTTGGGTCAGCTGGACTGTACTCTGCTCTTCTTTGGGTGGTCATCGGAGGGGACCTCCATGCAGATCTTGGGTCAGCTGGACTGTACTCTGCTCTTCTTTGGGTGGTCCTCGGAGGGGACCTCCATGCAGATCTTGGGTCAGCTGGACTGTACTCCGCTATTCTTTGGGTAGTCCTCGGAGGGGACCTCCATGCAGATCTTGGGTCAGCTGGACTGTACTCTGCTCTTTGGGTGGTCCTCCGAGGCGACCTCCATGCAGATCTTCAGTCAGGCAGACTGTACCCAGGTCCTCTTAGCATGTTCCTCTGAAGTGACCCCCTTGCAGATCTGGGGTCAGCTGGACTGTACTCTGCTCTTCTTTGGGTGGTCCTCAGAGGCAACCTCCATGCAGATCTTGGGTCAGCTGGACTGTACTCTGCTCTTCTTTGGGTGGTCCTCGGAGGGGACCTCCATGGAGATCTTGGGTCAGCTGGACTGTATTCTGCTCTTCTTTGGGTGGTCCTCGGAGGGGACCTCCATGCAGATCTTGGGTCAGCTGGACTGTGCTATGCTCTTCTTTGGGTGGTCCTCGGAGACAACCTCCATGCAGATCTTGGGTCAGCTGTACTGTACTCTGCTCTTCTTTGGGTGGTCCTCGGAGGGGACCTCCATGCAGATCTTGGGTCAGCTGGACTGTACTCTGCTCTTCTTTGGGTGGTCCTCGGAGGGGACCTCCATGCAGATCTTGAGTCAGCTGGACTGTACTCTGCTCTTCTTTGGGTGGTCCTCGGAGGGGACCTCCATGCAGATCTTGGGTCAGCTGGACTGTACTCTGCTCTTCTTTGGGTGGTCCTCTGAGGGGACCTCCATGCAGATCATGGGTCAGCTGGACTGTACTCTGCTCTTTGGGTGGTCCTCCGAGGCGACCTCCATGCAGATCTTCAGTCAGGCAGACTGTACCCAGGTCCTCTTGCATGTTCCTCTGAAGTGACCCCCTTGCAGATCTTGGGTCAGCTGGACTGTACTCTGCTCTTCTTTGGGTGGTCCTCGGAGGCGACCTCCATCCAGATCTTGGGTCAGCTGGACTGTACTCTGCTCTTCTTTGGGTGGTCCTCCGAGGTGACCTCCATGCAGATCTTCAGTCAGGCAGACTGTACCCAGGTCCTCTTAGCATGTTCCTCTGAAGTGACCCCCTTGCAGATCTTGGGTCAGCTGGACTGTGCTATGCTCTTCTTTGGGTGGTCCTCGGAGACAACCTCCATGCAGATCTTGGGTCAGCTGTACTGTACTCTGCTCTTCTTTGGGTGGTCCTCGGAGGGGACCTCCATGCAGATCTTGGGTCAGCTGGACTGTACTCTGCTCTTCTTTGGGTGGTCCTCGGAGGGGACCTCCATGCAGATCTTGAGTCAGCTGGACTGTACTCTGCTCTTCTTTGGGTGGTCCTCGGAGGGGACCTCCATGCAGATCTTGGGTCAGCTGGACTGTACTCTGCTCTTCTTTGGGTGGTACTCGGAGGGGACCTCCATGCAGATCTTGTGTCAGCTGGACTGTACTCTGCTCTTTGGGTGGTCCTCCGAGGCGACCTCCATGCAGATCTTCAGTCAGGCAGACTGTACCCAGGTCCTCTTAGCATGTTCCTCTGAAGTGACCCCCTTGCAGATCTGGGGTCAGCTGGACTGTACTCTGCTCTTCTTTGGGTGGTCCTCGGAGGGGACCTCCATGGAGATCTTGGGTCAGCTGGACTGTATTCTGCTCTTCTTTGGGTGGTCCTCGGAGGGGACCTCCATGCAGATCTTGGGTCAGCTGGACTGTGCTATGCTCTTCTTTGGGTGGTCCTCGGAGACAACCTCCATGCAGATCTTGGGTCAGCTGTACTGTACTCTGCTCTTCTTTGGGTGGTCCTCGGAGGGGACCTCCATGCAGATCTTGGGTCAGCTGGACTGTACTCTGCTCTTCTTTGGGTGGTCCTCGGAGGGGACCTCCATGCAGATCTTGAGTCAGCTGGACTGTACTCTGCTCTTCTTTGGGTGGTCCTCGGAGGGGACCTCCATGCAGATCTTGGGTCAGCTGGACTGTACTCTGCTCTTCTTTGGGTGGTCCTCTGAGGGGACCTCCATGCAGATCATGGGTCAGCTGGACTGTACTCTGCTCTTTGGGTGGTCCTCCGAGGCGACCTCCATGCAGATCTTCAGTCAGGCAGACTGTACCCAGGTCCTCTTGCATGTTCCTCTGAAGTGACCCCCTTGCAGATCTTGGGTCAGCTGGACTGTACTCTGCTCTTCTTTGGGTGGTCCTCGGAGGCGACCTCCATCCAGATCTTGGGTCAGCTGGACTGTACTCTGCTCTTCTTTGGGTGGTCCTCCGAGGTGACCTCCATGCAGATCTTCAGTCAGGCAGACTGTACCCAGGTCCTCTTAGCATGTTCCTCTGAAGTGACCCCCTTGCAGATCTTGGGTCAGCTGGACTGTACTCTGCTCTTCTTTGGGTGGTCCTCGGAGGGGACCTCCATGCAGATCTTGGGTCAGCTGGACTGTACTCTGCTCTTCTTTGGGTGGTCATCGGAGGGGACCTCCATGCAGATCTTGGGTCAGCTGGACTGTACTCTGCTCTTCTTTGGGTGGTCCTCGGAGGGGACCTCCATGCAGATCTTGGGTCAGCTGGACTGTACTCCGCTATTCTTTGGGTGGTCCTCGGAGGGGACCTCCATGCAGATCTTGGGTCAGCTGGACTGTACTCTGCTCTTGTTTGGGTGGTCCTCCGAGGTGACCTCCATGCAGATCTTCAGTCAGGCAGACTGTACCCAGGTCCTCTTAGCATGTTCCTCTGAAGTGACCCCCTTGCAGATCTTGGGTCAGCTGGACTGTACTCTGCTCTTCTTTGGGTGGTCCTCGGAGGGGACCTCCATGCAGATCTTGGGTCAGCTGGACTGTACTCTGCTCTTCTTTGGGTGGTCATCGGAGGGGACCTCCATGCAGATCTTGGGTCAGCTGGACTGTACTCTGCTCTTCTTTGGGTGGTCCTCGGAGGGGACCTCCATGCAGATCTTGGGTCAGCTGGACTGTACTCCGCTATTCTTTGGGTGGTCCTCGGAGGGGACCTCCATGCAGATCTTGGGTCAGCTGGACTGTACTCTGCTCTTTGGGTGGTCCTCCGAGGCGACCTCCATGCAGATCTTGGGTCAGCTGGACTGTACTCTGCTCTTCTTTGGGTGGTCCTCTGAGGGGACCTCCATGCAGATCATGGGTCAGCTGGACTGTACTCTGCTCTTTGGGTGGTCCTCCGAGGCGACCTCCATGCAGATCTTCAGTCAGGCAGACTGTACCCAGGTCCTCTTGCATGTTCCTCTGAAGTGACCCCCTTGCAGATCTGGGGTCAGCTGGACTGTACTCTGCTCTTCTTTGGGTGGTCCTCGGAGGCGACCTCCATCCAGATCTTGGGTCAGCTGGACTGTACTCTGCTCTTCTTTGGGTGGTCCTCCGAGGTGACCTCCATGCAGATCTTCAGTCAGGCAGACTGTACCCAGGTCCTCTTAGCATGTTCCTCTGAAGTGACCCCCTTGCAGATCTTGGGTCAGCTGGACTGTACTCCGCTCTTCTTTGGGTGGTCCTCGGAGGGGACCTCCATGCAGATCTTGGGTCAGCTGTACTGTACTCCGCTCTTCTTTGGGTGGTCCTCGGAGGGGACCTCCATGCAGATCTTGGGTCAGCTGGACTGTACTCTGCTCTTCTTTGGGTGGTCATCGGAGGGGACCTCCATGCAAATCTTGGGTCAGCTGGAGTGTACTCTGCTCTTCTTTGGGTGGTCCTCGGAGGTGACCTCCATGCAGATCTTGGGTCAGCTGGACTGTACTCCGCTATTCTTTGGGTGGTCCTCGGAGGGGACCTCCATGCAGATCTTGGGTCAGCTGGACTGTACTCTGCTCTTTGGGTGGTCCTCCGAGGCGACCTCCATGCAGATCTTCAGTCAGGCAGACTGTACCCAGGTCCTCTTAGCATGTTCCTCTGAAGTGACCCCCTTGCAGATCTGGGGTCAGCTGGACTGTACTCTGCTCTTCTTTGGGTGGTCCTCAGAGGCAACCTCCATGCAGATCTTGGGTCAGCTGGACTGTACTCTGCTCTTCTTTGGGTGGTCCTCGGAGGGGACCTCCATGCAGATCTTGAGTCAGCTGGACTGTACTCTGCTCTTCTTTGGGTGGTACTCGGAGGGGACCTCCATGCAGATCTTGTGTCAGCTGGACTGTACTCTGCTCTTTGGGTGGTCCTCCGAGGCGACCTCCATGCAGATCTTCAGTCAGGCAGACTGTACTCAGGTCCTCTTAGCATGTTCCTCTGAAGTGACCCCCTTGCAGATCTGGGGTCAGCTGGACTGTACTCTGCTCTTCTTTGGGTGGTCCTCAGAGGCAACCTCCATGCAGATCTTGGGTCAGCTGGACTGTACTCTGCTCTTCTTTGGGTGGTCCTCGGAGGGGACCTCCATGGAGATCTTGGGTCAGCTGGACTGTATTCTGCTCTTCTTTGGGTGGTCCTCGGAGGGGACCTCCATGCAGATCTTGGGTCAGCTGGACTGTGCTATGCTCTTCTTTGGGTGGTCCTCGGAGACAACCTCCATGCAGATCTTGGGTCAGCTGTACTGTACTCCGCTCTTCTTTGGGTGGTCCTCGGAGGGGACCTCCATGCAGATCTTGGGTCAGCTGGACTGTACTCTGCTCTTCTTTGGGTGGTCCTCGGAGGGGACCTCCATGCAGATCTTGAGTCAGCTGGACTGTACTCTGCTCTTCTTTGGGTGGTCCTCGGAGGGGACCTCCATGCAGATCTTGGGTCAGCTGGACTGTACACTGCTCTTCTTTGGGTGGTCCTCTGAGGGGACCTCCATGCAGATCATGGGTCAGCTGGACTGTACTCTGCTCTTTGGGTGGTCCTCCGAGGCGACCTCCATGCAGATCTTCAGTCAGGCAGACTGTACCCAGTTCCTCTTGCATGTTCCTCTGAAGTGACCCCCTTGCAGATCTTGGGTCAGCTGGACTGTACTCTGCTCTTCTTTGGGTGGTCCTCGGAGGCGACCTCCATCCAGATCTTGGGTCAGCTGGACTGTACTCTGCTCTTCTTTGGGTGGTCCTCCGAGGTGACCTCCATGCAGATCTTCAGTCAGGCAGACTGTACCCAGGTCCTCTTAGCATGTTCCTCTGAAGTGACCCCCTTGCAGATCTTGGGTCAGCTGGACTGTACTCTGCTCTTCTTTGGGTGGTCCTCGGAGGGGACCTCCATGCAGATCTTGGGTCAGCTGGACTGTACTCTGCTCTTCTTTGGGTGGTCATCGGAGGGGACCTCCATGCAGATCTTGGGTCAGCTGGACTGTACTCTGCTCTTCTTTGGGTGGTCCTCGGAGGGGACCTCCATGCAGATCTTGGGTCAGCTGGACTGTACTCCGCTATTCTTTGGGTGGTCCTCGGAGGGGACCTCCATGCAGATCTTGGGTCAGCTGGACTGTACTCTGCTCTTGTTTGGGTGGTCCTCCGAGGTGACCTCCATGCAGATCTTCAGTCAGGCAGACTGTACCCAGGTCCTCTTAGCATGTTCCTCTGAAGTGACCCCCTTGCAGATCTTGGGTCAGCTGGACTGTACTCTGCTCTTCTTTGGGTGGTCCTCGGAGGGGACCTCCATGCAGATCTTGGGTCAGCTGGACTGTACTCTGCTCTTCTTTGGGTGGTCATCGGAGGGGACCTCCATGCAGATCTTGGGTCAGCTGGACTGTACTCTGCTCTTCTTTGGGTGGTCCTCGGAGGGGACCTCCATGCAGATCTTGGGTCAGCTGGACTGTACTCCGCTATTCTTCGGGTGGTCCTCGGAGGGGACCTCCATGCAGATCTTGGGTCAGCTGGACTGTACTCTGCTCTTTGGGTGGTCCTCCGAGGCGACCTCCATGCAGATCTTCAGTCAGGCAGACTGTACCCAGGTCCTCTTAGCATGTTCCTCTGAAGTGACCCCCTTGCAGATCTGGGGTCAGCTGGACTGTACTCTGCTCTTCTTTGGGTGGTCCTCAGAGGCAACCTCCATGCAGATCTTGGGTCAGCTGGACTGTACTCTGCTCTTCTTTGGGTGGTCCTCGGAGGGGACCTCCATGCAGATCTTGAGTCAGCTGGACTGTACTCTGCTCTTCTTTGGGTGGTACTCGGGGGGGGGACCTCCATGCAGATCTTGTGTCAGCTGGACTGTACTCTGCTCTTTGGGTGGTCCTCCGAGGCGACCTCCATGCAGATCTTCAGTCAGGCAGACTGTACCCAGGTCCTCTTAGCATGTTCCTCTGAAGTGACCCCCTTGCAGATCTGGGGTCAGCTGGACTGTACTCTGCTGTTCTTTGGGTGGTCCTCAGAGGCAACCTCCATGCAGATCTTGGATCAGCTGGACTGTACTCTGCTCTTCTTTGGGTGGTCCTCGGAGGGGACCTCCATGGAGATCTTGGGTCAGCTGGACTGTATTCTGCTCTTCTTTGGGTGGTCCTCGGAGGGGACTCCATGCAGATCTTGGGTCAGCTGGACTGTGCTATGCTCTTCTTTGGGTGGTCCTCGGAGACAACCTCCATGCAGATCTTGGGTCAGCTGTACTGTACTCTGCTCTTCTTTGGGTGGTCCTCGGAGGGGACCTCCATGCAGATCTTGGGTCAGCTGGACTGTACTCTGCTCTTCTTTGGGTGGTCCTCGGAGGGGACCTCCATGCAGATCTTGAGTCAGCTGGACTGTACTCTGCTCTTCTTTGGGTGGTCCTCGGAGGGGACCTCCATGCAGATCTTGGGTCAGCTGGACTGTACTCTGCTCTTCTTTGGGTGGTCCTCTGAGGGGACCTCCATGCAGATCATGGGTCAGCTGGACTGTACTCTGCTCTTTGGGTGGTCCTCCGAGGCGACCTCCATGCAGATCTTCAGTCAGGCAGACTGTACCCAGGTCCTCTTGCATGTTCCTCTGAAGTGACCCCCTTGCAGATCTTGGGTCAGCTGGACTGTACTCTGCTCTTCTTTGGGTGGTCCTCGGAGGCGACCTCCATCCAGATCTTGGGTCAGCTGGACTGTACTCTGCTCTTCTTTGGGTGGTCCTCCGAGGTGACCTCCATGCAGATCTTCAGTCAGGCAGACTGTACCCAGGTCCTCTTAGCATGTTCCTCTGAAGTGACCCCCTTGCAGATCTTGGGTCAGCTGGACTGTACTCTGCTCTTCTTTGGGTGGTCCTCGGAGGGGACCTCCATGCAGATCTTGGGTCAGCTGGACTGTACTCTGCTCTTCTTTGGGTGGTCATCGGAGGGGACCTCCATGCAGATCTTGGGTCAGCTGGACTGTACTCTGCTCTTCTTTGGGTGGTCCTCGGAGGGGACCTCCATGCAGATCTTGGGTCAGCTGGACTGTACTCTGCTCTTGTTTGGGTGGTCCTCCGAGGAGACCTCCATGCAGATCTTGGGTCAGCTGAACTGTACTCTGCTCGTTTGGGTGGTCCTCGGAGGAGACCATGCAGATCTTTAGCCAGGTGGGCTGTACTCAGGTCCTCTCCGCTCACTCTTCCGAGGTGACCTCCATGCAGATCTTCAGTCAGCTGGGCTTTATGCAGGTCCTCTGAGGCGAGGTCCATGCAGATCTTCAGTTAGCTGGGCTTTATGCAGGTCCTCTGAGGCGAGGTCCATGCAGATCTTCAGTTAGCTGGGCTTTATGCAGGTCCTCTGAGGCGACCTCCATGCAGATCTTTGGTCAGCTGGGCTTTATGCAGGTCCTCTGAGGCGATGTCCATGCAGATCTTCAGTCAGCTGGGCTTTATGCAGGTCCTCTGAGGCTACGTCCATGCAGATCTTTGGTCAACTGGGCTTTATGCAGGTCCTCTGAGGCGACATCCATGCAGATCTTCAGTCAGCTGGGCTTTATGCAGGTCCTCTGAGGCGACGTCCATGCAGATCTTCAGTCAGCTGGGCTTTATGCAGGTCCTCTGAGGCGACGTCCATGCAGATCTTTGGTCAGCTGAGCTTTATGCAAGTCCTCTGAGGCGACGTCCATGCAGATCTTCAGTCAGCTGGGCTTTATGCAGGCCCTCTGAGGCGACGTCCATGCAGGTCTTCAGTTAGCTGGGCTTTATGCAGGTCCTCTGAGGCGACGTCCATGCAGATCTTTGGTCAGCTGGGCTTTATGCAGGTCCTCTCAGCTCAGTCCACTTAGATTTTCAGCAAGGAGGGCCGTATGCAGACCCTCTGGGCCCACTGCAATGAGGCCACCTCTACGCAGATCTTTCATCAGATTTTCTGTAGAAGGGTCTGCTTTGACAATCAGGGTCTAGCTGTTCTACATATTGTATGATTAAATTCTCCTGGTGAGTCACAGGGCTCAAGGTTTGTTTCAGCCAGCAATGCCTTTGTTACTGGCAAACGTTAGTCCTACAGCGGATGTGAACGGTCTTGAAGTAGTTTTCTAAAGAGCGCAATATCTTTTATGCATTCCTGAGAAACTGCATCTCACCCTTTGTTCTTACAATGATGGACTTACTGCAGCTGGAGAGACCTGGAAAAGGAATGGTCATTTTTTTTAATGGAGCCAGACTGGTCAAACCAGAGCTCCTGCTTCCAGCAGCATAAAACGGTGGGGGTGCTTTCACTGCCCTGAAGGGATACATTTGAACAAAAGCAGCAAAGGGCTGCTTGTGACATCCACCACAAACACACAGACAGGAGCGATGCTTTTCAGGCGAACAAACCCAATCAAATTTCAGTCCTTCTGTTTAATATAATCAAGCACACACAGAAGCCTGTCCAGACCAGGAAATGCAGGCGCCCTGTTTATGAGTAAAGGTTGGACCTTCACAGGCGAGAGCCAGTACACTGCGTCCTTGCCGGGGGCTCGGGTGGGAAATGCCCTCTGCCCTGGACTCTGATGTGGTACAAACACCGCCGGTCAACACAACACCTAGTGATAAGAGGCAATAGACACCATCACTATGGGGGAGAGCCAACTGGTTGTACTTCCTTTCAACATGCATCCCTTGCTGAAAGGTAGAGTCAGTCCAGCAGGCGTCAGGGTTATCAAGATCACGCCAGGCAGAGTGGTACAGCTTGCCCAAGTCATGGTCAGGACTTCTACAGCAAGTCATTAGAGCTGGTTTCGTGCCACACACCAGCTCTGAAGAAAGCAAGGTAACTAACAAATGGATTTCCACCCACCCAAAAGAAGCTGAAGGGTTCCCCAGAAGGAGGAGTCATTGTGACTAGACTGCACACAGCTCACACTTGTTATAAACTGCAAGCGCTGCTTCAAGCGCCTACAATCGCTACACCGTCCTGCACAGCCTCTGCTTCAGAAACCGAAAGACCTTGGAAGTGTTGTGCAGTGCTCTGAGCCAACTCTGAGCACTGTTTGTAGAGCCATGAGGCGCCACAGGGAGGTCTGAGGGTGGGGCTGAGGAGCATGTGGCCTGTGGTAGTGATGGTCCAGTGGCTGAAAGGGAGGCAGGGGTTTCAAGGAATTACAGGGTTAGCCAGCCGAGCACAGCTCAAACCTGAGACATCTGCAGAGATGCACCCAAGGAGTGGTGCCACCCACTGGCTGTGCATGGGCCACAGTACGGGGGCTGGAGGGAAGGGTCGAGGTTCATGCACACCATGAGAGACGGCAATGCTGCACCCAAGGAGTGGTGCCACCCACTGGCTGTGCATGGGCCACAGTACGGGGGCTGGAAGTAAGGGTCGAGGTTCATGCACACCATGAGAGACGGCAATGCTACGCCGAGATCATAAATCAATACATGAGGAAGTACAACAGAAAGAGGACTGCACCTAGGACTCTCTGCTCAAGAGTCCATACTAAAGGTCCATGGGAGAGGCGCCCGCACTTCAACTCCAAAGGGAGAGCTCTCGGAAGCAGTTTGCCAGATTATGGAATGGCAGTCTGACCCGAAATCAAACCAACAATGGCACTAAAGGTTCTCTCGGTGGACAAGGGCCGAGTAAGCCCTATTCTCAGAAGTAATTCACTCAGTAGCTACATAACCATTAGAGCATCCGGGTACACTGCGAGAGGTTACGGCTGCTGCCTGTTTGGGCCTGGAAAGAGCTGGGGTCAGAACCTCTGCCCTCCTCCTCAAGGCCTTCAGCAGCCATTCACGACTGCAGGGAACAGCTATCATTAAATGTCGGGGAGCAGCACTTCTGGGGACAAACTTGATACAGGAAAAGAAGGAATAGAATAGGGCTTCATGGTACAAGGCTCATGTAGATTGTAGGAAAGTAGGATCTGCTTCTTATGGTTACCCCCACTTTTTTCCTTGATGTTACACTGTTTTTGACTAGTCTGACTGGAGTCCTGCTAATCCGGACCCCAGTCTATCTGCTCTCGCCCTAAAATGTTATGTATGTACTAGGTACACTCCAGATTGAATACAGGGGTACCCTTGTCAGTCCCTCATATATGGTACACATGCACCCAGGGTATAGGTATCCCAGAGGCCTCCAATAGGCTAAAGTATGTATTATGCCACCCATGAGAGGCCATGCAAAATTGAACTACATGCCTGCCATTGCTGCCTGTGTAAGTTGGTGCATGCACCACTTATGATAGATATAGGTTTACTATATCTATAGTTCACTACACTTAAAACTTATAAGTCACCCCTATAGCAGGCCTTGACAATCCTGGAGGAAGGGTGTTGGGTTTTACATGAGAGGATGCCCCTGCATGAGCAGAGCCCCTCTGCAATCTTCTGAGACCATTCTCCTAGGTTGTCTGTGACACAGCCAGACACATAGGTAGAGGTGCAATATAACCTCGCAGTAAAGGCTATCACGAAAACGGCTGAAACAAAACAAGTCGTGTTTGGTATCCAAAAGAGACAATTGATGGACGGAATGCAGAACTAATCATAACATTCACCCCCAGTCAAGAGATCTGGATTCAATCAATCATTCTTTTGCTCACCATGCCACCCCAGTTTAGACCTGGCCATATGCCAATCAGTCTTGACCCTGTGCCTCATGGGAACAGTCCAGCCCGAACTGTCAAACCAGGTCCTATCTGAACCGGAAACAAGCATCCTAAGACTGGTTTCGAGGTTTCACCCCTCTTCAGCCAGGATAGCTTGAATCCAGTGGCACAGTGAGCCCAGGACCCACGTCTGGGCATACCTGGCCTGGCAGTTCGGGTTGGACTATTCCCATTGGGCGCAGGGTCAAGACTGATTTACATATGGCTGGGTCCAAACTGGAATGGCATGGTGAGCAAAAAAACAATGAATTTAGGCCCAGATCTCTGTACTGTTGTGAATGTATGACATTGTTCTGCATTCTGTCCATCAATTGTTCTTTTTCTGTTTGGTATCCAACACTTTGGAATCATACCTCCACACCGAGGTATGATTCCACCCTTCTGAAGCAAACTTCGTAAGGTCCCTGGTCTTCCCGGTACCAGCCTTCTTGACCCTGACAGCACAAAATGGTTGCTGCCAACCAGACATTTCTGCCCTCCTGCTGCGGAGCCAAGCTCGAGCAGGGGAAGGCAGAATAGGCATCTTGTCACAGGTAGGTGTGACCACCTCCCAGACAAAATTTAGTGTATAGGTGTGACCACCTCCCAGACAGGATTTAGTGTATTGGGGCTGGGTGAGTACACTTCCAAAGTGCCTGAAAGTCTGCACGAGGGGAACAGTGTCCCTGTGCATGGTCAAGCTCAAGCCAGTTCTGCTCCTAGCTCCTGCTCGGTCAGGAAACTGGACAAAGGACATGGGAGTATCCTCCCCACTGCCTTGACTCTCCCCTGGGAGTCCCCTGAATCTGTCCAATCCTCTCCTGTGGGTAGAAAAGGGCTTACCTGGCTGTAGGACCCTTGATTCAACATGGACAAGATTCTGAACAAGAAACCACTGAACTTCGACCGTCTGGACACTCTGGATTTCACAGGACTTCGACTGGACCCGACTTAGTTTCCCTCTCCGTCTAAAGCATTGTCTGTGCCCGTGCATCATCCAGGCTCCGTGCAGGACCTGTGGAGCATCAAAGACATCTGAAGTATCTCCCTTGGAGTGAAGGATCACTTCCCTGTGTTTGTAGGCATCGTAAAGCAACTGACCGGTCTGCTGAGCCTGAGCTGCTGCGGAGCATGAAGGCTCCAGCAACACAGGAGGTGCGTTCCTATGTTCCTTGAGGTCGAGCTGCCCTCTCACAGAGTTTGAGGCCGGTATCCCTCGTGGGGACTGCATAACCCGAACCCCTGTGCACCGCGTACATTTGCAAGTGCATATGCTTGTTTGCGTTGCCCAACCAAGTTCATTGGGCTATCGATAGCCCCAACCTCTGCGCACCTTTCATACAAAGTACTTCGGCCTCCTAGCACTCTGTGCCCTGCAAGCTGGGACTTACTGACTTTGCTAGAGGTCCCCTCGCGACTCTTGTGCCAACGGCCTGTGGGTCCATTTGAGGGACAACGCTGATTTTCTTGGGCTCCCCTGGTTGCTCCAGGCTTGCCCTGACTCTCCTTGCTGTGGTGAATCTCCTGGTCCTTGCTGGACCAGACCGTGACCTTCCTCAACCTTCTTCGTGGGTTGCTTTTGCCAAGGCTTGTTGGTGCTCCCGCCAGACACCGACCCCTAAGCACTCTACATCCTTCGTGGAACAACTCGCATCCGGCTCCTGGACAACCTCGTGTCTCCTGGTCCCCTTGGCTGCAGAGTCAAGGTCTCCCTCTTCACACCTGAAGCACCCGACATCGGTGGGCATTTGTCTACCGAGCCCCTGGTCACTCTTGGACGACCCAGACTCTGTCCCACCTGCTTTCAGGTTCCTTCCTTCAAGAAGCCACTAGTGGGTTCCACCAGACACTTTTGTTCTTTCCAGCAGTGGCATTTCTTTGAAGACTCATTGAGAACGACCGCTGTTTCAGTCGCCACTTCGACCCGATGCACCCGGCTTCCCTGGGATAGGTAACTGGTACTTCGTATCCACGGGTGGGGTGGCTCTCCAACCTTTTAAGTTCCAAAGGGTTTCTCCATTATCCAGTGGGAAGGGTCCTTTAACACCAAAACTGCAACTGTGACTCTCCCATTGAATTGCAAGTAGCAGGCAGTCGTGTTCTCACACTGCACCTGTCCACTGTGTGGTCCCTTCTTACTCACCGTGGGTGGCTCCAGTGATTCTACATCCTCTAGACACTGTCTTGACTTAAATCGTGGTTCTAATACCACAATTTCAGTATATGGTTTGGTCTCCATCTGGAGCCCACTGTGAATTAGTGCTACGTACGTGCTTCAGTATTGTGTGCTTTGTGTTTATTTGCGTGTAGCAGATCCTGTGAGGTATTTAAGGTGTTATAATAATAAAAGCATATTTTTACAACTACTGTGTGGTTCTCCTTTCATTTACATTAAGGTTGCATTCTGGTAAAACAGCTGCTTAACATTCCTTTAAGACTAAGCCTGAAGGCTGCTCTTCACAGCTACCACTTGGAGAGCTTTCAGAGGTTATCTTGGACCCCTTAAATCACCATGAGGGTTGTTTGGACTGGTGCAAGGTGCCCACTTTAATCAGTGGATATCATATACCAGGCTAACTCACATAGATCCATAAAGAGTAGAGCAGTCGCAGGCAGTACAACACTAGCACCTCTGGGTACAAACCTCAGGTAAAGCCACTGAGGCAAGAGCAGTCGCTGACTGAAGAAAGACAGTACTAATGGCTACAAACCATATACACATCCACAGGGTGAGAAAAATAAACACACTGAGCTCTGGGGATTAATTTAACCAAGGACACACAGGAAGACCTCAACAAAAACAGCAAACACTAACCATGTCATGTTCCAGGAGGGAGTTAAAGATTAGGTCAAGTTATGAGCACACCACTGCATTCCAAGGTTGCACCTCCCACAGCCATTCCTACCCATCCCATGACATCACCCAGAGCGCCACTGAATCCGTAGAGGTAAGATCTCACCCGACTACAACCATCGACTGTTCCTTTCATCTATAGACCGCCTCCTGGAACCACAGAGTTTGAAGATACCCAACAGATACAGTGACCCTCATAGCCACATGAGATGCACGAACATTCACAGTGGACAATAAGTGGCTGCCGTACAGCGTAGATACTTATAGTATTTGACACTGCTCTCGGTCAGACCCTTCTACAGAGACTCCCATCACTCCGGAATATGTGAAGACGCCCTAAAGCAGACCGACTCGTACCTCACAGAAAGGGCCCACCATCGGTCCATCATCTCTCTTCTCCTATTCCACATCTATGTTACTCCTTAACGCACCCGAATGGACTGTTTAACTTTAAATTATGCAATTATGAGCCTATCAAATGTGGCTCAGAAAACCTCTACATGTCAAGATGTAGTGATCGGCTGCGTGCCTGGGGTGCAGGAATGATGATTAACCATCTATAGCTCAACCTCGCAAAGACAGATCATGACCAGAAGACAATGGCACAAACACCAGCCAACCAACATATGGCCGAAGGAACTCAATGCCCCGCGAGCTGCAGCAAGAGAACTGAGAAACCTAAATATGGACTAGGATCTGTCCCCGATACCACATGCCAATGGGGTCACATGGGGCACCTTCTACCCAACGAAAAGGCTGCAACGCGTCTTCCCATACATTGGATACCAACAAAAAGTACAAGCATCATAACTCTGCTAGATTTTAAAAAATCTGTATCAAAGTTAAGGAATAAAGAAAGGCACTTTCAAATGCTAGCACACAAGGAGGATGCAGACAGGTGAACACGGAGCAGGGAGCACCAGGACATGGGGGAGGAAGCAGGGACACGAGCAGTGAGGAATAGGAAGGAGGGAGCATCAGGGCACAGAGAAGGCACAAAGTGATGAAGAGAAAGCAGGATGAGCACAGCGAGCAGTAGGAGCACAGAGGCGGCACAGTCACAAAGGCAATCACAAGAAGAAGTGAGACACAGAGGACTGTGCACCACTGTCCTCGCCACAAGACCAGTATTGTGAAAGTAAACCTTGACACACGCACAAAGACAAAATAAACCAGACTGGGGTGGTTGTTTTTCCATTTATTGTGTCTCGTCAGTCTACAATATAATACTCTGTACAAAGGGGGTGAAGTGGAGGAGCCATGGAGGGCACATCTGGGCTTGATGAGCCTGAGGAAAAAACAAAAGAAAGGATTAAATGTCAAATGTCCGTACCCAGATATCATAGCAAGGGTGACAAACAGATTCAGCATAGATGTGGCATGGACTAGTGTCCTGCATGCACACAGAGAGAAGGGACACACAAGGCAAGTACCTGGAGCGGTTGGTAACGTTCAAGACAGGAGACGCAAGGTTTTCTCCAGGTCCTGAGTGTACCCAGAAGGTAGCACACATTGTCCAAGTCCTACATACGCCCACCAACAAATACTGCAAACACACAATGCTTCCAAATCTTCCACTCACCCGGTCATGCAGCACGTTTGGAAAGTGTTCCCAGGTCCCATTTCTACCCAATAAAGCGGCACATACTAGTCACCCAGCAATGCTCCGCATGCAACAAAGCTTCCAGGCACTGCCTGCGCTGTGGTGACAGAGTTGTGCACCAGGGGTTGAGCTACATTTAATGCACCATTCTGGTTCCACTTAACCTGCACCGGGGCGCACCTAGATCACTCCAGAGCTTTCACGATGGCCTGGGTCGCTTCCAGATTAATCTGGGCCTCCGCTTTGGCCACCTCGTCTGATGCGCTCGACAGCTCCGTCTGCGCCTTCTCCAAGTTTGCCTTTGCAGCCTGAGGAAGAATGAAAAGTTACTCTTGGAATCCTATTTCTCCTTCATTCACATACTTTTTTGAATTCATAAACAATATAAAATCTTGATGTAGGATGAAAGGTCCAAAGATTCTCTTTCTGGGTATTACAGCCTATTCTTGAAAGTGACAGGAGGATGTTGACTCGAGGTACTGGACCTTACTGTCCTCTATTATAAATAGTAAGAAAAACATGTGAGTACGTACTCCTCCTTAGCGAGTGTTAGTATGTAAGAAACTAAGATTCCAAATGGTATTTATTTTTTACTTTTATTCTTCATATTTATTCTTGATTCATGAATTTCCATTAATCTCCAGAGTGTTACAGGGATTGCTTTTAGACATTTGACAGCCGACATGTGTTTCGCCCTTTAGCAGTCATTCGGACCAGGGCTTTCTCAAGGCTGTAATAGATGTAATGAACATTATGAATTTAGATGTCATTTGGGACCCGTCATAGCCACCACAGAGTGCTATGTAACAGGAGTGCAGCAAATTATTTTTAGAGAATAGAGCGATGGGTCCTGAGAACCCTGAAAAGCAAAAAATGTGTGCATCGAGGTTGAACTTTAGAAAGGGGAGAGAAAAACTACAAGAGTGCTGGCACAATGTAAATAGACTGCACTGCGGTATAGTGTGTGTGACTTATAATAGGCACTTCATGCACTATGAGTTAAGTTTGTAAACTGTGTGACACCTTTTTTCACATGCACGATTTGTTAACTCACGGCCTGTTGTGCGCATTCGCTTCCTGTGGTGCTTCTGGCTTGCTAATTAACTTTTGAAACGTTAGACTTTAGAACAGCGGAAGCACATCAGTTCTTCAGTTTTAAATCCATCACTTATTTCCTTTCATCTCAGCCTGTCCAAAAGCGCGTACATTAGTGACCCCGTCTCCATACTTCTACGTCATTGTTTTTAACCTAAACAGTGGGAACAGTCTGTGAGAGTTAACAAATCGATTGGAACCAAGCAAACCTCTGCCTAAGGAACACCTTTTTCCCCCACTTTCGGCACCCTGAAGCAGCCTAAGTTTAAAAAAAGATGGTTATAGATCAAAACGAGATACGCCGTTTCTCTGAACTCCTTCATGTAGGGAAATGCAAAATCACATCTTTTCCTTTCCTCAGATATTTGTTTACCCTTGATTTCCCTGATGCAATATATTTTGTCTAATACTATGCTACATAATAAGTGTTGCTGATAAATTTACAAAAGCTACTTGTTTTAAATCTTTGCATATTCTACTTTTTACCTTATAACTAAACACACAATTGGAAACAAAAATGGGCACACAGCACTAATATTCTCTGCAACAGTAACGACTCTTCTCTTCTGTAAGGCTTGGAGCCTCAGACACCTGCATCCAAACTATAAGCAAAGCGTACGTGAAAAAAATGCGACACGCAGATTACGAACTTAACTCATAGTGCATGAAGTGCCTATTATAAGTCACACACACTATACCACAGTGCAGTTTATTTCAACTGTGCCAGTACTCTTGTAGTTTATTTTCACCCCCTTTTCTTAAGTTCAACCTTACTACACTAGTTATTTACTTTTTCAATGTTCTCAGGACCCACCGCTCTATTCTCTAAAAATAATTTGCTGCACTCCTGTTACATAGCACTCTGTGGTGGCTATGACGGGTCCCAAATGACATCTAAACTCATGATGTTCATTACATCGATTACAGCCTTGATAAAGCCCTGGCCCGAATGACTGCTAAAGGGCGAAACACCTGTCGGCTGTCGAATGTATAGAAGTAATCCCTATAACACTCTGGAGATTGATGTAAATTCATAAATCAAAAATAAATATGAAGAAAAAAATAAATACCAATTGGAATCTAACATTTTCTTAGTTAAAAGTATACTAACGTTCGCCAAAGAGGAGTACGTACTCACATATTTTCCAGACTATAAAATCTCTGCCTACAAGCAGGATCCCACTGCACATTTCCATACATTAGGTTTTCATTCATGAAAACTATCTTACAAAAGAAACCTGCCTAGAGCTGCTACATTGTATTTTTAAATAAATGCAGTTTAGCACTACAAAATGCATTTGGATAAAAAGAAAAACTGAATGGAACCCAAAAAAACGAAAACAAAGCAAGGAAATAGCGCATAAAGACATTATCGTTAACTGTGATGGTCGTCGGTCACACCGTTTTACGGGATGTAAGAGCTCAGGCGTCCCAGAATGCAATGCGAGGTCAGTAAAGTTCTATAGGAAAGCCCAGGCAACAAAATAAAAACAAAAAAATCAAACCAATTTCAGTGTAAAGTACTGGTTAGACTGTGGAGGGTGGAAATCACCACAAACACCTATAATGGAGCACTGTGATTACAGCCTCATCATGGGCTCCTCATTACCATTAAAACAGAATAACAAATTCTCTCCTCTTACCAGGAAGAGGGTGAGCAGTAGAAAAGAGGGCTGTGTATGAAGCAATCAAAAGGCCGAACCATGGTCCATCGGGGTTATTTTAGGGTCATTCAGTGGAGTTATGTGTTGGCGTTGCTGATCGCACGCAGACTAACTATGCACTGGGAAGCCTGGACACCACCAAGTAAAGCTCACTGGTGCAAGGCGCAACTCAAATTGCGGAAGCTTGTGGTCTGCCAGATATCCCATAGTGGCGGATTGAGAGGCGCAGTCAGTCGACTTGCAAAGCTCCAGTGAGGATATGGTTGACCAGAATTGTCCCTCATTCTCATAGACGCATGGAACCCTTTGTGGGTCTAGGATGCTGCGGTCCTCTGGTCTCACCTCTCTGTGCTTGCGAGATTGTACGTGTTTACGGCACCCTGTTTCCTCATACAGATAGTATCCTCTGCCTTCTCCTATATGCGTGACACCGCCCCTCCAATGCGTGACAACGCCCCTCCAATGCGCGACAACGCCCCCCCCCACTCCAACACCCAATTGGATGCCATGATCTTTCTGCAGGAGGCTGCATTGGTCTTGCTGCCATTTCGAATATAACACTAAACTTCAGGGAGAGCAGTGCAGATCTAGGATGGAAAGGCCTCGCGTCAGTGACTGTACTTACACTTGAGCTCCTGTGTTTGCATGTTAATAGAAAGAACCAAAGACCCCCACTCATCTCTGCACGATGTATGCGGATACTACATGAGGGGTGGGCACACACTCAATGTAAACGTATCTTGTCACTGATATAATAACTATAATGGGGACGCAAATAAAAATGGTTTTAAAATAATCGAGTTATGCGATGTAAAAGAATCGGCTTCGTAGGGTGCCGCTCTGCAGCCGTCAGCCACATGGGCGTTTTCCATAAGGGCCACAGTGGGCTGGTTTCATCAGGAGGGGGGTGTATGTTTCTATAGCAGAGTCCGCTTGGCTTGTTGGTAGCAGGTATCCATCGCTGCAATGGATTGTTTGGAGGAGGGTAACTGGCAAAGTCTGCTCCAACAATAGAAACCCAACTCGTTTGCACATATCAATCATTTTACAGCACTGCTGGCGGAAAACCGTGCAATTAATGTGAACAATTGATAGGATCTTTGGGCAGATGGGGTTCATTTTAAACAGCCTTTGTGGTGGATTACTGCGGCCCAGGAGAGTATAAAGCATGGACCCCATTCACCCTTTATCTGACGTCGGGAGCACCAGAAAGGAACCTTCCAGGACCCAGCCCCACCGACTCTTCGAATGGGTCCAGATTTACACCGTATGTCAGAAAGGTATGTAGCCCGTCTGGACGAGGGAGGCAACTAAAGCCCTCAAAGAAATCTTTAGGCTTCTGGGCAGTAAAAACAAAACGCTCTAGATCTTTTTGGGTTGAAAGTAATGTATTTAACAGATGACGGGACTCAGCCCACCATGAAAGGTCGGTGGAGGGTTTATTATTGACATGTTCGGGAGCTAGTCGGCTCTTCGAGGCACCAAATGCAGACCCTTCTTGAAGGAACATTTATCTCATGAAACGCCCGTACACCTTTTTCACCCTCTTCTAGCGAGGCCCGCCAGAGGAGTCCCCAGCAGAGTACTCTGGAGCCATGGATCCAACTCAAAGGCTGAGGGCCGTGGGGTGGGTTCTTGTTCACCCTCTTCTTCTAGCGAGGCCCGCCAGAGGAGTCCCCAGCAGAGTACTCTGGAGCCATGGATCCAACTCAAAGGCTGAGGGCCGTGGGGTGGGTTCTTGTTCACCCTCTTCTTCTAGCGAGGCCCGCCGGAGGAGTCCCCAGCAGAGTACTCTGGAGCCATGGATCCAACTCAAAGGCTGAGGGCCGTGGGGTGGGTTCTTGTTCACCCTCTTCTTCTAGCGAGGCCCGCCGGAGGAGTCCCCAGCAGAGTACTCTGGAGCCATGGATCCAACTCAAAGGCTGAGGGCCGTGGGGTGGGTTCTTTTTCACCCTCTTCTTCTAGCGAGGCCCGCCGGAGGAGTCCCCAGCAGAGTACTCTGGAGCCATGGATCCAACTCAAAGGCTGAGGGCCGTGGGGTGGGTTCTTTTTCACCCTCTTCTTCTAGCGAGGCCCGCCGGAGGAGTCCCCAGCAGAGTACTCTGGAGCCATGGATCCAACTCAAAGGCTGAGGGCCGTGGGGTGGGTTCTTTTTCACCCTCTTCTTCTAGCGAGGCCCGCCGGAGGAGTCCCCAGCAGAGTACTCTGGAGCCATGGATCCAACTCAAAGGCTGAGGGCCGTGGGGTGGGTTCTTGTTCACCCTCTTCTAGCGAGGCCCGCCGGAGGAGTCCCCAGCAGAGTACTCTGGAGCCATGGATCCAACTCAAAGGCTGAGGGCCGTGGGGTGGGTTCTTGTTCACCCTCTTCTTCTAGCGAGGCCCGCCGGAGGAGTCCCCAGCAGAGTACTCTGGAGCCATGGATCCAACTCAAAGGCTGAGGGCCGTGGGGTGGGTTCTTGTTCACCCTCTTCTTCTAGCGAGGCCCGCCGGAGGAGTCCCCAGCAGAGTACTCTGGAGCCATGGATCCAACTCAAAGGCTGAGGGCCGTGGGGTGGGTTCTTGTTCACCCTCTTCTAGCGAGGCCCGCCGGAGGAGTCCCCAGCAGAGTACTCTGGAGCCATGGATCCAACTCCAAGGCTGAGGGCCGTGGGGTGGGTTCTTGTTCACCCTCTTCTTCTAGCAAGGCCCGCCGGAGGAGTCCCCAGCAGAGTACTCTGGAGCCATGGATCCAACTCAAAGGCTGAGGGCCGTGGGGTGGGTTCTTGTTCACCCTCTTCTTCTAGCGAGGCCCGCCGGAGGAGTCCCCAGCAGAGTACTCTGGAGCCATGGATCCAACTCAAAGGCTGAGGGCCGTGGGGTGGGTTCTTGTTCACCCTCTTCTTCTAGCGAGGCCCGCCGGAGGAGTCCCCAGCAGAGTACTCTGGAGCCATGGATCCAACTCAAAGGCTGAGGGCCGTGGGGTGGGTTCTTGTTCACCCTCTTCTTCTAGCGAGGCCCGCCGGAGGAGTCCCCAGCAGAGTACTCTGGAGCCATGGATCCAACTCAAAGGCTGAGGGCCGTGGGGTGGGTTCTTGTTCACCCTCTTCTTCTAGCGAGGCCCGCCGGAGGAGTCCCCAACAGAGTACTCTGGAGCCATGGATCCAACTCAAAGGCTGAGGGCCGTGGGGTGGGTTCTTGTTCACCCTCTTCTTCTAGCGAGGCCCGCCGGAGGAGTCCCCAGCAGAGTACTCTGGAGCCATGGATCCAACTCAAAGGCTGAGGGCCGTGGGGTGGGTTCTTGTTCACCCTCTTCTTCTAGCGAGGCCCGCCGGAGGAGTCCCCAACAGAGTACTCTGGAGCCATGGATCCAACTCAAAGGCTGAGGGCCGTGGGGTGGGTTCTTGTTCACCCTCTTCTTCTAGCAAGGCCCGCCGGAGGAGTCCCCAGCAGAGTACTCTGGAGCCATGGATCCAACTCAAAGGCTGAGGGCCGTGGGGTGGGTTCTTGTTCACCCTCTTCTTCTAGCGAGGCCCGCCGGAGGAGTCCCCAGCAGAGTACTCTGGAGCCATGGATCCAACTCAAAGGCTGAGGGCCGTGGGGTGGGTTCTTGTTCACCCTCTTCTTCTAGCAAGGCCCGCCGGAGGAGTCCCCAACAGAGTACTCTGGAGCCATGGATCCAACTCAAAGGCTGAGGGCCGTGGGGTGGGTTCTTGTTCACCCTCTTCTTCTAGCGAGGCCCGCCGGAGGAGTCCCCAGCAGAGTACTCTGGAGCCATGGATCCAACTCAAAGGCTGAGGGCCGTGGGGTGGGTTTTTGTTCACCCTCTTCTTCTAGCGAGGCCCGCCGGAGGAGTCCCCAGCAGAGTACTCTGGAGCCATGGATCCAACTCAAAGGCTGAGGGCCGTGGGGTGGGTTCTTTTTCACCCTCTTCTTCTAGCGAGGCCCGCCGGAGGAGTCCCCAGCAGAGTACTCTGGAGCCATGGATCCAACTCAAAGGCTGAGGGCCGTGGGGTGGGTTCTTGTTCACCCTCTTCTAGCGAGGCCCGCCGGAGGAGTCCCCAGCAGAGTACTCTGGAGCCATGGATCCAACTCAAAGGCTGAGGGCCGTGGGGTGGGTTCTTGT
This sequence comes from Lissotriton vulgaris, assembly GCF_964263255.1. NCBI lineage: Eukaryota > Metazoa > Chordata > Amphibia > Caudata > Salamandridae > Lissotriton > Lissotriton vulgaris. The sequence continues at coordinate 6,859,093 of NC_141700.1, forward strand.
TCACCCTCTTCTTCTAGCGAGGCCCGCCGGAGGAGTCCCCAGCAGAGTACTCTGGAGCCATGGATCCAACTCAAAGGCTGAGGGCCGTGGGGTGGGTTCTTGTTCACCCTCTTCTTCTAGCGAGGCCCGCCGGAGGAGTCCCCAGCAGAGTACTCTGGAGCCATGGATCCAACTCAAAGGCTGAGGGCCGTGGGGTGGGTTCTTGTTCACCCTCTTCTAGCGAGGCCCGCCGGAGGAGTCCCCAGCAGAGTACTCTGGAGCCATGGATCCAACTCAAAGGCTGAGGGCCGTGGGGTGGGTTCTTGTTCACCCTCTTCTTCTAGCAAGGCCCGCCGGAGGAGTCCCCAGCAGAGTACTCTGGAGCCATGGATCCAACTCAAAGGCTGAGGGCCGTGGGGTGGGTTCTTGTTCACCCTCTTCTTCTAGCGAGGCCCGCCGGAGGAGTCCCCAGCAGAGTACTCTGGAGCCATGGATCCAACTCAAAGGCTGAGGGCCGTGGGGTGGGTTCTTGTTCACCCTCTTCTTCTAGCGAGGCCCGCCGGAGGAGTCCCCAGCAGAGTACTCTGGAGCCATGGATCCAACTCAAAGGCTGAGGGCCGTGGGGTGGGTTCTTGTTCACCCTCTTCTAGCGAGGCCCGCCGGAGGAGTCCCCAGCAGAGTACTCTGGAGCCATGGATCCAACTCAAAGGCTGAGGGCCGTGGGGTGGGTTCTTTTTCACCCTCTTCTTCTAGCGAGGCCCGCCGGAGGAGTCCCCAGCAGAGTACTCTGGAGCCATGGATCCAACTCAAAGGCTGAGGGCCGTGGGGTGGGTTCTTGTTCACCCTCTTCTTCTAGCGAGGCCCGCCAGAGGAGTCCCCAGCAGAGTACTCTGGAGCCATGGATCCAACTCAAAGGCTGAGGGCCGTGGGGTGGGTTCCTGTTCACCCTCTTCTAGCGAGGCCCGCCGGAGGAGTCCCCAGCAGAGTACTCTGGAGCCATGGATCCAACTCAAAGGCTGAGGGCCGTGGGGTGGGTTCTTGTTCACCCTCTTCTTCTAGCAAGGCCCGCCGGAGGAGTCCCCAACAGAGTACTCTGGAGCCATGGATCCAACTCAAAGGCTGAGGGCCGTGGGGTGGGTTCTTGTTCACCCTCTTCTTCTAGCGAGGCCAGCCGGAGGAGTCCCCAGCAGAGTACTCTGGAGCCATGGATCCAACTCAAAGGCTGAGGGCCGTGGGGTGGGTTCTTTTTCACCCTCTTCTTCTAGCGAGGCCCGCCGGAGGAGTCCCCAGCAGAGTACTCTGGAGCCATGGATCCAACTCAAAGGCTGAGGGCCGTGGGGTGGGTTCTTTTTCACCCTCTTCTTCTAGCGAGGCCCGCCAGAGGAGTCCCCAGCAGAGTACTCTGGAGCCATGGATCCAACTCAAAGGCTGAGGGCCGTGGGGTGGGTTCTTTTTCACCCTCTTCTTCTAGCGAGGCCCGCCGGAGGAGTCCCCAGCAGAGTACTCTGGAGCCATGGATCCAACTCAAAGGCTGAGGGCCGTGGGGTGGGTTCTTGTTCACCCTCTTCTTCTAGCGAGGCCCGCCGGAGGAGTCCCCAGCAGAGTACTCTGGAGCCATGGATCCAACTCAAAGGCTGAGGGCCGTGGTGTGGGTTCTTGTTCACCCTCTTCTTCTAGCGAGGCCCGCCGGAGGAGTCCCCAGCAGAGTACTCTGGAGCCATGGATCCAACTCAAAGGCTGAGGGCCGTGGGGTGGGTTCTTGTTCACCCTCTTCTTCTAGCGAGGCCCGCCAGAGGAGTCCCCAGCAGAGTACTCTGGAGCCATGGATCCAACTCAAAGGCTGAGGGCCGTGGGGTGGGTTCTTTTTCACCCTCTTCTTCTAGCGAGGCCCGCCGGAGGAGTCCCCAGCAGAGTACTCTGGAGCCATGGATCCAACTCAAAGGCTGAGGGCCGTGGGGTGGGTTCCTGTTCACCCTCTTCTAGCGAGGCCCGCCGGAGGAGTCCCCAGCAGAGTACTCTGGAGCCATGGATCCAACTCAAAGGCTGAGGGCCGTGGGGTGGGTTCTTGTTCACCCTCTTCTTCTAGCAAGGCCCGCCGGAGGAGTCCCCAACAGAGTACTCTGGAGCCATGGATCCAACTCAAAGGCTGAGGGCTGTGGGGTGGGTTCTTGTTCACCCTCTTCTTCTAGCGAGGCCCGCCGGAGGAGTCCCCAGCAGAGTACTCTGGAGCCATGGATCCAACTCAAAGGCTGAGGGCCGTGGGGTGGGTTTTTGTTCACCCTCTTCTTCTAGCGAGGCCCGCCGGAGGAGTCCCCAGCAGAGTACTCTGGAGCCATGGATCCAACTCAAAGGCTGAGGGCCGTGGGGTGGGTTCTTGTTCACCCTCTTCTTCTAGCAAGGCCCGCCGGAGGAGTCCCCAGCAGAGTACTCTGGAGCCATGGATCCAACTCAAAGGCTGAGGGCCGTGGGGTGGGTTCTTGTTCACCCTCTTCTAGCGAGGCCCGCCGGAGGAGTCCCCAGCAGAGTACTCTGGAGCCATGGATCCAACTCAAAGGCTGAGGGCCGTGGGGTGGGTTCTTGTTCACCCTCTTCTTCTAGCAAGGCCCGCCGGAGGAGTCCCCAGCAGAGTACTCTGGAGCCATGGATCCAACTCAAAGGCTGAGGGCCGTGGTGTGGGTTCTTGTTCACCCTCTTCTTCTAGCAAGGCCCGCCGGAGGAGTCCCCAGCAGAGTACTCTGGAGCCATGGATCCAACTCAAAGGCTGAGGGCCGTGGGGTGGGTTCTTTTTCACCCTCTTCTTCTAGCGAGGCCCGCCGGAGGAGTCCCCAGCAGAGTACTCTGGAGCCATGGATCCAACTCAAAGGCTGAGGGCCGTGGGGTGGGTTCTTTTTCACCCTCTTCTTCTAGCGAGGCCCGCCGGAGGAGTCCCCAGCAGAGTACTCTGGAGCCATGGATCCAACTCAAAGGCTGAGGGCCGTGGGGTGGGTTCTTGTTCACCCTCTTCTTCTAGCGAGGCCCGCCGGAGGAGTCCCCAGCAGAGTACTCTGGAGCCATGGATCCAACTCAAAGGCTGAGGGCCGTGGTGTGGGTTCTTTTTCACCCTCTTCTTCTAGCGAGGCCCGCCGGAGGAGTCCCCAGCAGAGTACTCTGGAGCCATGGATCCAACTCAAAGGCTGAGGGCCGTGGGGTGGGTTCTTGTTCACCCTCTTCTAGCGAGGCCCGCCGGAGGAGTCCCCAACAGAGTACTCTGGAGCCATGGATCCAACTCAAAGGCTGAGGGCCGTGGGGTGGGTTCTTTTTCACCCTCTTCTTCTAGCGAGGCCCGCCGGAGGAGTCCCCAGCAGAGTACTCTGGAGCCATGGATCCAACTCAAAGGCTGAGGGTCGTGGGGTGGGTTCTTTTTCACCCTCTTCTTCTAGCGAGGCCCGCCGGAGGAGTCCCCAGCAGAGTACTCTGGAGCCATGGATCCAACTCAAAGGCTGAGGGCCGTGGGGTGGGTTCTTTTTCACCCTCTTCTTCTAGCGAGGCCCGCCGGAGGAGTCCCCAGCAGAGTACTCTGGAGCCATGGATCCAACTCAAAGGCTGAGGGCCGTGGGGTGGGTTCTTTTTCACCCTCTTCTTCTAGCGAGGCCCGCCGGAGGAGTCCCCAGCAGAGTACTCTGGAGCCATGGATCCAACTCAAAGGCTGAGGGCCGTGGGGTGGGTTCTTGTTCACCCTCTTCTTCTAGCGAGGCCCGCCAGAGGAGTCCCCAGCAGAGTACTCTGGAGCCATGGATCCAACTCAAAGGCTGAGGGCCGTGGGGTGGGTTCTTTTTCACCCTCTTCTTCTAGCGAGGCCCGCCGGAGGAGTCCCCAGCAGAGTACTCTGGAGCCATGGATCCAACTCAAAGGCTGAGGGCCGTGGGGTGGGTTCTTGTTCACCCTCTTCTTCTAGCGAGGCCCGCCGGAGGAGTCCCCAGCAGAGTACTCTGGAGCCATGGATCCAACTCAAAGGCTGAGGGCCGTGGGGTGGGTTCTTTTTCACCCTCTTCTTCTAGCGAGGCCCGCCGGAGGAGTCCCCAGCAGAGTACTCTGGAGCCATGGATCCAACTCAAAGGCTGAGGGCCGTGGGGTGGGTTCTTGTTCACCCTCTTCTAGCGAGGCCCGCCGGAGGAGTCCCCAGCAGAGTACTCTGGAGCCATGGAGCCAACTCAAAGGCTGAGGGCCGTGGGGTGGGTTCTTGTTCACCCTCTTCTTCTAGCAAGGCCCGCCGGAGGAGTCCCCAGCAGAGTACTCTGGAGCCATGGATCCAACTCAAAGGCTGAGGGCCGTGGTGTGGGTTCTTGTTCACCCTCTTCTTCTAGCAAGGCCCGCCGGAGGAGTCCCCAGCAGAGTACTCTGGAGCCATGGATCCAACTCAAAGGCTGAGGGCCGTGGGGTGGGTTCTTTTTCACCCTCTTCTTCTAGCGAGGCCCGCCGGAGGAGTCCCCAGCAGAGTACTCTGGAGCCATGGATCCAACTCAAAGGCTGAGGGCCGTGGGGTGGGTTCTTGTTCACCCTCTTCTTCTAGCGAGGCCCGCCGGAGGAGTCCCCAGCAGAGTACTCTGGAGCCATGGATCCAACTCAAAGGCTGAGGGCCGTGGGGTGGGTTCTTGTTCACCCTCTTCTTCTAGCGAGGCCCGCCGGAGGAGTCCCCAGCAGAGTACTCTGGAGCCATGGATCCAACTCAAAGGCTGAGGGCCGTGGGGTGGGTTCTTGTTCACCCTCTTCTTCTAGCGAGGCCCGCCAGAGGAGTCCCCAGCAGAGTACTCTGGAGCCATGGATCCAACTCAAAGGCTGAGGGCCGTGGGGTGGGTTCTTGTTCACCCTCTTCTTCTAGCAAGGCCCGCCGGAGGAGTCCCCAGCAGAGTACTCTGGAGCCATGGATCCAACTCAAAGGCTGAGGGCCGTGGTGTGGGTTCTTGTTCACCCTCTTCTTCTAGCAAGGCCCGCCGGAGGAGTCCCCAGCAGAGTACTCTGGAGCCATGGATCCAACTCAAAGGCTGAGGGCCGTGGGGTGGGTTCTTTTTCACCCTCTTCTTCTAGCGAGGCCCGCCGGAGGAGTCCCCAGCAGAGTACTCTGGAGCCATGGATCCAACTCAAAGGCTGAGGGCCGTGGGGTGGGTTCTTGTTCACCCTCTTCTTCTAGCGAGGCCCGCCGGAGGAGTCCCCAGCAGAGTACTCTGGAGCCATGGATCCAACTCAAAGGCTGAGGGCCGTGGGGTGGGTTCTTGTTCACCCTCTTCTTCTAGCGTGGCCCGCCAGAGGAGTCCCCAGCAGAGTACTCTGGAGCCATGGATCCAACTCAAAGGCTGAGGGCCGTGGGGTGGGTTCTTGTTCACCCTCTTCTTCTAGCGAGGCCCGCCAGAGGAGTCCCCAACAGAGTACTCTGGAGCCATGGATCCAACTCAAAGGCTGAGGGCCGTGGGGTGGGTTCTTGTTCACCCTCTTCTTCTAGCAAGGCCAGCCGGAGGAGTCCACAACAGAGTACTCTGGAGCCATGGATCCAACTCAAAGGCTGAGGGCCGTGGTGTGGGTTCTTGTTCACCCTCTTCTAGCGAGGCCCGCCGGAGGAGTCCCCAACAGAGTACTCTGGAGCCATGGATCCAACTCAAAGGCTGAGGGCCGTGGGGTGGGTTCTTTTTCACCCTCTTCTTCTAGCGAGGCCCGCCGGAGGAGTCCCCAGCAGAGTACTCTGGAGCCATGGATCCAACTCAAAGGCTGAGGGCCGTGGGGTGGGTTCTTGTTCACCCTCTTCTAGCGAGGCCCGCCGGAGGAGTCCCCAACAGAGTACTCTGGAGCCATGGATCCAACTCAAAGGCTGAGGGCCGTGGGGTGGGTTCTTGTTCACCCTCTTCTTCTAGCAAGGCCCGCCGGAGGAGTCCCCAGCAGAGTACTCTGGAGCCATGGATCCAACTCAAAGGCTGAGGGCCGTGGTGTGGGTTCTTGTTCACCCTCTTCTTCTAGCAAGGCCCGCCGGAGGAGTCCCCAGCAGAGTACTCTAGAGCCATGGATCTAACTCAAAGGCTGAGGGCCGTGGGGTGGGTTCTTGTTCACCCTCTTCTTCAAGCAAGGCCCGCCGGAGGAGTCCCCAGCAGAGTACTCTGGAGCCATGGATCCAACTCAAAGGCTGAGGGCCGTGGGGTGGGTTCTTGTTCACCCTCCCGGACAGGCCGTTCTGCCTTCACAGAAGCTTCCATGTAGCGCTTGAGACAGCAAAAGAAAGTTAGGAGCACTGATGGTGCAACAGGTCTGGAGAAGGCGGTCACCTCTGTCCTTTGTTACTTTAGGTTGAAGGTCATAATGGGAGAAGAGGAGATGGCAGAAAAGAGCAAACATGTGATTAAAGTATCTGAGACCTTGGACACAAACGCTGTTTGCTTTCTTGTGGTAAGAACGTCAAGATTTTACATTTGCCGCTTAGAGAGGATGTCTTCCGTCACATAGTTGGTCAGCACCCACTCATGGCCTTCCAAACGGAGCCTCTCAGCAGGTCTGCTTTGCTGTTCTGAAGCCCAACCGATGACTTGCTGTTATCTGGAGATTCTGGGACAACAAAACGCCACATTTTTTGATCTTCCTTCAAGGGCTCTCGATTTTGGCAATCCGTTCAAGTAACACCAACTGGTGGTATTGTCTGCCAGTGACACTAGAGTGCTGCATATACCTAGGTCTTGTATGGTGACAGGGACTCTGTAGCTACACAAAACCACGAAGACAAGACTAGTTGCCATCTATCTGCCCTCAGATTAGTTGTTTTCTGCGGCGACAGACATCTTTTGGGTTTAGACCGTTCATGGCTGAAGACAAATATGCTTTTGCACCTCTTCTGACCAAAGATGGCAGTTATGTACTGATAGCTTGCTTGGGGGCTGCTGAAATGCGTACGGACAAGTATTACTTTTAATCCTCTCTTTTATTAAATCAATACAAGTTCTTTGCATCAACGCACAACATCCAGCCAACTCGTTTCGTTCAGTTTGCACTTTAACTTCATCAGGGCTCTGGCAATATTAATTCAGCTGAGTTCAATTTAATCCCAGGCCTCCTCCTGTGAAGAGTATGATGTGTATCAGCGCAATATGTTTCTCCTTCATGCACAAAGCTGGCAGGTTTTAAAATAGCATGGCCTCATATTAAGGCCACAGGTATGATAGCCCGTAAAATTTGCCGGAAATAGGCGGCAACCAGTCACTTCTCCAACCGAGTCAGAATCCTTCTGACAAGTGACATGATCTGCCCTCCGCCCCAGAATGGATGGGGTTATAAAAAAAGGAAAAGAAAATTGTCTGACAAAATCTGCCACCAGTGCCATTTAGAGGGAAGTAGTAAGTGAGCCGGATCCTGAGCTAGTAGTGTTAACATTCCTCCAGGTGAAAAGAGGTTTCCACAGTGGCACTTTACTGTGCACCTTCCAGCCTGGGGGATTTCAAGGTGGCTAAGGTATTACTTTAAAAAGAAATTGTTATGCATGCTTATGAGATCATTCAATGAACTGAACATTAGATCAGCTAAAACAGGTTCTGGGATCGACCGGCTCACCGCAGAAACCGCCTGATGCTGATGAATTCGATGATCCAATGCTGAAGAAACAGCAGCAATTCACGAGCCCTCGTCTGCCCCCCCAGACAGAGGTCTCCAGACCCTATGAGCCATGCCAGGGATGGGAGGAGAGCGAAGGCTGCTCGGGGTAACACCACCCAACCCCAGCAATGCCTGCGCTGCATCCACCAGACCATGCAACAGGAACAATACTTCTACTGTAGTGCTTGTCTCCCCAAACACAATCCAAGGAGCTGGGCATTACTTACGTTGATGTCCAGCATGTCTAAAGGATACGCTTCCTCTGCCAGCAGCTGCACAGAGGAGTCTGGGTTGACCGTAACCGAGCCGCTGCTCACTGCAAACAAACAAACAGAAAGGGAACAAGGTGAGCTACAGAGCCACCATCAAACCTCCAGCCCATGAATCCCCGTCTACATCAAGCTAACTGTGAGCTACAGAGCCACCATCAAACCTCCAGCCCATGAATCCCCGTCTACATCAAGCTAACTGTGAGCTACAGAGCCACCATCAAACCTCCAGCCCATGAATCCCCGTCTACATCAAGCTAACTGTGAGCTACAGAGCCACCATCAAACCTCCAGCCCATGAATCCCCGTCTACATCAAGCTAACTGTGAGCTACAGAGCCACCATCAAATCTCCAGCCCATGAATCCCCGTCCACATCAAGCTAACTGTGAGCTACAGAGCCACCATCAGACCTCCAGCCCATGAATCCCCGTCCATATCAAGCTAACTGTGAGCTACAGAGCCACCATCAAACCTCCAGCCCATGAATCCCCGTCCACATCAAGCGAACTGTTCAAAGAACATGAAACCTTAAACTAAAAAGGGAATTAGAAAGAACAGAGTCCCAACACGAGCAATGTGCATGGAAACATCTACCTTACAAAAACTGCTAAAGACAACGGAGGGTCAAATTGATAAATGTATGAGAAATAATACGCCTGACGAACTGGGTCATCATAAATTTAGCAGGGTAAAAAAAAAAGACAAAGTGTTTAATACTAAGTAGGGTTTTTTAAGACAAATCTTCGGGTTAACCTGGTTCTCAGTGGGTGACCAATGTCATAAGCAGAGGACATGAGTAATGTAGAAGGTCAAACCTCAACCAGCCCGCAATAAGGACTTAAGGCACTAGTCTTCTGGTCTCCAGACTGTTTAATACTCAAGAGTATGTGGGTAACACACACAGGGTACTACATGCCAAAGCACTCCATCTCAACTAACATACTCACCAAAGTACTTGGAAGCAACCCCTTCATCACTGAACACGGTAACGACACCAGGGGCCAGGACCTGGAGGGTTGGGACATGAGCAGGGAGGATACCAAAGGATCCGGTCATGGTGGGGACATCCACTTGCTTCACACTTGCACCATTAAAGAAGACCTGGAGGAAAAGAGGAAACATCAACGGCCATCAAACGCCACAGATTCCCAGCTGCATGGACCTTTGTATGAACATCCTCTAGATTATTACACTTAAAGGCTGAGTTGTGTGTCACTCATAGATGCTGGAAGGTGCGCCGGCTTTGGACTTTCTGCAACTTGTTGTGCTATCTGATGTAGTGTTGGCAACCAAAGCGAACTACACACATCCTAACACAACAAACAGGCCCATTTAACATCCAGGTTTGGACAAAACCGAACTGTGTGTGGCCTTCAGAAAATAGGGGAAAGCTCCAGACGGGGCCTTCAGGTCTCGGAACATACACTCCAGACACACACTCCAGACACTGGCCAGACCCTGGGGCCACAGGCACTCCAGGCGCGGCCTGGGGCCACAGGCACCCGATACGCGGCATGGGGCCACAGGCACCCGAGACGCGGCCTCCATTACCAGGCACAAGCACTCAAGACTTGGCCTCCAGCATCAGGCACAAGCACTCAAGACTTCCACCTGGAGAACAACAACGACCGCAACACCAGCACCCTGCTCGACAACCTCGCCAACCTTGGACTCAAGCAACTGGTGAACACCCCCACCCACCTCGCCGAACACACACTCGACGCCGTCTTCTCATCCAGCAAAGACATCGCCTTCAGCCACGCCACAGAACTCCACTGGACGGACCACAGCTGCGTACACTTCACCTTCAAAAGAACGACGATCCACCGCCACCAGCAACAGGTTGCCCGCAGAAGCTGGAACAAGATCACAGCCGACCAGCTCGCCACCTCCCTGAGCCAGCGCCCTCCTGCCAGCTCAGCGAACCCCAGCCAGGCCGCCGACAACCTCACGAAGTGGATCAGCAACTGCGCGGATGAACTCGCCCCTCTGAGGACCCCGCCCAGCAGACCCGGCAGCAAGAAAGCCCCATGGTTCACCGACGAACTCAAGAGCTCCAAGAAGAACTGCCGAGCCCTCGAGAAAGTCTGGAGAAAGGAACCTACACCGGACAACATGACCACCCTCAAACTCGCCACCCGGAAGCACCACCAACTGATCCGCGCCGCCAAGAAAACTGCATTCAAGGACCGGCTGGACAACAACGCACACAACTGCAAGGAACTCTTCAACATCGTCAAAGAGCTCTCCAACCCCAACGCCGGAAACAACGACATCACCCCCTCGCAAGACCTCTGCAACTCCCTCGCCTCCTACTTCCACAACAAGATCGCCGACATACACAACAGCTTCAGCACCCAACCGACGCACGCCACGATCCCAGCAACGCCGCCCACCACCACCCTCTAAGCCTGGACTCCGATCAGCACCGAAGACACCGTCCGCATGATGAACTCCGTCCACTCCGGATCTCCGACCGACCCCTGCCCTCACCACGTCTTCAACAAGGCCGACGCTGTCATCGCACCCCACCTGCGGGACATCATCAACACCTCCTTCGACACCGCCACCTTCCCTGAGAGCTGGAAGCACGCCAAACTCAGCGCTCTTCTCAAGAAACCTACAACAGACCCCACCGAACTCAAGAATTACCGCCCAATCTCGCTACTCCCGTTTCCAGCCAAAGTCATCGAGAAGACCGTCAACAAACAGCTGGCCGCCTTCCTCGAGACGAACGGATCCCTCGACCCCTCGCAGTCCGGCTTCCGAGCCAACCACAGCACCGAGACCGCCCTCATCGCCGCCACCGACGACATCCGAGCCCTGATGGACAACGGAGAAACAGCGGCCCTCATCCTCCTAGACCTCTCCGCGGCCTTCGACACTGTCTGCCACCGCACCCTAGTGCAACGCCTCAGCAACGTCGGAATCCAGGAGAAGGCACTGGAATGGATCGTCTCCTTCCTCGACGGAAGAACACAGAGAGTCCGCCTACCACCGTACAAGTCAGAGGCCACCGAAGTCATCTGCGGCGTCCCTCAAGGATCCTCGCTGAGCCCCACCCTCTTCAACGTCTACATGAGCCCCCTCGCGGCCATCGCACGCCAACACGACCTCAACATAATCTCCTACGCCGACGACACCCAGCTGATACTCTCCCTGACCAACGACCCCGCCTCCGCCAGAGCCAACCTGCACGAAGGGATGAAGGAGGTAGCCGAGTGGATGTCGACCAGCCGCCTGAAACTGAACTCAGACAAGACGGAGGTCCTCATCCTGGGCTCCACGCCCACCGCCTGGGACGACTCCTGGTGGCCCCCCGCCCTGTGCACCGCACCCAAACCGACGAACGACGCACGCAACCAGGGCTTCATCCTGGGCTCCTCCCTCTCCATGACCAGACAAGTCAACGCCGTCTCCTCGGCGTGCTTCAACATCCTGCGCATGCTACGGAAGATCTTCTGGTGGATCCCCACGGAGACCAGGAAGACCGTCACCCAGGCCCTCGTCACCAGCCGTCTGGACTACGGCAACGCCCTCTACGCCGGAACCACTGCCAAGCTCCAGAAGAGACTTCAGCTGATCCAGAACGCTTCAGCCAGGCTCATCCTCGACATCCCACGAAACAGCCACATCTCCGGACACCTGAGAGACCTGCATTGGCTCCCCGTCAACAAAAGAATCACCTTCCGTCTCCTCACCCATGCACACAAAGCCCTACACGATCAAGGCCCGAGCTACCTCAACAACCGAATCAACTTCTACGCTCCCAAACGCCACCTCCGATCAGCCAGCCACGCCCTCGCCGCCGTCCCACGCATCCAAAGAGCGACTACAGGAGGAAGGTCCTTCTCCTACCAGGCCGCCAAGACCTGGAACTCCCTCCCTCCCGACCTGCGCCTGACCCAAGACCACCTCTCCTTCAGGAAAAAGCTCAAGACCTGGCTGTTCGAGCAGTAACGGCAACCCCCCCCCCCCCCCCCCCCCCCCTAAGCGCCTTGAGACCCCACGGGTAAGTAGTGCGCTCTACAAATGTCTTGATTGATTGAAGACGTGGCCTTCAGCACCAGGCACAAGCACACGGGACACGGCCTCCAGCCCCAGGCACACGCACGCAAGACGCGGCCTCAAGATTCAGGTACAAACACTCCATACTTATCCCCCAGAACCAGGAAAATACATTCCAGATGTAGTCTCCAGCACAGGGTACATGCACTCAAGAGACTGCCACAAGCCCTAGGCACGCACCCTCAAGATATGACCTCTAGCACCGACACTCCGGACATGGCCTCCAGATTCAGGCACATACACGCCAGACATGGCCTCCAGTTTCAGGTACGTACACGTCAGACATGGCCTCCAGTTTCAGGTACGTACACGCCAGACATGGCCTCCAGTTTCAGGTACATACATGCCAGACATGGCCTTCAGTTTCAGGAACATACACTTCAGATGTGGCCTAAAACATACACGTTTATTCCAGGTCTGGCAGACAGAGCTAAATAAAGTGTTGAGAAACCAAACACTCCTGACGAGGCCACCAGCACTTCCGAGGCATCACTGCCTGTTAAGATAAGGACCATGATGTTATTCTTCCTCTGAATTGAACACCGTTTTTATTAACCCGCTACAAAATTGGATCAATGAATGACTGAAATCAGAACGTATAAAGCGCACAACTACTCAAACCTAGGATACTGACTATAAATTCAGTGTATAGCCCAATTGACCGCTGTACCCCACCCCCAAAGTTCTTCTTGATTCCTTCCATGTCCCTCACATCTAATTGAGTCAGATAATTCAATTTTTTCAGCGACACCACTCTAATACTGTGTATTTGTTTAAACCACTGCAATCGGGAAGTTATTGTCCTGGTGATCATCATATAAACAATTTAGACCATCACAGCTGAAAACAATGATTTGAAAATGGAAAGCTCGAGGCTGGAGACTGGCGACAGCTATGTATTAACAGTGCCCACCTCCCCTTTGCCCTGTCAGCAGCCTCCAGTTTGGCCTCTTCAGGGCAATATCTTTAACATTTAGTTGTACCCCACCCGGAACACACATGCTGCAAAACTGGAAGCAGGGAAAAAAAACTGAAAAATGAATATGGGAGGTGAATTGTTCCCATGGACTTTCAACAAAATGGAGACATCAAATGTGTAAGCATTAAAACACATTTTGTCTTTTAAAAATCGGGAGTCTACCGTCTGAATCTTGTGTGTTGACATGCAGCCCCCTCCCATGTACCCCAGCACTGCCCCTACCCCCCATATACCGCAGCAACCCAGCAATGCCCTAACTCCCCTCCCATGTACACCCCACCACTCCTACACCCTCCATGTACCCTAGCACTGCACTTACACCCCAGCACCCCCTATACCCCCATCATGTACCCCTCCACTGCCCCTATAACCCCCGTACCTCAGCAGCGTTCCTACACCATCATGTACTCCAGCATCAACCCTACACCTCCATCATGTTCCCCAGTACTGCCCCTATACCTCATGTACCCCAGCACCCCTATCATGTACCCCAGCACAGCCCCTACATCCCCCATTAAGTACCCCAGCACTTCCCCTACATCCCCCGTAAAGTACCCAGCACTGCCCCTACATCCCCCATTAAGTACCCCAGTACTGCCCCTACATCCCCATGTACCACAGCCCCCAAGTAATGCCCCTACTCTCCTCCCCTATACACCAACACATGCCCTACACCCTCCATGTACCCCAGCACTGCCCCTACACCCTCCATGTACCCCAGCACTGCCCCTACACCCCATCATGTACCCCAGCACTGCCCCTGCACCCTCATCATGTACCCCAGCACTGCCCCTGCACCCTCATCATGTACCCCAGCACTGCCCCTGCACCCTCATCATGTACCCCAGCACTGCCGCTGCACCCTCATGTACTACAGCACTGCGCCTACACCCCCATCATGTACCCCAGCACTGCCCCTGCACCCTCATTTACCCCAGCACTGCCCCTGCACCCTCATCGTGTACTCCAGCACTGCCCCTGCACCCTCATCGTGTACTCCAGCACTGCCCCTGCACCCTCATGTACCCCAGCACTGCCCCTACACCCTCATGTACCCCAGCACTGCCCCTACACCCTCATGTACCCCAGCACTGCCCCTACACCCTCATCGTGTACTCCAGCACTGCCCCTGCACCCTCATCATGTATCCCAGCACTGCCCCTACACCCTCATGTACCCCAGCACTGCCGCTGCACCCTCATCATGTACCCAGCACTGCCGCTGCACCCTCATGTATCCCAGCACTGCCCCTACACCCTCATCATGTATCCCAGCACTGCCCCTACACCCTCATGTACCCCAGCACTGCCCCTACACCCTCATGTACCCCAGCACTGCCCCTACACCCTCATCATGTATCCCAGCACTGCCCCTGCACCCTCATTGTGTACTACAGCACTGCCCCTACACCCCCCTCATGTAACCCAGCACTGCCCCTGCACCCTCATCATGTACCCAGCACTGCCCCTACACCCTCATGTACCCCAGGACTGCCCCTGAAACCTCATCATGTAATCCAGCACTGCCCCTGCACCCTCATTGTGTACTCCAGCACTGCCCCTGCACCCTCATCATGTACCCCAGCACTGCCCCTACACCCTCATGTACCCCAGCACTGCCCCTGCACCCTCATCATGTAATCCAGCACTGCCCCTGCACCCTCATCATGTACCCCAGCACTGCCCCTACACCCTCATGTACCCCAGCACTGCCCCTACACCCTCATGTACCCCAGCACTGCCCCTGCACCCTCATTGTGTACTACAGCACTGCCCCTGCACCCTCATCATGTACCCAGCACTGCCCCTATACCCTCATGTACCCCAGCACTGCCCCTGCACCCTCATCATGTAATCCAGCACTGCCCCTGCACCCTCATCATGTAATCCAGCACTGCCCCTGCACCCTCATCATGTACCCCAGCACTGCCCCTACACCCTCATGTACCCCAGCACTGCCCCTACACCCTTGTGTACCCCAGCACTGCCCCTACACCCTCATGTACCCCAGCACTGCCCCTACAACCCCATGTACCCCAGCACTGCCCCTACAACCCCATCATGTACCCCAGCACTGCCCCTACACCCTCATGTACCCCATCATGTACCCCAGCACTGCCCCTGCACCCTAGCAGTGCCCCTGCACCATGTACCCCAGCACTGCCCCTGCACCCTCATCATGTACCCCAGCAATGCCCCTGCACCCCCATCATGTAGGGCGGCGTTACTCAAAGTACGGCCCGCGGGCCATTTGCGGCCCGCCAGACCTCTCCATGCGGCCCCCCAGGGCCAGACCTCTCCTTGCGGCCCCCCAGGGCCAGACCTCTCCTTGCGGCCCTCCAGGGAAAACAACAACTGTCACGGACTTGGCCATTACTGCTGTTGTGATTCCTCGGGGGCCGCATTTACCGAGAAATGGGCATGCGCAGACAATTAGTGTCTTGCATGCTGACCTGCGCCCCCGCCCTCACCTACTTGCATACTGTACAGCGGGCCCCGCCTTCACCTGCCACTGTGACGTCATAGGATTGCGTTGCGGCAGGTGAGGGTTAAAAAAGAAGGCACTGCAAGTTGCTCACTTATTCTACCTGCCTTTGCCCTCCCCTCCTACGTCGGACTCACCATAGCGCCAACGAAAGCAGAGTGTGCCCAACTGAAGAAGATGAGAGCCAGTGCCCCGTGGTAATAATTGCTGCCTCTCATCGCCTCCAAAACACGTAAGTGTATGCAATTAACATCACTGTTATTGCTGGTCACCCGTTTTGTTGGTTCTATTTTTAGACCTTCTTAATAACCCAATATGTAAAGATATCCTTCGGTGTTTGACATAAATGTGAACATATTCTTCGGGATCTTCGAGGGGATTAAAACGTTATATACATGTTTATTGGGAGGTTTTGCATATTTAAGTATGTGCATTTGACAGTAGATGGCGCTGTTCTTTTTAAAGTACGTTTGAGAATCGTGTGTTTTTAAACTTACACGACCAACATCAATAAACAGCGGTTTTTTGTGCATGTTTTCCCAGTTCTATGCTTGACTGTGACATGGTGAGTAGGTGATGCACCCTGCGTACATACATGGAACCTCGACACTGCCTGTAATGGAGCGTGGTTTCAGCTGCTAACCTCAGAATGCACCAGCCCACGAAAAAAACCGTTAAAAAAATCTCTTCTGGAAATCAGTCTTTCGCCAGTCCAGAGTGCCAATAACAGCAAATCTAAGATATTTAGGGCCTCTGCAGCTGTGGCAACTGGCTATCCTCTTGCAACTCCTAACGTTGCCTTAGGGATCCCTGACCCCACAAGTGGCAAATCAGTGCCAAGAACACAGCAGTGGTAAGCCTTTATTATGGGCATAAGGATCCATTTGTTATCACACTAATAGTGAATAATACCTTATTATTCACTGATAGCGAAATACAAATTGGAACCAGGAGCTGGACATTAACTGGCAGCAGGGATAAGTAAATAAAAAGATTTAAAGTGTGTGTTGTGCCTGTATGTGTGAATGCATGTGTGTGTGTGAGTGAGAGGGAGACCTAGTGACAGGTAGTGAGCAAGAATTAATGAAATTGACTGTCAGTAAGTGAGTATGAGTATGTCGGAGCAAGTGAGGATAAAAGTAACTGCAAGTGAGTGAGAGTGGATTAATGAGTAAGAATGAGTGTGAGGGCATGATAGGGAATGTGAATGAGAGTAAGCGTGAATGAGAATGAGTGGCAGTGAGCGCAACTTTCAGTAAAAAGGAGTACATCTGCGGAGGTGAGAAAGTGAGAATGAGTGATTGAGAGTAAGAGTGAGAAAGCTTGAGTGTATGAGAAACGATGTGTGTGAATAAATGCACAAGAATAAGCCAGAGTAAGCAGAGCAGACCACAATGGAATAAGTGAAGTGAGTGAGAGTAAGAATAAAAGTTTTAATGAATTGTAACAATGAGAGAGAATCAGTGAGAATTAGAGTTAGTCAAAGAGAGAATTAATGTGTGAGTGCAAGTTATTGAAAATGAGAGATTGAAACTGAGTTCCAGAGTACAAGAAATTAATTGCGGACATGAAGTGTAAACTTAGTGCATAAACTATGTGCCGTGCAAAAGACTTTTCCCCATTCCATTTGCCTTTGTACTTGCTATTCTACTTTCACTAAAGGCCTTCAAATAAAAATGTATTATCAAAACCTGCTCTTTGTAGTTACATCTGATTTTGAAAAACAGCATTGTCGCTGTGTCTGATGTTTTGAAACAGGTTTTTTTTACTCTAGCTCCGCCCCCACTGATCCCGCCCCCACTAACCCCACCCCTAACAGTGCGGCCCTCGGCCACAAAGCACACTGTAAATTTGGCCCCCGACAGAAAGTTTGTGAGTACCCATGGCATGATGTAGGGTGACCAACCGTCCTTAAATTTCACGGACAGTCCGTAATTTTAGCAGTCTGTCCGTTGTCCGTGAAGGATTCTTTTACGGACGCCATTTGTCCGTAATTTTCACTTCTGTTGGGTGTAATCATCAGCCTTTGAATGACCAAAAGTTTCTGAGAACAAACAAAGCTATCTAGGATTGGCTTGAAAGCCATCAGCCAATCCTAGAGCTCACTGGTCCACTGCAGGACTGTTATTATTGTAACATTTAACGTTATGTATATTTGTATTTGTGCATAACGTTAAATGTTACAATTTCATATGAATCGACTTGTAAGGAACACTAATTGTATTATGTGCCGACAACGAAAGGCTCGAAACGTGCTCTGCACATCACGGTCCAGCAGTATAGTGGCAGGGTACCCTAAAGCTGTTTTCATTGGCCCTGAAGCATCAGGTCGAATAAAAATGCCCCGTCTTCTTGACAAGAAACGGAAAAGTGGATTTTCCTCACAAGCCGACAGAAGGTACTAACATTTTAGTAATCGGTAAGAAAGCCTTTTTCTGAGTCCTCTCAAGTTTAGTAGCAAAGAGGAAATTCAACAAAGGTCAGAGAAACTGGCGACAGCACCCAAATAAATCTGCGTTTCAACTAAACCTGTGAAGTCCTAAAAACCTAC
Source organism: Lissotriton vulgaris (assembly GCF_964263255.1). Lineage (NCBI taxonomy): Eukaryota > Metazoa > Chordata > Amphibia > Caudata > Salamandridae > Lissotriton > Lissotriton vulgaris. Next base: position 6,877,027 of record NC_141700.1, read on the forward strand.
AGGAAGCTTTTGTGGGAGGAAAGGTGGCTTTCAGAACAGGCTACCTTAGCAAAGTCTTTATATCTCCGCAGGAACGCAAACTCAATGGATGTTTGGAAACTGGTGAATGACCAAAATAATATAAACAATTCAAACATTACCGAATCAAGATGGGCACACTACTTAGGTGTGCATTTCAGCCAAAGAGCAGGAGGACACTGCCGGTCCTATAACTCTGGGGCAGGAGTAGCTCCGAGACTGCGCACCAAAATACAACTAGTCCTTAATAAGATTGCAAGAGAAAAATGAGATCAGGTGCAACTAAGAGCGTTAATAAAGGATAATAAAGGACACACCCGCAATATACCTGAAGCAAAAAAACTTCAGAAGATCTCCTGGCATAAAAAGCATCACTTGTCAGATTCTGAGGTGTAACTGTGTAAAGAAGGCACATTGTGAAAGACCCATCCACTCCTGCTGCTGAACCACCACAGGACGCAGAAGAAAATGCAAATCCTGAGGTTGGGCTAGTGAGTGTAACCTCAACAACCAATTTGAGGCAATCCAATGGGGATGAAACACTAATTTTCACTCAAGGTCAAATACACAAGGTGACACAGGAGAGTCGATGCAATAGAGCTCCAAGGCCAAATGACATCCACCTGGCACTGTAGCATAACGTGTATTTGGAAAGTGCACGTACACCCAAGGGTATTGCACTGAATAACAGATTGTTTTTGTTACCCAACTCAGTGGCATTTATTTGATCGCTTTCAGAAGGATGAATGGACCCTCCAGGATTAGAACCTGTGACCATGAGGTCACACACAACCTCCTGCAGTGGACGTATTAGTCCACTAAGCCACCAGAACAGGCCTGTATAAAATTGATCTCACTTTAACCCTAATTTCTGGGCTAATAAAATGATGAGGGTTTTAAACAGTGCCCTGCAATCTTGGAAGGGTGCTATAAATAGCCCGCTTTTTGAAAGGAGGGGACCAGCAACAACCCAAAAATGACCTGCTCATCACCCTCCTAAAGAATGGCTTTCCACAAAGTACAGACACATCCACAAATATCTTAGCACTCGATTATAATCAACAAGATGGCAACAAGTAACCAATAGATCTGTGCTTTGTTGATTTCAAGTACACATTCGACTGTGTGCAACGCAACCTTCTTTGGAATGTTATTTTTGGGCACACCTCCATGCTTTTTAAAAGCAATACAGATGCTCTACACTGAAACCTGGATATGAATATAAATCAGTGATGGCATTTCTCTATCGAAGACAATATATACCAATCGGGGCCTAAATCAAGGGTTGTGCCGGCACCGCACATAGTTCATTTATTTTTGACCAACATATCCCCAGTTCTGAATGAGGTAAATTCTTGAGCCCCTAAGTTAGGATGTTTGCACATTTCTAATTTGTTGTACGCGGACAATGTTGGCCTACAGCATCTTATTGGCAAACTCTTCAGCTACACAATAAACAACTGCAAGAAAATACATTTTAAAAAACTTTTAAAAAGTCATGGCTGTAAGAAATTGAATACAGAAAAAGTTAAGTGTGTTTTTAACAAGTTCAATAACAGAAATGTGTAAAGGACTAGAAATATCTTGGTGTCCTATTTGATGACAAAGGCTCTTTTCGGCCGTATAAGCACAAGCTTCAATTCAAGGGCAACTCACCAGCATGCACTGCTAAAAGCCAACAAAAGCTAATCACGCCAAGCAGGGCTTTAAGTGGGCCGGGTCTCAAGGGGTCTGAGCACCGGCAGTTTTTTTCAGGGGGCCTCGAAACGGGTCTCTATCGGGCTCTGTTTTGTGCCCTGGCACAGGCGCTCCGTTTTTTTTCCGGACTGCAGTGACAGCAGTTTGCTGTCAGTGCAGGCAAAAAAAAGTGCCAGGGCGCACAGAGCCTGATAGAGACCCGCTTCAAGACAGCAGGCACATCGGTGTGTACGTGCTCACATTGCTCACTTCTCACTAGGGGAGAAGTTACGGCATGACGTCATGCCAGGGGAGCGTTGTCGGGGAAGGGAAATCCTTTCAAGAGTCATTTTCTTTCTGGATTTCCCTTCTCTTTCTGAAACGCAAAAGTAGCAGCATTGTAGTAGGGTCACCAGGGCTTCAATTGGAAGCTTTTTCAATGTTATATGTAACCAGCCATAGTTGCAGATTATTTATCTTATGCAACTAATAACACTTGAAAAAGCCAATAGTCCTTACTTGTTGTAGGTGTAATATGACTTGTTATCTCACATATTTGGATGCAATGACAGGAACAGCAAAGTACAAGTCGGGCGGCACACTATGCTAACCACAGATTTTTAGCGCAAGTGTGTTGAAGCCACGCCCCTAATTACATTGACCACGCCCCTTTGAGAGGCCCGCTAGTTTTTTCATCCCACTTAAAGCCCTGACGCCAAGTACGAGAAGTGAGTGTGAAAACAGCATTCTAGTCCAGCACTGCAGGTACCAATTAGCTGCATTCTAAGTGTGCTGCTTTACATCTGACAATGGCACTCAGATATGAGATGCTAGTAACAAAGACTATGCGAGCAGATCATCCCGACCACTTCTGTCACCGAACATGCCTTCTCAGGACCATGAACTGTAAAAGAAATATCAGACTGGACAACCTAATGCAGTAACCATATAAATAGATCACAATACAAAAGACCTGCACAGTTGCTCAAAGCTGCGCAACCTAATATAAACTTATTTTGACTTGTACTTATGTTGGCTGTCTATTTGCTTATATACTATTGTGCTACCTCCTCTGATGTGTTTGTAAAACTTACCTTTTGTCTCAAAGTTTTGTCCAGAATTTTGACCTCCAGTCCTGAATTTTTGTCCTGAATTTTAACCCTTTGTCCTGAAGTTTTACACTCAGTGTCCTGAATTTGCACCCATGCCAGTTGGTCACCCTACCATCATGTACCCCAGCACTGCCCCTACACCCCCATCATGTACCCTAGCACTGCCCCTACACCCCATCATGTACCCTAGCACTGCCCCTACACCCCCATCATGTACCCCAGCACTGCCCCTACACCCCCATCATGTACCCCAGCACTGCCCCTACACCCCCATCATGTACCCTAGCACTGCCCCTACACCCCATGGTGTACCCCATGGCCTCCCGTCCACCTCCATCATGGCCTCACTCTGCCCTCACCTCCGCCGGGGAACAGAAGGTGAAGCTCATGGGCTGCGGGCCCCCGGGGGCCGCCTCTGCCGCCAGCGCTCGCCTGGCCTGGCAGAGGGGGGCGCGGAGGCGGAGCAGGCGGCGGACGACTGACAGCTGCATGGCGGACACGGGAAGACCGGCACCGGAAGCAGCACCAAGGGCAAGAGCGGCAGGACGGGCGCGGTGTTCCCTGGGAGAGGAGTAGGAGTGTACACTGGTGGCCTACAACCCCCGGCGCGCCCCGCGCCACCGGCAGTGACGTCACAGTACTGCGTAGGACAGAAGGACCATGGGAGGAATACACATCAAGCCAAGCACACGGTACCGGAAGTAGTCTCAGAGGCCAGCGGTACGTGGAGGCAGGCCTGATGAGGACTACACCTCCCGGCCATCCAAGCGTGCCCGGAAACAGCTTCAAGGCAAGGGCGGCGTGCAAGTGGCTCCCGGGAGAGCAAGGCCGGGCGCGGAGCACTCTGGAAATATAGTTCTTTGTTCCCTAACAGCCCGGTTAGTAGGAAGAAGAGAACCACATATCCCGGCAGGCTGCTCGCTGCTCCATAGTCATCAGTCTGTGCATCGCGGATCTCAGCCATGGAACCACAACTCCCGGCATGCAAGCGGGCCATGCTCTGTACTTCCTGAAACAATGCCAGCCCAACACAACAGAGCTTCCTTAGTGCGTCCCAAGCCTTGGTGGTTTACCGCACTTCTTTATATTCTATTTTTTGCAATAGAATTTATAAATTCCAACCTAAGAAGTAGCTGCCGAGGTGTTAGTTGGCATATGTGTGTCATATTCTTCATAGCTGCCAAGGTTTTAGATTGCTATGTGTGACATTTTCATAATTTCCGTGTAATTATGAGTGACATTTCACCCACTATGAGTGACACTTCCTCGCGCGCAAAATCAAGCAATGAAGATGAGGGGAAACGTATAAATATTAGAAATTACATCTATTTGAGCAATGAGATCGGCTTTGGGATCATGTGTTCAAACACACATAGTTAAGCTAAAAGAGTTCTGACCAAAAACACTAAAGAGTTATAAAACAGGTAACTGACTTTCTCCATCTATGCATAAAGGATCTGGAAAAACATCCCTGTATCCATCAGGACAGCCTCAACACTGCTCCTACTGAGGAAAGAGTTGTAGACGCACCTTTTTAAAGAGCAGGACAGCACAATGCAGTAATATTACACGTCTACTCACAGAACCCAGGTACCTCTCCCATCACTCGCTGACTATACTCGTGCCTTGACCCTGTACATCACTCCACTTGTCTTGTTTTGTGCTATTAAAACAGCGTATACTTAGAATAATCTCCCTTCACAGACATAGAACTTCAGAGTAATCTACATGCACAGGTGCAAGAAAGCAAATGTTTTGCTTAGTCATATATGGCGACTAATAACTAGAATGTTATAAGCAGAGAAGCAATGGTAAATACAATATTCAAATAAAACAATCTTTTTATTTAAAAAGTACCACTACAGATCTGGATAACAATGTTGGAGTTATTTTAAAATTATAATGTATGTAGATACAGCACTGCCTTTTGTTGTTTCTCTTAGCTGTTTCTGTTTATTAGCTATTAGTCTTGTACCCAAACTCAGTTCTAATAGTGCGCCTACCTGGAAACTCTCGCTGCCTGTGCCCTTATGGGCCCTGGCTGCCTGTGCCAATACTCTGGTGTAAACCCTGGAAAATCCCCAACTGCTCTGCAGACAGAACACGACTGAGATGGTGAAAGGTTTCAGGCTTCCCCTGCAGTACTCTAGCCGCCCTCCAGCAGAGATAGTGCCTATAATAGAGGAGATGGGCTGACGTTACAGAAATGGAGGCTTAGATCTGGGGGGTGGGGGAAGAAGGAGGGAATACATGTTTTATTTATTTATGTGTATTTTTATATAGCGCGCACATTTATGTAAATTTTTTAGGATGATTATAAACGGTATCAATGTTAGAATTCAAACATTAACAAATGAAGTAGGTTATACAGTAAGAATGTCCATTAGTGAAACAATCGCTTAGTAGAACAGTAAGCCAGTGATATTTGTAAGCAGCACGCACCCGATGAAGAGGAACTGGCATCTTTTAAAGCCAAGTGGCGAGTGAGACCATAATACAAGCAACTATTGTGTGAAACAACCGACTGCTTCCTACTTAAAAGGTAGTGTGAGACACTTACTTGTGGGGTAGGGAACACTGCAGTGCTGTCACGGTACGAGCCAGCCGCCACGACTTCCTCCTGCACCGTGAGCAGAGGCCACGGCCTAGGCCTCGAGTCAAGGACTGGCGCAGGCCCTGCATTTTATTATACCCCGATTTCTGCTGCACTCACTGCAGCGCTACAGGCTTCGGTGCCTGTTGAGGCACCATCAGTTTGGCGTACAGGTCATGAGTGACGGGGTCGTGATATCAAGGCAGTAATTCAGGGCATAAGTCAACGTGTGGTGAGAGCAGAAACTGTCTGCAAATCTGCGCTGCCTGCTCGTGCTGAGGGCGGCCGGCCCGCCTTATGACAGTTGCCTGCATCACTGAAAGTACGGGTAGGTCAGTTGCCCTCGCCGCTGCACCCTCCGACCGCTGGGGTGTGAAAGCTGCCGCCTGCCATATGTTCAAATCATATTTTGCAAGATATGAGAATGGAGATAGTGCATTTAAAGTTGTAGCGCAGCAATTTTGTGGTCACTTTGCCTGTCTTCATCCGGACCAGCCAGGCAGCTGCTGGCCACTCGAGTCGACGACAGTCTCGGGATTCCTCGGCCCCCGGCGGCGTGGCCGCTGGCGCTCGCAATCCTGGTGGTGGGCCTGGCAGAGTCACAGGCACAACTGCTGAGGTGCAGCCTGCAGTGTTTTGCTGGGCTCAGCCGGCCGCCGCAATCGAAGATCATTTTCATGCCCCCTCTTGCCGGCAGGCGCGGCGGGCGGCCATGGGGCATGAGAGAGAGTCCGAGGAGTCTACTTCCTGTCTGCACTTCAGATTCCCCCGCCGCTTCTGTCTACTTCCTCCGAGTCCGGAGGTGACGGCCCTATGGTGCCACGCCGGTGATTGACACTTTCCACGGCAACACAGCAGGCAGCTGAGCCTGCCTGGGCAGATTGCAGATACATTGTAGCGCTCTCAGCCACTCCACAAATGGCTTAGAGCTGTTAACTATTTAGGAACTCTGGCGCAGGCCGCACAGCACGTCTTGAGCAGCAGTCAGAGCACCGCTGGTGGCGCGCCTGGCACTGGTGGCAAAATGCGTGACAATGCATTTCAGTGCGGTGATGTACTGAAATGCGTGAGTGTCACACCTGTTGCGTGACGCTTGGCAGGACTGATTCTTTTGCATGCCTCTGTGTCCCTCGAGTGACACTTTTTGCTAGCAGTTCCACATAGTGAAGGCATTTATATTGAATGCTTAAAATGTATTGCATCCTAGCTGATAAAAGGCATCCATCAGGCAGTATGAGCAATAACAATTTCACAAAATCCATACGTCAAAATCCATTAGTGCTATATGGATTAATAAAGGTGACAGTATATGCCGCATGTAATCTCTGATCCGAGGAGGTAAATACATCAGTGATGCATTAATGCCAATCAATGGCCCAAGCTGTTGTGACCAGCATCATTGGTCCCTTAGCCATAAGCTCTAATAAGTGTCAGTGCCCTGCTACAATGCCTTTAAAACACAACTTCCAGGAGAGAATTCACCTCAGACCACCTGGACTCTCTTAGGCCCTGGCGCAGCTACTCACTCGCTGTTCACAGCAGCGTACAGGGGTGGGCGAAGTGGGCCGTCTCATATGTAGGCCTACCAATTTCAGCTTGTGAGGACCATACTGATAGTGCTGAGGACACTGCAGCATGGTCTGGCACAAGATGGATCTGCGTGTTGTCTCAGGCAAGAAAACTGCCCAGCGTGCTTCTGTCCCAAGACATTTATACATGTCTATGCTGCATAAGTGCTTTGCAGGCTTGGAACTTTGTCACTGGTTATACCGTTTTGCTGTGTTTGTTTAATCTCACAGGACATCAAGAGGCACAGATGCTTGGGAGGGAGTAGTCTGAAGCAGGCTGGCATGGGACGGAGTAGAGTGAAGCAGGCTGGCATGGGAGGGAGTAGAGTGAAGCAGGCTGGCATGGTGTAACGGGGCGGGGCGGCACCATGAGGAAACTGAAGATATACGAGGCTGGTGGTCCGCAAATTCTATCTCACCCCCTCTTGTCCCCTTTCAGCAGTACACATAGCTTCCACAAAATCAAACTTTTTTAAGCACCGATGAAGAACAAGGAGCGGGTACCTTTAACTGGAGCTTCCTCCAGGACGAGACTCCTCCCTCAGATGACATCACCACACTCGGCTCGTGTGAGAAGTTGGCCTGATATATGATGTTTCCAATTCTGGAACCACCTTGCATCAGTCCAAACAATCCCTTATGGTGTCTGGTTGTAAGTCAACCTTATAGACAAGCTATCTTAAGGGTAGCATAGACTAAGCAGCCTTAAAGGCTTAACTCAAGAGGTCGTGTTAAGCGAGCTGTTTTACCAATCACAGTCCTGTAATATCAAATGAAAGGACACCACACAAGTATATATTATAAAAATATATGTATTTATTTCTAAATTAATCCCCAGTACTCTTTATGAGCAAAGGGGCACAAGCGTTAAATCAAAAGCACAGTATAACATACAAAGTTGCACAGTTATGGATGAGGGTGGGTGGCTACTCAAACCATATATTAAAAAAGTGGTATAAGAGATACCAATCGAACAGTGGTTAGGCCTAGGGCCTAGGCAATCGCTGGGAGCAGTCGGGACAAGCAATGCTGAAGTCGGGAAAAGCCCCGCGGGATTCGGGTGCAGCACTTAATGTGCGGCTTGCACCAATGCAATGTCAATGGTGCGTAAAAGTTACACAAATAGAGTTTAAGGACACTTCAGCTGAACCTAGAGGAACCAAACTTTAGACACAGACCCTAGAGGTGTGTACCAGTGTGGGAACACCGGCGTTGCAATGTTACCTCACCCACAGGAAGCGTGTGCATAGGGTCAAAGTGGCGTCGGGTTTTGACACGCAGGCTCTTGGTGCTTGAAGCTGAAGATGCTGCAGGCGATGTGAAGGAGAAGTGTCCGGTGGGATCCAAGGGTGGATCAGAGTAGAAAAGTACCTGAAAGCAGAGGGGGCAGAGTCTGGGTCACTCAGCAGTGACCAGGGTGGAACCAGGACGGAACCAGGCAATGTTGGGCGCAATCAGGTGGTTGTCGAGGAGCTTCTCTCCGCTGTCACGTGGGCTCTGGGGTATCTGCGATGTCCAGGAGCAGGTCACGATCTGTCCCACGCAGGCTCTCACCGTCGGCGCAGTCGGCTTCAAGATTGGAGCAAACAACACTTGGCAAGAGCAATCCACGCAGGACCGGGGGATTGCTTCTCACTCAGACCAGGAGGGTCAGAGCGGGTGCTCCTTTTCAGAGGAGCTGGTGCAAGTCTGGAGCAACCAGAATCGCAAGTCGGTTTTAGGTTTTCGTCAGCACAGGGGCCACAAGCCAGCTGGCAAGTGACCGGGCCAACGCGTCGAGCCAAAGCAAGCAGAAGTGCCCCACGCAGCACTCGTCGAGTGTAGAGGGGTGAGCTTCGGTGCAAGAGTGGCTCAGGATGGGGCTTCTCAAACCCCGGTGTACAGCTTCGAGGGTCACTCGTGGGCTGCACGGTCAGCATCTCGTGGTCTTTTCAAGATGGCGTGCCCCACGCTTCCGGTCGCCTCCACGGGTCTCAGCTCTGCAGGGACTGTGGATCAGGCTGTAAGAAGGCAGGCAAGCTTGATCTCGTCGATCTCTGTCGTTCGAGTTCCGGCGGGAACTGCAACAAAGCAGACGTCGAGGTGCTGGATGGTGCCTGTTTGCACAGGGTGGTCACTCCTTGACCACAAGGGAGATTCTTCAGTCTTCTACGTTGAGTAGGATGTCGAAGGGTCCAGAGTTTCGTTTCAAATGTTCCATCAGGATAATCTGAGTGCTTTGGCACTGCTCCCATTCTTATACCAATCTAGGGGGCTGGATTACCTGCTAGGTCCCCTCCTATGGGTGGGACCCAGGAAGGGGGTGGATACACCCCTTTCCTTTGATCCAGGCCGCGCTGGGACTGGGGCTGGTGTGCCCCAGAACCGGTTTGGCCGGATTATGCAAGGGGCAGCCTTGTGCTCCCCAGGCAGTGTCTGGTTTCTTTCAAACCTCCCTGTGACAGGAAACCCTTTGTCCAGGCCTCCTCTGCTGAGTTTCGGTCGGCAGCAGGAGGTCAGACTTGTGTCTGTGGCAGAAGCATCCATTTTGTGGATCTGAGGCTCTTTTTAAAATCAACCGCGTTTTAGCAAAGTAACATGTCGTCTCCCTCTAGAGGGGTGGAATGCTACCCCCGTCGCCAGGACTGGCGAGGGGGTAGTATTCCAAATCGTATGACACCTTACACGACATGTTTTGATAAAGCCAAACCAAAGTTAACATATAACCGCGAGGATTATAATGCACTTAAGAGTATGTGGTATGGCATTATCCCGGAACAGCTTAGGGAATTGGTCCCGACAGCTGCAGACAGGCCCAGCTCATGCTAGAGCACCATCTCACATAAAACCAAGCACTCTGCCTCCAGGATTGTTAAGGCCTGCCATAGGAGTGACTGATAGGTATATATGTGTCCAGATAGGTTTAGATATAGGCATACTACATCTAAGCTAGGGGTGATTACACCACCTTGCCCCAGCTGAGTGATCAGCCAGTTGTGTCAATTTTAGATAGCCAGCCAGGGGTGGCAAAAGATATGCTGCAGCCCCTGGTAGGCCTTGGATGCACCTATGCCCTGGGCACCTATAGTGCTCTGTACAGGGGCTGATAAGGTGACCCAAGCCAATCTAGTTATGCACCTAGGGTACATGGAATCCATTTTACAGAGAGAGCAGATAGCCTGGGGCCCTGATTAGCAGGGAACCAGGCCAACTAAGTCGAAAACCAGCTAAACACAAGGCAAAAAATCTGAGGTAACCATAGTCAGATAGCCACCTTCCTACAGCTCGTCAAAGGAAGGTAATCTCTGGGAGAAGACGTACGGCGTTACCAGCGAGGAAGGAGGTTTGGAGTGGAGAACGAGAGCGAGAAACCGAAATAGCGAGGAAGAAGCAGACGATGAGGAGCGAGGCTTGGGTTCCGAGAACAGCGCTGCAGAGCCGGGAGGCCAACGACATCACGAGTCGCCCTGCCACGTTCCCAGAGGAGGAGCGTGGCTGGAACAGGTACAGGGCAAGGTAGCGGGCTGGGTAGGAAGGAAAGACCGCCCGAATGCATATAGCCGAGTCCCCTCCACCAATCGCTACTCCTTGTACATATCCCCTGTAAATGCAACCCTTTTCCCGGTCCCTTCGATCACGCGCACTCGAGCACCATCCTTCGCATGAGTGAGGATATTACACGCTGAGCACTGTGGAGATATAGCTTCTTCACAACCGGTCCCTGGTATAGGAAACAGATTATAGGACGGCTGTCCAGATATTTCTTTTTTTGGTGTTTTCTTTTGGTTGCAGCGAACGCCACGGAACACCCGACCTTGGAGGCCAGTACTGACACAAATACCCTCTAGTGTGGCTTCCACTCACGGAATCAAGACGGATCCCGCAACATTCGCCAGAGAAAGACTAACGAGCAGACAGAGAAAAATGTTGGGCAAAATAAAACCCTCTCTAAAACGACCTGGTCTACCGTCTATTTCTGACACCCCGCCACACATGGGTGGGTGCAGTCTGGCGCAGGTTAGCTTTGGTGGGTGCAGTCTGGCGCAGGTTAGCTTTGGCGGGTGCAGTCTGGCGCAGGTTGGCTTGGGTGGGAGCACTTTGACAAAGTTTGGCATGGGTGGGGGTAGTCTGATGCAGACTGGCCTGGGTGGGAGCAGTCTAACACAGGTTGGCATGGGAGGGAGTAGAGTGAAGCAGCCGGCATGGGTGGGAGCAGTCTGACACAGTTTGACATGGGTGGGAGCAGCCTGACGCAGGCTGGCATGGGTGGGAGCAGCCTGACGCAGGCTGGCATGAGTGGGAGCTGTCTGACACAGGTTGGAATGGGTAGGCGCAGTCGGATGCAACCAGTGCTGCACAGAAACCAAGTTCCCCTGATAAACATGACCTTTATTCACCCCTTGCAAAGATCACACTGTGTGTAAAGGGTCTATATCCAGGTTGGGCTCCTCACTCCCTGTTGTTCATACTTGCCAGCAATCCCAACTTAATTGGCATTACTTTTTTCGTATGTGAAACAATATGTTATTTAAGTTTCTCTTGCGTAGAACTTCACCTGCTTCAATTTAGGTAAATAGGGATATTAAAGTCCTCTGATTCTTTTCTCTAAACCAATAGCTGCTAAGCTCACAGTGAATGGATGTTGGACAGTGTCTCTTTATTCTGGTCATGTTTGACACTTTGTTGGGAACATCACTGTCCCCATCTTTATTAAAAAATGACTCCCAAGCAGCCAGACTGTCCACCCCCAAAACAATGTTAACATTTCCTTGGGAAGAATCACGTTCTGCAGCCTCTTTCCGTGCTGTGAAACCTCTGTTGATACTTCCTCCAGGATCCTGCCAATATCCCTCCCCTTAAGGTTGCGTTAGCACACCTTTTACAGTGGCCCTAAAGTCCTCTGCATTGCTCCCTACTTCAAGACTCTTATTGCATCTCCCGCTCCACTCCACCTCGCCTGGCTGCTACCGCACTCCATTGCAACTTCTCCAGCACTCCCTGTAAGCTCCTTCTGCACTACTCCACTCTGATAGCATTTTCTCTCTCTATGGGCTCTTGAGGCACTCTCTTCCTCTGGGTTCATGCAGCGTTCAGTCTCTCCCACCCTCAATACTCTGCTGTACTCCCTGTCTTTTATAGCGATCCTTCCTTCCTACAGTTGTTACCCCTTCCTGATGAACTGCTCTCAGCCATAAACACCCACCAACACAGCGTGCCTCTTTGTTCTGCTGTTGCTGCCCCGCTGTGAATGTGTTTATTGTGAATGTCCAGCAGGACGTTCAGCCTCCTAGTAAAGGCTGTTCACAGGCAGGTGGGCCTCAGGGTTATAATAATCTTTTCTGGGTTTCACAACTGTGAGAGGCTGACCTGGTATATGATGTCCACTAATGTAAATGGACACCTTGCACCAGTCCAGACCACCCTTGTGGTGATTTAGGAGGTCTCAGACAACTTTAGAAAGCTATCCAAGTGGTAGCTGTGGGGAGCAGCCTTCAGGCTTAGTCCAGAAGGAGTGTAAAGCAGCTTGGTTTACCAGATTACAATCTCATGGTATAGATTAGATGAAAAGGAACCACACAAAGTATGTATAAAAATATGTATTTATTATAGAACACTCTCTAGTACATTGCAGTATCTCCTACGCAGAGATAGACAAAAAGCACACAATACTTTAGCAAATAAATCACAGTAAATAGCACTAATACAGAGTGGGCCCCAGGGGGTCCAAACCATATACTAAGAAAGTGGTATAAGAACCACGACTCGAGTCAGGAATATGTCGAAGGGACATAGAATTGCTAGGGACTCACAGAACCACCCAAGGTAAGTAGAGAGGGACCCCACGCAGAGCGTGTGCACTGTTTGAACACAAACGTGTGCTCAGTACAAGTCTATGTGCAAGTCACGGTTGGAATTTTAAAGATTAGGGATCCTTCCCAGTGGACCCTGAAGACACCCCGCCGAAGACAGAAGGTTGGAGAGCCACTCCTTCCGTTGATACAGTGGTACACAAGTTACCTATCCCAGGGATGCCGGGTACATAGGGGTGAATTGGCATTGGAAACCGGCGTTGAACCCAATGGAGGACTTCAGGAAACTGCCACTGCTGAAAAAGGAGAAAGTGTCGGGAGGAATCCAAACATGGATTCTTGAAGAGGAGTACCTGAAAGCAGAGGGGACAGTGTCTATGTCACTCAGGAGTGACCAGGAGACTTGAAAGACGGATGCCCTCTTATGTCGGGTGCTTCAGGAAAGATGACAGTGACCATGACTCTGCAGCTGCAAGGACCAGGCGATGCTGAGGACAACCAGGACCTGGATACGAGATGCTCCATGAAGGATGTTGAGTGCTGAGGGGTCGCGTCTGGCGGGAGCACCAACAAGCCCTGGCAAATGCAACCCCACGCAGGAAATCAAGAAGGTGCACGGTTGAGACCCATAAGGTCCAAGAGACTCACCACAAGCAGTGGAGTCAGGGCAGTCCCCGGACACTCAGGGGAATCCAAGGAAAACAAAGGTGACCTTCAAATGGCCCCACAGGCTGAAGGCACAGGAGTCGCGAGAAGACCTCGAGCAGCTCAGGAGCAGGTCACAGTGTCTTCAAGGTGTATGGCTGAAGATCATGGTGGAAAAAGTTGGCGAAGGTTGGGGCTACTTGAAGCCCAATGCACTTGTCGGACAGTTGCCATAAAGCCTATGCACTTGCAAAAGTACGCAGTGCACAGGGGTGCGGTTAATGCAGCCCCCACAAGGGGTTCTGACCTCAAACTCGGTGAGAGGCAGCGCGGGCCTCAAGAGACATAAATAACCACCACCTGTGTTGCTGAACCCTTCGGAGTCTGCAGGAGCTCGGGATCATCAGACTGGTCAGCAGAGTTGAGGTGCCTGCAAATGCAGGGAGGTGACTCCTTCACTTCAAGGGAGATTATCTTCAAGTGTCTTCGATGCCCCACAGGTCCTGCACAGATCCTGTATGGTGCATAAGCCCAAGTGAAGTCCAGAGTGCCCAGATGGTAGAGGTGCAGAGGTTTCAGTTCTGGATCTTGCCCATGAAGAATCTAGGGACCTACACCCAAGTAAGACCTTAATTACCCTAAGGAAAGGGTTGGGAAGATTCTGGAGACCCTCCCAGGGGAGGGTCTGGACAGGGGGAGGTTACTCCCATGTCCTTTGTCCAGTTGTGCGCTAGAGCGGGAGCCAACGGCTCCCAGGACTGGTTGGAACTGGACTATGCACAGGGACACCAAATCTGCCCCTCATGCAGACTTTCAACGCACCCACCTGTGAAACTTGGGCCGATAATCGTGAACATTACCTGCGCCATCTTGCCTGATAGCCCTTTCTACGCGCACATAGGCCGCAGCCATTTTGATTGACCGCAACCATTTTGTTTTCTGTTGTTCACCTCTGTTTCACCTGCACTTCCATAAGTATCTGTATAACCCTCTGACCGACTTGGTATGTGTGCTAAGGGCCATAATCTAGCGGACATGCACACGGTTGATGTTAGCTTCAAAAGACATTCTATTGACGCCACAAACCTCTGCATTCCTTGTTCCTCCTCATCCTTGTGCATGTAACCAAAGATTGTAGATACCAAAAGGTCCCGCATTAACCTCTTTTATTGCACCCCAAAGAATGCACCTCCCGATGGACAATGGAACTTGTTTTCCTATCAACAGTAAAGGACGTTAAACCCTGACCAGTCTCACATGTTCTCGACCCTGAGGCAAAGGCCAGCTGACTAATAAACATCATATGTCCGACTATTTATGGTTGGGAGGGTACAAACCAACTTGTCCGGAATGTATGTGCGGTTGCGTCGCTCCTGAACCCCCTCCCTTCCTGATGGTTAAGCCCAGTCCCTGACCCTAAATATGGTCCCAAACTCCAGTGTTCTCTTCAGGATTTTCTTTATTGTTAGACCTGAATTTTTGAGTCTCTTGGTATACTTTTGGGTTGAGTCCAAACACAAAGACAAAACGAATACAACATTGGACGTGTAGGATCTCTGTTCCTGGTGAGCATCACAAAAAGGGTTTTCTCCTGTCTTTTCTGTCTTCTTTCGCTTGAGACTTGCAGGTACCCAAAAATAAGGAGATAAGAAGAAAGGGTCAGGTTCTTTCCCTTCAAACAATAGGGATGAAATAAGGGAGGGGAAGTGCCTTCACCGGGTCTCTAACGTGATGTGGCTAAGTGAGGGAAATGTTTTGGTGACAAATTAGTGGCCCTTAACCCGCTCCCACAATCCCCGAAAAATCCCCGGGCATGCAGACTGTACTTGCCTGCAGCCACGACTCCCTTGGGCCGTGGCGGTGGGAGACTCCGACTCCTCTCGGTTGGGGAGCTCTGAAGTCCTGTGCGCGTTGCTACTAGAGTGGAAATCGGGTTCGGGTGCTGGTTCGTCGTCCTGCCTGCTTTCTCCTGGTCCGCCGTCGTCTGTCAGGTCTCCGTCCTCTGCCTCCGCCTCGTGTGGTGTCCCAGAAGGTTCCTCGGTTTCGCCACAGTCCGCGTCCTCTTCCGCCGACGAACACCGTCCTTCTCCCGGTCCGGCTATTTCAGCTGTTTCTCCTTTGGTTTCGCCGCCCTCCGCTAGACCGCTAACCGCACTTCCGGTGGCGTCTTCTATGGTGGCCATCTTGAGTTGGTCTGGCGTTCCTTGTGCGGGTACGAAACCCTCACATTGTCACCCCCTTTGGAATGGATGGTCGGGCCATTCTAGAACGGGAAAGCAGGATAAATAGTCCACATTGGTTTGCAGTTTCCCAGGCATGTGAATGGCTTCAAAGGTGAAAGGATGCAATGCAAGAAACCAACGCAAGACTTTTTGGTTAGAGTCTTTATGTAGAGAAAGCCAAGTCAGGGGAGCATGATCGGTTAGAACTAAAAAGGAACGACCCAAAAGGTAATATTGGAGTACTTCCATAGCCCATTTTAATGCTAAACATTCTTTTTCAATGGTGGCATAATTGGTTTCCCTTGGGAACAATTTTCTGCTAAGGTAAAGGACAGGACGTAAGTCCCCAGAATTGTCTGGTTGTGACAATACGGCCCCAAGACCTCTCCCGGATGCATCAGTCTGTAGAACAAATGTTTTCCTAAAGTCAGGGCAGATGAGCACTGTCTTTGTACACAGAATGGTTTTTAGCTTCTGGAAACTGTCTTCTTGGGACTCTAGCCAGGGTATGTGTTTTCCTGTGTGTTTCTTTGTAAGTAAGTCCGTAAGAGGACTGGCAAGCTCAGAAAATTGGGGTATGAATCTTCTATAGTAACCCACTAGTCCAAGGAATGACCTCACATCTTTTTTACAGACAGGCCGGGGAATTTTAGTGATGGCTTCTATTTTTGTAACCTGCGGTTTTATGCATCCTTCACTAATGGTGTACCCTAGGTACTCTATGCTGTCTGTCCCGAGGGTGGTTTTCTTGGGATTGAGGGTAAGTCCTGCTTGTCTTAAGGATAGGAGTACTGCCTCTCGATGTACAAGGTGTGTTTCCCAGTCTGGGCTATGTATGACAATTTCATCCAAATAGGCGACAGCGTATCTGTTATGGGGCCTGAGTATGGTATCCATTAACCGTTGAAAGGTAACTGGAGCCCCATGAAGTCCAAAGGGTAGGACCATAAATTGATATAAACCGGTTGGCGTTGAAAAGGCTGTTTTTTCTTTAGCAGAGGGGGATAAGGGAATCTGCCTTTAGTTAGGTCTATGGTGGTTATCATCCTAGCCTCCCCTAACCGTTCGATCAGTTCGTCTACCCTGGGCATTGGGTATGCATCAAATGTTGATACCGCGTTTACCTGGCGAAGGGTCAATGCAAAACCTGATGCTCCCATCAGGTTTTGGGACGAGCACCACCGGAGACGACCATGCACTGTTAGAGGGTTCAATTATGTCTGCTTTTAGCATATCTTGGATCTCTTGGTTCACTGCTTCCCTTCTTGCTTCAGGTATGCGATAGGGTTTAAGTTTTACAGGGTGTTCAGTTTTTATGAGGATGTCATGCTGAACTAATGTGGTTCTTCCAGGATTGCCAGACACTACGTCAGCATATTTCTCACAAAGGTGGATCATTTGTTGTTTTTGCTCGGTTGTTACCCTAGGTTCTAGTTGAACCTGGGAGCTCTCTTTCTTATCCCTAGGTAGAAAAGTTACGTCTATAGGCTTGTCTATCGTGATGTGATGAATGGGGACTCCTCCCTGTGAAGTACCTGTAAAAGGTTCTTTTCAAGCTTTTAATAGATTTACATGGTAGATCTGACTTTCCTTCTTTTTATGGGGAACGTCTATTCTGTAAGGTACAGGTGTTACCTTGTCTATAACCTTGTAGGGACCTTGCCAGGTAGCCAGGAGTTTTTTATCGGAGCTGGGTGATAGAATAAGTACCTTGTCTCCTACCTTGAACTCTCTGAGTCTAGACTGACAGTCATATAGGCGTTTCTGTTTATCTTGAGCTACCTCTATGTTGACCTGTACCTCTTCCCATAGGGAAGACAGTGTTTCTTTAAGGGTAGCTGAATATTTCAATAAGGATTGGCCCTCCTCCCCCTCTTCTGTCCATCTTTCCACTGCCATATCCAGAAGTGTTCTGGGTTGTCTGCCAAATAGGAGCTCAAAAGGGGAAAAACCATTTGATTTCTGTGTATGTGTTCTGATCGCGAATAAAACTAGGTGTAGCTGCCTGTCTCAGGCCCTCCATGCCTTGTCTATGCTTTTTCGTAGGATGGTCTTGATGGTGCGGTTGTATCTTTCTACCAGCCCATCAGTTTGGGGATGATACACCGATGTACGTATCTGTTTTACCTTGAGGATGTTGCAAATCTGCCTCATTAAGCGGCACATAAAGGGGGTGCCCTGATCAGTTAACAATTTCTGGGGGAACCCTACCCTGGAAAAGAAAGTGACCATTGCGTATGATACCCTGCAGTGGTAGTGGAGGATAAGAGAATGGCTTCAGGATATCTGGTAGCATAATCAACCAATACAAGAATGTACTGGTGTTCTCTAGCAGATGGAATGAGAGGACCTACCAGGTCCATCCCTACCCTCTTGAATGGTACGTCGATGATGGGGAGGGGGTGCAAGGGTGCTTTAGGAACAGCGGGAGCATTGATCAATTGACAGCGAGGACAGGCGGCACAGTATCTAGCTACCTCCTGGTACACCCCTGGCCAATAGAATTTGGGCAACAAATAAGTGAGGGTATGCTCTTTGCCATAGTGTCCACCCCCGGTTTGACTATGGCTAGGGACAGGACTTGTTCCCTGTAAGATCTGGGAACCAATAGTTGTTCCTTCCTTTTATCTCCTTGCTGAGAGACCCGATATAAAAGGTCCTTCTTTATATAAAAGAAGGGGCCTACCTTGTCTGGTTGGTCTTCTTGAACCTGGTTCCAAGCGTGTTGGAGTGTGGTGTCGTCCTTTTGGGCTGCGCGAAAACTCAGTCCTGTCTCTTATGAAGGGTCTGAGGAAGCAAAGATACAAGTGGGTAAGATCGGATTGTCTTGAGCATATCTCACTCTGTCGTATCTTTTCTTGCTACGTGTTTTTTTTGTTTTAGTTAGTGGTGCTACTATCTCTTCTTCAAAGAAAGGGGCACTATTCAACCATAGAGATGTAAGAGAGGCGGTTGTATATGACTGCAAATAATTATGAAACCTGGGAAGGTCTGTTCCTAACAGGACTGTCTCCGGAAGATCTGGAACCACCCCCACCTTCCTAAGCTGGGATTCCCCATCTATATCCAGTAGGATTTCAGCCAGGGGATACAGCTTCTTATCCCCATGAACACAGGTGACTTGTATACATTCACCCTTCGCTAATTGGGAGTCTCTGATCAATGACTGGTCTATAACTGTGAGATGGCATCCTGTATCTAGGAAGGCTATTACTGGCTTTCCGTTCACATAAATTAGTTTTTTATATCTTTCTGGCGGGTCCCCTGTCACCATTACTCTCCCTCTAGTATACCCTACTTCCATTGGCTCTTGTGTGGAAGGGCGGGAGGGGCAGTTACGAGCAATGTGTCCCCACTCTGCACAGTGGAAACACTGCGGTCCTGGTAGGGCGGGAGTAGGTACAGGTGGTCGGATTAGGGGTTTTATGTTTAGTTGTCCCTTCTGTTCTACTGGAACCAAACTGGGTCTTATCGGGGTCCGAGGAGGTCTGGAGGGTAGTTTATGAGAGGGGGCCTTAAACTCAGGGGAGCGGTGGTACGCACAGGCCAAATCTACTGCCATGGTAACCGTCAGGTTAGGGTGCTGCTTTATCCAAGCCCTAGTGTTAAATGGCAAGGCCTCTAAATATTGTTCCAGGTGTACCTTCTCCGTGAGTTCTTCTACGGAGGATACCGTAGGCTGTAGCCATCTGTTCCCTATGTCTCTGATTCTATAATATAGGGCCCTGGGTTTGTCCCCTGTTGTCCATTTTTCCTTTCTAAACTTAGACCGATAGTAGCCCTGGTAACAACCCAACCACTCTAGTATCGCTTTCTTTATATCTGTGTAGGGGGTAACCCCTGCTGGGTTAGCAGCTTGGTAAGCGACCTGAAGTTCACCCGATAATAAAGGCGCAATGTACTGTCCCCATCTTTCTGGAGGCCATGTGGCGGTGGAAGCAACTCTTTCGAAATTCACAAAAAAATAGTCCGGGTCATCCCCTGTCTGGAACTTCTGCAATACTGAACCAGGTACATTGGGATGAACCCTAGCACTTGAAATGGCGTCCGTGAGGCGTAGTACAGCTGTATCTTGGACTTGTTGATTCGTAGCCATAAGAGCAGCTTGCTCTTTCAGTGTATTCTGTACGGCTTCTCTCTCTTTTTGGGCTTGTTTAGTATGTTCTCTGAACACTAGCTGCAGGTGACGTTGACCCTCGGCTAGTTGGGTTATGATGGCTTCCATGGTGGGGTCCTGTCTTTGCCTGACTAGATGCCAGTTCTGACACCACTGTGGTCGCGTCGCTCCTGAACCCCCTCCCTTCCTGATGGTTAAGCCCAGTCCCTGACCCTAAATATGGTCCCAAACTCCAGTGTTTTCTTCATGATTTTCTTTATTGTTAAACCTGAATTTTTGAGTCTCTTGGTATACTTTGGGTTGAGTCCAAACACAAAGACAAAACTAATACAACACTGGACGTGTAGGGTCTCTTTTCCTGGTGGACGTCACAAAAAGGGTTTTCTCCTGTCTTTTCTGTCTTCTTTCCACTTGAGACTTGCAGGTACCCAAAAATAAGGAGATAAGAAGTAAGGGTCAGGTTATTGCCCTTCAAACAATAGGGATGAAATAAGGGAGGGGAAGTGCCTTCACCGGGTCCCTAACGTGATGTGGCTAAGTGAGGGAAACGTTTTGGTGACAAATTAGTGGCCCTTAACCCACTCCCACAATCCCCGAAAAATCCCCGGGCATGCAGACTGTACTTGCCTGCTACCACGACCCCCTTGGGCCGTAGCGGTGGGAGAATCCGACTCCTCTCGGTTGGGGAGTTCTGAAGTCCAGTGCGCGTTGCTCCTAGAGTGGAAATCGGGTCCGGGTGCTGGTTCATCGTCCTGCCTGCTTTCCCCTGATCCGCCGTCGTTTGTCAGGTCTCCGTCCTCCGCCTCGCGTGGTGTCCCAGAAGGTTTCCTCGGTTTCGCCGCAGTCCGCTTCCTCTTCCACCGATGAACGCCGTCCTTCTCCCGGTCCGGCTATTTCAGGTGTTTCTCCTTTGGTTTCGCCGCCCTACGCTAGACCCCTAACCGCACTTCCAGTGGCGTCTTCTATGGCGGCCATCTTGAGTTGGTCGGGCGTTCCTTGTGCGGGTACGAAACCCTCACAGTATGGCATCTTGTCCGGGGCGGGGGTACCAAGCTTACATGACACCGCTCATAAAGATTGTATTATCGAAGCACTGTATAAAAGTAGCCTGTTGAAGTTAGAACACCTCCTGATGATATTCCGGTGTCTGATGTGATGTGTTCTCCTCTGGAGAAATAAACCTGTTTCTTGCCTTCCAGTTCCCAGCGCCTGCCTTGTTATTTTGATAGATAATCATAAGGTGAATTAAAGGTGTTTTGTGCTGGGCGGCATTGGTGGTCTTAGGAGATTCGCTGCTTTTCCATAATTGGCGCCCCAAGCGTGGAGCCCATCAGCGACTCGCCGGTCCAAGTAAGAGAGGTCCCAACGACGGAGTAAAAAACTAACTGATTGGGGTTAACCTACCTTGAGGGGACCCTTGTCTGGCTGCCGATCAACCTGAGCTTCACCAGTTCCGAGCGGACCTCTCTCTCGAGTGAGCTGCAGTTCTGACTGGAGCCCTAAAGGATTGCTGTATCGATATCGGAGTGAGAGGACAACCAGGCTCTGGAAGGGGAAGACGAAGTACTGTCCATATGGTCCGGGTAAGGTCGTGAAATACGACAAAATTGATTGTCTGATTGTATTGAAATTGTTTGGTCGAATACTAGTATTCCGTTCTTGAAGTTATTGGTAGTAATTGAGACATTCCCTGCTTGCAAACAACTTAGAATAGGAATATTCCCTCTTTGCAGGCAGCGAAGGGCAGGTAGTGCGGACCTTTGTCCACAACCTATTGAGATATTCATATTGACCGCTTGTACGTCATGCCTGTCTTCTCAAAATTGTTGATTGTTTTGGACCGGACCGTTTGTTAGAGGTCAGTCATCCAGCACCGCCGGAGGGCACCCCTAACAAGGACATGTATGTTAAATATGGAGTAGCCATCGTTGCTTATAGCAAACGGTGGCACAAATACACTAGGAAGGACCGGGTAAATCAGTGGCCACTGACGATATCTTTTGATCTTGCTAAAATAGAAACATTAGAAATAGCGCTCCACAAAAAGAAAGCTACGCCAGCCATGCTTGACAACTTTGGCCTCTGGCGAAAAGAAGCAACTCAACGAAAGAAAAGAGACAAAGCCAGGCAGGATAAAGAAATGCGAAAGTCTGCTTACCAGACCTGTAAAAGGTTAGAAGATGAAATAAAAGAAAGGCAAAACAATAAAAATGAACAAGAATCAAAATATCAAGTAAGTACCCTGTTAGAACGCCTTCAACTCTTTACCCCGAGTTACCGGCTAAACAGAGAATAAATGATGACCTCTTGTTAGGTCCCCCGATCATCTACATGCCACCTTCTTATGCCCCTACTCATCCCGTAGTACAACGCCATGAACAGCAAGGTACCAACGGAGACGCCACAACCGTTTCCGCTCCTGTCGAGCCACTTGCACCAAGTGCCTCATCAACAAACGCATTAGTAGAAATAGGATCAATAGAAAAAGGGTTGCCCAGGGTCCCACGATTAAGTACGCACGAGCGGGCAAACATTGACAAGATAGTCAAAACACTGTTGGAGAGAAGAGAAACGGAAGAGTATGTGACTGATATATGCAATTCTTATGTAGAGAGCCACAAACGATTCTTTATTGTGCGCTTCTGTTATCACGCGCTTACTGCCTATGAAGAGAAATATCAGGATGTAGGGCCCGGGAGACTAATGGCTCTTTATAGAAAGGTTGACATCGGAGACGAAAGCGACAACGATGTAGCAGAACTCGTTTCGTCCACAATAGAAGTATTCCGCCACCTCATAGAACAAGGGAGGATAGATACAGACAGGGCATTGAAGCTAGTAAAACCCCCATTAGAGAAGCTAGATAGCATGATGCCGATAAAGGAAGCCGCCCCGTATTGGGTTCCCCCTAGGGGACAAGGGACTAATGATGACATAAACCATCAGGACGCTAAAGGGAGGGTGGTCTACAATTGGGTGTATCAGCCATGGGACAGACAGGACATCCTGACGTCCCGTAAATCTCTGCCCGATTTACGAAAGAATCCCACCGCCTATTACACAGAACTAGGTAACGCCTTTGTGGTCCACAATAATGACACTTGCCGCGATCGACTTGTTCTTCGGGTTATGTTTGCCAGCCGATGTGTGGAAGCAGATTAGTAAGATAGACCACACAGAATTGCTCGGTCATACCTGGGAACAACTCAGCACATCAGACAAACAGCGGAATCCTAGTCAAAAACCGGTTAAAGCTATATTGGACCTCCCTGATAAAATAGTTCAGAAGGTAAAAACACTGATACCGGAGAAAAAGATAGACTGGTCCATAGTAACTGCGTGCCGCCAGAAACCACAAGAGGATTTCTCCGAGTATTTCTCGAGATTCGAAACAGTGTTCTCCGATTACAGTGGACAGGACATGTCCACTGCAACCAGACACCACTTATTTGTGCAAAATTACGTCAAGGGACTGCTGCCGGAGGTATCCCAGAAATTCCAAACTAACGAAAGTAGTTGGGCAGCATCAAAACCGGCGGCCATTCTCCAAATGGCTCAGTACTATGAACATCAGAAAAACGAGAATGACAGGGCTACAGAAAAGAAAAAGAAGGACTTGAAGGAAAGAGTAATGATAGCCCAACTCCAAGGGGTGAATACAGGGAGGGAACAATATAAGGGAGGATACCAACAGAATGTCTCTAGAGTACAGCCACCTAGAAATGACTCGTTGAAACCATATGTACGACGCCAGGACTTAGGACAGGATCAATGCGCTTTCTGCAAGGAATACGGGCACTGGAAATCCCAATGCCTGGCCTTATCAGTAACTGGTAGGGGCAGAGGGACAAGGAAAATAGCAAATGAACAGAGAGGAAGAGGACGTGGGAGAGGGTACGCAAGTGAATCAAGCGAAGAAAGGCCAGGAAGAGTGAATGCATTTGACCGTCCTAGACAGAACCATTATCAACAGACAGATTACGACAACACGTATGACTTTGCATAGGACAGCCAGGGGCAAGGGAGGGATCCAGTCAAGCTCTATGTTGATCAGCAAGGCCCTTATGTTACCGCAAAGGTCCTGGGCACAAAGTCGCCATTTTTTGGTAGACACAGGAGCAACACGTAGTGCACTATCCAAACGACTGATTCCAAGGGCACCCTTGTTTGGCTCACATGTGACCTCAATAGGATTTGATGGTACGCCCTCAACCAACCCTTTGTCTAGACCGATCCTTTCAACCTTGACAGCAATATCTTTGAAACAACATTTCTCCTCTCATCTAACACCCCAGAAGCCATTATGGGTCTCGACCTTTTGAAGCACTTCAATGCGACAATCAGGTGCTCGCCAGACAGAGTACGTGTCATCCTATATGACAACCGCCAGCACCATAGAGATAGTCCTTCCCAGCACATGTATCCCATCTCTGAGACTGACACATCCCTACTGGACACTTTGCCATCACACATATGGGCCAGAGCTGATTCAAACGTAGGACGAATGATGATTGACCCAGTACACGTGACAATACGACAAGACGCAATCCTACCGAAGGTACCACAGTACAGAATCTCACCAGAGGGTGATAAGACACTGACGGACATCATACACTCTTTGATGGAGGCAGGGGTGGTAGAGGAAGTAGTGAGCAACGTTTGTAGCAGCCCCATACTACAGATAATAAAGAGACAGGGAGAGGGAGATGGAAAAGCCTACCGCTTCATCATTGACCTGCGGGACATCACTACTGTTGTGACCTTAATTCCCTCAACTGCTACCACCTTTACCGTAATCAACCTAAAAAATGCGTTCTTCTTCATCCCTATTCACCAGGATAGCCGCTATCTATTCGGATTTACCCTAAATTCTCGCTCATATAGATTATTTAGAGTGCCCCAGGGGTACACAGAGAGCCCGAGCATCTATTGCCAAGCGCTTTAAAGACAGTTTGACGCTATACAATTACCAGACGGTGTGACACTAATACAATATGTAGATGACATCCTTCTAGCAGCAGACACCACACCACTAGCTGTCACAGCCACCATCAAACTGCTCCATTTTCTTGCCAAGAATGATCACAAGGTCTCCCGAAAGAAATTACAATTTTGTAAATCACAAGTAACCTATCTAGGCCACCTCTTATCCAAAGAAGGGAGGAAACTCACACCCGACAGAATACAAACAATCCTTGACACTTCGGTCCCCAGAAGTCAGAAGCAGGTCCGTTCCTTGATAGGTCTCATCTCCTTTTGCCGACAGTGGCTGCCGAACTTCAGCCTCATCGTCAAACCCCTTCTCTTCCTCCTAGCTAAAGATATCCCCTCACCTCTCCCCTTGACCCCTGAATGTCAAACTTCCTTTAAAGAGCGACGTGATGCACTCTGTTCGGCCTATGTCCTAGGAACCCCAGATTACTCCAGACCATTCTCCCTCTACACACACGAGAAGGAGGGGTGTGCATTGTCTGTCCTAACGCAATCAACTGGTAACAAGCAGCGCCCTTGCGCATATTTCCCTGCCACCCTCGACCCAGTAGCCAGAGCTCTGCCAGCGTGTTTGCGTGCTGTAGCAGCCGCAGCAGTATCAATACGACAAAGCGAAGAAATAGTGCTCTTCAATCCAATCACTGTGTTAGTACCCCATGCAGTCGACACACTCCTGAACCAGACCAAGACCCAACATTTGACTAGCGCCCGACTGACAGGATATGAGCTGACCTTGCTAGTGCCACACATTACCCTGAAACGGTGCACCACCCTCAATACGGCCACTTTGTTACCACTACCCGAAAACGATCCTGGTGTGACTCCACTACACGACTGTGTGACACTGACAGACGAACAGACAAAGAGTAGAGTAGAATTTAGAGACCACTGTCTTTTTAGAACCAGACGGAGAACTGTAGGTGGACGGTTCCTGCATCAAACTCCCTGACGGCACCACCTCAGCCGCATACGCTGTCACCACAGTCCGAACCATTCTAGAGACAGCCCATATTACTCAACGCTCTGCCCAGGCAGCGGAACTCATTGCCCTCACATGAGCTTGTATTTTAGCAGCAGGTTCGACAGTCAACATATACACCATCAATACGCCTTTGGGGTAGTTCACCATTTCGGGATCCTATGGAAGGAAAGAGGGTTCCTGACTTCACATGGTACACCCATCCTACATGGAGACTTAGTCTCCGCATTGACAGAAGCAGTCCTCCTCCCAAGAAGCTAGCGGTGATAATATGCCAAGCATGTAAGAAAGTGACTGATCTTATTGGACAGGGAAACGCACTAGCTGACGTGACTGCCCGAGCCACGGCAGAAGACAGGACTACGACACAAATGTATGTGACCAGGTCAGAACAGTGGGCAAATGCTAGAACCGCTGTAAGAGCCATACAGACGACAGGCACGCAGAACGAACTGACTGAGTGGGAAAGGGTGGGACTGAAGGACGAGGAAAATTGCTGGAGAACTAAAGATGGGAATAAATGGCTGTTGCCCAATGCCTACTTAATCCCTATATTGACCATGGCACATATACCCGTACACATAGGCTCCTCCCCCATGATTGAACGGATCACCAGAGTGTGGCATAATGCCAAGATAGCCGAATCTGCCAAACGCCTAGTGCAACAATGTATAGTCTGCCTACAATACAACCCAGGGAAGGGGACCGTAGTACCACAGGGAGGGTTTGGAGTCCCTGACCACCCCTTTGAAGTCCTACAAATGGATTACATCCAACTAGAAAGATGCCATGGCCTGAAATATGTCCTAGCGATTGTGTGCGCTTTTAGCAAATGAGTGGAGGCATACCCCACCCGCGACAATACCGCCTTAGCCACTGCAAAGGTATTGCTCAAATAATTCTTCCCTCGCTATGGCCTTTGTAGAATTTTATGGAGTGACAATGGCCCCCACTTCGTAGCCGAGGTGATACAGAACATCCTGAGAGGGTTGGGGGTAAAACAGAAGTTTCATGCCGTCACCCAATCAGTGAGCCTGGTAGAAAGACATAATGCAACCTTGAAGCTAAAACTGGTCAATAAAGTTGCCACAACCGGGTTAAAATGGCCCAACGCCCTCCCATTTGCATTACTATCAATGCGCTCCACCCCAACCAAGCACAGACTAACTCCTTATGAGGTAGTCTTCTGCAGGCCTATGAGCATTTGGGCAGCTCCAAAACCAACCTCCATTAATGATGTCCCGGATATACTAATGTCCGACTATTTGTATAAACTGACAAACGAGCTAACACTTATCCACCAACAGGTGCAGCAAGCCTTGCCAGATGTATCCAGGGGCCCAGGACATGAGATAAAACCCGGAGACCATGTCCTTGTGAATTACTTCCAGAGGACCAAGAGTCTGGAGCTGAGGTGGCCGGGCCCCTGGCAAGTCTTGATCACCACCCGAACTGCCCTTCGAGTGGAAGGGAAGCGAAATTGGCTGCATGCCCACCACTGCAAGAAAATCCCTCTGACTCTGGCAACCTGCGAAGAGGTGGAGGTGCTCGAGGAAGTTCTAACGAAAGACCAGCCAGCTCTGAGTTGCTATCCACAAGAAGACACACAGAACTCCTGACCCCACGGTGCCGTCCAAGAAGGGGTACAACCTGAGATTGACGAAAGGAGGGTGCTCCGACAACCAGGCCACTTACTGAGTCGAAAACCTCAGATCGGTACCAGGGTAAGTCTGTGGTCCTGCCAGTCACTAAGCCCCTTGAAGATGATGGAAGATATCGAACACCGGAAGAACAATCGCAAAGCCTCCAAGACCACCAACTTGCACAGCACAAAGACAATTGCACTTGCGGCAGCATTTCTCACCTGTTACACACCGACCCCAAGACCACACTAAGAGGCACCCTCATCTACAGATCACCAGGACCCCGCACACAATTCAGCGAAGTGATCACTGACTTTATCAGCCCACACGCCCTCCCCTCCGAGGACTACATTCTCCTAGGGGACCTCAACTTCCACTTGGAAAAGAATAACGACAGCATCACCACCACCCTGCTGGACAACCTCTCCAATCTGGGACTCAAACAACTGGTAAACACACCCACCCACCACGCCGGACACACGCTCGACCCAATCTTCTCCTCCAGCAAGCACATCTCCTTCATTCACGCCACAAGGCTCCACTGGATGGACCACAGCTGCATCCAATTCAACTTCAGAAAGACCACAACCCACCACCACCCACAACAAGTCCCACGCAGAAACTGGAACAAAATTACCACCGACCAGCTCACCACATCGCTACACCAAAACCCTCCCGCCAAACCATCGGACCCAAACCAAGCAGCCATCAATCTCGCACAATGGATCACCCACTGCGCCGACGAATTAGCACCCTTGAAAAACCATCACAACAAACCAGGTAGCAAAAAAGCCTCCTGGTTCAATGACAACCTCAAGAACTCTAAAAAGAACTGTCGCACCCTCGAGAAAGCCTGGCGAAAAAACCCAACCACAGACAACATGACCGCCCTCAAGGACACAATCCCGCAAACACCACCAGCTGATCCGATCCACCAAGAAATTAGCATTCAAGGATCGACTCGACAACAACGCCCACAACAGCAAGGAACTCTTCAGCATCGTCAAAGAGCTAACCAATCCCAGCGCCGGCTCTAACGACATCACTCCCTCTCAAGACCTCTGCAACTCTCTAGCCTCATTCTTCCACAGCAAAATCGCTGACATACATAACAGCTTTGGCGACCAATCCACCGCCCTCACCACCCCCGAACTGAAGCCCCCCACCACCACCTTGACGCCTGGGACACAATCAGCACCGAAGACACCATCCGCTTGATGAACTCCATTCACTCCGGATCACCAACCGACCCATGCCCCCACCACATCTTCAACAAGGCCGATTCCATCATCGCACCCCATCTCCGTTATATCATCAACTGCTCCCTCAACACCGCTATCTTCCCAGAAATCTGGAAACATGCCGAACTCAGTGCTCTACTGAAGAAACCCACAGCAGACCCGACTGAACTTAAGAACTACCGCCCCATCTCGCTCCTCCCTTTCCCTGCCAAGGTCATAGAGAAGACCGTCAACAATCAGCTCGCAGCCTTCCTCGAATCTAACGGCTCCCTCGACCCCTCACAGTCTGGCTTCCGAGCCAAACACAGCACCGAGACCGCCCTCATCGCAGCCACAGACGACATCCGAACACTTCTCGACAACGGAGAAACAGCTGCCCTCATCCTACTTGACCTCTCCACATCCTTCGACACAGTCTGTCATAGCACCCTTATACAACGCCTCAGCAACGTCGGAATACAAGGAAAAGCATTGGACTGGATCATCTCGTTCCTGCCGGAAGAACCCAGAGAGTCCGCCTCCCCCTTTTAGATCAGAGGCCACCGAAGTCATCTGCGGCGTACCACAAAGATCATCACTCAGTCCCACCTTCTTCAACGTATACATGAGTCCTCTCGCATCCATCGCGTGCTAACACGCTCCCCGTCAACAAGAGAATAACGTTCCGTCTCCTCACCCACGCACACAAAGCCCTCTACGACCTAGGACCCGAATACCTCAACACGCGCCTGTCCTTTTACACCCCCACCCGCCAACTACGATCGTCCAATCAAGCCCTCGCCGCAATTCCACGCATCCAAAGATCCACCATGGGAGGAAGATCCTTCTCCTACTCAGCGGCCAAGACCTGGAATTCTCTCCCCACCCACCTCCGCCTCACACAGAACCACCTCTCCTTCAGAAAACAACTAAAAACGTGGATATTAGATAAGTAAAGTACCCCCCTCCCTCAAGCGCCTTGAGACCCTCTGGGTGAGTAGTGCGCTATACAAATGTTAAACTTGAACTTGACCCTTAGATATAGTAAACCTATATCTTTAGTAAGTGGTACATGCACCAATGTACACAGGCTGCAATGGCAGGCCAGTAATTCCATTTTGAATGGTCTCTCAAGGGTGGCATAATGCATGCTTCAGCCCATGGGCGACCTCTGGGGTACCTATGCCCTGGGTACATGGGTACGATATACTAGGGACTGGCAAGGGTACCAGCAATCATGTCTCCTTCAGCCACACTACGGATCTCCTCTGGACTGACCACAGCTGCGTTCACTTCACCTACAACAAGCCAAAACCCATCAACCACCTCCAACCAACTCTGCAAAGAAACTGGAACAAAATCACCATCGACCAGATCTCCTCATCGCTCCTTCTAAACACCCCAGCCCACTCTTCTAACCCAGACCAAGCCGCCGCCAACTTCACCCTATGGTTATCCAACACCGCCGACACCTTAGCACCACTGAAAAAACGTCAAAGCAAACCTGGCAGCAAGAAGGCCTCATGGTTCAACGATGATCTTAAGAAGTCCAAGAAACTCTGCCGCTCCCGTGAAAAGGCCTGGAAAAAAGACCCAACCACTAGCACCAAGGACGCCTTCAAAAACGCCACCCGCACACACCACCAACTAATCCGAAAGGCCAAGAAAACAGCATTCAAGGATCGACTTGACAACAACGCCCAACACAGCAAGGAACTTTTCAACATCGTCAAGGAATTTACCAATCCCTCGGCCAACTCCAACGACATCACCCCCTCTCAAGCTCTCTGCGACTCCCTAGCCTCATTCTTCCACAACAAAATTGCAGACATCCACAACAGCTTCGACAACCAACCCGGAGACCAACCCACCCAACCATATGCTGAACATTCTCCCCCCTTGAACACCCTCAGCGACTGGAACCCAATCTCCACTGAGGACACCATCCACCTGATGAACTCCATCCACTCAGGATCCCCCACAGACCCATGTCCTCACCACATCTTCAACAAAGCAGACTGCGTCATAGCACCGCACCTCCGAGATGTCATCAACTGCTCCTTCAACTCCGCCACCTTCCCGGAAAGCTGGAAACACGCTGAACTCACCGCCATTCTGAAAAAACCCACAGCGGACCCCACCGAACTCAAAAATTACCGCCCCATTTCGCTCCTTCCATTCCCGGCCAAAGTAATCGAGAAAGCTGTCAACAACCAGCTCGCCGCTTTCCTCGAAGCCAACAAATCCCTCGACTCCTCACAATCTGGCTTCCGAGCAAAACACAGCACTGAGACCGCCCTCATCGCAGCAACAGACGACATTCGAACTCTACTGGACAATGGAGACACAGTCGCCCTCATCCTCCTCGACCTCTCTGCAGCCTTCGACACAGTCTGCCACAGCACCCTTTTACAACGCCTCAGAAACATCGGAATACAAGGAAAAGCACTTGAATGGATCACCTCGTTCCTCACCGGAAGAACCCAGAGAGTCCGCCTTCCACCATTCAAGTCCGAGGCCACTGAAGTCATCTGTGGCGTACCACAAGGATCCTCACTCAGTCCCACCCTCTTCAACGTATACATGAGCCCCCTCGCGGCCATCGCCCGCCAACACAACCTCAACATCATCTCTTACGCGGATGACACTCAACTGATCCTTTCTCTCACCAATGACCCCAGCACCGCCAAAACTAACCTACACGAAGGAATGAAAGAAGTTGCCGAATGGATGAAACACAGCCGTCTGAAACTGAACTCAGATAAACAGAAGTCCTCATCTTAGGTACATCCCCCTCTGCATGGGACGACTCTTGGTGGCCGGAAGCCCTTGGAAAAGCACCCATCCCGACAGACCACGCACGGAACCTAGGCGTTATCCTGGATTCTTCACTCTCAATGAACAGACAAGTCAGCGCCGTATCCTCATCCTGCTTCAACATTCTCCGCATGCTCAAAAAAACATTTCGCTGGATCCCCACCGAAACCAGAAAAACAGTCACCCATGCTCTGGTCACGAGCCGACTGGACTACGGAAACACCCTCTACGCAGGTACTACCGCTAAACCCCAGAAGAAACTCCAACGAATCCAAAACGCCTCAGCCAGGATCATATTAGACATCCCGCGCAACGAACACATCTCTGGCCACCTGAAAGACCTCCACTGGCTACCCGTCAATAAGAGGATCACTTTCTGACTGCTAACCCACGCACACAAATCACTCTACGACATCGGACCAGAATGCCTCAACTCACGACTGTCCTTCTACACCCCCTCCCGCCAACTACGTTCTTCCAGCCAAGCCCTCGCCACTGTACCTCGCATCAACAAGTCCACCATGGGAGGCAGATCCTTCTCATACCTGGCTGCTAAAACATGGAACTCACTCCCCACTTACCTTCGCCTTACCCAGAACCACCTAGCATTCAGAAAGCAACTTAAAACGTGGATATTTGACAAGTAATCCTCCTCCCCTCCCTAAGCGCCTTGAGACCCTCTGGGTATGTAGTGCGCTATATAAATTCTTTGACTTGACTTGACTTAACTTGACAGTATTCAATCTGAGATGTATCTAGGTACTGAACACAACAGTTTAGGGACAAAGCAGATAGACTGGGGTCTTGATTAGCAGGATCCCTTGTCAAAAAACCAGCTTAGCACCAGGCAAAAAGTGGGGGTACAACTGCAGAAGGACCCTACCTTCCTATAACAATAAATAGAGAGTGGAGCTTGTGTCTGGCAGTCGGGCCCGCAGTAAGCACACACTGACAAGTCTTACTCTGTGGGTGTTGTCCAACCCACTCGAGCACAGAGACCCCTGAGGGCTGCAACCCACAGTTTGCAGAACTCTGCTCTAACATATTTCAAATGGAAGAAAAGAGCATGTTACTTAGGGCCCGATGTATCAAAGGGTTTACCCATTCTGTGTCTATGGGAAAATCTGTTCGTACTGATGGCCCTTAGTTTCCCTTTTTGCGTCAATATCTC
The DNA here is from genome assembly GCF_964263255.1 of Lissotriton vulgaris. Taxonomy (NCBI): domain Eukaryota; kingdom Metazoa; phylum Chordata; class Amphibia; order Caudata; family Salamandridae; genus Lissotriton; species Lissotriton vulgaris. The sequence continues at coordinate 6,909,590 of NC_141700.1, forward strand.
CCTATTGGGTATTCCCATAAATTGACATGTACACACCATCATCCCTCACAAGTGCTTGCAGACGTGTCATGATCCTGACACTGAGGACGGCAGCATCCCTCATCGGTGCTTTTAGACGTGTAGAGACCCTGACACTGAGGCCGGTAGCATCCCTCATCAGTGCTTTCAGACGTGTAGTGGTCCTGGTACTGAGGCCGGCAGCATCCCTCACCAGTGCTTGCAGACGTGTAGTGGTCCTGGTACTGAGGCCGGCAGCATCCCTCACCAGTGCTTGCAGACGTGTAGTGATCCTGACACTAAGGCCGGCAGCCTCTCTCTGGTGCTTGCAGACGTGTAGAGACCCTGTTGGACTGAAAATGCATCCAGCCGACTCATTCTAGCAATGTGCAGGTTAAGTTAGCATTTGCAGCACAATTTTGTATTCAGCCGCCATTTTGTACTATGATCGCAAATAAGCTTCTGTCCCATACTGTCTGCCTCAGCAGAAAGCTGTCTCAATTGTTTCTCTTCATCTTTCATGGTTAAGCTTCACTACAATAATGAATAGATCATTCTGTTACTGCATGCCTTTCCCAGTAGGTAGCTCTGTACCCACTCTCAAAGAGACGGGCACGGGCTGAGTAACCTTGAAACTAAGATAGTATTTACCCGGTCTCAGGATGCTATCTCGTCCTTCTGTACCTCCTTTGTTGATCAGCGTCCAGATCAGAAAATTCCAGTCTGGGCGGGTCTTTAGGGGCTGTTGCAAGTGTATATCTGACATTACCATGTTGACGGGCATCAGTCCCTCTACAGCATTCTAAGGAGGCTGGTCAGATTGGACTCCGCTCGAGTGTATGACTAATAAATAACTTTGGTTTGTATTCTCTACTGTCTGACCGACTCTTCATTTGTATGGAAGGCTGAGAGGTGGTCGTGAGTGACCCTGATGGCCCTAATTGGGTCACTTTCTTCAGTTGGTGCTCAAACAGGGACTCCATCGGGTGACCCATCCTCACCCGCGGATGGGTGGGGAGGATGGGGCCACGTCAGGACGTATAGGCAGACTGGGGATCCCTGTATGAAAGAGTCTAGTACTCGCAGCTGCCCCATCTGTCTGACTGGGCGGTGCCTCGTCCAGTGGTCATTCTGTTTGGGGTCCTGAACGGCAAAACCCTTGGATCTGACCGTTTGGTCTGAAGAGTCAGCAGTGGAGAATAACTTTGTTTGACCTGTGTGCACCAGGTGAGTTTGCTTTGCTTTTGTTTGGGGCTATGGCTCCACTTTGGTGTGTGTTTGTTACGGTCTGAGGATCGTTTTTGGACGAGCGCTTGAATTTGTTTGAGTTCTTTTCGAACATGGTACCACTTTGATTTTGATTTGGTAAGGTCTGAGGACCAACTTTGGTAAGATATATGCAAATATCTGCTCGGCATAAATAGTGAACGTTACGTTTGAAAAAATACCCTGCTTGAGTAAATTCTGTTGTGTCAGTTGTCGTTGTTCTGCTGATGCTCGATTAGAAGAAAGTCAGCCTGTGCCTCCGGAAGGCACTCCGAACTTTGAGATGTATGTGAAACATGGCATTGGCCCTATTATGTTTAGTACATTATGGCACAAATATACGAGGGACAATGCCGAGTTGCAGTGGCTGCTGACAGGCACTTTTGATGAACAAAAGCATAATTTCCTGCAGGATAAATTGTTTGCGAAGAGAAGTAGGATTCAATGTTTGATTTCCTTTTAACTTGGCAAAAGGAAGCTAAACAGAGACGAATGAAAGCAGAAAAGGAGGCCCGAAAGGGAAGGATGCAGACAGTGACTTAGAAAGCTGTTGCGTATGATAAAGAGAAGACTAAGAAGGGGATAGAGGATGCCAATAGGAGGTTTCGATTGCAATGTGAAAAGTCTTATGTGGTTCGAGTAGAAAATGTACATTTGTGGAGGAGTTGTTAGACACCCATCCTCCACCTCCATATGTCCCGCAAAGAATATACCCTGCTGTACCACAACCACAGTCGTCTGTCTCTTCTGCCCCTGTTGCTTCTGTTTTTCTGTTACTGACCCAGCTGCTTTGGCCGCCACGCTTCCTGCCATTTCTGTGGCCTCGCCTTTTGAGCCTGTGATAACTATTAGTCTCCCTGGTACACCTATTGTGTCAGCTTCACTCCTCTCCCGAGCCCTTACACCCACAACCCAGCCATTGACGACTTTTGTGCTTGTCCCTTCTGTCACTACTCCTTCTCTTTTCCTTCATTCCCTGACGGTACTGGGTGGTGGAACGCCTGTACGGGATCGCGGGACGGAGACTGGGCAACTGCTAGGGAGCGACTGGGGCAGATATTGATATAATCGGATGTGGGAGATGAAGAGAAAAAGGCGGTAGCCAATCAGGCCACTCAGTGGGCTTGTCACCCCATCTAGTAGTACGGAAGATGTTGCGAGTGTGATGAGAGATTATAAGCCGTTTATGCTGCAGCATGCCCTAAGCACATGTTGGCTACACTGAATGGATTGTGGGAGCAGTGCTTCAAAAATGTAGCGCCTCTGATTATTTATGATATCAGGGACAATGTATATGCTGCTGGTATGGCGCCTGAGGAGGTTTTCGTTAATGTTGCAACATTGGTAACTTATCGAGGTAGGCTGTTTGAGAAGAGCCGAAGACAGTGTCCCAGTTTCCGATGAAGGAAGTCAATCCCATATACCACTCTGAATTGCTGGAATTATGGGATCAGCAGAATACTGTTATTACTTATTAGACCGAGGATAGAGGCTCGTTTCTAAGAACAATGGGTGTACACTCCGTGGAAAAGGAGTGAGGTTTTGTCCCTTAAGACTCAGTTACCTGACCCTAGAAAAAAATCCAACTGCGTACTATAAGGAATTGACAGAGGCTGCTTCATCAGCTGTAATGACGCTTGCGGATATTGAAATGTTCTTTGGTCTGCTGGCGCCCGTCGACATTTGGAGGCGGGTGCACATGCAGGACCACGTCTTGGAATTGGGTGGTACCTGAGAATAGATTAATGTATGGGATAAGGAAAGGAAGCCTGGGGGAAAGCCTATGGCCGAGATAGTGGTTTTGCCTGGCCGAATTATTACGTATATATGCACTCTCTCATTCCATCGAGGAGGGTAGATTGGGACAAGTTAACGGCATGTCGTCAGAAGAAAGATGAAAGTGTGTCAGATTTCTTCACCCGGTTTGAGGGTGTCTTTTGGGATTTTAGTGGACAGGAGTTGTCAATGGAAGGGGGTTCAATTGTTTATTAATAGATTCATGACGAACTTGCTTACAGAGAGACAGCAGCTCATTTGCAGGCTTCGGAGAGCACTTGGATAACATCCTCCCCTTCTGTTATATTGAGTATGGCACAGTATTATGAACACAGGGAGAACGAGGAGAAGGAGATGGTACAGAAGAAGCACAAGGAGTTGAAGATGAAGGTGTTGTTGCAGCAGGCATTTAGGGGAAATGGAAGGGGACGTGGTGCTGGTCTGGCCCGGCAACTCCCTCGTACTAGCAGGATCTGGATGAGGTGACAGGGATGTCCCACAGCTAGGACAGCCAAGGGCAGGGTGAGGGACCAGTCCAGATATACCTGTAGATCAGCGCGGTCCTTTTGTCACCTCAGAATTAAAAGGCTCATTTAATAATAATAATAATAATAGGGAAGCTTGTAAAGCGCATGGTTATGCTAAAAGCGTGTCCCCGCGCTAAGACTGAAAATACCTCCAAGCAGAAGTAAGGAGAGAGCTCTATTATCTTGCAAACAGGTACGTTTTTAAGTTCTTCCGGAAGCTGGATTCAGATGAGTCTAGGCGGAGATTGGAAGGCAGGGCGTTCCAACTCTTCGCTATCAGATGTCGAAACGAGCGCCCTCCCATGCGGGCCCTTTTTACCCTAGGTACCTCAAGTAGGCCTTCGTTTGAGGAGCGCAGAGTTCTAGATGGTACATACTTGGTTCTGAAGTGGTATTGGCGCTTTGTTAGCAAGAATGCGGTGACAGGTACAGAGGGCTTTAAATTCCACTCTGCTACTCACTGGTAACCAATGGAGGGTCTGAAGGGCAGCTTTGGAATTTTTAAGACAAGGCGGGCGGCTGCATTCTGTAATACCTGGAGGCGGTTCATTGCCTTGCAAGTGGCTCCCAGGTATAGCAGGTTGCCGTAGTCTAAGCGTGAGGTCACGAGGGCATGTACTAGCGTTTTCCGGGCAGACCTAGGACGGAAGACAAGGACCTTCCGAAGGGTTTTTAAAACGCCAAAACAGACGCCTGCCACTCGGTCTATTTGGGGTCCAAAAGACAGGTCGGCATCGAGCCAGACGCCAAGGTTTTTGACTTCCGGGCGAGGTATAGGAGCCTCTCCTAGGCATGTGGGCCACCACGCCGATGACCAAACAGATGGATTCCCCCCCACCACGAGCACCTCGGTCTTGTTGCCATTTAGTTTAAGGCAATTAGTGGGCATCCAGGTTGCAAGATCTTGCATGCACGCCCTGAAGCTGTCCATAGCAAGTCTGGGTGCACGTGAGAGGGAGATAACCAGCTGCGTGTCATCAGCGTATGACACAATGTTCAATCCATGACTCACAGCAATCAGAGCCACTGGAGAGACGTAGAGATTAAACAAGGTTGGGCTCAGGGACGATCCCTGGGGAACGCCCTGGCTCAATCCTATGTCTCTAGAGTAGTGATCACCCTGGCGAACTTGGAAGCTTCTCCCAGTCAGGAAGGATTGGATCCTTTGGAGTGCAGCTCCAGATATTCCTCCGTTATTCAGACATTGTAGCAAGGTGGTGTGAGCTACAGTGTCGAAAGCTGCACTCAGGTCCAATAGGATGAGGGCCATGGTGTGACCCTCATCCGCCCCCTGACGTAGGGCCTCCACCGCTGTTAGGAGCGCAGACTCCGTAGAATTGCGCGGTCGGAAGCCGAACTGAGTATCATGTAATAAGGCAGCCTTTTCCACGAAGTCCATCAATTGCAGATTGACTGTTTTTTTGGCTACTTTGGCCAGGTAGGGTAGGAGTGAAATAGGACGGAGGTTCTCTAGTTTCTCAAAACTGATAGTTGGTTTCTTCCTTAGAGGTAGAACCACCGCCTTTTTCCAGTCTTTAGGTACGGTCTTGGTACTAAAAGACACGTCTAGTAGGTGTCTGATGTAAGGTTCTAATACCACCAGACTATCTGCCAGACGTTTAGGGGTGGTAGGGTCCCGTGGAGAACCCGACCTCACAGATCTGCAGATTTTTAGGAAATCTTCTGGAGGCGGGGTGACATAGTTGGTCAGTCTGAGTCTGTTTCCCCACTCCCTTGGGCCTTCCACAAATTCAGTCCCATTTATGGGCTGCGTTGGGAATGCCGAATAGATTTTGTCTATTTTTTCTGCAAAGAAGTCTGCGATTTTATCGCACGTTTCGGGCGAGCAATTGTCTGGGACAGTGGCTGGTTTCCCGCTCGAAAGAGATTTATAGAGCGCAAACATCTCCTTCAAGGAGTTACCAGCTTCACTAATTCTGGACGTGAAGTATGCTGTTTTGGATTTTCTAATTAGGCCGTGGTAGAGTCGCCTCTCAGTCAGGTAGGCGTTTCTGGTTTCTTTGGAGAGGGTCTTACGCCACTCTCTTTCGGTTCTTTTCAGTGCGGTTTTCAGGACTCTTAGTTCATCATTGAACCATAGGGGCAGTTTTTTGAGCACGGCCGCCAGATTTGGCTTTTAAGAGAGGGGCTGTGCAATCTAGTGCCTTATTAATCCGTATGCAAAGATTAGTATTGGCCGTGTCAGCGCCATCCCCCCCGGGGCTCCCTCCTTTAGTCAGCTCCTCGCAGAATTTGATCTGAGAGAAGGTAGCCCATTTCCGCCTGAGATGATACAGTGCTGTTGGCTGTGGGGGTCTACTTCCAAGAATTCGTATAGAAAAAGAGACCAAATGGTGATCTGACCAGGGGATAGGTATAGGGGTCATAGCTTCTAATTCCCCCCAGTTAACAAATATGGGATCCAGCAGGTGACCCCACTGATGAGTTGGACCGCTAACAATTTGATTCAGTTGGAGGGCTCCTAATGCCTGACTGAAATTCTTACTGACGCCGTCTGAGGGATTATTAAAATGTAAATTAAGGTCACCGAGTACCAAAAATTTGTCACTACATAGTGCGGTTTCCATAATACAATCGACCAGACTTTCCTCAAACTTGGCTATAGGGCCTGGGGGTCTATAAATTAGCATACCCTTTAGCGTGTAGCTATTGTTCACTTTAATAGTGAAACTCCCTGCCTCACTGTCCAGTATGGGAGAGCAGTCTAGTTGGCATCGCAGGTTTTCTCGGACTGCAATTGCAATGCCCCCTCCTCTACCTATGGGTCTGTCCTGTCTATGTATAGTGTATCCTACTGGAAGTGCCTCAAGGGCATCAGGTGTAGAGTCCTTGTCTAGCCATGTCTCTGTTAGAAACACAAGATCCCATTGCTTATCTGTAAGTAAATCATATAGGTCTAATTTGTGTTTCCGTAACGAACGTACATTGATCAGATCGCAATATATGATGGGGTCCGTGCTGGTCGTATTCTTACCAAGGTCATAGGAGAAGTGGCAGTATTTGCAGCCCATGTTGTCTTCCACTCGTAAGTTATGCTTGCAGGACTCAACAGTATTAGGGCGTAAGGTAAGTAGTTCCTGCTTACTCCACCGTACGCGGTCATCCTGAGGGGCATGGAGTATGGCCCTGGACCACGATCGCGGACGGGCGCAGACGGGCTTGCCTTAGGCGCGCCCGCTGCGCTCGTCCACTGCGCGGCCGGGAACTCCACATGATTGTAGTGTTAGGGACGTAGCCTGAGGGTGGTGGGCGTGGCCTCGGGGTGCCGGGCAAATGGCGGCAAGCCTGAATGTTGATCCACGTCAGCGCTAGAGTCCGCTGGGCGTGAGTGCACAAAGAGCAGCAGGTAGGCTTTCTTTAAAAACACAGTAAACAGTTAATTTTTAAAAGAATGTTCGCAATAACACAAACACTTCTCCCGGCTTCCGCCTCAGGAGATTTACCAGTCTTCTAGTCGCGCTAGCAGTCAGCGCTCCTAAAGTACTCGATTTCGGGGGCGTGGCCTGAGGGTGGTGGGCAAAATGGCGGCAAGCCTGAATGTTGATCATTTAAGAAATTCTTGGTGGATACAGGTGCAATGAATAGGTCTGTTTCTCATTCGCTGGTCCCCAGGGCACCTCTGTCTGGCCAAAATAATGTTTTGGTAGGATTTTCAGGTGTACCAGTTGTAAGCCCCATTTCCAAATCTCTTGCCTTGACTATTGATCCTTTTACTGTGGATTCACAATTCATATTGACATCAAATTGTGGAGAAAATCTAATGGGCCTAGATTTATTAAAGAAGTTGCATGCAACCATTTTTTGCTCTCCGGATGGTGTTTGCATGACGGTGGGACAGAATGTGATAAACTCTGAGCAGTGCTTGTCCAAAGATTCACCCCTTTCTGCTGAGTTTCAGGCTTTGCTGCCCACTTTGTGGGCAACAGGTCACACGAATGTAGAACTATTGCAAATTCCCCCAATTTCCATTAAAGTTAAGGACAACGCCATTTTGCCCCGTATTCCCCAGTACAAAATTCCTCAAGCGGGGAGTGGGCTATGTTGCGAATTATACAAGATGTGATTGAGTCGGGGGTAGTTGAGGAGACAGCAGCGAATGTGTGTAACAGTCCTATTCTTCCTATTCTGAAAAAGGCATCTCTAGACTCCCCCGATGACAGCACATATGTTTATTGTTTTGTGATTGATTTGCATACAGTTAATAAAATAGTAGTCCCTCGGTACCTGCTGGTCCCTGACATTACTGCCCTTCTAACAACGATTAATTCCTCTGCCAAATTCTTCTCCATCATTGATTTGAAAAATGCCTTTTTTAGTATCCTGATTCATCTGACATTTGTTCAGTTTTACCCTAGCTGGTAGAAGGTTTAGATTCTGTTGAGCTCCTCAGGCTATACCAAGAGCCCTAGTACATATAGCGAAGCCTTGAAAGCCCAATTGGACTCCCTCACACTTCCTCAGGTAATGTATTATTCCAATATATGGATGACAGACTAATAGCTTTTGACACTGAACAGGGATGCAAAGACAGTACGGTTAAGTTGTTGCTACTTTTGTCTCACCATGGCCATAAAGTGTCCCGTTCTAAATTTCAATATTGTCGACAGGAGGTCACCTATTTAGGTCACCTACTGTCAAAGGAGGGTAGGAGATTGACCCCGGAGTGCATTAGCCATTAGCGTCATTGTTGAAATGCCTATCCCTAAAACTCAGAGGGATGTGCGCGCTTTTATTGGCACCACTTCCTACTGTTGCCATTGAATCCCTAATTATTCATTACTAATGAAGCATTTGCTTGCATTAACCACTAAAGATGTGCATGAGCCCCTGCCTTGGACGCCCGAATGTCACCAGTCTTTTGAGCAATTAAAGGTTGTGCTTTGCTCTGCTCCTGTGGTTGGCACGCCTGATTATGGAAAGCCGTTCGTGCTGTATGTACACCAGACGGCTGGTTGTGCGCTCTCTGTTTTAACACAGGGCTTTGGAGGTAAGCAACATCTGTGTGCTTATTATTCTGCTTTGCTTGATCCAGTCGCCAAAGCACTCCCGAGCTGTCTAACGAGCGGTCCCGGCTGTGGCCATCTCTATAAGGTAATCGAATAGGCTCATATTTGATACTGACCTCACAGTCATGGTGCCCCATGCTGTGGACACCCTTTTGAAGAATACCAAGACGCAGCACCTCACCAGTGCACGTCTGACTGGTTATGGGTTAACTCTCTTTGCCCCGCATATTCGGATAAAAAGATGTGCCACTCTGAACCCTGCCATGTTACTACCCTTTCCTTTTGAGAGTGAGGAAATAGACGTACATGATCGTCTTTTTCGGACAGAGGAAGAGACAAAGGGACGGGTAGACCTGACTGATGTTCCCTTATCTGACCCACAAGGGGAACTAATGTCGATGGCTCCTGTTTCAAATGACCAGATGGCACCACCACCACAGCATATGCGCTTACCACACTGTATACAGTAGTTGAGATATCACAAGTTTCTTATCAGTCCGCTCAGGCAGCTGAACTGGTCGCTCTTATTAGAGTTTGTGAGTTGAGCGAGGGGATGGCTGTTAATATTTATACTGACAGCCAGTACGCCTTCGGGGTCTCCCATGATTTTGGGCGGCTCTGGGCAGAGAGACAGTTCCTTACTTCACATGGGACGCGTATCCAGCATGACCCTCTTCTACATAGGCTTCTGACCGCCTTGACACTTCTTAAGAAATTGGCTATAGTAAAGTGCAGTGCCCACAAGTCAATTACTGATAATGTAGGGAGAGGGACTGCTTTTGCAGACCGGACAGTTAAGGAGACAGCTCGAACAAAAATTAAAAAGATGTTTGAAGCGGGTCCTGTCAGGTGGGTGCCCGAGGCCACTATGTTTGAGGATACTCAGACACTGTGAAAGAAATCCAGAGTGAGGCAACAATGGAGGAGTTAGCAGTATGGCAGGAAAGCACAGCACACTTAGATGAGGATGGGTGTTGGACGGATAAGTTAGGAAAACAGAGATGGATGTTGCCAGACGCATATGTCCTCCCTGTGGTCACTACGGCGCACGGGCCAGTCCTTATTGGTGTGAAAGGCATCTGTAAACTGTTAGATCCTGTATGGCTGAATGACAACATTCAATCAATCAATCAGGTGCTTGTTGAGTGCGACTACTCACCCGTAAGGGTCTTAAGGCACTAGGGGTGGGGGTGCAGGTTCCATTCCATCAAGGAGAGGGTCTGTCGAAGAGTCAACGTTTGAGGTTTCTTGCGAAGATGGGCAGCGATGTTGTCTGTCTGAGGTGGAGCGGAAGGGCGTTCCAGGCTTTGGCTGCGAGGAAGGAGAAGGAGCGACCTCCCGATCTGGTCTTTCTGATGCGGGGTACCACGGCGTAGGAGAGCAGGGCTGATCGTAGGGTCCTTTGGGGTGTGTGGAATTTGAGTCGGCTGTTCAGGTATGCTGGTCCGGTGCCGTGGAGGGCCTTGTATGCGTTGGTGAGTATCTTGAAGGTGAATCTCACCTCGACGGGGAGCCAGTGGAGTGTGCGCAGGTGCTGGGAGATGTGGCAGTGTTTTGGCAGGTTGAGGACCAGTCTTGCGGCGGCGTTCTGGATGTTCTGTAGCTTGCGGGGAGGTTTTTGTTTATTCCGGCGTAGAGTGTATTGCCGTAGTCTAGTCTGCTGGTGACCAGGGCGTGAGTGGCGGTCTTTCTGTGTTCGAGGGGGATTCATTTGAAGGTCTTACGAAGGAGGCAGAGGGTGTGGAAGCAGGAAGACGAGACGGAGTTGATCTGGCGATCCATTTTGAGCTCAGAGTCCAGGATGATTCCCAGGTTGCGTGCCTGGTTCTTGGGGGTTAGCGGGTTTGCGAGGGCGGCGGGCCACCAGGTGTCGCTCCAGGCAACGGGGTTTATGCCCATGATGAGTACTTCTGTTTTGTTGGTGTTTAGTTGTAAATTTGAAAAAGGTGCCAGCAAGGGATTTTGCTTTAGAATGCAAATGGCAGATAACAGATTTACAACTTGTTGTCTGTATTTATCTGTTCCAACCCAATTGGTATCTGAGCAGTTTCAAATTTGAGTCTAACAGTTTGACAGAAAAAAACTATTCAATAAGATAAAAGCAACACGGGCAAACTTTTTTATCAAAAAATATCTCTTTTATATATGTTTCAAACAGAAATTATTAGGGTACATTTTAACAGAGAAAACTGTTCATAATGATTTCAAATGAACAAGAACTTAAGAAAATATTTATACAATTCATTTGAATAAAAGTCCAAACCAATGCATACAGAAGACAAATGACTCTTATTTAACTTAAAGTAAAGGTTACTTGTGTAGTGAAAAGCAGATGAAGTAATGGACTTAGTGGTCGACATTTCGGTCTTATATGGTATAACTCCTTCAGACCTTCCTCAGGACAAAAAGTAAACACATATAGATGTGACCCCCTAAAAAGACATAATGTAATCCATGCATTGTTGAACGACGCAGTGCCTCCTAAGATCAGGGCCATCCAGGATCCCCAGTCTGCTGGCCCATCCTTGCTTCAGCCCCAGTCCATTGGCCCCTCTGTGTCTGAGCCCCTGTTTGCAGACACCTCTGTCCCTGGAGTAGCTAGGTATAATCTGCGGCCCAACGGAGGAACAGTGCACCAAAGGAAAAGTCAGATTAGCAGGGATGGATTTGATAAGTCAGGCAACAGTAGCATAGGGAGAGACGAGATTGGTGCATTGTTCGGACATTGGACAGGATTCATTGGGCGTGCTCTCCTAGGAAGGGGGGTGCCTCATCCTGAGCGACATGGGATTCTTCAAGAGCTGGTCCGACAGCTCCACCTCCGTGCTCAACAGCGCCAACTGATGAACAATAGGAGCCTACCAGTGAGGCTCTGACGGACACTGAGAACATTCGCCTTTTTTAAATTTTCTTGTCATTGGCTCCAGTGCATGTCCTTTCCTCTGGTCACAATGTATCCATTTGGTCACCCCATTAAGGAGGAACAGTCACTTGCAGCCCCACGTGTAGGGCAGAGTGAGTCTGGTTGGTCCAGTTGGTTTACAAAGAGTAAAATAGTGTTTGTGGTAATTGCCCTGATATGTATGTATATGAGGGAACTCGCACAGCTAGTATAATTCAAATGGTGATGTTTTTTAAAGAGTTGTAGTGTGCAGCTGGGGAAACACTGTCTGGCCGGCCAGTGTGGTAAGTGCACACTAAGAAATAGCTCTCCCGCCTAGGGAGAGAACACCCCTGCGCACAACTCTGGGGAGACCAAGAGGTCTGATTCAATAAATCCAATGATCAACAATGGTATATGTCACACAAGTGTTATCTTCTTTCCAGATTTATTAGAATATCTTTATCTTGATATCTTCTTAAGAATAATACATCTCAGGCTTTGTATCCAAAACAACGTGCATGATTGTAGGTGTGTTCATTATCACACAACCCAATGCATTTCGGGCGGAGCCCATCGTCAGGGGGATACTCTACAACGAAAACAGAATGACTGTCTGTAATCAATAAGTCAAAACGGAGGTAACAAAAAGAAATGACTGCATGCAGCAGAATGGTGAAGTAACAGGCTGAAAAATGCCGAAAATCGGGCGTGACCAGAAACCAAAGTAAATGTGTATGACTTCAAATAGGGTAACGGTGGAAAAACGAGAAGAAAGAAGTATGGTGGATGCAAACATACAAACGCCTCCACCACGAGACACGGAAGTGAAAAATAAGGATGCACCGGGTGAAAGCCAGGCGTGTGGCTCCATGCTCGCCAAAGTATGAAAAACAATTGCCAATTACACCGCGAGTGAGCGCGAAGATAACAATCCCAATAGCATGTACTTACTAGTGTGATAGATGCGTGCGGACTCCGAGGAGTTCCGAGAAAGTTAGCAACTCGGCGGGAGAAAGGGAGGTGGTCTAATAGCGGGTCATGAAAAGTGACAAGGGACTAAAAAAAGGAATAGAGAGTCCGGAGGGACAGAGTGTAAAAAAGTGTGAGCGCCATATTGTAGCGTGCATAGGGTGTAAACAACGGATAGAACCATGGTAGATGCAAAGAGTGCAAGTGTAAACGAAAAAAACAGACAATGTAAAGTAGAAGCAAATATGGCAACAGCAAGTGTGAAAACAACAGCAATGATTATAGATAACACAAAAATTCAATACGGTCATTGAGCCCCAAGGGCGCCATCGTTGACAAGAAACGGATCCAGAAGTTCTCCCTTTTGAGTAAAAGGGTCTTATTGTTCAATGTAATAGGTACTTGTTCCAATATCTGATATTTGAGTTGGGCCACTGAATGTCTGTTTTCCAAGAAATGGGTAGCTACGGTGGATTTAAGATTACCAGTGCGAATGTTACTTTTGTGCTCTAAGATCCTAGTGCGGATCTTTCTCTCTGTGTGCCCCACGTAGCATTTGCCACATGGGCATTTCAGGACATATATAACATTTTTGCTATTGCATGTAGCGTTGACTCTCAATTTTATGGCGTGGCCTTTCATGGGGTGGTTGATTTGACTCCCTTGGATGCAATTGCTGCAATTGCTGCAGTTGTGACAGGGTTTGAGTCCAGAATACGTGACCTTGGTTTTTGGTCCGCTGGGATCGCTCAGAATCTCTTTAAGGTTTTTGCCCCTGGTGAATGCAAAGATAGGGGGTTCTGAGAATAATCCTTTAAAATCTGTTTCCATTGTCAAGATTGGCCAATGTTTACGGATAATTTTTTGGAATTGAGTGGATGCTTTAGAGTACTTGGAAACCACCACTATGCGTTCCGAGGGTGTCTTCTGTTTAGGTAGGAGCAAAGTGGCTCTGGTGCATTTGTCACTCCTCTGAATGGCCAAATCAAGTATGGGTGTGGGATATCCTCGAGCTCTCAAACGCTCCAAAACAGTGTGAATTTGGGCTTTGCTTTCATCCGGTTTGGAGACTATTCTTTTTACCCGCAAGATCTGGGCATAAGGTAGGTTGTTTTTTAATCCCATGCGGTGGAAGCTCTGGTAGTGTAGGGTTGAATTTCTGTCGGTCGGTTTTCTGAAGATGGTCGTGGACCAATCTCCGGGTTCTCTCAGTATTTTGACGTCCAGGTAGTGGACGCAGGTTGTGCTGTAGTCCCATGTGAATTGAATCCGTTGTGTCACTTGGTTCCAGGTGTTGAGAAAGGTGACAAGGGTTTCGGATGAGCCTCCCCATAAAAGGAAAATGTCATCTATATACCTGAGGTATAGGCGGCCGTGTTCAAGCCAATTCTCTTTGCTCAGTATGTGTGTTTCTTCAAATATTCGCATGAAAATATTGGCGTAGCAAGGAGCCGCCGAATTTCCCATGGCCGTCCCGTTGAGTTGTAAGAACCATTTGTCAAAGATGGTAAAATAACTGTGGTATAATGTGAAAATAGTAAGTTCCATCAGGAATATTTTTAGATCATGGTCAATGTCTGATTGAGCCAGTGTTTTTTCGATGGCCTCAATCCCTTGATCGTGAGGGATTGAAGTGTAAAGGGAGCTAACGTCCACAGTACACATAATGAGGTTGGAGTCCTTGAGTTGATTCATGATCGGTTCCAATTTGAGTAAAAAATCGGTTGTATCTTTTACAAAGGAATCTGAGGTTGAAACAAAAGGTTGAAAGTATTTGTCCAAGAATTTCCCTACGTTTTCATGCATGCTGGTTCTTGTCGACACTATGGGTCGAAAGGGAGGATTCGTTGGATGTTTATGTAGTTTGGGTAACATGTACAATGTGGGAGGTTTCGGATTGATGGGTGTAAGATACCTCTTCGTTCTCTCATTGATTGTACCATTTTCAAAAGCTCTGTTGATGATGGTGATCAAATCTTTCGTGTACTCCCTGGTAGGATCGCCCGGGAGAATGTCATAAGTATTGGTGTCTCCGATATGTTCTGTGACCTTTTGTTCATAAAAAGAGGTGTCCATGATGACCAGGGCACCTCCTTTGTCAGCGTTGTGACAAGTGATGTTGGGGTTGTCCGCGATTTTTTGTAGGATGTTTCTCTCTTTGCGAGAAAGGTTGCTGCCTGTGGCTGGTTGTAAAAAAGGCAGTTTCAATATTTCTTGCTTAACCAAGTTCTCAAAGGCGTCAATGATTTTGTGGCTTTGCGGGGCCATGAACGTGCTGTGGGGTCGTAGACCTCTGAGCATATCTTCCTCCTGAATGATGGTGGGACTGATGTTTTGGAAGTAATGTTTCAAGCGGATGTTGCGGGTTAATTTGAACATACTCACTTCGAGTTCCAAGGTATTGGTACCAGTAGTAGGAACGAATGATTGTCCTTTTTGTAAGATGTTAATTTCTTCTATTGACAAGGTTGTAGAAGAAATGTTGATAACCAAATTCTCATTGCTGATCATCGTCTGCCTTTCGTTTTCTTGTTTTTTGGAGGCGGAGTTTTTTCTGGTACCTCGGCGGGTTTTTCCCCCCCGGGGTCTTTTTGTAGGTTGGTACCTGAATCTAAAAAAGGAACCGCAGGATCGGTTGAGGTGCTCGGAGTTTGGACATCAGTGCTTGGTTTATCCGTTGTAGGTCGTGTTCTTTGATCATCTTCAGATGAAGAGGTTTCGTTAGCTGAGTAAGGATTGTACGGTTTGTTGGTGCGACGGCGGGCATAGACCTCGGCCCAAGTGTACACCTCCCCAAGTTTATAGTCAATGGTGTCTCTCTTGAACTTTCTCAGTTTTCTCTCCTGGGTTTCACGTACATGTTTATCCAATTGTGTGTTTACATCCTCTAGCATTTGCGTAAGTTCTTCTGCGGTCAGGGCATCGTCAAGTTCCTTTCTCACGCAAGTGATTTCTTGGGTGAGTTCTTCTAGAGTTTTGGCCAGTTCTTCCACGATCAATAAAATCAGATCAAGGGAACATTTATTAAGAATGGAGTACCAGCGTTCTACAAATTTAGTATTATTTTTGCAGAGGAGTGGTTTTAAAGGGACCCGTAGGCCACGGGGGATCCGTTGGACACGATGGTACCGGATGAGGGTACTGGCATGCAGTTTTTGGTTGGATTGTTTTTTGAGTAGGTAGAGTAACTGGCGAAGATTGCTCTCTGCACTGCGAGTGTTGCTCGTGGAAGTAACTTCTTCCTGTATCATGCCATAAATCTTGTCAGCATCATCTGTAGTGTAAGCAAAAGTGCTGGCTTTTTGATCGGTCATGCTGGAGACCGATTCGAAATTCATTGTAAAAAGCGTGCCGAGGTCCGTGGACAGGCGAAGAGAAATGTATGTATATGAGGGAACTCGCACAGCTAGTATAATTCAAATGGTGATGTTTTTTAAAGAGTTGTAGTGTGCAGCTGGGGAAACACTGTCTGGCCGGCCAGTGTGGTAAGTGCACACTAAGAAATAGCTCTCCCGCCTAGGGAGAGAACACCCCTGCGCACAACTCTGGGGAGACCAAGAGGTCTGATTCAATAAATCCAATGATCAACAATGGTATATGTCACACAAGTGTTATCTTCTTTCCAGATTTATTAGAATATCTTTATCTTGATATCTTCTTAAGAATAATACATCTCAGGCTTTGTATCCAAAACAACGTGCATGATTGTAGGTGTGTTCATTATCACACAACCCAATGCATTTCGGGCGGAGCCCATCGTCAGGGGGATACTCTACAACGAAAACAGAATGACTGTCTGTAATCAATAAGTCAAAACGGAGGTAACAAAAAGAAATGACTGCATGCAGCAGAATGGTGAAGTAACAGGCTGAAAAATGCCGAAAATCGGGCGTGACCAGAAACCAAAGTAAATGTGTATGACTTCAAATAGGGTAACGGTGGAAAAACGAGAAGAAAGAAGTATGGTGGATGCAAACATACAAACGCCTCCACCACGAGACACGGAAGTGAAAAATAAGGATGCACCGGGTGAAAGCCAGGCGTGTGGCTCCATGCTCGCCAAAGTATGAAAAACAATTGCCAATTACACCGCGAGTGAGCGCGAAGATAACAATCCCAATAGCATGTACTTACTAGTGTGATAGATGCGTGCGGACTCCGAGGAGTTCCGAGAAAGTTAGCAACTCGGCGGGAGAAAGGGAGGTGGTCTAATAGCGGGTCATGAAAAGTGACAAGGGACTAAAAAAAGGAATAGAGAGTCCGGAGGGACAGAGTGTAAAAAAGTGTGAGCGCCATATTGTAGCGTGCATAGGGTGTAAACAACGGATAGAACCATGGTAGATGCAAAGAGTGCAAGTGTAAACGAAAAAAACAGACAATGTAAAGTAGAAGCAAATATGGCAACAGCAAGTGTGAAAACAACAGCAATGATTATAGATAACACAAAAATTCAATACGGTCATTGAGCCCCAAGGGCGCCATCGTTGACAAGAAACGGATCCAGAAGTTCTCCCTTTTGAGTAAAAGGGTCTTATTGTTCAATGTAATAGGTACTTGTTCCAATATCTGATATTTGAGTTGGGCCACTGAATGTCTGTTTTCCAAGAAATGGGTAGCTACGGTGGATTTAAGATTACCAGTGCGAATGTTACTTTTGTGCTCTAAGATCCTAGTGCGGATCTTTCTCTCTGTGTGCCCCACGTAGCATTTGCCACATGGGCATTTCAGGACATATATAACATTTTTGCTATTGCATGTAGCGTTGACTCTCAATTTTATGGCGTGGCCTTTCATGGGGTGGTTGATTTGACTCCCTTGGATGCAATTGCTGCAATTGCTGCAGTTGTGACAGGGTTTGAGTCCAGAATACGTGACCTTGGTTTTTGGTCCGCTGGGATCGCTCAGAATCTCTTTAAGGTTTTTGCCCCTGGTGAATGCAAAGATAGGGGGTTCTGAGAATAATCCTTTAAAATCTGTTTCCATTGTCAAGATTGGCCAATGTTTACGGATAATTTTTTGGAATTGAGTGGATGCTTTAGAGTACTTGGAAACCACCACTATGCGTTCCGAGGGTGTCTTCTGTTTAGGTAGGAGCAAAGTGGCTCTGGTGCATTTGTCACTCCTCTGAATGGCCAAATCAAGTATGGGTGTGGGATATCCTCGAGCTCTCAAACGCTCCAAAACAGTGTGAATTTGGGCTTTGCTTTCATCCGGTTTTGGAGATGCCCAGATCTTGCGGGTAAAAAGAATAGTCTCCAAACCGGATGAAAGCAAAGCCCAAATTCACACTGTTTTGGAGCGTTTGAGAGCTCGAGGATATCCCACACCCATACTTGATTTGGCCATTCAGAGGAGTGACAAATGCACCAGAGCCACTTTGCTCCTACCTAAACAGAAGACACCCTCGGAACGCATAGTGGTGGTTTCCAAGTACTCTAAAGCATCCACTCAATTCCAAAAAATTATCCGTAAACATTGGCCAATCTTGACAATGGAAACAGATTTTAAAGGATTATTCTCAGAACCCCCTATCTTTGCATTCACCAGGGGCAAAAACCTTAAAGAGATTCTGAGCGATCCCAGCGGACCAAAAACCAAGGTCACGTATTCTGGACTCAAACCCTGTCACAACTGCAGCAATTGCAGCAATTGCATCCAAGGGAGTCAAATCAACCACCCCATGAAAGGCCACGCCATAAAATTGAGAGTCAACGCTACATGCAATAGCAAAAATGTTATATATGTCCTGAAATGCCCATGTGGCAAATGCTACGTGGGGCACACAGAGAGAAAGATCCGCACTAGGATCTTAGAGCACAAAAGTAACATTCGCACTGGTAATCTTAAATCCACCGTAGCTACCCATTTCTTGGAAAACAGACATTCAGTGGCCCAACTCAAATATCAGATATTGGAACAAGTACCTATTACATTGAACAATAAGACCCTTTTACTCAAAAGGGAGAACTTCTGGATCCGTTTCTTGTCAACGATGGCGCCCTTGGGGCTCAATGACCGTATTGAATTTTTGTGTTATCTATAATCATTGCTGTTGTTTTCACACTTGCTGTTGCCATATTTGCTTCTACTTTACATTGTCTGTTTTTTTCGTTTACACTTGCACTCTTTGCATCTACCATGGTTCTATCCGTTGTTTACACCCTATGCACGCTACAATATGGCGCTCACACTTTTTTACACTCTGTCCCTCCGGACTCTCTATTCCTTTTTTTAGTCCCTTGTCACTTTTCATGACCCGCTATTAGACCACCTCCCTTTCTCCCGCCGAGTTGCTAACTTTCTCGGAACTCCTCGGAGTCCGCACGCATCTATCACACTAGTAAGTACATGCTATTGGGATTGTTATCTTCGCGCTCACTCGCGGTGTAATTGGCAATTGTTTTTCATACTTTGGCGAGCATGGAGCCACACGCCTGGCTTTCACCCGGTGCATCCTTATTTTTCACTTCCGTGTCTCGTGGTGGAGGCGTTTGTATGTTTGCATCCACCATACTTCTTTCTTCTCGTTTTTCCACCGTTACCCTATTTGAAGTCATACACATTTACTTTGGTTTCTGGTCACGCCCGATTTTCGGCATTTTTCAGCCTGTTACTTCACCATTCTGCTGCATGCAGTCATTTCTTTTTGTTACCTCCGTTTTGACTTATTGATTACAGACAGTCATTCTGTTTTCGTTGTAGAGTATCCCCCTGACGATGGGCTCCGCCCGAAATGCATTGGGTTGTGTGATAATGAACACACCTACAATCATGCACGTTGTTTTGGATACAAAGCCTGAGATGTATTATTCTTAAGAAGATATCAAGATAAAGATATTCTAATAAATCTGGAAAGAAGATAACACTTGTGTGACATATACCATTGTTGATCATTGGATTTATTGAATCAGACCTCTTGGTCTCCCCAGAGTTGTGCGCAGGGGTGTTCTCTCCCTAGGCGGGAGAGCTATTTCTTAGTGTGCACTTACCACACTGGCCGGCCAGACAGTGTTTCCCCAGCTGCACACTACAACTCTTTAAAAAACATCACCATTTGAATTATACTAGCTGTGCGAGTTCCCTCATATACATACATTTCTCTTCGCCTGTCCACGGACCTCGGCACGCTTTTTACAATGAATTTCGAATCGGTCTCCAGCATGACCGATCAAAAAGCCAGCACTTTTGCTTACACTACAGATGATGCTGACAAGATTTATGGCATGATACAGGAAGAAGTTACTTCCACGAGCAACACTCGCAGTGCAGAGAGCAATCTTCGCCAGTTACTCTACCTACTCAAAAAACAATCCAACCAAAAACTGCATGCCAGTACCCTCATCCGGTACCATCGTGTCCAACGGATCCCCCGTGGCCTACGGGTCCCTTTAAAACCACTCCTCTGCAAAAATAATACTAAATTTGTAGAACGCTGGTACTCCATTCTTAATAAATGTTCCCTTGATCTGATTTTATTGATCGTGGAAGAACTGGCCAAAACTCTAGAAGAACTCACCCAAGAAATCACTTGCGTGAGAAAGGAACTTGACGATGCCCTGACCGCAGAAGAACTTACGCAAATGCTAGAGGATGTAAACACACAATTGGATAAACATGTACGTGAAACCCAGGAGAGAAAACTGAGAAAGTTCAAGAGAGACACCATTGACTATAAACTTGGGGAGGTGTACACTTGGGCCGAGGTCTATGCCCGCCGTCGCACCAACAAACCGTACAATCCTTACTCAGCTAACGAAACCTCTTCATCTGAAGATGATCAAAGAACACGACCTACAACGGATAAACCAAGCACTGATGTCCAAACTCCGAGCACCTCAACCGATCCTGCGGTTCCTTTTTTAGATTCAGGTACCAACCTACAAAAAGACCCCGGGGGGGAAAAACCCGCCGAGGTACCAGAAAAAACTCTGCCTCCAAAAAACAAGAAAACGAAAGGCAGACGATGATCAGCAATGAGAATTTGGTTATCAACATTTCTTCTACAACCTTGTCAATAGAAGAAATTAACATCTTACAAAAAGGACAATCATTCGTTCCTACTACTGGTACCAATACCTTGGAACTCGAAGTGAGTATGTTCAAATTAACCCGCAACATCCGCTTGAAACATTACTTCCAAAACATCAGTCCCACCATCATTCAGGAGGAAGATATGCTCAGAGGTCTACGACCCCACAGCACGTTCATGGCCCCGCAAAGCCACAAAATCATTGACGCCTTTGAGAACTTGGTTAAGCAAGAAATATTGAAACTGCCTTTTTTACAACCAGCCACAGGCGGCAACCTTTCTCGCAAAGAGAGAAACATCCTACAAAAAATCGCGGACAACCCCAACATCACTTGTCACAACGCTGACAAAGGAGGTGCCCTGGTCATCATGGACACCTCTTTTTATGAACAAAAGGTCACAGAACATATCGGAGACACCAATACTTATGACATTCTCCCGGGCGATCCTACCAGGGAGTACACGAAAGATTTGATCACCATCATCAACAGAGCTTTTGAAAATGGTACAATCAATGAGAGAACGAAGAGGTATCTTACACCCATCAATCCGAAACCTCCCACATTGTACATGTTACCCAAACTACATAAACATCCAACGAATCCTCCCTTTCGACCCATAGTGTCGACAAGAACCAGCATGCATGAAAACGTAGGGAAATTCTTGGACAAATACTTTCAACCTTTTGTTTCAACCTCAGATTCCTTTGTAAAAGATACAACCGATTTTTTACTCAAATTGGAACCGATCATGAATCAACTCAAGGACTCCAACCTCATTATGTGTACTGTGGACGTTAGCTCCCTTTACACTTCAATCCCTCACGATCAAGGGATTGAGGCCATCGAAAAAACACTGGCTCAATCAGACATTGACCATGATCTAAAAATATTCCTGATGGAACTTACTATTTTCACATTATACCACAGTTATTTTACCATCTTTGACAAATGGTTCTTACAACTCAACGGGACGGCCATGGGAAATTCGGCGGCTCCTTGCTACGCCAATATTTTCAAGCGAATATTTGAAGAAACACACATACTGAGCAAAGAGAATTGGCTTGAACACGGCCGCCTATACCTCAGGTATATAGATGACATTTTCCTTTTATGGGGAGGCTCATCCGAAACCCTTGTCACCTTTCTCAACACCTGGAACCAAGTGACACAACGGATTCAATTCACATGGGACTACAGCACAACCTGCGTCCACTACCTGGACGTCAAAATACTGAGAGAACCCGGAGATTGGTCCACGACCATCTTCAGAAAACCGACCGACAGAAATTCAACCCTACACTACCAGAGCTTCCACCGCATGGGATTAAAAAACAACCTACCTTATGCCCAGATCTTGCGGGTAAAAAGAATAGTCTCCAAACCGGATGAAAGCAAAGCCCAAATTCACACTGTTTTGGAGCGTTTGAGAGCTCGAGGATATCCCACACCCATACTTGATTTGGCCATTCAGAGGAGTGACAAATGCACCAGAGCCACTTTGCTCCTACCTAAACAGAAGACACCCTCGGAACGCATAGTGGTGGTTTCCAAGTACTCTAAAGCATCCACTCAATTCCAAAAAATTATCCGTAAACATTGGCCAATCTTGACAATGGAAACAGATTTTAAAGGATTATTCTCAGAACCCCCTATCTTTGCATTCACCAGGGGCAAAAACCTTAAAGAGATTCTGAGCGATCCCAGCGGACCAAAAACCAAGGTCACGTATTCTGGACTCAAACCCTGTCACAACTGCAGCAATTGCAGCAATTGCATCCAAGGGAGTCAAATCAACCACCCCATGAAAGGCCACGCCATAAAATTGAGAGTCAACGCTACATGCAATAGCAAAAATGTTATATATGTCCTGAAATGCCCATGTGGCAAATGCTACGTGGGGCACACAGAGAGAAAGATCCGCACTAGGATCTTAGAGCACAAAAGTAACATTCGCACTGGTAATCTTAAATCCACCGTAGCTACCCATTTCTTGGAAAACAGACATTCAGTGGCCCAACTCAAATATCAGATATTGGAACAAGTACCTATTACATTGAACAATAAGACCCTTTTACTCAAAAGGGAGAACTTCTGGATCCGTTTCTTGTCAACGATGGCGCCCTTGGGGCTCAATGACCGTATTGAATTTTTGTGTTATCTATAATCATTGCTGTTGTTTTCACACTTGCTGTTGCCATATTTGCTTCTACTTTACATTGTCTGTTTTTTTCGTTTACACTTGCACTCTTTGCATCTACCATGGTTCTATCCGTTGTTTACACCCTATGCACGCTACAATATGGCGCTCACACTTTTTTACACTCTGTCCCTCCGGACTCTCTATTCCTTTTTTTAGTCCCTTGTCACTTTTCATGACCCGCTATTAGACCACCTCCCTTTCTCCCGCCGAGTTGCTAACTTTCTCGGAACTCCTCGGAGTCCGCACGCATCTATCACACTAGTAAGTACATGCTATTGGGATTGTTATCTTCGCGCTCACTCGCGGTGTAATTGGCAATTGTTTTTCATACTTTGGCGAGCATGGAGCCACACGCCTGGCTTTCACCCGGTGCATCCTTATTTTTCACTTCCGTGTCTCGTGGTGGAGGCGTTTGTATGTTTGCATCCACCATACTTCTTTCTTCTCGTTTTTCCACCGTTACCCTATTTGAAGTCATACACATTTACTTTGGTTTCTGGTCACGCCCGATTTTCGGCATTTTTCAGCCTGTTACTTCACCATTCTGCTGCATGCAGCCATTTCTTTTTGTTACCTCCGTTTTGACTTATTGATTACAGACAGTCATTCTGTTTTCGTTGTAGAGTATCCCCCTGACGATGGGCTCAGCCCGAAATGCATTGGGTTGTGTGATAATGAACACACCTACAATCATGCACGTTGTTTTGGATACAAAGCCTGAGATGTATTATTCTTAAGAAGATATCAAGATAAAGATATTCTAATAAATCTGGAAAGAAGATAACACTTGGGTGACATATACCATTGTTGATCATTGGATTTATTGAATCAGACCTCTTGGTCTCCCCAGAGTTGTGCGCAGGGGTGTTCTCTCCCTAGGCGGGAGAGCTATTTCTTAAATTGCCCTGATATCCCATATAGCAGTACTTGGAGTAGTATGGTTTCTTGAGGAGAAATATCCTGTGCACTCTTTGGTTGATACAACGCCTGTTCCCCCTGAACACATGTTTGTTACTTTGGCCCCCCATAAAGGTGAAAGCCCAAAAACATACGTAGATAATATGTTTTTGCAAACACTCCACCAAGCACATAACACATCAAATGTCACCAACTGTTGGATTTGTGGACTACTCCCTTCTGTTACACATAAGAGAGATAGCTTGTTATTGCTGCCTATGTCTTATTTAGGCAGCTGTGAGGGCTGGTTTGAGTTGTTCTCTATGGTATACATCCATTATCATTCTAGTACTATGAATATGACATCTGCCGATGATCTCACAGTGTTAGAATATATACGTATCCACCAAGAATTTACCCCGGGAGAACAAGGGACCCCTGATACATTATCCCTAACAGCCTGCATGAATGTATATGAAAGTGAGAAAAATGTAACATGGCTTCAAAATGAAATGTTTGATTTTCAGGGATGTAATATCACTAAATAATTTTGTTCATTCCAGATGCGCAATATTACTCACGAGGAGGCAATACCGCTGCCAGTAGTCAACACAACAGCTGGGTTTTGTGTTTGTGGGTTTGGGACGGTGAAAGGGGGAGAGAGTAATTGCAACTATACATACTAATTGAGCACAATTAATAGCCCGCCTCTGCTCCCACCGCATAATATCTACTTTGTTTGTGGATCTCAAGCTTATGTTTGGCTTCCTAGGGGATGACCAGGTGTCTGTTATCTCTCTTTCCTCCTTCCCCCAGTGTACATAGCATTGTCCATCTGTTCCAAATTAAAAGGGTTATTAACACAGAAGACATAGACCAGACAGTTCACAGATGCTATGAAGGGTATTTTACCCTTTTGGGCCCCTATGTCCAATAACCTTAACATTCGTCAGCTCACCAGAGTTGTGGAATTAATACTACAGCAGGGATTTTGACAAATATTACAGCTGAGCTGCAGGCTACGAGGCTTGTTGCTCTTCAGAACAGGATGGAGTTAGACTTCATCCTTGGTGATCGGGATGGGGCCTGTCGCATTATTGGTAGCAGTTGTTGTGTGTACATACCGGACCAAACCCCTAATGTATACACTGCTATACAGAAGTTGCATAGGCTTGCATCTGACATTCACCAAGAGAATGGTACCTGGACTCTTTCTGGTTGGTTCTGGGGTTGGATTACATCCTGGGGGTGAAAGATTCTTATCTCCCTGAATATAATAGCAGGCGTCATTTTCACATGTTGCCTGTGCGTACATTGTCTTCCTGCTTGCTGTGCTTACTGTGTTGGAAAGTTAGCACCCACACCAAAAGCCCCAATACATGATGCTAGGTCTTCTGCCATGATGATGCAGGCTGCCCACGACTTAATGTCAATTGATGAAGGTATTTTTGAATATTGATAGTGTGTGTATTAACATATTAAAATGGCTTTCTTAATATGCAAGTAGTTTTTGGATTCCTAGCACTAGACAAAATTGTTAGCAAATGCTAAAAGGACGGTCTGTTGGACTGAGAATGCTTCTAGCCGACTCCTTCTAGCATTGTGCGAGTTAAGTTAGCATTTACAGCACCATTTTATGTATCCAGCTGCCATTTTGTACTATGAACGAAATTAAGCTTCTGTCCCATATTGTCTGCCTCAGCAGAAATCTGCCTTGATTGTTTCTCTTTATATTCAAGGTTGAGCTTCGCTGCACTAATGAATAGATTGTCTGTCTTTGCATGCCTTTCCCAGTAGGTAGCTCTGCTCCCACTCTCAGAGACGGGCACGGCCAGAGTAACCTTAAAACTAATATAGCATGTACCGGGTCTCAGGGTGGTAGCTCGTTCTTCTGAAACTCAATTGTTCATCAGCGCCCAGACTGGAAAATTCCAGTCTGGACAGGTCTTTAGCAGGGTTGGAAATCTAGATCTTGTATTACAATGTTGACGGGGGTCAGTCCCTCTACAGCATTCGAAGGAGGCTGGTCAGACTGGACTCCACTCTGGTGTATGACTAATAGGTGGTCGCAAGTGACCCGGGTGACCCTAATCGGGCCACTTCCTTCAGAGTCACCATGCCTGGTGTCCAGCAGAGCTAGGTGAGGCCTATCCTGGAGGAGGAGCCTGCCTTGCGGAGTCACTATGCCTGGTGCCTGGTGTCAGCGGGGCTAGACGAGGCCTATCCCAGGGAAGGAGCCTGCCTTACGGAGTCACCATGCCTGGTGCCTGGTGTCAGGGGGTCTAGACGAAGCTTATCCCAGGGGAGGAGCCTGCCTTGCAGAGTCACCATGCCTGGTGCCTGGTGTCCTGGGGGCTGGGCGAGGGGGGTAGAGGAAAAGAGGGGTTAGAGGGGGTAGAGGAAGAGAGGGGGTAGAGGAAGAGAGGGGGTAGAGGGAGAGAGGGGTAAAGGGATAGTGGTAAAGAGTAGCACTTAGTAGATATTACGGGTAGAGTAGAACAGAGGGACAGAGAAGCAGAGTGACATTGGATAGTGTAGAAAGTGGGCAGAGAATGGATAAGCCAGGATGGGTCAAGAAGAAAAGTGGGGCAGTGGGCAGATAACATGATTGTGGTACAACAGAGAGTGGATTAAGGCAGAGAGTGGATTAAGGCAGAGAATCACATAAACATTGGGAAGAGTAAAGATTATACAGAGATTGGATGGCCAGAAGGTCTGAAACAAGAGATGGGTAGTGAGTGGGCAGGAGGGACATGACAGTGCAGGAGAGAGGGGCATGAGGCGGAGGATGCAGAAGAGAGGGGCAAGTGGGCAGGAGGGACATGACAGGGCAGGAGAGAGGGGCATGAGGCGGAGGATGCAGAAGAGAGGGGCAGTGCGAGAGCAGGAGGCACATGATAGGGCAGGAGAGAGGGACAGGAGAGAGGGGCATGAGGCAGAGGATGCAGAAGAGAGGGGCAGTGCGAGGGCAGGAGAGACATGATAGGGCAGGAGAGAGGGGCATGAGGCGGAGGATGCAGAAGAGCGGGGCAGTGCGAGGGCAGGAGGGACATGATAGGGCAGGAGAGAGGGGTATGAGGCGGAGGATGCAGAAGAGAGGGGCAGTGAGTGGGCAGGAGGGACATGATAGGGCAGGAGAGATGGGCATGAGGCAGAGGATGCAGAAGAGAGGGGCAGTGCGAGGGCAGGAGGGACATGATAGGGCAGGAGAGAGGGGCAAGTGGGCAGGGGGGATATGATAGGGCAGGAGAGAGGGGCAGGAGGCGGAGGATGCAGAAGAGAGGGGCAAGTGGGCAGGAGGGACATGACAGGGCAGGAAAGTGGGGCATGAGGCGGAGGATGCAGAAGAGAGGGGCAGTGCGAGGGCAGGAGGGACATAATAGGGCAGGAGAGAGGGGCATGAGGCAGAGGATGCAGAAGAGAGGGGCAGTGCGAGGGCAGGAGGGACATGATAGGGCAGGGGAAAGGGGCATGAGGCGGAGGATGCAGAAGAGTGGGGCAAGTGGGCAGGAGGGACATGACAGGGCAGGAGAGTGGGGCATGAGGCGGAGAATGCAGAAGAGAGGGGCAAGTGGGCAGGAGGGACATGACAGGGCAGGAGAGTGGGGCATGAGGCGGAGGATGCAGAAGAGAGGGGCAGTGCGAGGGCAGGAGGGACATGATAGGGCAGGAGAGAGGGGCATGAGGCGGAGGATGCAGAAGAGAGGGGCAGTGAGTGGGCAGGAGGGACATGATAGGGCACGAGAGATGGGCATGAGGCAGAGGATGCAGAAGAGAGGGGCAGTGCGAGGGCAGGAGGGACATGATAGGGCAGGGGAGAGGGGCATGAGGCGGAGGATGCAGAAGAGTGGGGCAAGTGGGCAGGAGGGACATGATGGGGCAGGAGAGTGGGGCATGAGGCGGAGGATGCAGAAGAGAGGGGCAAGTGGGCAGGAGGGACATGACAGGGCAGGAGAGTGGGGCATGAGGCGGAGGATGCAGAAGAGAGGGGCAGTGCGAGGGCAGGAGGGACATGATAGGGCAGGAGAGAGGGGCATGAGGCGGAGGATGCAGAAGAGAGGGGCAGTGAGTGGGCAGGAGGAACATGATAGGGCAGGAGAGATGGGCATGAGGCAGAGGATGCAGAAGAGAGGGGCAGTGCGAGGGCAGGAGGGACGTGATAGGGCAGGGGAGAGGGGCATGAGGCGGAGGATGCAGAAGAGTGGGGCAAGTGGGCAGGAGGGATATGATAGGGCAGGAGAGAGGGGCATGAGGCGGAGGATGCAGAAGAGAGGGGCAGTGCGAGAGCAGGAGGGCCATGATAAGGCAGGAGAGAGGGGCATGAGGCAGAGGATGCATAAGAGAGGGGCAGTGAGTGGGCAGGAGGGACATGGTAGGGCAGGAGAGAGGGGCATGGGGTAGACAGAGCATGCACAAGTGAGGGGCAGTGAGTGGGCAGGAGGCATATGGTAGGGCAGGAGAGAGGGACATAGGGTAGAAGATGGAAGAAGAGAGGGGCAGTGAGAGGGCAGGAGGGACATGATAGGGCAGGAAAGAGGGACAGTGAGTGGGGCAGTGAGTGGGCAGAGGGGCAGCGTGGGGCAGTGCGAGGGCAGGGGACAGGGCGGCGGGGATGGCGAGATAGAAAGAGCCTCGGTGGGCAGATAAAGGAAGAATGAAGATGGTAGAGGGAGGGGCGGGGGGGGGCACAGGGAGGAGGGAGCGCTCAGCCACGAGCTGCTGTCATTCAGCCTCGATGACGTCAGACACCCACACACAGCAGCAAGAGAGCCCTGGGGGGCAGATGCGGGGGCGGGAGCACACCGGAGGGGACGACATGCAGGCGAGGGGAGGGGGGAGGGGGCACTTCAAAGGACAGCGCGCGCTGAGGCATGGGAGGGGCTCCAGTCAAAGATGTCGGTGGTGGGGGGGGCATGGACCACATGTGGGGGGCATTGTACATTGTGGACCATCTCTTCCTGGGGCGCAGGGGGGGGGGGCGGGATACATGGTCACGCCCAGATCCTATAAATGGAGGGGGGGCAGACCGCACATCAGTGATAGGTGCGGGGAGGGGGGCTCTTACGAAAAAACTGAGGGAGGCGGGCGGCCCCTGGGGGTGGGGGTCGTCGGACGGATGAGTGACAAGGGAAGGGGTGAGTGCCCCTCTCCCCAGCCTGTGAGGCACCGGCGGGCAGGCCAGTCCACTCTGGGACCCCCACCCCCCATTTTGGAGAGGTTTGAAACCCGGCCCCAGGCCGGAGCCCTGGACGCAGGGACAGTGGGACCCCCAGATGTGTCAGGCAGGTCACTGGCTGCGGTGCCACCCGTGCAGAAGAGACATGATATCTGCTCATTCCTGGTGCAAACTGCCCCTCCACCATCGAGCAGAGCAGGCAGACACCACCGCCAGAGCAGACAGACACCGCCACCAGAGCAGGCAGACACCGCCGCCAGAGCAGGCAGACCCCGCCGCCAGAGCAGGCAGACCCCGCTGCCAGACCAGGCAGACACCGCCGCCAGAGCAGGCAGACGCCACCGCCAGAGCAGGCAGACACCGCCGCCAGAGCAGGCAGACACCTCCGCCAGAGCAGACAGACACCGCCGCTAGACCAGGCAGACACCGCCGCCAGAGCAGGCCGACGCCACCGCCAGAGCAGGCAGACACCACAGCCAGAGCAGGCAGACACCACAGCCAGAGCAGGAAGACACCACCGCCAGAGCAGGCAGACACCACTGCCAGAGCAGGCAGACACCGCCGCCAGAGCAGGCAGACACCGCCGCCAGAGCAGGCAGACACCTCCGCCAGAGCAGGCAGACACCTCCGCCAGAGCAGGCAGACACCTCCGCCAGAGCAGGCAGACACCACCGCCAGAGCAGGAAGACACCCCCGCCAGAGCAGGCAGACACCACTGCCAAAGCAGGCAGACACCGCCGCCAGAGCAGGCAGACACCGCCGCCAGAGCAGGCAGACACCTCCGCCAGAGCAGGCAGACACCACCGCCAAAGCAGGCAGACACCACTGCCAGAGCAGGCAGACACCGCCGCCAGAGCAGGCAGACACCGCCGCCAGAGCAGGCAGACACCACCGCCAGAGAAGGCAGACACCGCCGCCAGAGCAGGCAGACACCACCGCCAAAGCAGGCAGACACCACTGCCAGAGCAGGCAGACACCGCCATGTGCACAAGCATCCACCAGCCGATGGACTGGGGAAAAGGCAGGATTTTCTGCTGTACCGGGGGTCAGTCCCAATGCAGCAGACACCCTGTCTCCTCCCTTCACGGGGGGCCTAGGTTTACTTGTGCACCTGCTCTCCCGGCCCGACTTCCAGGACCCTGGCGGCCTGCACCATGCCCACCTCTTGCACTCCTGCCTTGTCACTCTTGGGAGCGGCTAGAGAACGCCTGCTGTGGACACTTCTGCGCATGCCTGCGAGGTACCCCTCCATGGCTGCCTGTGCCCAGTGCAAGCCTGAGAAATACCCCTCCATGGCTGCCTGTGCCCAGTGCAAGCCTGACTGCAAGTTACCCCTACGTAGCTGCCTATAGTACCTAATGCCTGCCTGACAAATTCCCTTTCATAGCTGCCTGTACCCAGTGCACGGCTGATAGTTGCCACTCAATGGCTGCCTGTAGTCAGTGTATTCCTGCCAGCTACCCCTCCATGGCTAGTCAGTGTATTCCTGCCAGCTACCCCTCCATGGCTGCCTGTACTCAGTGGCTGCCTGTGTGTTACCCCGCAGTAGCTGCCTGTACTCAGTGCGCAGCAAACACAAGGAGATGATGGACAGAGCGCTGTAACTTTTCAGACACTCACCCTCAGTCACTGATCTGGGTTGAATCCTTCATCATTCTTTAGCTCACTTCACCACCCCAGTTCAGACCCAGCTATATATGAAATCAGCCTTGATCCTGTGCATTATGGGAACAGTCCAACCCGAACTGCCAAGCCAGGTTTGCCATGGACCAGAAACAATCATCCTGGGACCACACGTGCTCACATCCATCGGCCCACCCCACACGTGCCCGCATCCATCAGGACCGACCCACACGTGCCCGCATCCATCGGCCCGCCTCACACGTGGCCGCATTTATCGGCCCGCCCCACACGTACCCGCATCCATCGGCCCGCCCCACACGTGCCCGCATCCATCGGCCCGCCCCACACGTGCCCGCATCCATCGGCCCGCCCCACACGTGCCCGCATCCATCAGGACCGACCCAACGCTGCTCCAGTTTAGGGAAGAGTTGAAGTCTCTTCCTTCTGTACCACATCCATACATTTCTCTAACAAAAGAGAGGGACCCCAAAGCCCAAAAGGGTAGGGTACCAAAAGACAAATGTCGAAAAGAAGTTCCCTTTTGGGTGCCAACTTAAATCACAGAAACAATCTCATATCACAACCATTCATTAAAACTGGAGCAAAAAAGGAAAAATTAATAAAAAAACTTTTGACAATTTATTCCATTTGTTAAAAACCAATCATTGTAAGACATTAAACGTGATAAAAAGCTGCACAGGTTATACAGATAAAATTCTCATTACATAAACAATCAGATTTTCATAAGTGGGAACAGGGCAAAAGAAAATTATTAATTCTATTGGTTTGAGATCAGTATAATAGCCAAAAAGGTAATCACACTTCGATACACAATTGATTCTTTCACTCAAAGATATTGTCACCAAGGCTTTATATACTTCTACTCAAAAGGGGTATCGACACGTTTCGGTGGGCACAGTATTTAGAAGCCAACACCTACTTCAGGATAATATTGATAGAGTGCCACACATATATAAATCATCTTATTTCGAGGCTGCTCGCAGTCTCATGTTTACTCAGGTTTAAAAGGTTAACGCCATCAGCATGGCTGTCTTTAAAATTGATGCAGTCTAAGTCTCTTATTCTTAAAAACCACTCTTATATCCAACAGTGCTGTAATCGGTTCTTCCTGATCTTAAGTCGCGGATCAGCTGTGTTCATTCAATTTGGCATAGGTACGGGTGAAAGGTCACACCGCGTAGGTTCGCGATACCGTGTAATAACAATCTCGACTGGCAGCGGTCTGATAATAGTTATGGGTTACGCTCCGTTACGAACCATATCGGGTGAGAAGTCACTCCGCGTGATATCCGGTTACCGTGTAATCCCAATTTCAACTGCCAGCGGTCTGGAAATAGTCTGGACTCCGCTTCGTCACGGCACACGTCTTGTTGGTCCACATCCATACATTGACAAAAATATATGCTTCCTTGTTGCTAAGTAAATACATTCTATACCCTTCCACCAGATGTGGCTACTGTTGAACATCAGTTAATAGTGTCTACTCCTGTTTCTGGCCCAAGACCTCAGACACTCAGTATTGTTATTTTTCATTGAATACTGTCTGGTGTGTTCATTGTATTGGTACTCTCGGGCTAAAGTATTAACATTCAGTAACAAAGAAGTACTGATCTTATCTCAATCACATTTTGTAGTCCAGTAGGAAAGTACTGACACAGTACAGCTAAATCGTAGTAATGCTGCCTAGGAGAAGTACTGTAATGCTGGAGAGAGGTTCTAGTACTATCCAGCTAAAGCATCGTAATACCACTGAGAAGTACTGGCACTGTCCCGCTGGAGTACTGTAATGCTGCCGAGAAGCGTTGGCATTGTCCAGTTGAAGTACTGTAATGCTGGAGAGAGGTTCTGGTACTGTCCAGCTAACACGTTGTAATGCTCCTGAGCAGTACTGGCACTGTCCAGC
This sequence comes from Lissotriton vulgaris, assembly GCF_964263255.1. Taxonomy (NCBI): domain Eukaryota; kingdom Metazoa; phylum Chordata; class Amphibia; order Caudata; family Salamandridae; genus Lissotriton; species Lissotriton vulgaris. Next base: position 6,941,887 of record NC_141700.1, read on the forward strand.
TGGAGTACTGTAATGCTGCCGAGAAGCGTTGGCATTGTCCAGTTGAAGTACTGTAATGCTGGAGAGAGGTTCTGGTACTGTCCAGCTAACATGTTGTAATGCTCCTGAGCAGTACTGGCACTGTCCAGCTGGAGTACTGTAATGCTGCCGAGAAGCGTTGGCATTGTCCAGTTGAAGTACTGTAATGCTGGAGAGAGGTTCTGGTACTGTCCAGCTAACATGTTGTAATGCTCCTGAGCAGTACTGGCACTGTCCAGCTGGAGTACTGTAATGCTGCCGAGAAGCGTTGGCATTGTCCAGTTGAAGTACTGTAATGCTGGAGAGAGGTTCTGGTACTGTCCAGCTAACACGTTGTAATGCTCCTGAGCAGTACAGGCACTGTCCAGCTGGAGTACTGTAATGCTGCCGAGAAGCGTTGGCATTGTCCAGTTGAAGTACTGTAATGCTGGAGAGAGGTTCTGGTACTGTCCAGCTAACATGTTGTAATACCACTGAGAAGTACTGGCACTGTCCAGCTGGAGTACTGTAATGCTGCCGAGAAGCGTTGGCATTGTCCAGTTGAAGTACTGTAATGCTGGAGAGAGGTTCTGGTACTGTCCAGCTAACACGTTGTAATGCTCCTGAGCAGTACAGGCACTGTCCAGCTGGAGTACTGTAATGCTGCCGAGAAGCGTTGGCATTGTCCAGTTGAAGTACTGTAATGCTGGAGAGAGGTTCTGGTACTGTCCAGCTAACACGTTGTAATACCACTGAGAAGTACTGGCACTGTCCAGCTGGAGTACTGTAATGCTGCCGAGAAGCGTTGGCATTGTCCAGTTGAAGTACTGTAATGCTGGAGAGAGGTTCTGGTACTGTCCAGCTAACACGTTGTAATGCTCCTGAGCAGTACTGGCACTGTCCAGCTGGAGTACTGTAATGCTGCCGAGAAGCGTTGGCATTGTCCAGTTGAAGTACTGTAATGCTGGAGAGAGGTTCTGGTACTGTCCAGCTAACGCGTTGTAATGCTCCTGAGCAGTACTGGCACTGTCCAGCTGGAGTACTGTAATGCTGCCGAGAAGCGTTGGCATTGTCCAGTTGAAGTACTGTAATGCTGGAGAGAGGTTCTGGTACTGTCCAGCTAAAGCATTGTAATACCACTGAGAAGTACTGGCACTGTCCAGCTGGAGTACTGTAATGCTGCCGAGAAGCGTTGGCATTGTCCAGTTGAAGTACTGTAATGCTGGAGAGAGGTTCTGGTACTGTACAGCTAACACGTTGTAATGCTCCTGAGCAGTTCTGGCACTGTCCAGCTGGAGTACTGTAATGCTGCCGAGAAGCATTGGCATTGTCCAGTTGAAGTACTGTAATGCTGGAGAGAGGTTCTGGTACTGTCCAGCTAACACGTTGTAATGCTCCTGAGCAGTACTGGCACTGTCCAGCTGGAGTACTGTAATGCTGCCGAGAAGCGTTGGCATTGTCCAGTTGAAGTACTGTAATGCTGGAGAGAGGTTCTGGTACTGTCCAGCTAACACGTTGTAATACCACTGAGAAGTACTGGCACTGTCCAGCTGGAGTACTGTAATGCTGCTGAGAAGCGTTGGCATTGTCCAGTTGAAGTACTGTAATGCTGGAGAGAGGTTCTGGTACTGTCCAGCTAACACGTTGTAATGCTCCTGAGCAGTCCTGGCACTGTCCAGCTGGAGTACTGTAATGCTGCCGAGAAGCGTTGGCATTGTCCAGTTGAAGTACTGTACTGCTGGAGAGAGGTTCTGGTACTGTCCAGCTAACGCGTTGTAATGCTCCTGAGCAGTACTGGCACTGTCCAGCTGGAGTACTGTAATGCTGCCGAGAAGCGTTGGCATTGTCCAGTTGAAGTACTGTAATGCTGGAGAGAGGTTCTGGTACTGTCCAGCTAAAGCATTGTAATACCACTGAGAAGTACTGGCACTGTCCAGCTGGAGTACTGTAATGCTGCCGAGAAGCGTTGGCATTGTCCAGTTGAAGTACTGTAATGCTGGAGAGAGGTTCTGGTACTGTCCAGCTAACACGTTGTAATGCTCCTGAGCAGTTCTGGCACTGTCCAGCTGAAGTACTGTAATGCTGCCGAGAAGCGTTGGCATTGTCCAGTTGAAGTACTGTAATGCTGGAGAGAGGTTCTGGTACTGTCCAGCTAACACATTGTAATGCTCCTGAGCAGTACTGGCACTGTCCAGCTGGAGTACTGTAATGCTGCCGAGAAGCGTTGGCATTGTCCAGTTGAAGTACTGTAATGCTGGAGAGAGGTTCTGGTACTGTCCAGCTAACACGTTGTAATGCTCCTGAGCAGTTCTGGCACTGTCCAGCTGGAGTACTGTAATGCTGCCGAGAAGCGTTGGCATTGTCCAGTTGAAGTACTGTAATGCTGGAGAGAGGTTCTGGTACTGTCCAGCTAAAACGTTGTAATGCTCCTGAGCAGTACTGGCACTGTCCAGCTGGAGTACTGTAATGCTGCTGAGAAGCGTTGGCATTGTCCAGTTGAAGTACTGTAATGCTGGAGAGAGGTTCTGGTACTGTCCAGCTAACACGTTGTAATGCTCCTGAGCAGTACTGGCACTGTCCAGCTGGAGTACTGTAATGCTGCCGAGAAGCGTTGGCATTGTCCAGTTGAAGTACTGTAATGCTGGAGAGAGGTTCTGGTACTGTCCAGCTAAAGCATTGTAATACCACTGAGAAGTTCTGGCACTGTCCAGCTGGAGTACTGTAATGCTGCCGAGAAGCGTTGGCATTGTCCAGTTGAAGTACTGTAATGCTGGAGAGAGGTTCTGGTACTGTCCAGCTAACACGTTGTAATGCTCCTGAGCAGTTCTGGCACTGTCCAGCTGGAGTACTGTAATGCTGCCGAGAAGCGTTGGCATTGTCCAGTTGAAGTACTGTAATGCTGGAGAGAGGTTCTGGTACTGTCCAGCTAACACGTTGTAATGCTCCTGAGCAGTTCTGGCACTGTCCAGCTGGAGTACTGTAATGCTGCCGAGAAGCGTTGGCATTGTCCAGTTGAAGTACTGTAATGCTGGAGAGAGGTTCTGGTACTGTCCAGCTAACACGTTGTAATGCCCCTGAGCAGTACTGGCACTGTCCAGCTGGAGTACTGTAATGCTGCTGAGAAGCGTTGGCATTGTCCAGTTGAAGTACTGTAATGCTGGAGAGAGGTTCTGGTACTGTCCAGCTAAAGCATTGTAATACCACTGAGAAGTACTGGCACTGTCCAGCTGGAGTACTGTAATGCTGCCGAGAAGCGTTGGCATTGTCCAGTTGAAGTACTGTAATGCTGGAGAGAGGTTCTGGTACTGTCCAGCTAATGCATTGTAATACCACTGAGAAGTACTGGCACTGTCCAGCTGGAGTACTGTAATGCTGCTGAGAAGTGTTGGCATTGTCCAGTTGAAGTACTGTAATGCTGGAGAGAGGTTCTGGTACTGTCCAGCTAACACGTTGTAATGCTCCTGAGCAGTACTGGCACTGTCCAGCTGGAGTACTGTAATGCTGCCGAGAAGCGTTGGCATTGTCCAGTTGAAGTACTGTAATGCTGGAGAGAGGTTCTGGTACTGTCCAGCTAACACGTTGTAATACCACTGAGAAGTACTGGCACTGTCCAGCTGGAGTACTGTAATGCTGCCGAGAAGCGTTGGCATTGTCCAGTTGAAGTACTGTAATGCTGGAGAGAGGTTCTGGTACTGTCCAGCTAACACGTTGTAATGCTCCTGAGCAGTACTGGCACTGTCCAGCTGGAGTACTGTAATGCTGCCGAGAAGCGTTGGCATTGTCCAGTTGAAGTACTGTAATGCTGGAGAGAGGTTCTGGTACTGTCCAGCTAACACGTTGTAATGCTCCTGAGCAGTACTGGCACTGTCCAGCTGGAGTACTGTAATGCTGCCGAGAAGCGTTGGCATTGTCCAGTTGAAGTACTGTAATGCTGGAGAGAGGTTCTGGTACTGTCCAGCTAAAGCATTGTAATACCACTGAGAAGTACTGGCACTGTCCAGCTGGAGTACTGTAATGCTGCCGAGAAGCGTTGGCATTGTCCAGTTGAAGTACTGTAATGCTGGAGAGAGGTTCTGGTACTGTCCAGCTAACACGTTGTAATGCTCATGAGCAGTTCTGGCACTGTCCAGCTGGAGTACTGTAATGCTGCCGAGAAGCGTTGGCATTGTCCAGTTGAAGTACTGTAATGCTGGAGAGAGGTTCTGGTACTGTCCAGCTAACATGTTGTAATGCTCCTGAGCAGTACTGGTACTGTCCAGCTGGAGTACTGTAATGCTGCCGAGAAGCGTTGGCATTGTCCAGTTGAAGTACTGTAATGCTGGAGAGAGGTTCTGGTACTGTCCAGCTAAAGCATTGTAATACCACTGAGAAGTACTGGCACTGTCCAGCTGGAGTACTGTAATGCTGCTGAGAAGCGTTGGCATTGTCCAGTTGAAGTACTGTAATGCTGGAGAGAGGTTCTGGTACTGTCCAGCTAAAGCATTGTAATACCACTGAGAAGTACTGGCACTGTCCAGCTGGAGTACTGTAATGCTGCTGAGAAGCGTTGGCATTGTCCAGTTGAAGTACTGTAATGCTGGAGAGAGGTTCTGGTACTGTCCAGCTAACACGTTGTAATGCTCCTGAGCAGTACTGGCACTGTCCAGCTGGAGTACTGTAATGCTGCCGAGAAGCGTTGGCATTGTCCAGTTGAAGTACTGTAATGCTGGAGAGAGGTTCTGGTACTGTCCAGCTGGAGTACTGTAATGCTGCCGAGAAGCGTTGGCATTGTCCAGTTGAAGTACTGTAATGCTGGAGAGAGGTTCTGGTACTGTCCAGCTAACACGTTGTAATGCTCCTGAGCAGTACAGGCACTGTCCAGCTGGAGTACTGTAATGCTGCCGAGAAGCGTTGGCATTGTCCAGTTGAAGTACTGTAATGCTGGAGAGAGGTTCTGGTACTGTCCAGCTAAAGCATTGTAATACCACTGAGAAGTACTGGCACTGTCCAGCTGGAGTACTGTAATGCTGCTGAGAAGCGTTGGCATTGTCCAGTTGAAGTACTGTAATGCTGGAGAGAGGTTCTGGTACTGTCCAGCTAACACGTTGTAATGCTCCTGAGCAGTACTGGCACTGTCCAGCTGGAGTACTGTAATGCTGCAGAGAAGCGTTGGCATTGTCCAGTTGAAGTACTGTAATGCTGGAGAGAGGTTCTGGTACTGTCCAGCTAACACGTTGTAATGCTCCTGAGCAGTACTGGCACTGTCCAGCTGGAGTACTGTAATGCTGCTGAGAAGCGTTGGCATTGTCCAGTTGAAGTACTGTAATGCTGGAGAGAGGTTCTGGTACTGTCCAGCTAACGCGTTGTAATGCTCCTGAGCAGTACTGGCACTGTCCAGCTGGAGTACTGTAATGCTGCCGAGAAGCGTTGGCATTGTCCAGTTGAAGTACTGTAATGCTGGAGAGAGGTTCTGGTACTGTCCAGCTAACACGTTGTAATACCACTGAGAAGTACTGGCACTGTCCAGCTGGAGTACTGTAATGCTGCTGAGAAGCGTTGGCATTGTCCAGTTGAAGTACTGTAATGCTGGAGAGAGGTTCTGGTACTGTCCAGCTAACACGTTGTAATGCTCCTGAGCAGTACTGGCACTGTCCAGCTGGAGTACTGTAATGCTGCCGAGAAGCGTTGGCATTGTCCAGTTGAAGTACTGTAATGCTGGAGAGAGGTTCTGGTACTGTCCAGCTAACACGTTGTAATGCTCCTGAGCAGTACTGGCACTGTCCAGCTGGAGTACTGTAATGCTGCCGAGAAGCGTTGGCATTGTCCAGTTGAAGTACTGTAATGCTGCCGAGAAGCGTTGGCATTGTCCAGTTGAAGTACTGTAATGCTGCCGAGAAGCGTTGGCATTGTCCAGTTGAAGTACTGTAATGCTGGAGAGAGGTTCTGGTACTGTCCAGCTAAAGCATTGTAATACCACTGAGAAGTTCTGGCACTGTCCAGCTGGAGTACTGTAATGCTGCCGAGAAGCGTTGGCATTGTCCAGTTGAAGTACTGTAATGCTGGAGAGAGGTTCTGGTACTGTCCAGCTAACACGTTGTAATGCTCCTGAGCAGTTCTGGCACTGTCCAGCTGGAGTACTGTAATGCTGCCGAGAAGCGTTGGCATTGTCCAGTTGAAGTACTGTAATGCTGGAGAGAGGTTCTGGGACTGTCCAGCTAACACGTTGTAATGCTCCTGAGCAGTTCTGGCACTGTCCAGCTGGAGTACTGTAATGCTGCCGAGAAGCGTTGGCATTGTCCAGTTGAAGTACTGTAATGCTGGAGAGAGGTTCTGGTACTGTCCAGCTAACACGTTGTAATGCTCCTGAGCAGTACTGGCACTGTCCAGCTGGAGTACTGTAATGCTGCTGAGAAGCGTTGGCATTGTCCAGTTGAAGTACTGTAATGCTGGAGAGAGGTTCTGGTACTGTCCAGCTAAAGCATTGTAATACCACTGAGAAGTACTGGCACTGTCCAGCTGGAGTACTGTAATGCTGCCGAGAAGCGTTGGCATTGTCCAGTTGAAGTACTGTAATGCTGGAGAGAGGTTCTGGTACTGTCCAGCTAATGCATTGTAATACCACTGAGAAGTACTGGCACTGTCCAGCTGGAGTACTGTAATGCTGCTGAGAAGCGTTGGCATTGTCCAGTTGAAGTACTGTAATGCTGGAGAGAGGTTCTGGTACTGTCCAGCTAACACGTTGTAATGCTCCTGAGCAGTACTGGCACAGTCCAGCTGGAGTACTGTAATGCTGCCGAGAAGCGTTGGCATTGTCCAGTTGAAGTACTGTAATGCTGGAGAGAGGTTCTGGTACTGTCCAGCTAACACGTTGTAATACCACTGAGAAGTATTGGCACTGTCCAGCTGGAGTACTGTAATGCTGCCGAGAAGCGTTGGCATTGTCCAGTTGAAGTACTGTAATGCTGGAGAGAGGTTCTGGTACTGTCCAGCTAACACGTTGTAATGCTCCTGAGCAGTACTGGCACTGTCCAGCTGGAGTACTGTAATGCTACCGAGAAGCGTTGGCATTGTCCAGTTGAAGTACTGTAATGCTGGAGAGAGGTTCTGGTACTGTCCAGCTAACACGTTGTAATGCTCCTGAGCAGTACTGGCACTGTCCAGCTGGAGTACTGTAATGCTGCCGAGAAGCGTTGGCATTGTCCAGTTGAAGTACTGTAATGCTGGAGAGAGGTTCTGGTACTGTCCAGCTAAAGCATTGTAATACCACTGAGAAGTACTGGCACTGTCCAGCTGGAGTACTGTAATGCTGCCGAGAAGCGTTGGCATTGTCCAGTTGAAGTACTGTAATGCTGGAGAGAGGTTCTGGTACTGTCCAGCTAACACGTTGTAATGCTCCTGAGCAGTTCTGGCACTGTCCAGCTGGAGTACTGTAATGCTGCCGAGAAGCGTTGGCATTGTCCAGTTGAAGTACTGTAATGCTGGAGAGAGGTTCTGGTACTGTCCAGCTAACATGTTGTAATGCTCCTGAGCAGTACTGGTACTGTCCAGCTGGAGTACTGTAATGCTGCCGAGAAGCGTTGGCATTGTCCAGTTGAAGTACTGTAATGCTGGAGAGAGGTTCTGGTACTGTCCAGCTAAAGCATTGTAATACCACTGAGAAGTACTGGCACTGTCCAGCTGGAGTACTGTAATGCTGCCGAGAAGCGTTGGCATTGTCCAGTTGAAGTACTGTAATGCTGGAGAGAGGTTCTGGTACTGTCCAGCTAACACGTTGTAATGCTCCTGAGCAGTTCTGGCACTGTCCAGCTGGAGTACTGTAATGCTGCCGAGAAGCGTTGGCATTGTCCAGTTGAAGTACTGTAATGCTGGAGAGAGGTTCTGGTACTGTCCAGCTAAAGCATTGTAATACCACTGAGAAGTACTGGCACTGTCCAGCTGGAGTACTGTAATACTGCTGAGAAGCGTTGGCATTGTCCAGTTGAAGTACTGTAATGCTGGAGAGAGGTTCTGGTACTGTCCAGCTAAAGCATTGTAATACCACTGAGAAGTACTGGCACTGTCCAGCTGGAGTACTGTAATGCTGCTGAGAAGCGTTGGCATTGTCCAGTTGAAGTACTGTAATGCTGGAGAGAGGTTCTGGTACTGTCCAGCTAACACGTTGTAATGCTCCTGAGCAGTACTGGCACTGTCCAGCTGGAGTACTGTAATGCTGCCGAGAAGCGTTGGCATTGTCCAGTTGAAGTACTGTAATGCTGGAGAGAGGTTCTGGTACTGTCCAGCTAACACGTTGTAATGCTCCTGAGCAGTACTGGCACTGTCCAGCTGGAGTACTGTAATGCTGCCGAGAAGCGTTGGCATTGTCCAGTTGAAGTACTGTAATGCTGGAGAGAGGTTCTGGTACTGTCCAGCTAATACGTTGTAATGCTCCTGAGCAGTACAGGCACTGTCCAGCTGGAGTACTGTAATGCTGCCGAGAAGCGTTGGCATTGTCCAGTTGAAGTACTGTAATGCTGGAGAGAGGTTCTGGTACTGTCAGCTAAAGCATTGTAATACCACTGAGAAGTACTGGCACTGTCCAGCTGGAGTACTGTAATGCTGCTGAGAAGCGTTGGCATTGTCCAGTTGAAGTACTGTAATGCTGGAGAGTGGTTCTGGTACTGTCCAGCTAACACGTTGTAATGCTCCTGAGCAGTACTGGCACTGTCCAGCTGGAGTACTGTAATGCTGCAGAGAAGCGTTGGCATTGTCCAGTTGAAGTACTGTAATGCTGGAGAGAGGTTCTGGTACTGTCCAGCTAACACGTTGTAATGCTCCTGAGCAGTACTGGCACTGTCCAGCTGGAGTACTGTAATGCTGCTGAGAAGCGTTGGCATTGTCCAGTTGAAGTACTGTAATGCTGGAGAGAGGTTCTGGTACTGTCCAGCTAAAGCATTGTAATACCACTGAGAAGTACTGGCACTGTCCAGCTGGAGTACTGTAATGCTGCCGAGAAGCATTGGCATTGTCCAGTTGAAGTACTGTAATGCTGGAGAGAGGTTCTGGTACTGTCCAGCTAATGCATTGTAATACCACTGAGAAGTACTGGCACTGTCCAGCTGGAGTACTGTAATGCTGCTGAGAAGCGTTGGCATTGTCCAGTTGAAGTACTGTAATGCTGGAGAGAGGTTCTGGTACTGTCCAGCTAACACGTTGTAATGCTCCTGAGCAGTACTGGCACTGTCCAGCTGGAGTACTGTAATGCTGCCGAGAAGCGTTGGCATTGTCCAGTTGAAGTACTGTAATGCTGGAGAGAGGTTCTGGTACTGTCCAGCTAAAGCATTGTAATACCACTGAGAAGTACTGGCACTGTCCAGCTGGAGTACTGTAATGCTGCCGAGAAGCGTTGGCATTGTCCAGTTGAAGTACTGTAATGCTGGAGAGAGGTTCTGGTACTGTCCAGCTAACACGTTGTAATGCTCCTGAGCAGTTCTGGCACTGTCCAGCTGGAGTACTGTAATGCTGCCGAGAAGCGTTGGCATTGTCCAGTTGAAGTACTGTAATGCTGAAGAGAGGTTCTGGTACTGTCCAGCTAACATGTTGTAATGCTCCTGAGCAGTACTGGTACTGTCCAGCTGGAGTACTGTAATGCTGCAGAGAAGCGTTGGCATTGTCCAGTTGAAGTACTGTAATGCTGGAGAGAGGTTCTGGTACTGTCCAGCTAAAGCATTGTAATACCACTGAGAAGTACTGGCACTGTCTAGCTGGAGTACTGTAATGCTGCTGAGAAGCGTTGGCATTGTCCAGTTGAAGTACTGTAATGCTGGAGAGAGGTTCTGGTACTGTCCAGCTAAAGCATTGTAATACCACTGAGAAGTACTGGCACTGTCCAGCTGGAGTACAGTAATGCTGCTGAGAAGCGTTGGCATTGTCCAGTTGAAGTACTGTAATGCTGGAGAGAGGTTCTGGTACTGTCCAGCTAACATGTTGTAATGCTCCTGAGCAGTACTGGCACTGTCCAGCTGGAGTACTGTAATGCTGCCGAGAAGCGTTGGCATTGTCCAGTTGAAGTACTGTAATGCTGGAGAGAGGTTCTGGTACTGTCCAGCTAACACGTTGTAATGCTCCTGAGCAGTACTGGCACTGTCCAGCTGGAGTACTGTAATGCTGCCGAGAAGCGTTGGCATTGTCCAGTTGAAGTACTGTAATGCTGGAGAGAGGTTCTGGTACTGTCCAGCTAACACGTTGTAATGCTCCTGAGCAGTACAGGCACTGTCCAGCTGGAGTACTGTAATGCTGCCGAGAAGCGTTGGCATTGTCCAGTTGAAGTACTGTAATGCTGGAGAGAGGTTCTGGTACTGTCCAGCTAAAGCATTGTAATACCACTGAGAAGTACTGGCACTGTCCAGCTGGAGTACTGTAATGCTGCTGAGAAGCGTTGGCATTGTCCAGTTGAAGTACTGTAATTCTGGAGAGAGGTTCTGGTACTGTCCAGCTAACACGTTGTAATGCTCCTGAGCAGTACTGGCACTGTCCAGCTGGAGTACTGTAATGCTGCAGAGAAGCGTTGGCATTGTCCAGTTGAAGTACTGTAATGCTGGAGAGAGGTTCTGGTACTGTCCAGCTAACACGTTTTAATGCTCCTGAGCAGTACTGGCACTGTCCAGCTGGAGTACAGTAATGCTGCCGAGAAGCGTTGGCATTGTCCAGTTGAAGTACTGTAATGCTGGAGAGAGGTTCTGGTACTGTCCAGCTAACACGTTGTAATGCTCCTGAGCAGTACAGGCACTGTCCAGCTGGAGTACTGTAATGCTGCCGAGAAGCGTTGGCATTGTCCAGTTGAAGTACTGTAATGCTGGAGAGAGGTTCTGGTACTGTCCAGCTAAAGCATTGTAATACCACTGAGAAGTACTGGCACTGTCCAGCTGGAGTACTGTAATGCTGCTGAGAAGCATTGGCATTGTCCAGTTGAAGTACTGTAATGCTGGAGAGAGGTTCTGGTACTGTCCAGCTAAAGCATTGTAATACCACTGAGAAGTACTGGCACTGTCCAGCTGGAGTACTGTAATGCTGCCGAGAAGCGTTGGCATTGTCCAGTTGAAGTACTGTAATGCTGGAGAGAGGTTCTGGTACTGTCCGGCTAAAGCATTGTAATGCTCCTTAGCAGTTCTGGCACTGTCCAGCTGGAGTACTGTAATGCTGCAGTTCGGGCAGGACTGTTCCCATGGGAAGCAGGGTCATTTGCATATGACTGGGTCTAATCTAAAATGGTGTGGTGAGCAAACAAAAGAAAACATTTAGGCCCTGATATCTGTCCTGCACAGTCCAGCTGAAGTATTGTAATTCTGCTGAGAAGCGTTTGGTCTGTCAAGCGGAAGCATTGTAGTGCTGGAGAGAAGTTCTCATAGTTTCCAGATAAAGTGTTGTAATCCTGCAAAGAAATACTGGCCCTGTCCAGCTGAAGTACAGTAATGCTGCTGAGAAGTTTGGTACTAGCCAGCTGAAGTATTGTACTACAGGAGAGAGGTTCTGGTAATTCCAGCTAAAGGGTTGTAATGCTGCTGAGAAGTATTGAAACTGTCCAGCTGAAGTACGGTAATGCTGTAGAGAGGTTCTTGTACTGTCCAGATAAAGTGTTGCAATGCTGCTGAGTAATACTGGCACTGTCCAGCTAAAGTATTAAGTATTGAAGTACTGATATCTGAATCACAATTTGTGGTCTTGTAGGAAAGTACCGATTTGGTCGAGCTCAAAAACTGTAATGCTGCAGAGAAGTATAGACACTGAAGTACTATGACCCTGGTGAGGAGCATTGGTACTGTCGAGCTGTAGTACCATAATTCTGCAGAGAAGTATTTGCACTGCCCAGCTGAAGTATTGTAAAGTTGTAGAGAGGTTTTGTTACTGTCCAAATGAATTACTGTATTGCTGCAGAGAAGTTCTGCTAATGTCTAACTGAAGTATTTTAATGATGTTAACAAGTACCGGCACTGTCCAGCTGTAGTACTCTAATGCTACAGAGAAATACTGGTATTGGCCAACTAAATTATTTTAATTTGACAAGTATTGATACTGTAGTTTAATGCTGCAGAGAAGTATAGACACTGAAGTACTGTGGCGCTGTCGAGAAGTATTGATACTGTCGAGCTGAAGTACTTTAATTCTGCAGAGAAGTATTGGCACTGTCCAGCTGAAGTAGTGTACAGTTGTAGAGAGGTTTTGTTGCTCTCCAGCTAAAGTACTGTATTGCTGCAGAGAAGTGCTGCTAGTGTCTAACTAAAGTATTTTAATACAGCTGACAAGTACTCGTACTGTCCAGCTGGATTATTTTAATACTGTTGACAAGTACTGGTACTGTCAAGATTAAGTACTGTAATGCTACACAGAAGGACTGGTACTGGCGAGGTGAAGTATTTTAATACAGGTGATAAGTATTGGTACTGTCCAGCTTAAGTACTGTAATGCCACAGAGAAGTACAGGTACTGGCTAGCTGAAGTATTTTAATACTGTTGTCAAGTACTGGTACTGTCCAGCAGAAGTACTGTATTGCTGCAGAGAAGTTCTGCTAGTGTCGAACTGAAGTATTTTAATTCAGTTGTCAAGTACTGGTACTGTCCAGCTGAAGTACTATAATGCCTCAGAGAGGTATTGGTACTGTCCAGGTACAGTATTTTAATACTGATGACAAGTACTGGTACTGTCCAGCTTAAGTACTGTAATGCTACACAGAAGGACTGGTACTGGCGAGGGGAAGTATTTTAATACAGTTGACAAGTATTGGTACTGTCCAGCGTAAGTACTGTAATGCTACAGAGAAGTACTGATACTGGCTAGCTGAAGTATTTTACTTCCGTTGACAAGTACTGTTAACTTAAGAACTGCAATGCTTCTGAAAAGTACTGGTACTGGCTAGCTGAAGTATGTTAATACTGTCCAGCTGAAGTACTCTAATGCTACAGAGAAATACTGGTATTGGCCAGCTAAATTATTTTAATACTGTTGACAAGTATTGATACTGTAGTGTAATGCTGCAGAGAACTATAGACACTGCAGTACTGTAGCACTGTCGAGAAGTATTGGTACTGTCGAGCTGAAGTACTTTAATTCTGCAGAGAAGTATTGGCACTGTCCAGCTGAAGTAGTGTACAGTTGTAGAGAGGTTTTGTTGCTCTCCAGCTAAAGTACTGTATTGCTGCAGAGAAGTTCTGCTAGTGTCTAACTGAAGTATTTTAATACAGTTGACAAGTACTGGTACTGTCCAGCTGAAGTACTGTATTGCTGCAGAGAAGTTCTGCTAGTGTCTAACTGAAGTATTTTAATACAGTTGTCAAGTACTGGTACTGTCCAGCTGAAGTACTGTAATGCTACAGAGAAGTATTGGTACTGTCCAGGTTCAGTATTTTAATACTGATGACAAGTACTGGTACTGTCCAGCTTAAGTACTGTAATGCTACAAAGAAGCACTGGTACTGGCAAGGTGAAGTATTTTAATACAGTTGACAAGTATTGGTACTGTCCAGCTTAAGTACTGTAATGCTACAGAGAAGTACTGATACTGGTTAGCTGAAGTATTTTAATACTGTTGACAAGTACTGGTACTGTTAACTTAAGTACTGTAATGCCACAGAGAAGTACTGGTACTGGCTAACTGAAGTATTTTAATACCGTTGTCAAGTGATGGTACTGTCCAGCTGAAGTACTATAATGCTACACAGAAGGACTGGTACTGGTGAGGTGAAGTATTTTAATACAGGTGACAAGTATTGGTACTGTCCAGCTTAAGTACTGTAATGCTACAGAGAAGTACTGATACTGGTTAGCTGAAGTATTTTAATACTGTTGACAAGTACTGTCATGCCACAGAGAAGTACTGGTACTGGCTAACTGAAGTATTTTAATACAGTTGTCAAGTAATGGTACTGTCCAGCTGAAGTACTATAATGCTACACATAAGGACTGGTACTGGTGAGGTGAAGTATTTTAATACAGGTGACAAGTATTGGTAATGTCCAGCTTAAGTACTGTAATGCTACAGAGAATTACTGATACTGGCTAGCTGAAGTATTTTAATACCGTTGACAAGTACTGGTACTGTTAACTTAAGTACTATAATGCTACTGAGAAGAACTGGTACTGGCTAGCTGAAGTATATTTATACTGTTGACAAGTACTGGTACTGCCCAGCTTAAGTACTGTAATGCTACAGAGAAGTACTGGTACTGGCTAGCTGAAGTATTTTTATACTGTTCCCAAGAACTGGTACTGCCCATCTTAAGTACTGTAATGCTACAGAGAATTACTGGTACTGGCTAGCTGAAGTATTTTAATACTGTTGTCAAGCACTGGTACTGTCCAGCTAATGTACTTTAATGCTACAGAGAGGGACTGGTACTGGCGAGGGGAAGTATTTTAATACAGTTGACAAGTATTGGTACTGTCCAGCGTAAGTACTGTAATGCTACAGAGAAGTACTGATACTGGCTAGCTGAAGTATTTTACTTCCGTTGACAAGTACTGTTAACTTAAGTACTGCAATGCTACTGAGAAGTACTGGTACTGGCTAGCTGAAGTATGTTAATACTGTCCAGCTGAAGTACTCTAATGCTACAGAGAAATACTGGTATTGGCCAGCTAAATTATTTTAATACTGTTGACAAGTATTGATACTGTAGTGTAATGCTGCAGAGAACTATAGACACTGAAGTACTGTAGCACTGTCGAGAAGTATTGGTACTGTCGAGCTGAAGTAGTGTACAGTTGTAGAGAGGTTTTGTTGCTCTCCAGTTAAAGTACTGTATTCCTGCAGAGAAGTTCTGCTAGTGTCTGACTGAAGTATTTTAATACAGTTGACAAGTACTGGTACTGTCCAGCTGAAGTACTATAATGCCTCAGAGAAGTATTGGTACTGTCCAGGTACAGTATTTTAATACTGTTGACAAGTACTGGTACTGTCCAGATTAAGTACTGTAATGCTACACAGAAGGACTGATACTGGCTAGCTGAGGTATTTTAATACCGTTGACAAGTACTGGTACTGTTAACTTAAGTACTGTAATGCTACAGAGAAGTACTGGTACTGGCTAGCTGAAGTATTTTAATACTGTTGTTAAGTACTGGTACTGTCCAGCTGAAGTACTGTATTGCTGCAGAGAAGTTCTGCTAGTGTCTAACTGAAGTATTTTAATACAGTTGTCAAGTAATGGTACTGTCCAGCTGAAGTACTATAATGCTACACAGAAGGACTGGTACTGGTGAGGTGAAGTATTTTATTACAGGTGACAAGTATTGGTAATGTCCAGCTTAAGTACTGTAATGCTACAGAGAATTACTGATACTGGCTAGCTGAAGTATTTTAATACCGTTGACAAGTACTGGTACTGTTAACTTAAGTACTGTAATGCTACAGAGAAGTACTGGTACTGGCTAGCTGAAGTATTTTAATACTGTTGTTAAGTACTGGTACTGTCCAGCTGAAGTACTGTATTGCTGCAGAGAAGTTCTGCTAGTGTCTAACTGAAGTATTTTAATACAGTTGTCAAGTAATGGTACTGTCCAGCTGAAGTACTGTAATGCTACACAGAAGGACTGGTACTGGCGAGGTGAAGTATTTTAATACAGTTGACAAGTATTGGTACTGTCCAGCTTAAGTACTGTAATGCTAAAGAGAAGTACTGATACTGGCTAGCTGAAGTATTTTAATTCTGTTGACAAGTACTGTTAACTTAAGTACTATAATTCTATTGAGAAGTACTGGTACTGGCTAGCTGAAGTATGTGAATACTGTCGAGCTTAAGTACTGTAATGCTACACAGAAGGACTGGTACTGGCGAGGTGAAGTATTTTAATACAGTTGACATGTATTGGTACTGTCCAGCTTAAGTACTGTAATGCTACAGAGAAGTACTGATACTGGCTAGCTGAAGTATTTTAATACTGTTGACAAGTACTGGTACTGTTAACTTAAGTACTGTAATGCTACCGAGAAGTACTGGTACTGGCTAGCTGAAGTATTTTTTATACTGTTCACAAGAACTGGTACTGCCCATCTTAAGTACTGTAATGCTACAGAGAATTACTGGTACTGGCTAGCTGAAGTATTTTAATACTGTTGCAAGCACTGGTACTGTCCAGCTAATGTACTATAATGCTACAGAGAAGTACTGGTACTGTGAAGTACTGATACTGGCTAGCTGTAGTATTTTAATGCCGTTGACAAGTACTGTTAACTTAAGTACTATAATTCTAATGAAAAGTACTGGTACTGGCTAGCTGAAGTATGTTAATACTGTCGAGCTTAAGTACTGTAATGCTACACAGAAGGACTGGTACTGCCGAGGTGAAGTATTTTAATACAGTTGACAAGTATTGGTACTGTCCAGCTTAAGTACTGGCATGCTACAGAGAAGTACTTATACTGGCTAGCTGAAGTATTTTAATACTGTTGACAAGTATTGGTACTGTTAACTTAAGTACTATAATGCTACTGAGAAGAACTGGTACTGGCTAGCTGAAGTATATTTATACTGTTGACAAGTACTGGTACTGCCCAGCTTAAGTACTGTAATGCTACAGAGAAGTACTGGTACTGGCTAGCTGAAGTATTTTAATACTGTTGTCAAGTACTGGTACTGTCCAGCTGATATACTATAATGCTACAGAGAAGTACTGGTACTGTCCAGGTGCAGTATTTTAATACTATTGACAAGTACTGGTACTGTCCAGCTTAAGCACTGTAATGCTAGAGAGAAGTACTGGCACTGTCCAGCTGAAGTACTGTAATGCTACAGAGAAATACTGGTATTGGCCAGCTAAAGTATTTTGATACTGTTGACAAGTATTGATACTGTACAGCTGACGTAGTGTAATGCTGCAGAGAAGTATAGACACTGAAGTACTGTGACACTGGTACTGTTGCTGGTACTGACGCTGGTACTGTGACGCCGGTACTGTTGAGGTGAAGTACTTTAATGCAGAGAAGTATTGGCACTGTCTAGCTGAAGTAGTGTACAGTTGTACAGAGGTTTTGTTACTGTCCAGCGAAAGTACTGTATTGCTGCAGAGAAGTTCTGCTAGTGTCTAACTGAAGTATTTTAATACTGTTGTCAAGCACTGGTATTGTCCAGCTGAAGTACTATAATGCTACAGAGAAGTACTGGTACTGTCCAGGTACAGTATTTTAATACTGTTGACAAGTACTGGTACTGTCCAGCTCAAGTACTGCGATGCTAAAGAGAAGTACTGGTACTGGCTAGCTGATGTTTTTTAATACAGTTGACAAGTACTAGTACTGTTCAGCTCAAGTACTGGAATGCTACAGAGATGTACTGGTACTGGCTATCTGAAGTATTTTAATACAGTTGGCAAGTACTGGTACTGTTCAGCTTAAGTACTGTAATGGTACAGAGAAGTACTGGTACTGGCTAGCTGAAGTATTTCAATATCGTTGACAAGTACTGGTACTGTTCAGCTAATGTACTGCGATGCTACAGAGAAGTACTGGTACTGGCAAGCTGAAGTATTTTAATACTGTTGACAAGTACTGGTACTGTACAGCTTATGTACTGTAATGCTACTGAGATGTACTGGCTAGCTGAAGTATTTCAATACCGTTGACAAGTACTGGTACTGTTTAGCTTAAGTACTGTATTGGTACAGAGAAGTACTGGTACTGGCTAGCTGAAGTATTTCAATACCCTTGACAAGTACTGGTACTGTACAACGTATGTACTGCGATGCTACAGAGAAGTACTGGTACTGGCTAGCTGAAGTATATCAATACCATTGACAAGTACTGGTACTGTACAGCTCAAGTACTGTGATGCTACAGAGATGTACTGGTACTGGCTAGCTGAAGTATTTCAATACCATTGACAAGTACTGGTACTGTACAGCTCAAGTACTGTAATGCTACTGAGATGTACTGGCTAGATGAAGTATTTCAATACCGTTGAGAAGTAGTGGTACTGTTCAGCTTAAGTAATGTAATGGTACAGAGAAGTACTGGTACTGGCTAGCTGAAGTATTTCATTACCGTTGACAAGTACTGGTACTGTACAACTTATGTACTGCAATGCTACAGAGAAGTACTGGTACTGGCTAGCTGAAGTATTTTAATACAGTTCACAAGTACTGGTACTGTTTAGCTCACGTACTGTGATGCTACAGAGATGTACTAGTACTGGCTAGCTGAAGTAGTTTAATACCGTTGACAAGTACTGGTACTGTTCAGCTCAAGTACTGTGATGCTACAGAGATGTACTGGTACTGGCTAGCTGAAGTATTTTAATACAGTTCACACGTGCTGGTACTGTTTAGCTCAAGTACTGTGATGCTACAGAGATGTACTGGCTAGCTGAAGTATTTTAATACAGTTGACAAGTACTGGTACTGTACAGCTTATGTACTGTAATGCTACTGAGATGTACTGGCTAGCTGGAGTATTTCAATACCGTTGACAAGTACTGGTACTGTTCAGCTTAAGTACTGCGATGCTACAGAGAAGTACTGGTACTGGCAAGCTGAAGTATTTTAATACTGTTGACAAGTACTGGTACTGTACAGCTTATGTACTGTAATGGTACTGAGATGTACTGGCTAGCTGAAGTATTTCAATACCGTTGACAAGTACTGGTACTGTTCAGCTTACGTACTGTATTGGTACAGAGAAGTACTGGTACTGGCTAGCTGAAGTATTTTAATACTGTTGTCAAGTACTGGTACTGTCCAGCTGATATACTATAATGCTACAGAGAAGTACTGGTACTGTCCAGGTGCAGTATTTTAATACTATTGACAAGTACTGGTACTGTCCAGCTTAAGCACTGTAATGCTAGAGAGAAGTACTGGCACTGTCCAGCTGAAGTACTGTAATGCTACAGAGAAATACTGGTATTGGCCAGCTAAAGTATTTTGATACTGTTGACAAGTATTGATACTGTACAGCTGACGTAGTGTAATGCTGCAGAGAAGTATAGACACTGAAGTACTGTGACACTGGTACTGTTGCTGGTACTGACGCTGGTACTGTGACGCCGGTACTGTTGAGGTGAAGTACTTTAATGCAGAGAAGTATTGGCACTGTCTAGCTGAAGTAGTGTACAGTTGTACAGAGGTTTTGTTACTGTCCAGCGAAAGTACTGTATTGCTGCAGAGAAGTTCTGCTAGTGTCTAACTGAAGTATTTTAATACTGTTGTCAAGCACTGGTATTGTCCAGCTGAAGTACTATAATGCTACAGAGAAGTACTGGTACTGTCCAGGTACAGTATTTTAATACTGTTGACAAGTACTGGTACTGTCCAGCTCAAGTACTGCGATGCTAAAGAGAAGTACTGGTACTGGCTAGCTGATGTTTTTTAATACAGTTGACAAGTACTAGTACTGTTCAGCTCAAGTACTGGAATGCTACAGAGATGTACTGGTACTGGCTATCTGAAGTATTTTAATACAGTTGGCAAGTACTGGTACTGTTCAGCTTAAGTACTGTAATGGTACAGAGAAGTACTGGTACTGGCTAGCTGAAGTATTTCAATATCGTTGACAAGTACTGGTACTGTTCAGCTAATGTACTGCGATGCTACAGAGAAGTACTGGTACTGGCAAGCTGAAGTATTTTAATACTGTTGACAAGTACTGGTACTGTACAGCTTATGTACTGTAATGCTACTGAGATGTACTGGCTAGCTGAAGTATTTCAATACCGTTGACAAGTACTGGTACTGTTTAGCTTAAGTACTGTATTGGTACAGAGAAGTACTGGTACTGGCTAGCTGAAGTATTTCAATACCCTTGACAAGTACTGGTACTGTACAACGTATGTACTGCGATGCTACAGAGAAGTACTGGTACTGGCTAGCTGAAGTATATCAATACCATTGACAAGTACTGGTACTGTACAGCTCAAGTACTGTGATGCTACAGAGATGTACTGGTACTGGCTAGCTGAAGTATTTCAATACCATTGACAAGTACTGGTACTGTACAGCTCAAGTACTGTAATGCTACTGAGATGTACTGGCTAGATGAAGTATTTCAATACCGTTGAGAAGTAGTGGTACTGTTCAGCTTAAGTAATGTAATGGTACAGAGAAGTACTGGTACTGGCTAGCTGAAGTATTTCATTACCGTTGACAAGTACTGGTACTGTACAACTTATGTACTGCAATGCTACAGAGAAGTACTGGTACTGGCTAGCTGAAGTATTTTAATACAGTTCACAAGTACTGGTACTGTTTAGCTCACGTACTGTGATGCTACAGAGATGTACTAGTACTGGCTAGCTGAAGTAGTTTAATACCGTTGACAAGTACTGGTACTGTTCAGCTCAAGTACTGTGATGCTACAGAGATGTACTGGTACTGGCTAGCTGAAGTATTTTAATACAGTTCACACGTGCTGGTACTGTTTAGCTCAAGTACTGTGATGCTACAGAGATGTACTGGCTAGCTGAAGTATTTTAATACAGTTGACAAGTACTGGTACTGTACAGCTTATGTACTGTAATGCTACTGAGATGTACTGGCTAGCTGGAGTATTTCAATACCGTTGACAAGTACTGGTACTGTTCAGCTTAAGTACTGCGATGCTACAGAGAAGTACTGGTACTGGCAAGCTGAAGTATTTTAATACTGTTGACAAGTACTGGTACTGTACAGCTTATGTACTGTAATGGTACTGAGATGTACTGGCTAGCTGAAGTATTTCAATACCGTTGACAAGTACTGGTACTGTTCAGCTTACGTACTGTATTGGTACAGAGAAGTACTAGTACTGGCTAGCTGAAGTATTTCAATACCGTTGACAAGTACTGGTACTGTACAACATATGTACTGCGATGCTACAGAGAAGTATTGGTACTGGCTAGCTGAAGTATATCAATACCATTGACAAGTACTGGTACTGTACAGCTCAAGTACTGTAATGCTACTGAGATGTACTGGCTAGCTGAAGTATTTCAATACCGTTGAGAAGTAGTGGTACTGTACAGCTTATGTACTGCAATGCTACAGAGAAGTACTGGTACTGGCTAGCTGAAGTATTTTAATGCAGTTCAAAAGTACTGGTACTGTTTAGCTCACGTACTGTGATGCTACAGAGATGTACTGGTACTGGCTAGCTGAAGTATTTCAATACCGTTGACACGTACTGGTACTGTACAGCTTATGTACTGCAATGCCACAGAGATGTACTGGTACTGGCTAGCTGAAGTATTTTAATGCAGTTCAAAAGTACTGGTACTGTTTAGCTCACGTACTGTGATGCTACAGAGATGTACTAGTACTGGCTAGCTGAAGTATTTTAATACCGTTGACAAGTACTGGCACTGTACAGCTTATGTACTGCAATGCTACAGAGAAGTACTGGTACAGGGTAGCTGAAGTATTTTAATACAGTTCCGGTGCTGGTACTGTACAGTTTATGTACTGCAATGCTACAGAGAAGTACTGGTACAGGGTAGCTGAAGTATTTCAATACCGTTGACAAGTGCTGGTACTGTACAGCTCAAGTACTGCGATGCTACAGAGAAGTACTGGTACTGGCAAGCTGAAGTATTTTAATACTGTTGACAAGTGCTGGTACTGTACAGCTCAAGTACTGTGATGCTACAGAGATGTACTGGTGCTGTCCAGCTGGATTATGTTAATGCTGTGTGTTGACCGGTACTGGTACTGGTTCTGTACAACGTATGTACTGCGATGCTACAGAGAAGTACTGGTACTGGCTAGCTGAAGCATATCAATACCATTGACAAGTACTGGTACTGTACAGCTCAAGTACTGTGATGCTACAGAGATGTACTGGTACTGGCTAGCTGAAGTATTTCAATACCATTGACAAGTACTGGTACTGTACAGCTCAAGTACTGTAATGCTACTGAGATGTACTAGCTAGATGAAGTATTTCAATACCGTTGAGAAGTAGTGGTACTGTTCAGCTTAAGTAATGTAATGGTACAGAGAAGTACTGGTACTGGCTAGCTGAAGTATTTCATTACCGTTGACAAGTACTGGTACTGTACAACTTATGTACTGCGATGCTACAGAGAAGTACTGGTACTGGCTAGCTGAAGTATTTCAATACCGTTGACACGTACTGGTACTGTACAGCTTATGTACTGCAATGCTACAGAGAAGTACTGGTACTGGCTAGCTGAAGTATTTTAATACAGTTCACAAGTACTGGTACTGTTTAGCTCACGTACTGTGATGCTACAGAGATGTACTAGTACTGGCTAGCTGAAGTAGTTTAATACCGTTGACAAGTACTGGTACTGTTCAGCTCAAGTACTGTGATGCTACAGAGATGTACTGGTACTGGCTAGCTGAAGTATTTTAATACAGTTCACAAGTGCTGGTACTGTTTAGCTCAAGTACTGTGATGCTACAGAGATGTACTGGCTAGCTGAAGTATTTTAATACAGTTGACAAGTACTGGTACTGTACAGCTTATGTACTGTAATGCTACTGAGATGTACTGGCAAGCTGAAGTATTTTAATACTGTTGACAAGTACTGGTACTGTACAGCTTATGTACTGTAATGGTACTGAGATGTACTGGCTAGCTGAAGTATTTCAATACCGTTGACAAGTACTGGTACTGTTCAGCTTAAGTACTGTATTGGTACAGAGAAATACTGGTACTGGCTAGCTGAAGTATTTCAATACCGTTGACAAGTACTGGCACTGTACAACATATGTACTGCGATGCTACAGAGAAGTATTGGTACTGGCTAGCTGAAGTATATCAATACCATTGACAAGTACTGGTACTGTACAGCTCAAGTACTGTAATGCTACTGAGATGTACTGGCTAGCTGAAGTATTTCAATACCGTTGAGAAGTAGTGGTACTGTACAGCTTATGTACTGCAATGCTACAGAGAAGTACTGGTACTGGCTAGCTGAAGTATTTTAATGCAGTTCAAAAGTACTGGTACTGTTTAGCTCACGTACTGTGATGCTACAGAGATGTACTGGTACTGGCTAGCTGAAGTATTTCAATACCGTTGACACGTACTGGTACTGTACAGCTTATGTACTGCAATGCTACAGAGATGTACTAGTACTGGCTAGCTGAAGTATTTCAATACCGTTGAGAAGTAGTGGTACTGTACAGCTTATGTACTGCAATGCTACAGAGAAGTACTGGTACTGGCTAGCTGAAGTGTTTTAATGCAGTTCAAAAGTACTGGTACTGTTTAGCTCACGTACTGTGATGCTACAGAGATGTACTGGTACTGGCTAGCTGAAGTATTTCAATACCGTTGACACGTACTGGTACTGTACAGCTTATGTACTGCAATGCTACAGAGATGTACTGGTACTGGCTAGCTGAAGTATTTTAATGCAGTTCAAAAGTACTGGTACTGTTTAGCTCACGTACTGCAAAGCTACAGAGAAGTACTGGTACAGGGTAGCTGAAGTATTTTAATACAGTTCACGTGCTGGTACTGTACAGATCAACTACTGTGATGCTACAGAGAAGTACTGGTACTGGCTAGCTGAAGTATTTTAATACAGTTCACGTGCTGGTACTGTACAGCTTATGTACTGCAATGCTACAGAGAAGTACTGGTACTGGCTAGCTGAAGTATTTTAATGCAGTTCAAAAGTACTGGTACTGTTCAGCTCACGTACTGTGATGCTACAGAGATGTACTAGTACTGGCTAGCTGAAGTATTTCAATACCGTTGAGAAGTAGTGGTACTGTACAGCTTATGTACTGCAATGCTACAGAGAAGTACTGGTACTGGCTAGCTGAAGTATTTTAATGCAGTCCAAAAGTACTGGTACTGTTTAGCTCACGTACTGTGATGCTACAGAGATGTACTGGTACTGGCTAGCTGAAGTATTTCAATACCGTTGACACGTACTGGTACTGTACAGCTTATGTACTGCAATGCTACAGAGATGTACTAGTACTGGCTAGCTGAAGTATTTCAATACCGTTGAGAAGTAGTGGTACTGTACAGCTTATGTACTGCAATGCTACAGAGAAGTACTGGTACTGGCTAGCTGAAGTATTTTAATGCAGTTCAAAAGTACTGGTACTGTTTAGCTCACGTACTGTGATGCTACAGAGATGTACTGGTACTGGCTAGCTGAAGTATTTTAATACCGTTGACACGTACTGGTACTGTACAGCTTATGTACTGCAATGCTACAGAGATGTACTGGTACTGGCTAGCTGAAGTATTTCAATACCGTTGAGAAGTAGTGGTACTGTAAAGCTTATGTACTGCAATGCTACAGAGAAGTACTGGTACTGGCTAGCTGAAGTATTTTAATGCAGTTCAAAAGTACTGGTACTGTTTAGCTCACGTACTGCAATGCTACAGAGAAGTACTGGTACTGGCTAGCTGAAGTATTTTAATACAGTTCACGTGCTGGTACTGTAAAGCTCAAGTACTGCGATGCTACAGAGAAGTACTGGTACTGGCTAGCTGGAGTATTTTAATACAGTTCACGTGCTGGTACTGTTCAGCTCAAGTACTGTGATGGTACAGAGAAGTACTGGTACTGGCTAGCTGAAGTATTTCAATACCGTTGACACGTACTGGTACTGTACAGCTTATGTACTGCAATGCTACAGAGATGTACTGGTACTGGCTAGCTGAAGTATTTCAATACCGTTGAGAAGTAGTGGTACTGTACAGCTCAAGTACTGTAATGCTACTGAGATGTACTGGCTAGATGAAGTATTTCAATACCGTTGACACGTACTGGTACTGTACAGCTTATGTACTGCAATGCTACAGAGATGTACTGGTACTGGCTAGCTGAAGTATTTCAATACCATTGACAAGTACTGGTACTGTACAGCTCAAGTACTGTAATGCTACTGAGAAGTACTGGTGCTGTCCAGCTGGATTATGTTAATGCTGTGTGTTGACCGGTACTGGTACCCCCGGGTGCTGCCACCAGTATTTCCATCCGGTAGAGTCGTGGGTGGTGCCCCTCTTGGGCTGGGGGGGGGGGGGGGTGCTCTTGTTTTTCTCCCCTCTCCGTACCCCCCACCGCCCCCAGTTGTATCTTGTGAATGGTGGTCGGTCCCTGGCTTGTCCTGCTCAGTATTCATGACTCGTCCTCGGGTGTGGGGGGGGGGGGGGGGGGGGCTGGGGGGGCACGTGGACCGGGCAGCGGGGGTGGAGGGAGCCTCACTCGCCCCTCCCCTCCGTACCCCATATATTTCTCAATGATGAGTATTAATATTCTGTACAGGTCCCTGTTTGACGTCAGCCCCCACCCCCTCACCCCCACCCACCGCCCAATCAGACCGCGCCCTGTCCCCCCTCCCCCCGGGGGTCACGTGCTCGCCGGGGCTGGGGGCGGACCCAGTACCTGCAGATTTCATTCATAAATCCTGGGCTTTTAAATCAAAACCCAGGAGCGGCGATCGGAGCCCCCGGAGCTGACCCCCCGCCCCCCGGGAGCGGAGACAGCAGCCCCATCCTGGAGCCGGCCCCCCCGGGAGCGGCCATCGGAGCCCGACCCCCCCTCCCCCCGGGACCGGCAGCAGAGGGGGCTACACACGGTGAGTGCGAGGCGCCTGCACCCCCCCCACCCCCGGACATCAGGGAAGGATGTGCAACCCATGGGGGATCCCTGCCCTCCCATCCCACACCCCCCCTCCCCGTGCCACTACAGCCTAGCATCACCCCCCTCCCCCCAATACACACACACACACCGCCTGGCATCCCTCCTCGCTGCTTGCAGCCTCCAAATAGCTTGGCACCCCGCCTGCCCCCTCTCCCCACATGCCCTCTCTAAAGCCTTGCACCCGCCCCACAGGCTGGCATCCACATCCTGGCACCCCATCACACTACCTGGCATCCCCCCAACACACGCCCTCTCTCACCGCTAGAGCGTAGCAGCCCTCCCGACAGCCTGGCACCCCGCCCCGCAGGCTGGCATCTCCCCTAATAGCCAGACAACTCTCGCCACAGTCCTCCACTCCGTCACACAGACTGGCATCACCTCACAGAGCCCTGCACACGGACCCTCAACCTGGCATCACCTCACAGAGCCCTGCACACTGGTCCTCAGCCTGGCATCACCTCACAGAGCCCTGCACACTGGCCCCCAGCCTGGCATCACTTCACAGAGCCCTGCACACTGGCCCCCAGCCTGGCATCACTTCACAGAGACCTGCACACTGACCCTCAGCCTGGCATCGCCTCACAGAGCCCTGCACACTGGCCCTCAGCCTGGCATCACCTCACAGAGCCCTGCACACTGGCCCTCAGACTGGCATCGCTTCCAACAGCCCTGCACACTGCTGTACAACCTGGCATCGCTTCTCGGAGCCTGCACACTGCCCCACAGCCTGGCATCTGTCCCCGCATCCCGCCACCGAGCCTGGCACTCCTCCCCGCAGCCCAGTATCCAGCGTCGCTAACAGCCTCCTTGTGTTTGCTGACGTCTATCTCTAGCCTGGCACCCTTCTCTACAACCTGCTGGCACCCCTCCCTACAGCCTGGCACTCCTCACCCGAGCCTGGTACCCCCTCCCCCTTCAAACCCAGAGCTCTCCTTGCAGCCCAGGGCTCCCCACAACCTAGGAAATTCCCCCCACAGCCAGGCGCCCCTATTCCAAAGACGTCACCCCCACCCCCCATAAAACATAATATCCATCTTGTTCACGTCCAAGACTGCCCCCCCCCCTCCCCAGACCCCTCCGGACATCTTGATTTTTCCCTTAAGCAAATGTCCCTCCCCAAAAGATTGGCAACTTCCCCACCTTACAGCTCTGCGTCTCCCTAACACATGCTGGCACTCTCGCTTACAGCCCAGTGCCCCTCCCTTCATCCTGCCTGGCACCCCTACCTTCACTCTGACTGGCACCCCTGCCTCCACTCTACCTGGCACTCCTGCCTTCATCCTGCGTAGCACCCCTGCCTTAACTCTGCCTGGCACCCCTCCCTCCACTCTGCCTGGCACCCCTCCCTCCACTCTGCCTGGCACCCCTGCCTTCACCCTGCCTGGCACCCCTGCCTTAATTCTGCCTGGCACCCCTGCCTTCACTCTGCCTGGCACCCCTCTCTTCACTCTGCCTGGCACCCCTGCCTTCATTCTGCCTGGCACCCCTGCCTTCACTCTGCCTGGCACCACTGCCTTCACTCTGCCTGGCACCCCTGCCTCCACTCTGCCTGGCACCCCTCTCTCCACTCAGCCTGGCACCCCTGCCTCCACTCTGCCTGGCACCCCTCTCTCCACTCTGCCTGGCACCCCTGCCTTCACTCTGCCTGGCACCCTTGCCTTCACCCTGCCTGTCACCCCTCTCTCCACTCTGCCTGGCACCCTTGCCTTCACTCAGCCTGGCACCCCTGCTTGGCACCCTTGCCTTCACCCTGCCTGGCACCCTCGCCTTCACCCTGCCTGGCACCCCTGCCTCCACTCTGCCTGGCACCCCTCTCTTCACTCAGCCTGGCACCCCTCTCTTCACTCTGCCTAGCACCCTTGCCTTCACCCTGCCTGGCACCTCTGCCTTCCCTCTGCCTGGCACCCTTGCCTCCACTCTTCCTGGCACCCCTCTCGTCACCCTGCCTAGCACCCCTGCCTTCACCCTGCCTGGCACCCCTGCCTTCACTCTGCCTGGCACCCTTGCCTTCACCCTGCCTGGCACTCCTGCCTCCACTCTGCCTGGCACCCTTGCCTTCACTCTGCCTGGCACCCCTCTCTTCACCGTGCCTTGCACCCCTGCCTTCACTCTACCTGGCACCCCTGCCTTCACCCTGCCTGGCACCCCTGCCTTCACCCTGCCTGGCAACCATGCCTCCACCCTGCCTGACACCCATGCCTACACTCTGCCTGGCACCCATGCCCTCACTCTGCCTGGCACCCACGCCTTCACCTGTCTGGCACCCTTACCCTCACTCTGCCTGGCACCCATGCCCTCACTCTGCCTGGCACCCCTCTCTTCACTCTGCCTGGCACCCTTGCCTCCACTCTGCCTGGCTACCTTGCCTTCACCCTGCCTGGCACCCATGCCTCCAATCTGCCGGGAGCCCCTCCCCCCACTCTGCCTGGCACCCCTGTCTTCACCCTGCCTGGCACCCCTTCCTTTACCCTACTTGGTTTGCTTCGTTGTCTGCTATGACAAAATGTTGCTGGGGGTCGGAGGGCACAATCTGGTATTGCATAGCAGGCATATGATACTGCAGGGGGCAGGGCTGGGGGGTGCCTAGGCTGCTGTTCAATATAAGATTCTTCTGCAAGCAACCGTGCCAGTGAGTGACCTGTGAGAGATGCCAGTGAGGGCCTGGCACCCCTGCCTTCACTCTGCCTGGCACCCCTGCCTTCACCCTGCCTGGCACCCCTGCCTTCACTCTGCCTGGCACTCTTGCCTTCACTCTGCCTGGAGCCCCTCCCTCCACTCTGCCTGGCACCCATGCCTCCACTCTGCCTGACACCACTCTCTACTCTTCCTGGCACCCTTGCCTTCACTCTGCCTGGTACCTCTCTGTTCACTCTGCCTGGCAACCATTCCTCCACCCTGCCTGGCACCCCTCTCTTCACTCTGCCTGGCACTCTTGCCTTCACTCTCCCTGGCACCCCATCTCTTCACTCTGCCGGTTCCCCTCTGTTCACTCTGCCTGGCACCCCTGCCCAGCACCCCTCCCTCCACTCTGCCTGGCAACCTGCCCGGCACCCCTGCCTGGCACCCCTTCCATCACTCTGCCAGGAGCCCCTCCCCCCACTCTGCCTGGCACTCATGCCTGCACTCTGCCTGGCACCCTCCCCCACTCTGCCTGGAGCCCCCCCCCCCCACTCTGCCTGGCACCCATGCCTCCACTCTGCCTGGAGCTCCCCCCCCCCCACTCTGCCTGGCACCCATGCCTCCATTATGCCTGTAAATGAACTGTGCAAATATTTCAGAATATATCAGAATTAGGATAGCACAAATGAAGCACTTATTTTTTGGTAATTATGAAGTGTGGTTGCAACAAAAATTTTAATAGCAGCAAAACAAATTAATACACTTAGTGATGCGAATTTCCACACATTGTTTGTGCACATCTGATGGTCATTTCAATTGAAAATGCGTTGTCTCTAATGGCAGTGCGCTACCACACCTTGCATACTCCACGCTACTCAACTCCATGCTAGTCCCCTCTACAACAGTCTAGTCCACAACACTTTACTCCCCTCTACGTCATTCTATGCCACTTCACTCTACTCCACGCCACTCTACACTACTCCAAGCCACGCCACTCCGCTATACTCTACTGTATGAAAATCTACTTCTCTCACCTCTACAATTCACTACTCCACTCTACACCACTCCACTCTACTCCATCCCATCCCACGGCACTCTAAGACACTCCACTCTGACACTCCACTCTGACACTCCACTCTGACACTCTACTCTGACACTCTACTCTGACACTCTACTCTGACACTCCACTCTGACACTCCACTCTGACACTCTACTCTGACACTCCACTCTGACACTCCACTCTGACACTCCACTCTGACACTCTACTCTGACACTCTACTCTGACACTCTACTCTGACACTCCACTCTGACACTCCACTCTGACACTCTACTCTGACACTCTACTCTATGACACTTTAGTTCATTCTACTCTATTTAACTCAACGCCACTTCACTCTACAAACCCCCATGCCATTTCACGCAATCCACTCAACTCTACTGCACTCCACTGTACGCCACTCTGCCACTCTACGCTACTCAATGTTATGCCACTCTACTCTGACACTTTACTCCACTCTACGCCACTCCACTCTGCTCCATTCTCCAGCAGTCAACTCTTCAACACTACTACATTCTGTGCTATGCCTCTCCACTCCATGCCGCTTTATCCCATTCAACTCTATGACACTTCACTCCACACCATTCCATTCTGCGACACCCCACCCCACTCCACTCTATACTACTACATAACACTTTACGCATCCCACTGTAGGGCACAACACACTACTCCACTTCATGCCACTCTACTCTACTCCACTCTATGTCACTTTTCTCCACTCAACACTACTGCAGTCTACGCCAATCCACTCTACACCTCTCCACTCTATGGCACTCTACTCCACTCCATGCCACTCTACTGTACGCCACTCTGCTCTACACCACTCCATGGTACTCCACTCTACTGTACTGTACGACACTCTATTACAATACACCGCTGCACTCTACTCTATGCCACTCCATTCTATCCCACCCTATGACACTCTAAGCCACTGTATGCCACTTCACTCCAGTACAATGTACTCCACTCTACGCCACTCCACGATTCTTCACTCCATGACACTCTACTCTATTCCACTCTAGTCAATTCTATGCCACACTACTATCCACTACTCCACGCTACTGAAGGAAGTGACCCGATTAGGGCCACCCAGGTCACTCACAACCACCTCTCAGCCTTCCAAACAAATGAAGAGTTGGTCAGACAGTAGAGAATACAAACCAAAGATATTTATTAGAGATACACTCGAATGGAGCCCGGTCTGATCAGCCTCCTTGGATTGCTGCAGAGGGACTGCCTCCAGTCAACATGGCAATGCATAAAGAACATTTCCAATACCTTTAGAGACACACCCAGACTGGAATTTTCCAGTTAGTAGCTGGTGAACAAAGGAGATACAGAGGATGAGCTGCAATTCCGGGACAGGGTACATGCTATCTTAGCGTAAAGGTTACTCTGCCCGTGCCAGCCGCTCTAAGGGTGAGAGCAGGCCTATCTAATGAGAAAAGTATGTAATGACAAACAGTCTATCCATTAGTGCAGCAAAACTCAACCTTGGAGAAATACAGAAAAAATAATGAGGTTGCTTTCTGCTGAGGCAGACAGAGTGAGACAGAAGTTAGTTTGATCATGGCTCAAAATGGCGGCTAAATACAAAATGGTGCAGCGAATGCTAACTCAAATTGTACAATGCAAAGAGAAATCGACTAAAACATTTTCTGTTCCAACATACCCTCCTTTTAGCATTCGCTAGCACATTTTTCTACTGTCTAAGAGCAAATAACTCCCTACATAACAGAAGGGCTACTAATACAAGCCAATACATGCATTATCAATATTCAAAAATGCCTTCATCTATTGACATTAGATCTTGTACATCCTGCATCATCATAGCCGTTGTCTTAGTGTTGGGTACTGGAATCTTTGGTTTGGGTGTTAGAGTCTTTACACAATGAGCACAACAAGCAGGGAGACAATGGATGCACAGGCAACAGGTGAAAATTATACCAGCATTTACAACTAGGAAAATAGGAATCTTCAAACCTCAGGACGCGAACAGGCCCCAGAACAATCCAGAGAGAGTCCAAGTACCATTCCTTTCATGGATGTCAGATGCGAGCCAGTGCAACTTCTGGATGGCAGCGTATAGAAGAGGGCCGTGGTCTGGGATGTATACACAACAGCTACTGCCAATGATGCGACAGGCCCCTCCCCAATCAGTAAGGATGATGTCTAACACCATACTGTTTTGTAAGGCAACAAACCTCGTAGCCTGGAGCTCAGCTGTAAGATTGGTTAAAATTCCAGCTATGGTATTAATGACCTCTTCTGCAACTCTTGTGAGCCAATGAATGTTAAGGCTATTGGACATAGGGCCGCAAAAGGGTAAAATACCCTTCATGGCATCTGTGAACTGTTGCAGAGTGGTGTCTGTCTGATCTAAATCTTTTGTTTTAATAAGCCTTCTGACTAGGGACAGGTAGGTGCTCCTACGTTGCAATCGATGGTCCTTATGGTAATTGGACGATGCTATATGCACTGGGGGAAGAAGGAAAAAGAGGTAGCATGTACCTGACCATCCCCTAGGAAGAAAAACATAAGCTTGAGACCCACAAACAAAATAAACATCATGTGGTGGGAATAAAGGCGGGCCACTAGTCGTACTCAACGTATATGTGTAATTTCAATTACTCTCTCCCACTTTTCCCTTCCCTATTCCCTGGACACAGAAACCAGCTGTTGTGTTGACTACTGACACCGGCATCGCTTTGTCCTTAGTAATATTGCGGGTTTGGAAGGATCGGAAATATTCAGTGTCATTGAACTCTTGGAAATCTAGCATTTCATTTCGAAGCCATGTTTCGTTCTTTACCTTCTCATATATATTCATACAAGCTGATGCGGACAATGTACCCGGGGTGCCTTGTCCTCCTGACCATGTGGAATTAAACCCTTGGTGGAAATGTATACATTACACCACTGTGGGAGAGTCAGCAGATGTCATATTCATGAAAGAGGAATGAAAGTGATAATGCACCATAGTAAACAGTTTAAATCACCCTTCACAACTTCCAAGATAGGATAATGGCATTGATAACAGAATATCACTCTTATGTGTAACTGAGGGGAGTAAACAACAGATCCAGCAATTAGTAGCATTAGACGTATCATTGGCCTGATGCAGAATTTGCAAAAATACATTGTTTACATATGTTTTTCGATGTTCTACTTTATGAGGGGCCAAAGTAACAAACATGTTAGGTGGGAACAGGCGTTGTACCAACCAGGGAATGTACTGGGTATTTCTCCTCAAGGAACTATGCTACTCCAAGTACTGTTATTAAGAAGATTACAACGGTCACTACAAACACTATTTTACTCTTTGTGGACCAACCGGACCAACGAGACCCATCCAGCTCTAAAAGCGGTGCTGCAAATGGCTGTTCCTCCTCAGAAATGGGTCGACCAAATGGATATATTATAATCAAAGAAAAGGAAATGCAATGGAGCGGATGACAAGAAAACAAAAAGGGGGCAAATGTTCCCAGTGTCCATCTGAGCCTCACTGGTAGAATCCTATTGTTCATCAAAGTTGGCGCTCTTGAGCACTGGCGGTGGAGCTGCTCAGTTCTAGCTCGGATCCATATCCCACGTTGCAGGGTAATGTACTTCCCTTCTGGGGGGCACACTCAGCTTACCCTGTCAATGTCCGAACAATGCATAAATGTCGCCTCTCCCTAAGTTACTGTTGCCTGACTTGTCAAGTCCATCCCTGCCAATCTGACTTTTCCTTTGGTGCACTGTTCCTCCGTCTGGGGCATAAATTGTAACTAACAACTCCAGGTACAGAGGGGTCAGGAAAAAGAGGGTCAGAAACAGAGGGGACAGGTGGAAGGAGACTCTGGAATTGCCTTAATCTCCCAGGGCACTGCTGCATTTAGGAGCTTGTCATTCTCAGCCTCATTTTGAATCCACGTGAGTTGGGTGTCCGAAAAGGGAATGAATCATGGGACTTTCTCACACTCAGAGTCCCTGTTGCCCTCACGGACCCACTGATCGAAGGGTAAATGGAAAGGCACTTTGCGGCAGTGCTGGCAATGAATCCAATTCTTTCGGCCTATGACCTTCACAGCGGTGCAGGGACAAGGAGCTCCTGGACTGGGCCCTTCCACCTCGGCTCTAGGCTCCGTTGTCTCTGAAAGTTGTGTGCAAGTGCGAAATATCCAGCCTGAATGTCATGTCCTGGCTCCTCGGATACTGGTGCGAGCGAGTCCTGGATCTGTTGGTGAATAGAGGGCAGACTTTTTGTTAACTCATACAAATAGTCCACTAACAGAGGATATTCAATTTCAGAGAACCTACAAGGATGCGGTACGCCCCAGACATTTGCCGGGAGCCCAAACACCACCTTGTAGGGTGGCAGACCTGTCCTAGAGTGCGCCGTAGCTCTTGTAGACAAAAGAGCTAATGGTAAAGCATCTGGCCACTGCAACCCTGTATAAAGAAAACTGGTCCTTGACTATAGTTTAAGTAAGCACTTGAGTGAATTTCATTTGTTTTTCATTTATGCAGTTCAATTCGCATATATTGATTCAATCAAAAACAATGGGAGAGATATATTCAGTTATAAACAAAAACCCAAAAATTTGACACAAAAGATTTCAGGAAAACCCAAGAATTGCAATTGCAATCAAAGTATAACCACACTATGTATATTCGTTATATCAAAAATTCAAATATTTATTTACAGTTATATAAAACAGTTGTCTAAACGGCGCAATAGACTATCAAGAGTATAGTCAGTGAGGAAGGGAAAGGGGTGCTCAAGTGAAAAGGAAATTTGAAGGAAAAGAGACAAAGTTGATAAACAATTGTATTATTTACACAGAACAAAGCGGGATAGCCTCCGCTGTCTTATATGCCTGTCCCCTATGGTTGTTAATTGGGGGATATGGGGGAATGGACACTGGGAGGGATACAGGCAGGTCAATGGGTTCTTATATGCCTGTCCCCTATGGTTGTTAATTGGGGGATATGGGGGAATGGACACTGGGAGGGATACAGGCAGGTCAATGGGTTCTTATATGCCTGTCCCCTATGGTTGTTAATTGGGGGATATGGGGGAATGGACACTGGGAGGGATACAGGCAGGTCAATGGGTTCTTATATGCCTGTCCCCAACTTTGTCACAGCGGAGGCTGTCCCGCTTTGTTCTGTGTAAATAAATATTTGAATTTTTGATATATAACGAATATACATAGTGTGGTTATACTTTGATTGCAATTGCAATTCTTGGGTTTTCCCAAATCTTTTGTGTCAAACCTTTTGGTTTTTGTTTATAACTGAATATATCTCTCCCATTGTTTTTGATTGAATCAATATATGCGAATTGAACTGCATAAATGAAAAACAAATGAAATTCACTCAAGTGCTTACTTAAACTATAGTCAAGGACCAGTTTTCTTTATACAACTCATACCCAGGTCCTTTGATTCTGTGGGTGAACCCCATTGATTTAATGCACTGCAACCCTGTGCTCTCCTGAATCTTTGCCAATGTCAGTTTGAGAGTACCGTTGTACTTCTCAACCAAACCTGCTGACTGGGGGTGATTTGCAGCATGAAATTTCTGTTTGATATGTAGTCCCTCACACACTAATTGAATAGCTTTCGCATTGAAGTGACTTTCATTGTCACTTCAAATCAAACGAGGCAAGCTAAAGTGAGGAAAGAACTCCTTCAGGAGCTCCTCTGCAGTCGCTATGGCTGTGTTTTCTTTCGTGGGGTATGCCTCAACCCATTTACTGAATGCACAAACAACCACTAACACATATTTCAAATTATTGACTCAATCCATTTCTATATAATCTAGCTGGAGGATCTCAAAAGGAAAAGTGGGAAGTGGTGTAGGGATACCTTTTCCCGGATTATGCATCATACACACCATGCAGTATTTGACCAAATGGGCGGCAGTCTTTGGGATATTATCATTTTGCCATACAGGATCTAGCAATTTACAAATACCTTTTGCACTGATATGGGCTGGCCAGTGCCCCATAGTGACTACGGGAAGAACATATGCATATGATAACATCCATCTCTGTTTCCCTGACTTATCCGTCCAACACCCTTCCTCATCCAAACATGCTGGACCTTTCCTGCCATAATGCTAATTCCTCGATCGTTGCCTCACTCTGTATTTCTTTCACATTTTCCAGTGTATCCTCAAACATAGGGACCTTGGGCATCTACCTAGCGGGACCTGCTACAAACTTCTTTTTCATCTTTGTTCGCGCTGTCTCCTTAACTGTCTGGTCTGCGAATGCATTCCCCTTACCCACATTGTCAGTGGTTGTTGCCTTGTGGGCACTTCACTTTACTATTGCTAATTTCTTGGGGAGTGTCAAAGCCGACAAAAGCCTATTTATAGCGGGGCCATGTTGTATTTTCACCCCATGGGAAGTAAGAAATCCTCTCTCCTCCCAGAGCTGTCAAAAATTATGGACAACTCCAAATGTGTATTGACTGTCAGTATAGATATTGACAGCCAGTCCCTCACTCAACTCGCAGGCTCGAATAAGGGCAGCAAGCTCTGCAGCTTGGGCCGACTGATAGGGAACTCGTGACGTCTCAACTACCGTGTACATTGTTGTGATCGCGTATGCAGCAGTTGTAGTGCCATCCAGTAACTTAAAACAAGAGCATCGACATATAATTCCCCTTGGGAGTCAGATAAGGGAACATCAGTCAGGTCTACCCATCCCTTCGCCTCTTCCTCTAATCAAAAGATACAATCATTTATGTACATTTCCTCACTCTCGGAAGGGAGGGGTAGTAACGTTGCTGGGTGCAGAGTGGCACATCTTTTAATCGTGACATGTGGTGCAGAGAGTGTCAACTCATAACTGGTCAGACGTGCACTGGTGAGGTGTTGCGTCTTGGTCTTATTTAAAAGTGTATGCATAGCATGGGATACCATGATTGTGAGGTCAGTATCCACTACGAGCCCAGCCGATTGCCTTAGAGCGATGGCCACAGCTGCGACCGCTCCTGGGAGGGCTCTTGCAACAGGGCCAAGAAGAGCAGAAAAATAGGCGCACTGCCGTTGCTAACCTCCAAAGGCCTGTGTTAAAACAGAGAGCGCTCAACCGGCTGTCTTGTCTATGTACAGCACGAACAGCTTTGTGTAATCAGGCGTAACAAGCACAGGTGCAGGGCAAAGCACAACTTTTAATTGCTCTAAAGACTGCTGAAATTCAGGCATCCAGGGCAAGAGTTAATGCACACCTTTAGTGGTTAATGGCAGCAAAGGCTTTGTTAGTAACGAGTAGTTAGGGATCCATTGGCAACAGTAGGAGGTAATGCCAATAAAAGTGCGCACATCCCTCTGAGTTTTAGGGATAGGCATTTTAACAATGGTATTGATGCACTCAGGGGCCAACCTCCCGCTCGCCTTCGACAGTAGGTGACCTAAATAGGTGTGTTCCTGTCG
The DNA here is from genome assembly GCF_964263255.1 of Lissotriton vulgaris. NCBI lineage: Eukaryota > Metazoa > Chordata > Amphibia > Caudata > Salamandridae > Lissotriton > Lissotriton vulgaris. The sequence continues at coordinate 6,978,542 of NC_141700.1, forward strand.
ACAATATTGAAATTTGAAAAGTGACACTTTATGTCCGTGATGTGCGAAATGTAGCAGCAATTTTACCGTACTGTCTTTACAAAATTTTTCAGTGTCAGAAGCAATAAGAAGGTTATCCACATATAGAAACAACACATTACCTGAGGGAAGCATGCAGGAGTCCGGCAGGGCTTTCAAGGCTTGGCTTTATATACTAGGGCTCTCAGTTAGGCCCTGAGGAGCTCAACAGAATCTATAGACTCTGCCAGCGACTGTATAAACAAATAAATGCCTGCTGTGGGAACACTAAAACGCATTTTTCAGATCAATGACAGAAAAGAATTTGGCAGTAAAAGGAGTCATCGTCAGAAGGCAGTAATGTCAGGGACCACCGGAAACGGAAGAACTACAATCTTATTAACTTTGCGCAGATCAATCACAAAACGATAAACATTGGGATGATCATCAGGGGAGCCCGAAAATGCCCTCTTAAGGATGGGAAGAATAGGGCTATTACACACATTAGCAGTCGTCTCTTCAACAGCTCTTAACTGAATCAGGCCCTGTATAATCTGCAATAGAGCTCGCTCTCCTGCTTGTGGTATTTTATATTGGGGAATACTAGGCAAAATAGCATTGTCTTTAACTTTAATGGAAACTGAAGGTATCTGCAAGAGTTCTACATCCGTGTCAACCGTTGCCCACAATGTGACACCTTAAATTCAACTGGGAAGGATGCGTCTTTGGACAGACACTGCTTAGTGCTGACCACTTTCGGATCCATTGTCATGTAAACACCATCAGGGGAACAATAAATATTTGCATGTAACTTCTTTAATAAATCTAAACCCATCAAATGTTCCCGCAATTAGATGTCAACAAAAATGGCGAATCAACAGTAAAAGGACCTATAGTTACGGTAAGAGGTTTGGAAATGGGGCTCACAACCGGTACACCAGGAAAGCCTACTGAAACGTTATTATGGCCAGACAGAGCTGTGACCAGTGAACGAGGAACAGAGCTATTCATTGCACCTGTATCCACCAAAAATTCCTTAGGTGAGCCATGCAAATCTGCAGTAACGTATGGACCGCGTTGATCTACAGGTATCTGACCGGGTCCCTCACTCTGTCCCTGGCTGTCCTAGCTGTGAGACTTAGCTTCCTTTTGCCATGTTTTAAGGGAATCAAACATTGACTGCCTACTCCTTTTAGAAAACAATTTTTCCTACAGGAAATTAATAATCTGTTCATCAAAAGTGCCCGTCAACGGCCACTGCAACTCTGCATTGGCTCTTGTATATTTGTGCCATAACGTAATAAACACAATAGGGCCAAGGCAATGTTTTACGTACGTGTCGAAATTCGGAGTGCCTTCTGGAGGCATTGGCTGACTTTATTCCAATCGAGCATCAGTAGAACAACAATGACAGCCCACACAGAACAGCTTACTGAAGCAAGGCATTTTCAAGGAAAACATGTTCACTACTTATGCCCAATAGATATTTGCAAATATCTTCACCAAAATCGGTCCTCAGACCTCATCAAATTCAGATCAAAGTGGTACTATGTTCATGAAGAACTCAAACAAATTCAAGCGCTTTCCAAAACCGATCCTCAGACCGTACGAAACACAAACCAAAATAGTGACATAGCCACGAAGAACCAAAGCAAATTCACCTGCTGCACACAGGTCCAACAAGCTTATTCTTCATTGCCGACTCTTTGGACCAAGGAGTCAGATCCAAGGGTTTTGCCATTCAGGACCCCAGTCGGGATGAAGACTCGGCGAGGCACCGCCTCGGCAGACAGACGGGGCAGCTTCGAGGACCAGGCTCTATCATGAGGATCTCTGGTCAGCCCCTCCAACCTGACTCTACGACACAACACTCTACTTCACTTCATTCAACTCCACTTCATGACACTCCATGACCCTCCACGACACTCCATAGAACTCTACTCCACGACCTTCTATGACACTACGCCACTGCACAACACTCTACAGCACTTTGTTTTACTCTACAACACTTTACTAAATTCTACTCCACTTTACAACACTCTACTCCACTCTGTGCCATGACACTCTATGTCCCTCTACTCCACTCCATGTCCCTCTACTTCACTCTATGCCCCTCCGCTCTCCTGCACTCCACTCAATGCACTCTACGCCACTCCATATGTCGCTCTCCTCTAAGCCACAAACTTCTAGCCATGCTGAACGGCAGCCACCCTGGTGTACAACATGACTGAAACACATTGGCAAAGTCAATAGATCTTGCATAGGCGAGACCTAATGGCTTTGCCAGTGCTTGTTATTTGCTGCTTCCTTTCCTTCCTCTCCTTGTTATTGCTCTGCCCTGGAGCATAACCTCTTTACCATCCTTTTGATTGGATGGCATGTATTCTTACCATCCTTTTGATTGATTGGCGTATATTCCTACCATCCTTTTGATTGGATGGCGTGTATTCTTCCACTTCTTACAGTCAGGGAACTACTATTTTGGGTTTCAGTTGGGTGAGACCTATATTGCCAAATACATGACATTCTTAGAATGGGCGTGTGTTGACCCCTTACTCATGATTGGATGTCTTCCGAAGTTCCAAAGTGGACGGAAGGGGGGATGTGACGAGCACATTGCCAGGGTAGGGTCTTCAGGTTTTTTTGCCTCCTCAGAGAGGGAGCCCTCCCTCAATAGCGCCAACGCGTCCGCGCACCCTTTATGTTTTAATGTCTATTTCACTTCCCTTCTCCTCCTCCAATGTCTTTCCTCCCTGTTGTGTTGGTGGCTCAAGGGAGCTTTCCCGTCTCACAGTGTACTGATTGGATGATGTATCCTTCCACTGCTGATGTCAGAGACTGCTTTGAAGTAGCTGGAATGTTTTATTTTCTTTCCATGCACACCACCCCATCTCTTCCCCCAGTTCTCTCGCCCCTTTACCCAACGGCCTCTTTCCCCTACTGCTCACTTAGGTTCTTTCCCCAACATGCTACTGGCAGATGTCCCACTTAACATTTTTTTTACTATTGCAAGATGGCGGTGCTTAGATTCGCGTGCAGATGCTGAGAGCACCTAGGAATGTGTTTACTTTATTTACAAATCCCATTGAAAGGTGACTGTTTTGAAGGCACCTGCTTGCTACTTCTCTCTTGTCATCTTCGCCCCCACACTCTCTGTTTCCCTCAGAACCAGACCATCCTTTTACACAACAAACAAGCACTGGCGATTGCAACGAAGATAACAAACAAACACTGGCGAGTGCAACGAAGATAGCAAACAAGCACTGGCGAGTGCAACGAAAGTAACAAACAAGCACTGGCGAGTGCAACGAAGATAGCAAACAAGCACTAGCGAGTGCAACGAACAGTAAGAAAGAGACTGTAAGAGCAGTCAAGAACAGCAGAGTCGGACAATGGCTGACCCAGCTCCCGTGAGTACGTTTGGGGCCTCATTTCTGCGCCAACCAGAGCCCCTCACTCTTGAATATGGCGGGGGTATGGGTTTGCGATGGCAAGAGTAGATAGAAGATTTCACGGTCTACATGAAAGGGTTGAAAGTAACAAACGCCGAAGAGCAACTACTAGCTCTCAAGAACCTGGTCGGTAAAGAAGTTGGACAAATAATAAAAGAACTGCCCACTGAGTCTGCTGGTTCCTATGAGACAGTCTGTGAAGCACTCAACCGCAAGTTCCTACACAAAGGAACGTTGACTTTGAGCGGTACACATTTAATCTGGCCACACAAGAGAGAGGTGAACAAATGGGTGTGTTCGTCACACGCCTGAGACGGTTGGCAAGATACTGTGAGTTTGATCAATTTTCCACCGAAGATGCCCTTCGACTAAGAATCATAGAAGGCTGCATCTCAGAAACACTGAGACGTAAACTGATCAAGAAAAGCTACTCGCTAGAAGAGATTGAAGAAATGACAAGAGTAGAGGAGCAAGCCGATGAACATGCAAAAAAAATGGAAGCCGGGATCGGGGAGAAACGAGAACAAGCATTCAGGATGCAGTCTCGACAAGCGCATGGACGATCGCCACCTCAAGTGCGCTCCTCCAGATCAAAGAAACAACATCACCAGTCACACAATGGACGCAACAGCACAAGACACACCAAGAGACGATCCGAAAAACAACTGAAATGCTACAGTTCCCGCAGACGCATGCCCAGCACTAGGGCAACGATGCGGAAGTGTGGCCAAGACAATCACTTCGAAAGCATGTGTGGGACACTGCACATGAGCGATCAACGGGGGCAGCACCGGCAACATCATCACTCAGACAGTCGTCACCATGTCAGAGCAGTCTAGGATAGACAAGACTCGTCCACTGGGTCGTCACAATCCAGCGGCCACTCTTGCAGGACATATCAATCTCGACGGTCATCATTAAGAGAATCCAGATCCCTCTCACCCATCTCACAAGACCGAAACAAGTATATCTATTTTGTAGCTGACCCTGATCGGCTGAAGGAATATCCACGGTTGGACATCAGAGTTGGTTCTTATCCTACCAAGTTCTTGCTGGACAGTGGGGCATCGTTAAACTACCTACCAGTAGCGGAATATCAACGAATGAGGCCGCCTCCAAAACTGGTCAACGCCCATGTACAAGTGTATACGTGGATGTCGAAGAAACCACTAACGTGTCTTGGGAAGTTTTCAACCGATCTGTCATACAAAGATCGCAAGATACAAGCCTATGTACATGTCATCGAGGTGCCCGAGGCAGGCTGCCTTCTAAGTTTGGCCACAGAAGAATGACTGAAACTGATTGACATATTGTACAAAGTGGATGACAAACCAGACGTCATCCAAAAGTTCCCCAAGCTCTTCCAAGGCCTTGGAAAAATGAAGAACTGCCAAGTAAGACTGCACATCACTGAACAAATCACACTAGTGGCACAACACCACCAGAAAATCCCGTTTCCTACAAGAAGCCGTCGAGAAGGAGCTACAAGAGCTATTAGACAGACCCCCCAGGATATAGCGGCGTGGATTAGCAAATTTAGCGGCACAAAAATGGAAATTTAGCGGCACAAATATGGAAATTTAGCGGCAATTTTGCGGCATTTTATGTGGCCATTTTTCCTACAACAAACACAGATATCTTAGTTTTTTTAGTTATTTAACAACATGAAGCTATGTATATTTGGTTTCTTTACAATGTAGACACTTTGGGGCAGATTTACAAGCCCCTTGCGCTGCTTTTACACCGCCGTTGCGTCACTTTTGTGACGCAGCGGCGGCGCAAAAGATGCACCATGGTGCGGGGTATTTACTACGTGACGCATCTCCCAGATGCGTCACGTTGCAAAGCCCTGCGCCAGAAGAGGCGTACCATTGCAGGTCAGTTTGTGTCTTGCAATAGCCTTAGAGCTTGGTGCCACTGTACCTGCTGCACTAATGATAGCTATACCTATCGCCCCTTTTATTAGTAAGCACGTTAAATAGTACAGTGTATTTTGAACACGACCTGATATCCCACCGGATGCCCATTCGACAGACCTAACCACTATAGAAAGAGCAGTCAAAACCGCCAAGTGGTCACTTGTTAAACAGTAGCGAACTGCATGTTGGTACTTGTAGTTTCGTTGCAAAATGTCAGCCTGCAAATCGTCTCCGATTTAAAAGCGGGGACTGGTTGAAGTTGACACCCATGACATGGGGCCACTTGACGCCCGTGTTAAATTTCTCGCCTCTAGGATTTTTCCCATGGCTCACTCCCAGGGGGAAATGGTCTGCAATAGGTGAGCTCAACCCTCTGACTTCATCCCTTGTCCAGCGCGCCTCTGCAGATACCCCGTCCCGTGTGCGCCTCAGCTATCTCGGCTGAGTGGTTCTGTCTGTTTATCTTGAGGGACAGACATCTCTGCACGGCGCTCCGTCTCCAAGCCAGCGAATAGGGTGACCAACTGGCATTGGTGCAAATTCAGGACGGTGAGTGTAAAAATTCAGGACAAAGGGTCAAAATTCAGGACACAAATTCAGGACAGGAGCTCAAAATTCAGGACAAAACTTCAGGACAACAGGTACGTTTTACAGACACATCAGAGGTCGCGCAATAGTATATAAGTAAGCCCAGCCATTTCCAAACATATTCAACCGTTTGCAAACCTATCCATCATGTATCCTTCCATCTATCATTTCACTCATCCATCCCTTCATCCATCCCCTCATCCATCCTTTCACTCATCTCCATTATCCATCCACCCTTTCACCCTATCCATCTGTACACTTATCCATCCACTCTTCATCCCATCCATCCATTCACTCATCCATTCAACCATTTACCCTTTTACCAATCCAGCCATCCTTTCACTTACTAATCCTTCCACCCATCCACTATTTTAGTCATCCATCCATCCTCCCTTTCTCTCTCCATCGACCCTTTCACTTAGCCATCCATCCTTTCACCCACCCATCATCCATCCATCCATCCATCCATCCATCCATCCATCTGTCCTTCCCCTCATCATCCATCCTTCCCCTCATCACCCATCCATCCTTTTCCCTCATCATCCATCCATCCATCCTTTTCTCTCATCATCCATCCATCCATCTACCCACCCACTCTTCATCCATCCATCCTTCCCCTCATCATCCATCCATTCATCCTTCCTCTCATCATCCATCCTTTCACCCGCCCCCTCATCATCCATCCATTCCCTCATCATCCATTCATCCACCCTTCCCCTCATCATCCATCCTTTCACCCACCCCCTCATCAACCATCCATCCATCCATCCCCTCATCATCCATCCATCCTTTCACCCACCCATCCATCCTTCCCCTCTATCCATCCCCTCATCCATCCATCCTTCCTCTCATCCATCCTTCCCCTCATCCATCCATCATCCATCCTTCCCCTCACCCATCCATCCATCCATCCACCCTTCTCATCCATCCATCCTTCTCATCCATCCATCCTTCCCCTCCATCCATCCATCCTTCTCCTCATCCATCCATCCTTCCCCTCCATCCATCCATCCATCTCCTCATCCATCATCCTTCCCCTCATCCATCTTTCCCCTCATCCATCATCCAGTTACCCTTCCATCCATACATCCAGCTATTTACATTTTGTCTCCATCCTTCCCCTCTCATCAATCCATCCATCCTCTCTCATTATCCATTTATTCAATCTTTCATTCATCCATTCACCCTTTCACTAATTCATCCAGCCTTTCACCCATCCCTTCACTTACTTACTCGCCGACCTTTCCATATTAATTTTGAGCTGAGCCCTTTTGAGAAGAGGCCCATCAAGAACTTCACCCTCGCTGCAGGGGCCCTTCCAGGACTGGGACAGAAGCCACCCAGGGCGGAGACAGGATCCACCACAGGGGGGGACAAGAGCCATCACAGGTGTAGGTGGACTGGAGCCACAACATGGGGGGACAGGAGCCATCACAGGCGGGGGGTGGACTGGAGCCACCACATGGGGGGACAGGAGCCATCACTGAGGGGAGGGCAGGAGCCATCACAGGAGAGGGAACAGGATCCACCAGGGTGGGCACAGGGGTGGTCATGCAGTATTCTAGTATCATCTTGGGCTCCTCGCCCCCTCCTGCACAAGACAACGAGAAGACAGGCTCTCTGTCCAAAATGCCATCCCCCACTGTGATGTACAGTACTTACAGGAAATACTCTAAGAGAACTGATTGAACTGATTGTCCTTCATACTCTGTTAATCAGTGTGGGTGCGATTGTGCCATTTCTGTATTGTCTTAAATTATAAACTGCATGTTTGAAGAACCGAGGTTTGCTTACAATTTAGTGACAGTAATTACGCTCTGTGAAGAGAACCACGTGCTGCCTCGGTGTAATCAGGGGTGTAATCTGGCCGAGTCTCGGATGTTTGGGGCCCTGGGTAGAAATGGAATGTGTGAACCCCCCTCTAAATAGCAGAGACATGACACATTCAGGGCTGTTAAAATGTGAATAGATGTCGCAGCTCCTGAACCTGCAGCCCCTCCCTCTCAGTCACCTTCGAAGCACCTCTTAACAGGTCATCAAGGGCTGGAGGTGTGAGGTTCGCCATCCCGCTGTGACGCTTCAATGCTGCTGAGTATCTGAGGAGCTTTGGTGCAGCATCAGAGTGAAGAAGGGAGGTGGGTGCAAACTTTGCCGGCTTTAGGGTGGGGCAACCAGTGCCCTGTTAAAATGACGGACAAATGGCGTCCGTTAGCAAACACTTCCTTGTTCGAATGCTCCATGAATGGTGTGGGCAGACAAGCGTGGCAGTGAAGGCTGGGCGTGGCGTAAAACTCAGCACTGGATGTCTTTGGCTGCTAGCCCAATTCACAGGCGATAGCCACATAAAGCAGACCCCCCAGGATATAGCGAAAAATGCAGCGATTTCTACAAAAATGCCGATTTCGCTGGCATTTTTGTAAAAATCGCGGCATTTTTTAAAAAGTGACGATTTCGCGGCAAATCGCGAAATCGCGATATCCTGGAGGGTCTGATTAGAGGCCGACATCATAGAAAGAACGGATGGACCAACACCATGGGTCTCCCCGGTTGTGGTAGTCCCAAAGAAAGAAGAAGTCAGCCGAGTCCGTCTATGCGTGGACATGAGAGCGCCCAACACGACAATAGAGAGAGAGAGACATCCAGGTCCATACATTAGTGACATGAACACGTCACTCAACGGAACAAACATATTTTCAAAATTAGATCTCAACAAAGGATACCACCAACTAGAAATGCATGAGCGATCAAGATATATCATGACATTTTAGACGCATCTGGGGTTGTTCAGGTACAAAAGACTAAGTTTTGGGCTGTCCTCAGCAGCAGAAATATTCCAAGAAGTAATCAGGAGAACAATTCATCATATCCCCCATGTACTAAACTACAGTGACGACATCCTAGTATACGGAGCAACCACCCAAGAACACGACAAGGCGCTAGATCGGGTCTGCCAAGCACTAATGGAAGCCAACCTCACACTCACCCAGACAAAGTGCGAGTTCCACAAGCCAACGCTGACATTTTTTGGCCACATATTCTCTGGAGATGGCATGAAACCAGACCCTGAAAAGGTAGCAGCGCTAAATGACACACCATGCCCGGATGACGTTGGCGATGTACGATCGTTTCTAGGCATGGCCAGCTACTGCTCCAGATATATACCTGAATACCCCACAATAAGTCACCCACTGAGAGTACTGACCAAACAAGGACAACCATTTCAGTGGTCCACCCAATGTGAAGGAGCGTTCAGAGAAATCAAGAGAGGTGGGGAGTCAGCCAAAAACTTGGCTTACTTCAATCCAAAAAAGAAAACGGAGATAACCGTAGATGCTAGTCCTGTAGGACTGGGAGCCATCCTAGCACAATACAACAGAGAAGAAGACCAGCGACACATAGTGGCATACGCCAGCAGGAGTCTAACAGACACAGAGAGAGCATACTCCCAGCCAGAAAAAGAAAGCCTGGCTGTTGTATGGACGTGTGAACATTTCCACATATTCATTTTTGGAAAACACTTCACCTTAGTCACTGACCATCAAGCACTGACCACGATCTTTGGAAACCCTCGAGCAAAAATGCCACCACGGATAGAGCGATGGGGCCTCAGGTTACAAGAATACACATATACCATCATACACAAGCCAGGAAAAGCTGCAAACCCCACAGACTACATGTCCAGACACCCCACCAGATCCAGCAAATCAGAACAATCGATTGCGGACGAATACATTAATTTCATAGTAGACCAAGCTAGACCTCCGGCCGTTCCGCTGGAAGCCATCTGTGAAGCGACACAAGCTGACGTCACCCTACAAGAAGTGAAACGTAGGATCCAAACAAACAGCTGGAGGCATTCACAGACCAGTGAACAAAACGACCAAGAGATGGCGACATTCAAACATGTCCACGACGAATTGTCAATAGCGACAAATGGTCTCATCCTAAGAGACACCAGAATAGTGGTCCCACGACAGCTTAGACAAGGGGTCATCAACCTAACGCATGAAGGACACCGGGGCATAGTAGCCACGAAAAGAGCACTCCGCGAAAGAGTCTGGTTTCCAACACTAGACCTGATGGTAGAGACAACTCTGAAAGATTGCCCGCAATGTCAACTGGTGAGCCGTCCAGATCCTCCCGCACCACTACAAATGTCTCTACTACCGGAGGGTGTCTGGCAACACATTGCCATTGACTTCTTTGGGCCAGTCAAGTCGGGCCAATATGTCCTAGTCATCATGGACGAATACTCCAGATTCCCTATTGCACAACTGTGCACATCCACGAAAGCACCCAGCGCCATACCGATCCTAGAGGAGGTCTTTGCTGCAGGGGGCATTCCTCATGTGTTGAAGTCGGACAATGGGCCTCCATTTAACAGCAATGACTTAGCTGATTTTGCTCAACACCTCAATTTCAAACATCGGAAGATCACACAACTATAGCCTCAGGCTAACGGAATGATTGAACGTTTCATGACCACGATCAAGAAAGCCATTCAGCAAGCAGAACTCACCAGAAAGAACATTCAGATGGCGCTAAACGAGGTACTGCGAGCATACCGGAACACGCCTCACTCCACCACAGGCAAGTGTCCTGCCACCCTCATGCTGGGACGCCCAGTGCGCACAAGGCTACCAATGATGAGTACTGCAGTGAGTGAACAGTACCCCGACTCCGACCATGACGAGATTGCGGCCAGGGATAAGATAAAGAAAGAAAAGATGAAGGACTATGCAGACGAACGGCGACATGCCGCTCCCACTCAAATCCAAGAACGAGACTGGGTGCTGGCGCGACAAGAGCAACACCGAAAGACTGACTGCAAATATCACGAGGTTCCGCTGAAAGTGATACAACATAAGGGAACCATGATCACCGCAGAAACTGACAGAAGTCGAATTACCCGGAACGTGACATACTTTAAAAAGTGCAATCCCAATGTTAAAGAATTACTGACTGAACCGAGAATGGAGAACTGAGAACCAGAGACACTGCCCAGTCGCAGTCAGGCATTGATGGAAATCACTGACAAGCACGAGAGTGACAATCCTGAACTCCAGTCGTGCCCCTGACGGATTATCACAAAACCTTCTCGCCTTATTGAAGAACTGTAAGCAGAGACAATCAGTGACGTGAATTAAGGGGTGTAGACAGCTTACTGTGTTGTGTTATTATTTTGTGTTTTGCTTACAGAGGGGGGAGATGTAATGGTGTCCACATATGTCAGGCACTAGGACAGGCCTGAGCTGGGGACGAGGGCGGGCGGAAAGGGAGGAGCTGGGGCTAGGGACGGCAGTTAGCCATTAGCCAAGGACGAGATAAGAGGTAATAAAGAAACCTGCTGACCAAGAAAGAGTGTCCGTGTATCTGTGGGTAAGGCGGGACACTACAGTGACGAAATTAGCTTTTTTTTAAGCATCAGCAACAAAAGTTTTAGGTCAAGCCTAGAGGCAGCGCGAATGCGCTGCTCTGTGAGGCATGCTTTAATGTCTCTGTGAAGTTAGAAGACCCTCACCACACGCCCACCACTTGTGATTGGTTACTTAGTCCGCCTTTCTAAATGCCATGGTTTTAATTCATAGATAGAGTAAATTTGTCCCGCCTTGTGGCTGTTTCGTTTCGGCCCTGGCATTTGCCCCTGCTGCAAGGATCCTTTCGATACCGGTCATATGTTTTGGTGCCCGCACTACTTTTTCTGTTGCCTCTGCTTGTTATTAAATTTCTGTTATGGTTTACTTTGCTTTTGTTGCATGTGTTTACCATGCTCCCGCCCCCTCCCATCGTCCGCATTCCCTTTGATCCCGCCCCCTCCTGTTGTCTCTGTTCAACATGCTCCCACCCCCCTCCCGTTGTCCACATTCCTTTTGTTCCCACCCCCCTCCCGTTGTCGGTGTTCATCCTTCCCCAGCTCCCCTACTTTTTTCCCCCTTCCCTTGGTTCCCGCCTCTCTCCCGTTGACCGCATTCCTTTGGTTCCCGTCCCCCTCCCGTTGTCTGTGTTCACCATGCTCCCACCCCCACCTGTTGTTCACATTCCCTTTGTTCCCGCCCCCCTCCCATTGTCGGTGTTCATACTGCCACATCCCCCCTCCCCTTGTCCGCATTCCCTTGGTTCCCGCCTCCCTCCAGTTGACCGCATTCCCTTGGTTCCCGTTCCCGTCCCACTCCCAATGTCTGCATTCCCTTGCTTCCCCTCCCCCTCCCGTTGTCCGTGTTCACCATGCTCCCACCCCCTCCGTTTGTCCACATTCCCTTTGTTCCCTGCATTATATCATAGCCCACGGAGGGCCGGTCGCAAACCGGTGGTCCACAGGTGCCGCGACCTGCTCGGAGGAGGTGCTGAGTCTGCTGCTCTCACCCTCTCCCCTTCACTTGCGGCAGCCCATGAGGTACATTACCGACCCAGCCCTCCTCAACCCCTGCGACACGCCACTGTTTGTTTAAATCCTGAACAGTCCATGAAAAGCATTGGCAAAGCCAAAAGGCAAGATATATTGGCTTTGCCAATGCTTGTTTCTCTTCTCGCCAATGCTGTTCGATATGGGCAATAAGCAGTAGCAACACCAAAATGTCATCTCACACGTTTGAATGGTGAGTCTACAGGCTTTGCAAGTGCTTCCTTTACTTTTCTCCACTACCCTCTCATACACTTCTTACACACACCAGACACAATCAACACAGACACAGTCATCCCAACACATGCACGTGCTCCCAGCACACACTGGCTTCACAAGTCCACACTCTGCTCCAATATAGATACACACACACAACACACACTGCTCCAATACTGCTCCAGTATTCATACATGCACACACACCCATCTCCAATATACATATGTACACTTACACATGCACACACACAGCTCCAACATAGATACATACAAGCGCACACACACTGCTCCAATACACCTATGTACACTTACACATGCACATACACTGCTCCAACATTGATACATACAAGCACACACACACACACACTGCACCAGTAGACATACACACACTGCCCCAACATGGGTACATGCAAGCACACACACACTGCTCAAATATACATACACACACTGACACACACACTGCTCCAATATACATACACAAACTGACACACTGCTCTAACATAGGTACATACATGCACACATGCTGCTGCAATATCAATGCATGCACAGACACATACACTTCTCCAATATACATACATGCACACATACAGTGCACCATAATGCAGACACACACACTGCTCCAATAGATATACATGCACACACCCACACTGCTGCTATATACATACATGGACACACACTGCTCCAATATACATACACACACACTGCTCCAAGTTAGATACATATAAGCACATAGACACACACACTGCTCCAATACACATACATGCACACACACACTGCGCTAACTTAGATACATATACACACACACTGCTCCAATATACATACAGACACATACCCAGTGTTCCAAATAAATACAGGCGCATACGCACACAGCTCCAATATACACACACACACACTGTTCCAAAATACTTACATGCATACACAAACTGATCCAATGTAGATACATAAAGGCACACACACTGTTCTAAACTTGACATATACACATACACCCCAACATAAATACATACAAGCACCCACACCCACTGCTCCAATGTCCCTACATACACACACTCCAACATATATACATACAAGAACACATACTGCTCCAACATTCACACACACACTGCTTCAACACATACACATGCATGCAGAAACACACACTGCTCCATCATAGATACATACAAGCAGGTACACACATACACAGTTGCAACATTCACACACATAAGCACACACTGCTCCAACACAGACACGAGCATGCACGCACACGCTGCTTCACCACAGACACTTCTTCAACACATGCATGCAGACACACACACACTGCTCCATCACAGATACATACAAGCATGTATTCCCCAACACACACACAGCTGCAACATTCACACACTGTTAGGACACAAATCAAAACACCGTAGCCGTTTACAGCATAGTCTCGACCAAGGAACTACAAGACCCAGAACAATCCCCGCCCAGAACTACATTACCCAGAGGGCCAAGCACGGAGCATGCGCAGATCGCGCCACCATAAAACATACCCGGAAGACACAGATGGCGTCGGATATTCTGGGTTCGAGCCGAGCAACCGCTTCGCCGAGGCTTCAAGGAAGGTGAGCTTTGAACTCTGGTTTGGGTTTTCGAAACCGTATGCGCTGTTGCCAGATTAGAGACAGAGAGACAGGACCGTCTCTGTTGCTGCAAGCGCTTGTGACTCCGTCCCCCGTTGAACCTTGTCAGTCCCCGCTCGAGGGTTATCGAGCGCTTGGGACTCTGTCCCCCTTGTGAACCTTGCCAGTCCCCGCTCGAGGGTTATCGAGCGCTTGGGACTCCGTCCCCCTTGTGAACCTTGCCAGTCCCCGCTCGAGGGTTATCGAGCGCTTGGGACTCCGTCCCCCTTGTGAACCTTGCCAGTCCCCGCTCGAGGGTTATCGAGCGCTTGGGACTTAGTTCCCCTTGTGAAACTTGCCAGTCCCCGCTCGAGGGTTATCGAGCGCTCGGGACTCCGTCCACCATTGAACTTGGCCAGTCCCCGCTCGAGGGTTATCGAGTGCGAGGGACCCCGATACCATATCGGCAGGTGCATCCCGTGGTTTGCCCTCCGTTGGAGTGTGTCGAGACCGACACCAATGCGGAGGACGTATTGAAGAACCAACATACTTGCTCTTATATTGAGTGGCATTGTCGGGCACTGCTTAGCACGGTGTCCTCTGTTGGTGAATGCCAGGACCGGCATTCGTGCAGAGGACAGTTGGATCTACCATCATAACTTCTACACAGGGTGTTGTATGCCGTTTACCATCTGGCATTACTGTGCGATAATAAAGAGCTGGTTATCATAACACGGCCGGTCTGGTCTCTAATTGCGGTATAGACCAGGGCGATCAAGGGGGTGTTCGTGTTACCCAATCCTGAGGGAACCAAGGATTACATAATATCCGACCTCATACTAACACCAATCATCCTCCCGGTTGGGTACAATACCATGGCCACGATGGAGGACGTACTGGCAGCGTTGCTAGATGTCCAGAATGAACTAACCGAATCGCGCCAGGAAACGGCTGATCTAAGAGCTAGGATGGACAACCAGCAGACAAATCCGTTCAACGCTGGGGCTCCTAACCCAGGAAATCCTGCTGCAGTGGTGGTTGAAATGCCAGTGGCAATACCCCTTGCCACCCCGGAAAGGTACAGCGGGTACCCCACCACGGTCCAGGTCTTCATAACGCAGGTGGCCCTCCACTTCTCCTGCAAACCAAAGTCCTTCCCCACAAACCAAGCGAGAGTCGCATTCATGATCCCTTATCTGGCGGGGAACGCAGTGCAAGGGGCGGTGCCGTTGCTGAGTAGGGACGACCCGCTTTTGTATGACTGGGAACTGTTTCAGGAAGAGTTCCTGAAGGTGTTCGATCGGAGAGCAGATTCCTACACCGCGGACAGGGAATTGCTTGAGCTGAAACAGGGCACCTCAGGGCTTGTCCAGTACCTGAACGCTTTCAGACGCCTCGTTGCTGAAACCAAATAGCCACTCGCCAATCAAACAGCGCTCTTCCACCAGGGTCTCAGCGAGGAATTGAAGGACGTGATTGCACAAATCGACCCACAACCAGTGCACTGCGAAGACTTGATCAGCCTGGCCCTTCGACTCGAACACCGCTTAAGCGAACGTCGGGGGTGTTCATAAGAAGGACAAAACTCCACTCGCTTCGGGCCATCCGGTTACCACAGAGGCTACACCCACAAAACGCACCGAATCAATGGACATAGGAGCCGTCAGAGCCAGCCTTACGGCAACCGAAAAAGAGTCGCGCAGAAAACAAGGTCTTTGTTTATACTGCGGCAAGAAGGGACATTACGTCCGCGAATGCCCTGCGAAACCAAGAACAGGACGTTCTCGCCTCAGCAGAGTGTCGACCGCGACGGTGGACAAGGGGGCGGAAAACTAACGGGCTCCCGGAACAACTAAGGGGATTCCAGGAGTCATGGTTTTATCCCTTCAGCGCAGCTACCGACATCGAAGAACAACCGACACATGTTTATTCCGCTACAGTTAAAGGTGCGGAACGATTGGGTTTCGGTCTCCGCTATGATCGACTCAGGGGCCACGGGGCTGTTTATGGATGAGAAAGAGGCTCAACGTGTTGGAGTGGAACTATGGCCATGCGCGGTCCCTGAGGAAGTATTCGCTGTGGACGGGCGCAGGTTGGTTTCAGGGCCCATCCGCCACCACACCGGTGACATTGAGGTGGGGTACGGAACACAACACGTGGAGGTCATGGACTCCTCATCTGTGCTCCACAGTATGGGATCATATTAGGGTTACCATGGCTGAAAAAACACGACCCGTCAATCAATTGGGAAACCCAGGAATTATGGATGGACTCCCCTTTCTGTTCCCGGTCATGCGGGGTGTCTTCGGGGTCTCACACACACTTAGCGACCACGGGGTGGGAAGTGGCTACAGCGGCAGAGAAGGAAGTGGTACTCCCTGCGGCATACCTGGCATTTAGGGACGTATTCGATGACGACCAAGCGGAAACGCTCCCACCCCATAGGGTCTATGATTGTCAAATAGATCTGGTCCCTGGTGCGACAATACCAGGCGGACGACTGTACGCTTTGTCGGAGCCGGAAAATATCCACCTCCGGGCTTACCTCGACAAAATGTTGAGCCTAGGGTTCATAAGGCCGTCAAGATCGCTGGTGGCATCTCCTCTGTTTTTTATCCCAAAAGCCAATGGGGAACTCCGCGCCTGTGTGGACTTTAGGGCGCTCAACGCCATCACCAAAAATAATTGATACCCCCTGCCACTTATCAACGTGCTCCTGAAACAAGTCAAGAAGGCCCGTGTGTACACTAAGCATGGGCGGAAAATCCGTTTCGCTCGCGGATTTTCGGTAAATTCGCAATCCGCGAGATCCGCGAATCTCCCGCAAAATCCGCAAATCCGCGAGCAGCAGATTTTATGGCTTGCTCGCACTGTTCGCGTGAGTTCGCGGCTTGCCAGTACAACTTCGCACCCCGCGAGTAAGTGCTAAATTGCAGAAATACGATCCTAGCAAAACTGAAACTACTTACCAGGTTCAAAAGTTCAGGCTCATCATTAGTAGCCATTTCCTGTAGTGCTTCCTGAGGGGCCCCTCCAGAGTTCAGTTGCCAGTTGCAACTATTATGTGACCCTGCTCTGAACCTCAGAATAGTTACACATATGCCACAAAGGTCCTGAATTACAGCTAAGGGAGACAAGCAGGAGCCAGGCTGGAAGTTAAAATCCATTAATCAGCCCCTAATTCATTATTGTCAGTTGGGGCAGGGCAGGTGTTGTAACTAATTTTGCAACAATGAAAGCACTTAGCAAGTGCAAAAGATCACTAATCAGGAAGCACTAAGGAAGCAGGTGCCAGCTAAAAAAATATTCTGTGACACATTAATCAGCCCCAAATTAATTCAGGTCACTTGAGGCAGGGAAGGTGTGCTTTGCTTTGCCGAAAATAATGTACACTGGACAACCAGAGGGTGTGGTGATGAAACAGAGGGTGGCATGGGTGGGCCAGAGGGTGGCATGAGTAGTCAGAGAGTGGCAGTGGTGACAGAGAGTGGCAGTGATGAAGAAGAGTGTCCCAAACAGGCTGGACACGTAGAAACAACAAGTTCGCAAAACTTGCGACCCGACAGGTAAGTTCGCAAATTGCGAAATTGTAAAAACCCTCGCGAACTGGCAGAAACACGCGCGAACACAAAAAAAAAAATCCGCAAATTCGCGGGAATTCGCGGATTTTGCGGATTGCGAGTTCGCAAATCCGCAAAATTCGCGAACGCGAGATTCGCAAAATTCGCCCATGCTTAGTGTACACTAAGCTCGATTTGAAAGGCAGACCCCCCAGGATATAGCGGCATGGATTAGCAAATTTAGCGGCACAAAAATGGAAATTTAGCGGCACAATTATGGAAATTTAGCGGCAATTTTGCGGCATTTTATGTGGCCATTTTTCCTACAACAAACACAGATATCTTAGTTTTTTTAGTTATTTAACAACATGAAGCTATGTATATTTGGTTTCTTTACAATGTAGACATTTTGGGGCAGATTTACAAGCCCCTTGCGCTGCTTTTATGCCGCCGTTGCGTCACCATGGTGCGGGGTATTTACAACGTGACGCATCTCCCAGATGCGTCACGTTGCAAAGCCCTGCGCCAGAAGAGGCGTACCATTGCAGGTCAGTTTGTGTCTTGCAATAGCCTTAGAGCTTGGTGCCACTGTACCCGCTGCACTAATGATGGCTATACCTATCGCCCCTTTACAGTGTATTTTCGACAGATCTAAACACTAGAGAAAGAGCAGTCAAAACCGCCAAGTGGTCACTTGTTAAACAGTAGCGAACTGCATGTTGGTACTTGTAGTTTCGTTGCAAAATGTCAGCCTGCAAATCGTCTCCGATTTAAAAGCGTGGACTGGTTGAAGTTGACACCCATGACATGGGGCCACTTGACGCCCGTGTTAAATTTCTCGCCTCTAGGATTTTTCCCATGGCTCACTCCCAGGGGGAAATGGTCTGCAATAGGTGAGCTCAACCCTCTGACTTCATCCCTTGTCCAGCGCGCCTCTGCAGATACCCCGTCCCGTGTGCGCCTCAGCTCTCTCGGCTGAGTGGTTCTGTCTGTTTATCTTGAGGGACAGACATCTCTGCATGGCGCTCCGTCTCCAAGCCCGCGAATAGGGTGACCAACTGGCATTGGTGCAAATTCAGGACAGTGAGTGTACAAATTCAGGACAAAGGGCCAAAATTCAGGACACAAATTCAGGACAGGAGGTCAAAATTCAGGACAAAACTTCAGGACAATAGGTACGTTTTAACACATCAGAGGTCGCGCAATAGTATATAAGTAAGCCCAGCCATTTCCAAACATATTCAACCGTTTGCAAACCTATCCATCATGTATCCTTCCATCTATCATTTCACTCATCCATCCCTTCATCCATCCCCTCATCCATCCTTTCACTCATCTCCATTATCCATCCACCCTTTTACCCTATCCATCTGTACACTTATCCATCCACTCATCATCCCATCCATCCATTCACTCATCCATTCAGCCATTTACCCTTTCACCAATCCAGCCATCCTTTCACTTACTAATCCTTCCACCCATCCACTATTTTAGTCATCCATCCATCCTCCCTTTCTCTCTCCATCGACCCTTTCACTTAGCCATCCTTCCTTCCATCCATCCTTTCACCCACCCATCATCCATCCATCCATCCATCTGTCCTTCCCCTCATCATCCATCCTTACCCTTATCACCCATCCATCCTTTTCCCTCATCATCCATCCTTTTCCCTCATCATCCATCTCAGTCACCTTCGCAGCGCCTCTTAACAGGTCAGCAAGGGCTGGAGGTGTCAGGGCTGCCCCCCCCCCCTCCTCTCAGTCACCTTCGAAGCACCTCTTAACAGGTCATCAAGGGCTGGAGGTGTGAGGGTTGCCACCCCGCTGTGCCTCTCCAATGCTGCTGAGTATCTTGGCTGCTAGCCCAATTCACAGGCGATAGCCACATAACGCAGACCCCCCAGGATATAGCGAAAAATGCCGCGATTTCTACAAAAAAAGCCGATTTTGCGGGCATTTTTGTAAAAATCGCAGCATTTTTTAAAAAGTGCCGATTTCGCGGCAAATCGCGAAATCGAGAAATCGCGATATCCTGGGGGGTCTGGAAAGGGGCTTACCACCTAGTCCGCATGCGCTGCGGGGACGAGTGGAAAACGGCCTTCAAGACGTGGTTTGGCCTCTTCGAATGCAAAGTGATACCGTTCGGCCTTTGCAACGCCCCTGCAGCGTTTCAGTTCTTCCTGAACGACATCCTAAGAGACATCCTGGATGTATACGTCGTCGTATACATTGACGACATCTTGATATACTCGGACAACAAGGAAGACCACGTGAGAATGTGTCGTCTGTGCTGCGGATTCTGCGTGAAAACTCGCTCTACTGCAAGCTCAGTAAATGCGATTTCCACGTGACAACGGTGGAATTCCTGGGAGTTATGTTGAGTCCCGAAGGACAAACGATGGCGGAGAGGAAGGTGAAAGCTATGGTGGAGTGGCCGGCCCCTAAGAACATAAAGGAAGTGCAAAGCTTTCTTGGCTTTGCCAACTTTTATCGCAGGTTCATAGAGGGGTTTTCGGGACTAGTGACTCCCATCACGCATCTTCTAAGGAAATCGGCTACGTGTCTGTGGTCTGCAGAGGCTGAGGGAGCGTTCTGTGCGTTGAAACAAGCCTTTGTGTCAGCTCCTGTTCTTGCCCATCCTGACCCGGAACATCAGTACTTGGTGGAAGCGGACGCCTCGGATATGGCGGTGGGGGCGATCCTGTCACAAAAAGACCCTGTGACGGGGTTGCTGCCTCCCGTTGCTTTCATGTCCAGAAAACTGAATGTGGCGGAACGCAACTATCACGTCGCCGAAAAAGAGCTCCTGGCCATCAAGGACGCCTTCACCGAATGGAGGCATTTGCTGATGGGAGCCAAACATGTGGTATTGGTGTTCACCGACCACAGGAACCTCCAATTCATGACGGCAGCCAGACAGCTAACCCCCCGGCAGATGAGATGGATGCTGTTCTTCTCCGGTTTCCACTTCACCATCACATACAGGCCGGGCACTGAGACCCGGAAAGCCGATGCTCTTTCAAGGCAATCCACTGAGGGGGAGCATCCTCTACCAACCATCATGTCCATCATAAGCCTGGGTGCAGTGGTGGGAGCGATACAGCCGGAGGCCTTCCTCCAAGGGATACAGAAAGGCATCAACACCTTCGGATGGAAAACATGGCTATAGAGGCATAAGGAATGGCAGGTTCGAGACGGCGTACCGGTGAAAGGCTGTTGTGTATTGGTGCCTACTACCCGTCTGCGGAAACAGGCCTTCAAGTGGTGTCACAAGTCGCCCTGTGCTGGACATTTCGGTGTGGAGAAGACGGCCGTCAGTGAGGGCTGATGTTCGGGATTGGATAGCCGCATGCACGATATGCTCCACCATGAAATCGGACCACTGTCGCCCTCAAGGCCTACTACAACTGCTTCCAACACCCGCTAGACCATGGGACCACATTTCACTGGATTTTGTGGTAGGGTTGCCTGTGGACAAGGGATGTACCGCCATCCTTGTGGTAATCGATTACTTGACCAAGATGGGTAATTTCATCGCCTGCAAAGGGGTGCCAACGGCCGGGCAATTGGCGGTCACGCTCCTGAAGGAGGTGGTGAGGGTCCATGGCCTCCCCAGTGTGATCGTGTCGGACCGGGGGCCGCAGTTCACGGCACGGTTTTGGAAAACCTGGTGTTTGGCACTGCATGTTACCTCCGCGTTGTCCACCAGCTATCATCCCCAAACAGACGGCCAAATGGAGCGCCTCAACCAGACGCTGAAGCAATACCTCCGCTGTTTCATCGACCAGGGCAAGGAGGAATGGGTGGATAAGTTGTGGCTTGCCGAGATCGCGTACAACAAAGCCACGCACACCTCCACGAAGGTGTCTCCATTCTACAGCAACTATGGGCACCATCCGAGATTCCTCCCGCTGCTTCACCCCTCAACATTGACGGGCATTCCTGAAACCGCCAGAAGAGTAGCTCACATTAAGGACACCACCGAGAATGCCAAGAGGTGTTTGGTGGAGGTCAAGAAGGTCTACAAGAGGTATGCTGATAAACGACAGAGGCCGGGCCGCTGTACAAGGCAGGGGATTATGTATGGGTGTCCTCGAGAAACCTGAGGTTTCGGAAACAGCGTTCTTCAACCTAGGTTCAATAGGTCCATATCGCATCAAGGAATGCATCAGCCCTGTGAACATGCGGCTATAGCTGCCGGACTGTATGCGCATCCACCCGGTATTCCATGTCTCTCTGCTCAAACCCTCGTGTGCGACCAAGCCTTCTGTCCATAAGCCGGTGTTGGTGAGCAACGAACGCGACTACGAGGTCGAGGGCATCAGAGATTCTAAATGGAGAAGGGGCAAGGTGTGGTACCTCGTTGCGTGGAAAGGCTATGGGCCGGAGGAACAGTCGTGGGAGCCTGTTGCCGGAATCAGTGCGCCGCGGTTGGTGTCCGCATTCCACAAAAAGTATCCGGATAAGCCCGGTCCGGCTGTGGGCCCCTGATGGAGGGGGATGTACTGTTAGGACACAAATCAGAACACCGTAGCCGATTACGGCATAGTCTCGACCAAGGAACTACAAGACCCAGAACAATCTCCGCCCAGAACTACATTACCCATAGGGCCAAGCACGGAGCATGCGCAGATCGCGCCACCATAAAACAGACCCGGAAGACGCAGACGGCGACAGATATTCTGAGTTCAAGCCGAGCAACCCCTTCGCCGAGGCTTCAAGGAAGGTGAGCTTTGAACTCTGGTTTGGGTTTTCGAAACCGTATGCGCTGTTGTCGGATTAGAGACAGAGAGACAGGACCGTCTCTGTTGCTGCAAGCGCTCGTGACTCCGTCCCCAGTTGAACCTTGTCAGTCCCCGCTTGAGGGTTATTGAGCGCTTGGGACTCCGTCCTCCTTGTGAACCTTGCCAGTCCCCGCACGAGGGTTATCGAGCGCTTGGGACTCCGTCCCCCTTGTGAACCTTGCCAGTCCCCGCTCGAGGGTTATCGAGCGCTTGGGACTCCGTCCCCCTTGTGAACCTTGCCAGTCCCCGCTCGAGGGTGATCGAGCACTAGGGACTCAGTTCCCCTTGTGAAACTTGCCAGTCCCCGCTCGAGGGTTATCGAGCGCTCGGGACTCCGTCCACCATTGAACTTGGCCAGTCCCCGCTTGAGGGTTATCGAGTGCGAGGGACGCCGATACCATATTGGCCAGTGCATCCCGTGGTTTGCCCTCCTTTGGGGTATGTCGGGACCGACACCAATGCGGAGGACGTATTGAAGAACCAACATACTTGCTCTTATATCGAGTGGCATTGTCGGCCACTGCTTAGCACGGTGTCCTCTGTTGGTGAATGGCGGGACCGGCATTCGTGCAGAGGACGGTTGGATCTACCATCATAACTTCTACACAGGTGTTGTATGCCGTTTACCATCTGGCATTACTGTGCGAAAATAAAGAGCTGGTTATCATAACACGGCCGGTCTGGTCTCTAATTGCGGTATAGACCAGGGCGATCAAGGGGGTGTTCGTGTTACCCAATCCTGAGGGAACCAAGGATTACACACACATAAGAACACACTGCTCCAACACAGACACAAGCATGCAAACACACACACTGCTTCAACACATACGCATGCACGCAGAAACACACACACTGCTCCATCATAGATATATACAAGCAGGTACACACACACACACAGCTCCAACATTCACACACATAAGCACACAGTGCTCCAACACAGACACGAGCATGCAAACACACGCACTGCTTCAACACATACACATGCACGCAGAAACACACACACTGCTCCATCATAGATATATACAAGAAGGTACACACACACACACACAGCTCCAACATTCACACACATAAGCACACACTGCTCCAACACAGACACGAGCATGCAAACACACGCACTGCTTCAACACATACACATGCACGCAGAAACACACACACTGCTCCATCATAGATATATACAAGCAGGTACACACACACACACAGCTCCAACATTCACACACATAAGCACACACTGCTCCAACACAGACACGAGCATGCAAACACACGCACTGCTTCAACACATACACATGCACGCAGAAACACACACACTGCTCCATCATAGATATATACAAGCAGGTACACACACACACACAGCTCCAACATTCACACACATAAGCACACACTGCTCCAACACAGACGCGAGCATGCAAACACACGCACTGCTTCAACACATACACATGCACGCAGAAACACACACACTGCTCCATCATAGATATATACAAGCAGGTACACACACACACACAGCTCCAACATTCACACACATAAGCACACACTGCTCCAACACAGACACGAGCATGCAAACACACGCACTGCTTCAACACATACACATGCACGCAGAAACACACACACTGCTCCATCATAGATATATACAAGCAGGTACACACACACACACACACACGGCTCCAACATTCACACACATAAGCACACACTGCTCCAACACAGACACGAGCATGCAAACACACACACTGCTTCAACACATACACATGCACACAGAAACACACACACTGCTCCATCATAGATATATACAAGCAGGTACACACACACACACAGCTCCAACATTCACACACATAAGCACACACTGCTCCAACACAGACACGAGCATGCAAACACACGCACTGCTTCAACACATACACATGCACGCAGAAACACACACACTGCTCCATCATAGATATATACAAGCAGGTACACACACACACACAGCTCCAACATTCACACACATAAGCACACACTGCTCCAACACAGACACGAGCATGCAAACACACACACTGCTTCAACACATACACATGCACGCAGAAACACACACACTGCTCCATCATAGATATATACAAGCAGGTACACACACACACACAGCTCCAACATTCACACACATAAGCACACACTGCTCCAACACAGACACGAGCATGCACGCACACGCTGCTTCAACACATACACATACATACAGGCAGACACACACCACTCCAGCCCCCCCCCCCCCCCTACACACACTGCTCTCTCCAGCTCTGAGTCACCACACACGTGGGCACACCTCGCAGGCAGGCAGCGCTCTGGGGGTGCTTTGGGACTGCGGGTGGGTGTGGATGTGGGGGTGGGGTGGGGGGGTGGGGGCGTGAGGACGGGGGTGGGGGGGGGGGGGTTGTCACTGAGGCAGTGGAAGGAGACAAAAGAGAGAGGCTGATCTTCAGACCCAGTCCCAGAGCAGGGCCCCCGGCCCCCCCAGCCCCCCAGGCGCCGGCGGCCGCCTGGTCCTGAGCATGGAGCAGGCGCTGCGCAGGAGCACAGGCAGCGGCGGCGGAGCAGGCAAGAGGGGGCAGGCCGGGGCTGCAGACCGGGGGGGGGGGGACAGGAGAGGCCTGACCGGGGCCGGGGAGGGGGCACGGCCCCCCGATCCTGTCCACGCAGATCCCTCCCCATCCTTGGGGCTGGGGGGGGACAGACCCCCTCAATGGGGCGGGGGGGGCAGGCCCCCATCTATGCTTGAGGATGGCCTGTGGGGTGAGCTCGGGAGGGCAGAAAACCCCCCTATCCATGGGGTCGGGGTGTTGGGGGGCTGGTGAGCCCCCCCTCCGGAGTGTCCAGACTGGCGGGGTGCCCGGTGTCCGGAGGGGGCGCTGCCCGAGTCCTCGGTGGGGGGGGGGGGGGGGGGGAGGTCAGATTTGTCTATTCTCGGGGTGTCTTCCCACCTCTGTCCCTCTCCCTGCCCCGGTGAGGGATGGCGCTGGGGTGGGGCTCCGTGTCCAGTGTTTGGGGTGGAAGCAGGTCTGGGACCCTCAATGTTTGGGTCAGGTGAGCCGGGCCTGCTTCTGAGGCTTCAGGGCTGGGGTGACGCCTGTTTGTTTACTGCTTTTGTTTACTGTTTTCAGTCTTGGGTGTGGGGTGCAGCTGGGTCAATATGTCGGGGTGTGGCATGAAACTAGCTCATAATCTTAGGGTGCTCCTGGATTTTCATGTTGGGGTGTGTGGTGAACCTAGTCCTAAAGTCGGGGTTGTACACATTAAGAAATGTGGGTGCCCCTGCCCCCAGTACTGGAGGGCGGGTGGTCTCAGTTCCTCGTTTGTTGCCCCTTGGTCCTGATATGGGGTGCTTCAGGTGTCTGGGGTGGGGGTACTTTTGTTGTTTGATGCTGTGTCCTGGCCATGTCCTTTTTCATCTGGGGGTGCTCGTTTTACTATGTTGGGGTTCTTAATATTGGGGTGCATGCTCCTGGCTTCAGTGTGGCGGATGTTCCTGTTCGTAATATGGGGGTCCGCCCTGCTGATTGCTGATGTTTCTGGGCGGGGCTCTTGCTTCCTAATGTTGGGGGGTGCAGAGATCCCCCGGATCTAAGCTACGAAGTGCTCCCGGTTCATTGTGGTAAAAGGTGTGACGTGCCTCTGGTTTCTAATGTTGAAAGGTGTGGCGTGCTTCTGGTTTCTAATGTTGAAAGGTGTGGCATGCTTCTGGTTTCTAATGTTGAAAGGTGTGGCGTTGTTGAAAGGTGTGGCGTGCTTCTGGTTTCTAATGTTAAAAGGTCTGGCGTGCCTCTTGTTTCGAATGTTGAAAGGTGTGGCATGCTTCTGGTTTCTAATGTTGAAAGGTGTGGCGTGCTTCTGGTTTCCAATGTTAAAAGGTGTGACCTGCCTCTGGTTTCTAATGTTAAAAGGTGTGACGTGCTTCTGATTTTCAATGTTAAAAGTTGTGACGTGCCTCTGGTTTCTAATGTTAAAAGGTGTGACGTGCTTCTGGTTTCTAATGTTAAAAGGTGTGACGTGCCTCTGGTTTCTAATGTTAAAAGGTGTGACGTGCCTCTGGTTTCTAATGTTAAAAAGTATGGCATGCCTCTGCTTTCTAATGTTGAAAGGTATGGCGTACCTCTGGTTTCTAATGTTGAAAGGTGTGGCGTGCTTCTGGTTTCTAATGCTAAAAGGTGTGACGTGCCTCTGGTTTCTAATGTTAAAAAGTATGGCGCGCTTCAGGTTTCTAATGTTAAAAGGTGTGGCGTGCTTCTGGTTTCTAATGCTAAAAGGTGTGACGTGCCTCTGGTTTCTAATGTTAAAAGGTGTGACGTGCTTCTGATTTTCAATGTTAAAAGGTGTGACGTGCTTCTGGTTTCTAATGTTAAAAGGTGTGGCGTGCCTCTGGTTTCCAATGTTAAAAGGTGTGGCGTGCCTCTGCTTTCTAATGTTGAAAGGTATGGCGTACCTCTGGTTTCTAATGTTGAAAGGTGTGACGTGCCTTTGGTTTCTAATGTTAAAAGGTGTGACGTGCTTCTGGTTTCCAATGTTAAAAGGTGTGACTTGCCTCTGGTTTCTAATGTTGAAAGGTGTGGCGTGCTTCTGGTTTCCAATGTTAAAAGGTGTGACGTGTTTCTGGTTTCTAATGTTAAAAGGTGTGACGTGCCTCTGGTTTCTAATGTTGAAAGCTCTGGCGTGCCTCTGGTTACTAATGTTAAAAGCTCTGGCGTGCTTCTGGTTTCTAATGTTAAAAGGTGTGGCGTGCCTCTGGTTTCTTATGTTGAAAGGTGTGGCTGCTTCTGGTTTCCAATGTTAAAAGGTGTGACGTGCCTCTGGTTTCTAATGTTAAAAGGTGTGGCGCGCTTCAGGTTTATAATGTTAAAAGGTGTGACGTGCCTCTGGTTTCTAATGTTAAAAGGTGTGACGTGCTTCTGGTTTCTAATGTTAATAAGTATGGCATGCCTCTGCTTTCTAATGTTGAAAGGTATGGCGTGCCTCTGCTTTCTAATGTTGAAAGGTATGGCGTGCCTCTGGTTTCTAATGTTGAAAGGTGTGGCGTGCCTCTGGGTTCTTATGTTGAAAGGTGTGGCTGCTTCTGGTTTCCAATGTTAAAAGGTGTGACGTGCCTCTGGTTTCTAATGTTAAAAGGTGTGGCGCGCTTCAGGTTTCTAATGTTAAAAGCTCTGGCGTGCTTCTGATTTCTAATGTTAAAAGGTGTGACATGCTTCTGGTTTCTAATGTTAAAAGGTGTAACATGCTTCTGGTTTCTAATGTTAAAAGGTATGGCGCGCTTCAGGTTTCTAATGTTAAGAGGTGTGGCGTGCTTCTGTGCTCCTGGGGTTTTAGTGTTGAGGATGAAATTGCTCCTAGTTTCAGTTGACAGAAGGCGTGACGTGCTTCTATTTTTACATAAAAGGTGTGGAGAGCTTCTGGGTTTTAGCTCTCTGATGATAAAAGGCGTGAAGTGCTTCCGTTTTCTGAAGATAAAAGCCGTGGAGGGCTCTTAGTTTCCAGTTGTGGGGGGCGGGTGCAGTGCTCCTGGGTTCTCATATAAAAGATGTGCAATGCTTCTGGGTTTTAGTGCTAGGAAAGTTCTCCAAGTTTCCAATGATAAAAGGAGTGGCGTGCTCCGAGTTTCTAGTGTTAAAAGGTGTGCACTGTTTCTGATTTCTAATGATAAAAGGAATAGAGCTCTCCTCGTTTTGAGCACTGTCTATCGTGAAGGGGTCCTGCTTTCTAATGTTACAAGTTGTGAAGAAAATACTCCTGGTGTGTAATGTTGAAAGGCGTGGATGTTCTGGGTTTGGGGTGATTGAGTCCTTCTTGTGGGGTGCTTCTGCTTCTCAGTGCCGGAAGTGGAGTTGGTCTAGCGGTCTCTCACAGGCAGCATTGCAACCAATCCCTTCACAGATCCTGAAAGTGGGCTGTGCGTCGGCTTCGTCCTCGGAGTGGCTGGCTCTCATGTCTATTTCCGTTTCCTCCTCTTGATTGGATACTGTGTTAGCCACACCCCCTGGAGCTTAACATTTCACACAATTGACTGGTTGAGTGTATCCTTACACTGCTGACATCAGGGAACTATTTCAATGTTGTTTTTTCCTGCGCTATGGGGGGGGGGGGGGGGGGGGCTGTCCTATACCTCCCCCTTCACGCTCCCTTCCTTGCACCTTCTCTCCAGCTCTGTCTCTATCCTAGTCTCTGCTGCTGTCTGTCTATCCCCGTGCCCCTTCCCTGGGCATCCCTGCCCCTAACTCCACTGCCTACTCACTGGTCTCTCCTCTTCCCTCTGCTACCAACACTGCGGACGCTTCAGTGCCTCTCTCTCCTCACTTCCGCCTTTCCTGCCCTCCTCTGGTCCCCGGCTGCTTCCACCGCGTTGTACCAGCTTTGGCATAGCGGGGGCGCTCCCTACTTGGTCCCCCTCCTGGGTCCGGTTAATCTTGCTGCCAGCCTCTTGGTCCTATTTGCCCCCTTCCAGGACTCCAGGGCATGAAGCTCCAGGGCTCCCCATAGCCGCCGATCATAACACTGCAATGCAGCACTGTGATTGGTCTGAGCGCCCTGGTTCGGTGCTCGGCCAGTAAATGGGAGCCAGGGCATGTTCTGGCGGAGAACATGCAAAGTGTTAATGACGGTTTGGCCGGCCTGAGATGGCGGGCCAAAGCCTCATTCGCCCTTGGAGTGGGCAACCCGCTCCTCCCCTGCCCTGCTCTGTGAGGGTGACCATTCACTCCCGGTCCACACTTTTACCTTTTACTTCCAAGCACGTGTCTGCTTCCAGCCCGCCAGGTGACCATTCACTCCCGGTCTACACTTTTACCTTTTACTTCCAGGAATGCGTGGGTTTCCAGCCCGCCAGGTGACCATTCACTTCCGGTCTACACTTTTACCTTTTACTTCAAGGCATGCGTGGGTTTCCAGCCCGCCGGGTGACCATTCACTCCCGGTCTACACTTTTACCTTTTACTTCCAGGCATGCGTGGGTTTCCAGCCCGCCGGGTGTCCATTCACTCCCGGTCTACACTTTTACCTTTTACTTCCAGACAAGTGTCTGCTTCCAGCCCGCCAGGTGACCATTCACTTCCGGTCTACACTTTTACCTTTTACTTCCAGACAAGTGTCTGCTTCCAGCCCGCCAGGTGACCATTCACTTCCGGTCTACACTTTTACCTTTTACTTCCAGACAAGTGTCTGCTTCCAGCCCGCCAGGTGACCATTCACTCCCGGTCTACACTTTTACCTTTTACTTCCAGGCATGCGTGGGTTTCCAGCCCGCCAGGTGACCATTCACTTCCGGTCTACACTTTTACCTTTTACTTCCAGGCATGCGTGGGTTTCCAGCCCGCCGGGTGACCATTCACTTCCAGTCTACACTTTTACCTTTTACTTCCAGACAAGTGTCTGCTTCCAGCCCGCCAGGTGACCATTCACTCCCGGTCTACACTTTTACCTTTTACTTCCAGGCATGCGTGGGTTTCCAGCCCGCCAGGTGACCATTCACTTCCGGTCTACACTTTTACCTTTTACTTCCAGGCATGCGTGGGTTTCCAGCCCGCCGGGTGACCATTCACTTCCAGTCTACACTTTTACCTTTTACTTCCAGACAAGTGTCTTCTTCCAGCCCGCCAGGTGACCATTCACTTCCGGTCTACACTTTTACCTTTTACTTCCAGACAAGTGTATGCTTCCAGCCCGCCAGGTGACCATTCACTTCCAGTCTACACTTTTACCTTTTACTTCCATGCACGTGTCTGCTTCCAGCCCGCCAGGTGACCATTCACTTCCGGTCTACACTTTTACCTTTTACTTCCAGGCATGCGTGGGTTTCCAGCCCGCCGGGTGACCATTCACTCCCGGTCTACACTTTTACCTTTTACTTCCAGACAAGTGTCTGCCTCCAGCCCGCCGGGTGTCAATTCACTCCCGGTCTACACTTTTACCTTTTACTTCCAGACAAGTGTCTGCCTCCAGCCCGCCAGGTGACCATTCACTTCCGGTCTACACTTTTACCTTTTACTTCCAGACAAGTGTCTGCTTCCAGCCCGCCAGGTGACCATTCACTTCCGGTCTACACTTTTACCTTTTACTTCCAGACAAGTGTCTGCCTCCAGCCCGCCAGGTGACCATTCACTTCCGGTCTACACTTTTACCTTTTACTTCCAGGCATGCGTGGGTTTCCAGCCTGCCAGGTGACCATTCACTTCCGGTCTACACTTTTACCTTTTACTTCAAGGCATGCGTGGGTTTCCAGCCCGCCGGGTGACCATTCACTCCCGGTCTACACTTTTACCTTTTACTTCCAGACAAGTGTCTGCCTCCAGCCCGCCAGGTGACCATTCACTTCCGGTCTACACTTTTACCTTTTACTTCCAGACAAGTGTCTGCCTCCAGCCCGCCAGGTGACCATTCACTTCCGGTCTACACTTTTACCTTTTACTTCCAGGCATGCGTGGGTTTCCAGCCTGCCAGGTGACCATTCACTTCCGGTCTACACTTTTACCTTTTACTTCCAGGCATGCGTGGGTTTCCAGCCTGCCAGGTGACCATTCACTTCCGGTCTACACTTTTACCTTTTACTTCAAGGCATGCGTGGGTTTCCAGCCCGCCGGGTGACCATTCACTTCTGGTCTACACTTTTACCTTTTACTTCCAGACAAGTGTCTGCTCCCAGCCCGCCAGGTGACGATTCACTTCTGGTCTACACTTTTACCTTTTACTTCCAGACAAGTGTCTGCCTCCAGCCCGCCAGGTGACCATTCACTTCCGGTCTACACTTTTACCTTTTACTTCCAGACAAGTGTCTGCCTCCAGCCCGCCAGGTGACCATTCACTTCCGGTCTACACTTTTACCTTTTACTTCCAGGCATGCGTGGGTTTCCAGCCTGCCAGGTGACCATTCACTTCCGGTCTACACTTTTACCTTTTACTTCAAGGCATGCGTGGGTTTCCAGCCCGCCGGGTGACCATTCACTCCCGGTCTACACTTTTACCTTTTACTTCCAGACAAGTGTCTGCCTCCAGCCCGCCAGGTGACCATTCACTTCCGGTCTACACTTTTACCTTTTACTTCCAGACAAGTGTCTGCCTCCAGCCCGCCAGGTGACCATTCACTTCCGGTCTACACTTTTACCTTTTACTTCCAGGCATGCGTGGGTTTCCAGCCTGCCAGGTGACCATTCACTTCCGGTCTACACTTTTACCTTTTACTTCCAGGCATGCGTGGGTTTCCAGCCTGCCAGGTGACCATTCACTTCCGGTCTACACTTTTACCTTTTACTTCAAGGCATGCGTGGGTTTCCAGCCCGCCGGGTGACCATTCACTCCCGGTCTACACTTTTACCTTTTACTTCCAGACAAGTGTCTGCCTCCAGCCCGCCAGGTGACCATTCACTTCCGGTCTACACTTTTACCTTTTACTTCCAGACAAGTGTCTGCCTCCAGCCCGCCAGGTGACCATTCACTTCCGGTCTACACTTTTACCTTTTACTTCCAGGCATGCGTGGGTTTCCAGCCTGCCAGGTGACCATTCACTTCCGGTCTACACTTTTACCTTTTACTTCCAGGCATGCGTGGGTTTCCAGCCTGCCAGGTGACCATTCACTTCCGGTCTACACTTTTACCTTTTACTTCAAGGCATGCGTGGGTTTCCAGCCCGCCGGGTGACCATTCACTCCCGGTCTACACTTTTACCTTTTACTTCCAGACAAGTGTCTGCCTCCAGCCCGCCAGGTGACCATTCACTTCCGGTCTACACTTTTACCTTTTACTTCCAGACAAGTGTCTGCCTCCAGCCCGCCAGGTGACCATTCACTTCCGGTCTACACTTTTACCTTTTACTTCCAGGCATGCGTGGGTTTCCAGCCTGCCAGGTGACCATTCACTTCCGATCTACACTTTTACCTTTTACTTCCAGGCATGCGTGGGTTTCCAGCCTGCCAGGTGACCATTCACTTCCGGTCTACACTTTTACCTTTTACTTCAAGGCATGCGTGGGTTTCCAGCCCGCCGGGTGACCATTCACTCCCGGTCTACACTTTTACCTTTTACTTCCAGACAAGTGTCTGCCTCCAGCCCGCCAGGTGACCATTCACTTCCGGTCTACACTTTTACCTTTTACTTCCAGACAAGTGTCTGCCTCCAGCCCGCCAGGTGACCATTCACTTCCGGTCTACACTTTTACCTTTTACTTCCAGGCATGCGTGGGTTTCCAGCCTGCCAGGTGACCATTCACTTCCGGTCTACACTTTTACCTTTTACTCCTGGAGACTCGAACACTCCAGAAACATATGAATGTCATCTCCTTTTTCCATACCACACTCTGGGCCTCTCAGGGTGGGACCTTTCCTCATTTTTGGCCAATTTAAATGGAGACCAATAAACTCTGTGGAGACAGAAAAGGTGGTTCCGCCTTAAATTTTCAGCACGAACCGTGGAGTATAAAACATTGCAAGATACTTGCCATGAATCTTCATGCAGCTCTGCAGGCAAGACCTCCTCCCAGAGTAATGATGGTCGCCTAAAGTCTCCGTCTGTCTGCCGGGTCCAGCGAGAGCCGATACCAGGCCGCCACCTCTTTTTCACGAGTGATATTTGTCACCAACTTCCCCCCCCCCCCAGCTCATCTGATACCCCCTGCTGCGTCCCCGACAGGAAGGAGGCAACTTTGTATTTGGAGGTATTTGAATCTTGAAGGCTGATTATTTGTCAAATCTTGACGTTCCTCCCATGGGATCCATGCACCATCCGGCCTCCAAGGCTGCATTCCAATGGGAAGCAAGACGATTCCTCGTGAACAGGTTCTTACCTTCATAAGAGGAGCGAAGATCAGCTGTTGGCGCATCCACCGCCCTTCAAGAAGGGACGTCATTCTGGGTCTTCCTATTGGACCGGCTCCTCTTGGCACTTCTGCTTCCGTGCATCGCACATTATACTCCTAGCCAAGGGCTATCTTGGGTTTTCTATGGGCACCATTGTATTGCTTTTGCATATTCCCTTTTTGACTTTCATACTGTTATGTTACCTCACTCCTCCTCCTCAAACAATAACGTTTTACAAAAAAAGACAAAACAAACATTGACAAAGCCAAAAGTCTGACAACCACAGCCAGAACCAATACATTTGCCAATGCTTGCCACTTTGGGCGGGTGGCGTGAACCTGGTTTCTCGTTTTGTAGGTTGGGGTGCTCCTGTTGTATAGCAATGAGATGAGATTGTTTTTAGTTTCTAGCAGAGAGGGTGACGTTGCTCCTGATTTCAGTGCTGGGTGGGGGGAGATGGGGTTGTTCCTATTTTTTATGTGGCTGTGGGGGGGTTGCTCCTAGTTTTTAGTGCTTGAGGGAGGACGGGCGCTCCTGGTTGTTAGCGCTTGGAGGTGGGGTGCTCCTGGTTCAGCGCTATGGCTGGCGTTCCCTCTGCTCCTAGTGCTGACCTGAATGGTTTTAGTGCGCCCCTTGTGAGGGTCTTGAGGGGGGGGAGGGGTGTTGAGGGCACACTCAGTACTTACAATGCTCTTTCTCCCCCCAGGGCCTGTCTGCGCCAGACTGGATCATGAACAATGAATCGGGCACCTGGGAGAACATAACTGACCGCGCCACGGTGAGTGCCTATGCCATGGTGAGCGCGTGTGCCACGGTGGGTGCCCGTGCCACAGTGGGTGCCCGTGCCACAGTGGGTGCCTGTGCCAGGGTGAGTGCCTATGCCATGGTGAGCGCGTGTGCCACGGTGGGTGCCCGTGCCACAGTGGGTGCCCGTGCCACAGTGGGTGCCTGTGCCAGGGTGAGTGCCTATGCCATGGTGAGTGCCTGTGCCACAGTGGGTGCCTGTGCCAGGGTGAGTGCCTATGCAATGGTGAGTGCTTGTGCCACGGTGAGTGCCTGTGCCACGGTGGGTGCCCGTGCCATGTTGGGTGCCTGTGCCATGGTGGGTGCCCATGCCATGGTGGGTGCCTGTGCCACTGTGAGCGCTTATGCCACAGTGAGCGCCTGTGCCATGGTGAGTGCTTGTGCCACGGAGGGTCACTGTGCCATGGTGAGTGCTTGTGCCATGGTGGGTGCCTGTGCCATGGTGAGTGCCTTTGCCACGGTCAGTGCCTGTGCTGTGCTGTGTTCAGAGCCTGTGCTGAGCACCTGTGCCATAGTGAGTACCTATACCTCACAGAGTGCCTGTGCCATGATGTTCACCGGTGCTGAGGTGATCCCCTATGCTGCTGTAAGTGTATGTGCCGTGGTGAGCGCCTGTGCCACGGAAAGCGCCTGTCCCACTCAAATGCCTACTTCACTGTGAGTGCCTGTGCCATTGTCCCTGTGCTGAAGTGCCCGTGTAATTGTGCCTTAGCAAGGGAAATACCTCTGCCTCGGTGAGTGCTTGTGCATTGAATTTGAATTTAAAATACTTATAAAGCGCTACGTTCACCGTGCGGTTTCTTGGCGCTGTGGAGACAAATTTAGCAGAGAGAGGCCGTAAATAGCTGGTGCAGTGAAATGAGTTGGTCATAATTTACAGAGAGAAGGCCTGTTTGAACAAGAACGTTTTAAGGTCTTTACGGAAGGAGGAGTAATGTTGAGCAGACCGTAAATGGTCAGGGAGGGAATTCCAAAAAGTGGGAGCCAGAGTTGAAAAATTGGCTCCTCCCCACTTTTTGCGTTTGTAACGTGGAATTTGCAGAAGTGATTGGGACGATGAGCGAAGCTCTCTGGCAGGGATATACTCCCTAATCAAGGAGGAAATGAAGGCGGGAGCAGAACCCTGGCGGGCCTGAAAAACCATACAGCCAGTTTTAATAAAAAGGGATCTTTCCTTGACAGGAAGCCAGTGGAGCGCCCTTAATAAAGGTGTTGAATGGTGGGAGCGGGAGAGGCCATACACCAATCGGGCCGCCTGGTTCTGAACCATCTGGAGCTTCCGAAGGCTGTACACCGGGATGCCGTTGTACAGGGCATTGGCGTAATCCAGCCGGGAAATCACCAAAGCGGACATAATCAGTTTAAGTGCCAGGGGAGAAAAGAAACGGGAAACAGTGCGAATAGTACGAAGAGTGAGAAAACAAGAAGAAACAACAGAACTAATTTGTGAATGTAGAGTAAGATGAATGTTCATTTTGATACCTAGGGTCTTAACTGTGGAGGAAGGAGTGGGAGGGGGACCAAGGAGAGAGGGCCAGAATAAAGAGTTCCAGGGACT
Organism: Lissotriton vulgaris; assembly: GCF_964263255.1. NCBI lineage: Eukaryota > Metazoa > Chordata > Amphibia > Caudata > Salamandridae > Lissotriton > Lissotriton vulgaris. The sequence continues at coordinate 7,014,179 of NC_141700.1, forward strand.
GGAAGAACCACCCGTGAGAACCAGCTCGGTTTTGTCCGGGCTCAGCTTCAGATGGTTGTGGTTCATCCAGTCCCTGATGAAAATCATAATAGTCTGAAAGTTAGAGACAGAGTGAGAAGAGGAAGAGAGATTGAAGATGAGCTGGAGGTCATCCGCATAGTTATATTGGTGTCTATGCCATAGTGCCTCTGCCTCAGTGAGTGCTTGTGCCTTGGGGCCTCTGCTTCAGTGAGTACTTGGGCCTCGGGGCCTATGTCACAGGGAGTTCCAGGCACTGGCACGCAGTGCAGTGCCTGCCTTAGTTCTAGGCACTGGCACGCAGTGCAGTGTCTGGCTTAGCTTCAGGCACTGGCACACAGTGCAGTGCCTGCCTTAGTTCCAGGTAATAGCACCGAGTGCAGTGTCTGCCCTAGGTCCAGGCACTGGCACGCAGTGCAGTATCTGCTGTAGTTCCAGGCACTGGCACACAGTGCAGTGTCTGCCTTAGTTCCAGGCACTGGCACACAGTGCGGTGTCTGCCGTAGTTCCAGGCACTGTCTGCCGTAGTTCCAGGCACTGGCATGCAGTGCGGTGTCTGCCGTAGTTCCAGGCACTGGCATGCAGTGCGGTGTCTGCCGTAGTTCCAGGCACTGGCATGCAGTGCGGTGTCTGCCGTAGTTCCAGGCACTGTCTGCCTTAGTTCCAGGCACTGGCACACAGTGCGGTGTCTGCCGTAGTTCCAGGCACTGGCATGCAGTGCGGTGTCTGCCGTAGTTCCAGGCACTGGCATGCAGTGCAGTGTCTTCCTTAATTTCAGGCACTGCCATGCAGTGCAGTATCTGCTGTAGTTCCAGGCAGTGGCACACAATGCGGTGTCTGCCTTAGTTCCAGGCGTTGGCACGCAGTGCAGTGTCTGCCTTAGTTCCAGGCACTGGCACGCAGTGCAGTGCCTGCCTTAGTTCTAGGCACTGGCATGCAGTGCAGTGTCTGGCTTAGCTCCAGGCACTGGCACACAGTGCAGTGTCTGCCTTAGCTCCAGGCACTGGCACACAGTGCAGTGCCTGCCTTAGTTCCAGGTAATAGCACCGAGTGCAGTGTCTGCCCTAGGTCCAGGCACTGGCACGCAGTGCAGTATCTGCTGTAGTTCCAGGCACTGGCACACAGTGCAGTGTCTGCCTTAGTTCCAGGCACTGGCACACAGTGCGGTGTCTGCCGTAGTTCCAGGCACTGTCTGCCTAGTTCCAGGCACTGGCATGCAGTGCGGTGTCTGCCGTAGTTCCAGGCACTGGCATGCAGTGCGGTGTCTGCTGTAGTTCCAGGCACTGTCTGCCTTAGTTCCAGGCACTGGCACACAGTGCGGTGTCTGCCGTAGTTCCAGGCACTGGCATGCAGTGCGGTGTCTGCCGTAGTTCCAGGCACTGGCATGCAGTGCAGTGTCTTCCTTAATTTCAGGCACTGCCATGCAGTGCAGTATCTGCTGTAGTTCCAGGCAGTGGCACACAATGCGGTGTCTGCCTTAGTTCCAGGCGTTGGCACGCAGTGCAGTGTCTGCCTTAGTTCCAGGAACTGGCATACAGTGCAGTGCCTGCCTTAGTTCCAGGCACTGAGTGCGGTGTCTGCCGTAGTTCCAGGCAACGGCATGCAATGCTCTATGCTGCAAAGTGTCTCTTGCAGTGTAGTGATCCCCTTGGCATGTAGTGCAGTGTCTGCCTTAGCTCCAGGCACTGACATGCAGTGCAGTGCTTGCCTTAGTTCGAGGCACGGACACTGAGTGCTGTAATTCCAGGCACTGGCTAGCATTGCGGTGTCTGCCATAGTTCCAGGCACTGGCATGCATTGTGGGGTCTCTCTTGGTACCGGACCTTGCTGTGTTGTGAATGCAGTGACCCCCTTGGCATGCAGTGAAGTGTCTCTTGCAGTGCAGTGACCCCTCTTGACATGCAGTGAAGTGTCTCTTGCAGTGCAGTGTCCCACTTGGCATGCAGTGAAGTGTCTCTTGCAGTGCAGTGACCCCCTTGGCATGCAGTGAAGTGTCTCTTGCAGTGCAGTGACCCCCTTGACATGCAGTGAAGTGTCTCTTGCAGTGCAGTGACCCCCTCGGCATGTAGTGAAGTGTCTCTTGCAGTGCAGTGACCCCCTTGGCATGCAGTGAAGTGTCTCTTGCAGTGCAGTGACCCCCTTGACATGCAGTGAAGTGTCTCTTGCAGTGCAGTGACCCCCTTGGCATGCAGTGAAGTGTCTCTTGCAATGCAGTGAAGTGTCTCTTGCAGTGCAGTGACCCAGTTGGTAAGCAGTGAAGTGTCTCTTGCGGTGCAGTGACTCCTTTGACATGAAGTGAAGGGTCTTTTGCAGTGCAGTGACCCCCATGACATGCAGTGAAGTGTCTCTTGCAGTGCAGTGGCCCCCTTGCATGCAGTGTGGTGTCTCTTGCAGTGCAATGACCCCCTTGGCATGCAGTGAAGTGTCTCTTGCAGTGCAGTGACCCCCTTGGCATGCAGTGAAGTGTCTCTTGCAATGCAGTGAAGTGTTTTTTCACTGCAATTACCTCCTTGACATGCAGTGAAGTGTCTCTTGCAGTGCAGGGGCCCCCTTGGCATGCAGTGTGGTGTCTCTTGCAGTGCAGTGACGCCCTTGGCATGCAGTGAAGTGTCTCTTGCAGTGCAGTGACTCGCTTGGCATGCAGTGAAGTGTCTCTTGCAGTGCAGTGACCCCCTGGGCATGCAGTGAAGTGACTTTTGCAGTGCAGTGACCCTCTTGGCGTGCAGTGAAGCATTGCAGTGCGCTAATCCCTTCCCCCTCTCTCTCTTCACAGGCCACTCCCAGCGAGGAAGGCAAGCAGGATGGCTACGTGCTCCTGCTCGTTCTGCTCTCCATCTTCATCGGGGGCACGCTGGTCATCCTCTCAGGGCTGCTGATTATCTGCCGCCGGTGCTGTGAGGCCGATCGCCGCTACTCCAGGTGAGTGCACCAGGCAGACCCCCCTGCCAGCCTCTGCACCAGGGAGGGCGACGGAGGCTAGTGCCTCGGGGAGGGAGGGACGAGGGCAGACCATCCTGTGAACCAGGGAGGGCCACGGAGGCTAGTGCCCAGGGGGAGGGAGGGACGAGGGCAGACCATCCTGTGAGCCAGGGAGGGCGACGGAGGCCAGTGCCCATGGTGAGGGAGTGAAGGCAGACCATCCTGTGAGCTAGGGAGGGCGACGCAGGCTAACGCCCAGGGGGAGGGAGGGACGAGGGCAGACCATCCTGTGAGCCAGGGGGCGGGCGACGCACGCTAGTGCCCTGGGGAGGGAGCGGCGAGGGCAGACAATCCTGTGAGCCAGGGGGCGGGCGACGCACGCTAGTGCCCTGGGGAGGGAGCGGCGAGGGCAGACCATCCTGTGAGCCAGGGGCGGGCGACACACGCTAGTGCCCAGGGGGAGGGAGGGACGAGAGCGAACCATCCTGTGAGCCAGGGAGGGCGACGGAGGCTAGTGCCCAGGGGGAGGGAGGGAGGGTAAAACTCTGATAAAAATGCCCCTCCCCCACCTCCCCGCAACTTAACCGCCCCCTTCTCCATCCCTAAGCATCTCCTGTGCTTGTCTCATCTCCTTCCCCTCTACCTGCTCTCACCTTTCTCTTTGTCACTGTACCCTCACTGGTCACCAGCTCTCTCCCCTCCTTCTCCTCTCTCTCTCCCTCCCTTCCCCTCACCATGCCCCTCTCTTCATTCCTCCTTCTGACCCTTTCTGCCCCTTCTCTCATTCTTTCTAGAGCCAGTGACGATCCGGAGAAAACCAACACTACCTATCTGGAGGAGGCAGGCCCTCCCCACGGTGAGTACCACTGCCCCCGCCCTACCCAGAGCAAGTTTCACCTGCCCCCTCCCTCCCCAGGAGGGAGATCCAAGTGACCCCAGCAGAGTCAGTATGAACTACCCCCCTCAGGATAATATCTGCCCACTCCACACCAAGAGAGAGAAGAACCTACCCCCTCCCCACCCACCAAGAGAATTCCACCTGCCCCACACAAGATGGCGGGGCATGTTTATGACCTGCTCCTTCAAACCAGTCACTGCCACCTGCACCTCCTCTAGTTCTGCCCCACAGGATCTGCACTAAAAAGACTCCAGTGGGTCCTGTCATAAACTGCGAGCACTGCAAGAGCGGCTCCTCTGCTAGTCCCATCCTGCACTGCGAATACTGCGAAAACGGCTCCTCTGCTAGTCCCATCCTGCACTGCGAGCATTGCGAGAGCGGCTCCTCTGCTAGTCCCACCCTCCACTGTGAGCACTGCAAGAGCGGCTTCTCTGCTATGCCCATCCGGCACTGCGAACACTGTGAAAGTGGCTCCTCTGCTAGTCCCACCCTGCACTGTGAGCACTGCAAGAGCGGCTCCTCTGCGAGTCCCATCCTGCACTGTGAGCACTGCAAGAGCAGCTCCTCTGCTAGTCCCATCCTGCACTGCGAGTACTGCAAGAGCAGCTCCTCTGCTAGTCCCATCCTGCACTGCGAGCACTGCGAGAGCGGCTTCTCTGCTAGTCCCATCCTGCACTGCGAGCACTGCGAGAGCGGCTCCTCTGCTAGTCCCATCCTGCACTGTGAGCACTGCAAGAGCAGCTCCTCTGCTAGTCCCATCCTGCACTGTGAGCACTGCAAGAGCGGCTTCTCTGCTAGTCCCATCCTGAACTGCGAGCACTGCAAGAGCAGCGCCTCTGCTAGTCCCATCCTGCAGTGTGAGCTATGCAAGAGCGGCTTCTCTGCTAGTCCCATCCTGCACTGCGAGCACTGCGAGAGCGGCTCCTCTGCTAGTCCCATCCTGCACTGTGAGCACTGCAAGAGCAGCTCCTCTGCTAGTCCCATCCTGCACTGTGAGCACTGCATGAGCGGCTTCTCTTCTAGTCCCATCCTGCACTGCGAGCACTGCGAGAGCGGCGCCTCTGCTAGTCCCATCCTGCACTGTGAGCACTGCAAGAGCAGCTCCTCTGCTAGTCCCACCCTGCACTGTGAGCACTGCAAGAGCAGCTTCTCTGCTAGTCCCATCCTGCACTGCGAACACTGCGAAAAACGGCTCCTCTGCTAGTCCCATCCTGCACTGCGAGTACTGCAAGAGCGTCTCCTCTGCTAGTCCCATCCTGCACTGCGAGCACTGCAAGAGCGGCTCCTCTGCTAGTCCCACCCTGCACTGTGAGCACTGCAAGAGCGGCTCTTCTGCTAGTATCACCCTGCAGTGTGAGCACTGCAAGAGCGTCTCCTCTGCTAGACCCATCCTGCACTGCGAGCACTGCGAGAGCGGCTCCTCTGCTAGTCCCATCCTGCACTGCGAACACTGCGAAAACAGCTCCTCTGCTAGTCCCACCCTGCACTGTGAGCACTGCGAGAGCGGCTCCTCTGCGAGTCCCATCCTGCACTGTGAGCACTGCAAGAGCAGCTCCTCTGCTAGTCCCATCCTGCACTGTGAGTACTGCAAGAGCGGCTCCTCTGCTAGTCCCATCCTGCACTGCGAGCACTGCAAGAGCGGCTTCTCTGCTAGTCCCATCTGCACTGCGAGCACTGCGAGAGTGGCTCCTCTGCTAGTCCCACCCTGCACTGTGAGCACTGCAAGAGCGGCTTCTCTGCTATGCCCATCCTGCACTGCGAACACTGCGAAAGCGGCTCCTCTGCTAGTCCCACCCTGCACTGTGAGCACTGCAAGAGCAGCTCCTCTGTGAGTCCCACCCTGCACTGTGAGCACTGCAAGAGCAGCTCCTCTGCTAGTCCCATCCTGCACTGCGAGTACCGCAAGTGCGGCTCCTCTGCTAGTCCCATCCTGCACTGTGAGCACAGCAAGAGCGGCTTCTCTGCTAGTCCCATCCTGCACTGCGAGCACTGCGAGAGCGGCTTCTTTGCTAGTCCCATCCTGCACTGCGAGAGAGGCTCCTCTGCTAGTCCCATCCTGCACTGTGAGCACTGCAAGAGCAGCTCCTCTGCTAGTCCCATCCTGCACTGTGAGCACTGCAAGAGCGGCTTCTCTGCTAGTCCCATCCTGCACTGCGAGCACTGCAAGAGCAGCTTCTCTGCTAGTCCCATCCTGCACTGTGAGCTATGCAAGAGCGGCTTCTCTGCTAGTCCCATCCTGCACTGCGAGAGCGGCTCCTCTGCTAGTCCCATCCTGCACTGTGAGCACTGCATGAGCGTCTTCTCTGCTAGTCCCATCCTGCACTGCGAGCACTGCGAGAGCGGCTCCTCTGCTAGTCCCATCCTGCACTGTGAACACTGCGAGGGCGGCTCCTCTGCTAGTCCCACCCTGCACTGTGAGCACTGCAAGAGCAGCTCCTCTGCTAGTCCCATCCTGCACTGTGAGCACTGCAAGAGCGGCTTCTCTTCTAGTCCCATCCTGCACTGCGAGCACTGCAAGAGCGGCTCCTCTGCTAGTCCCATTCTGCACTGTGAGCACTGCAAGAGCGGCTCCTCTGCTAGTCCCATCCTGCACTGTGAGCACTGCAAGAGCGGCTCCTCTGCTTGTCCCATCCTGCACTGCGAGCACTGCAAGAACGGCTCCTCTGCTAGTCCCATTCTGCACTGTGAGCACTGCAAGAGCGGCTCCTCTGCTAGTCCCATCCTGCACTGTGAGCACTGCAAGAGCGGCTCCTCTGCTTGTCCCATCCTGCACTGCGAGCACTGCAAGAGCAGCTCCTCTACTAGTCCCATCCTGCACTGCGAGAGCGGCTCTTCTGCTAGTCTCACCCGGCACTGCGAGCACTGTAATAGCGGCTCTTCTGCTAGTCTCACCCTGCACTGCGAGCACTGCAAGAGCGGCTCCTCTGCTTGTCCCATCCTGCACTGTGAGCACTGCAAGAGCGGCTCTTCTGCTAGTCCCTCCTCGCACTGCAAGAGCGGCTCTTCTGCTAGTCTCACCCTGCACTGCGAGCACTGCAGGAGCGGCTCCTCTGCTTGTCCCTTCCTGCACTGCGAGCACTGCAAGAGCTACTCCTCTGCTAGTCCCTCCCTGCACTGCGAGCACTGCAAGAGCGGCTCCTCTGCTAGTCCCACCCTGCACTGCAAGAGCAGCTCCTCTGCTAGTCTCACCCTGCACTGCTAGCACTGCAAGAGTGGCTCTTCTGCTAGTCTCACCCTGCAGTGCGAACACTGCAAGAGCGGCTCTTCTTCTAGTCTCACCCTGCACTGCGAGCACTGCAAGAGCGGCTCTTCTGCTAATCTCACCCTGCACTACGAGCACTGCAAGAGCGGCTCTTATGCTAGTCCCTTCCTGCACTGCGAGCACTGCAAGAGCGGCTCTTCTGCTAGTCCCATCCTGCAGTGCGAGCACTGCAAGAGCGGCTCCTCTGCTAGTCCCATCCTGCACTGCGAACACTGCGAACACGGCTCCTCTGCACTGTGAGCACTGCGAGAGCGGCTCCTCTGCGAGTCCCATCCTGCACTGTGAGCACTGCAAGAGCAGCTCCTCTGCTAGTCCCATCCTGCACTGTGAGTACTGCAAGAGCGGCTCCTCTGATAGTCCCATCCTGCACTGCGAGCACTGCAAGAGCAGCTTCTCGGCTAGTCCCATCCTGCACTGCGAGCACTGCGAGAGTGGCTCCTCTGCTAGTCCCACCCTGCACTGTGAGCACTGCAAGAGCGGCTTCTCTGCTATGCCCATCCGGCACTGCGAACACTGCGAAAGCGGCTCCTCTGCTAGTCCCACCCTGCACTGTGAGCACTGCAAGAGCGGCTCCGCTGCGAGTCCCATCCTGCACTGTGAGCACTGCAAGAGCAGCTCCTCTGCTAGTCCCATCCTGCACTGCGAGTACCGCAAGAGCGGCTCCTCTGCTAGTCCCATCCTGCACTGTGAGCACAGCAAGAGCGGCTTCTCTGCTAGTCCCATCCTGCACTGCGAGCACTGCGAGAGCGGCTTCTTTGCTAGTCCCATCCTGCACTGCGAGAGCGGCTCCTCTGCTAGTCCCATCCTGCACTGTGAGCACTGCAAGAGCAGCTCCTCTGCTAGTCCCATCCTGCACTGTGAGCACTGCAAGAGCGGCTTCTCTGCTAGTCCCATCCTGCACTGCGAGCACTGCAAGAGCAGCTTCTCTGCTAGTCCCATCCTGCACTGTGAGCTATGCAAGAGCGGCTTCTCTGCTAGTCCCATCCTGCACTGCGAGAGCGGCTCCTCTGCTAGTCCCATCCTGCACTGTGAGCACTGCATGAGCGGCTTCTCTGCTAGTCCCATCCTGCACTGCGAGCACTGCGAGAGCGGCTCCTCTGCTAGTCCCATCCTGCACTGTGAGCACTGCAAGAGCAGCTCCTCTGCTAGTCCCACCCTGCACTGTGAGCACTGTAAGAGCAGCTTCACTGCTAGTCCCATCCTGCACTGCGAACACTGCGAGGGCGGCTCCTCTGCTAGTCCCACCCTGCACTGTGAGCACTGCAAGAGCGGCTCCTCTGCTAGACCCTTCCTGCACTGTGAGCACTGCAAGAGCAGCGCCTCTTCTACTCCCATCCTGCACTGTGAGCACTGCAAGAGCGGCTTCTCTTCTAGTCCCATCCTGCACTGCGAGCACTGCAAGAGCGGCTCCTCTGCTAGTCCCATTCTGCACTGTGAGCACTGCAAGAGCGGCTCCTCTGCTAGTCCCATCCTGCACTGTGAGCACTGCAAGAGCGGCTCCTCTGCTTGTCCCATCCTGCACTGCGAGCACTGCAAGAGCAGCTCCTCTATTAGTCCCATCCTGCACTGCGAGCACTGCAAGAGCGGCTCTTCTGCTAGTCTCACCCTGCACTGCGAGCACTGCAGGAGCGGCTCCTCTGCTTGTCCCTTCCTGCACTGCGAGCACTGCAAGAGCTACTCCTCTGCTAGTCCCTCCCTGCACTGCGAGCACTGCAAGAGCGGCTCCTCTGCTAGTCCCACCCTGCACTGCAAGAGCAGCTCCTCTGCTAGTCTCACCCTGCACTGCGAGCACTGCAAGAGTGGCTCTTCTGCTAGTCTCACCCTGCAGTGCGAACACTGCAAGAGCGGCTCTTCTTCTAGTCTCACCCTGCACTGCGAGCACTGCAAGAGCGGCTCTTCTGCTAATCTCACCCTGCACTACGAGCACTGCAAGAGCGGCTCTTATGCTAGTCCCTTCCTGCACTGCAAGCACTGCAAGAGCGGCTCTTCTGCTAGTCTCACCCTGCAGTGTGAGCACTGCAAAAGCGGCTCCTCTGCTAGACCCATCCTGCACTGCGAGCACTGCAAGAGCGGCTTCTCGGCTAGTCCCATCCTGCACTGCGAGCACTGCAAGAGCGGCTCCTCTGTTAGTCCCTCCCTGCACTGCGAGCACTGCAAGAGCGGTTCCTCTGCTAGTCCCACCCTGCACTGCAAGAGCAGCTCCTCTGCTAGTCTCACCCTGCACTGTGAGCACTGCAAGAGTGGCTCTTCTGCTAGTCTCACCCTGCAGTGCGAACACTGCAAGAGCGGCTCTTCTGCTAATGTCACCCTGCACTGCGAGCACTGCAAGAGCGGCTCTTATGCTAGTCCCTTCCTGCACTGCGAGCACTGTAAGAGCAGCTCTTCTGCTAGTCTCACCCTGCAGTGTGAGCACTGCAAGAGCGGCTCCTCTGCTAGACCCATCCTGCACTGCGAGCACTGCAAGAGCGGCTACTCTGCTAGTCCCATCCTGCACTGTGAGCACTGCAAGAGCGGCTCCTCTGCTAGTCCCATCCTGCACTGCGTGCACTGCAAGAGCGTCTCTTATGCTAATCTCACCCTGCACTGCGAGCACTGCAAGAGCGGCTCTTATGCTAATGTCACCCTGCGCTGCAAGAGCAGCTCTTATGCTGGTCCCTTCCTGCACTGCGAGCACTGCAAGAGCGGCTCTTCTGCTAATCTCACCCTGCACTGCGAGCACTGCAAGAGCAGCTCCTCTACTAGTCCCATCCTGCACTGCGAGAGCGGCTCTTCTGCTAGTCTCACCCTGCACTGCAAGCACTGTAATAGCGGCTCTTCTGCTAGTCTTACCCTGCACTGCGAGCACTGCAAGAGCGGCTCCTCTGCTTGTCCCATCCTGCACTGCGAGCACTGCAAGAGCGGCTCTTCTGCTAGTCCCTCCTTGCACTGCGAGTACTGCAAGAGCGGCTCTTCTGCTAGTCTCACCCTGCACTGCGAGCACTGCAGGAGCGGCTCCTCTGCTTGTCCCTTCCTGCACTGCGAGCACTGCAAGAGCGGCTCCTCTGCTAGTCCCTCCCTGCACTGCGAGCACTGCAAGAGAGGCTCCTCTGCTAGTCCCACCCTGCACTGCAAGAGCAGCTCCTCTGCTAGTCTCACTCTGCACTGCGAGCACTGCAAGAGTGGCTCTTCTGCTAGTCTCACCCTGCAGTGCGAGCACTGCAAGAGCGGCTCCTCTGCTAGTCCCATTCTGCACTGTGAGCACTGCAAGAGCGGCTCCTCTGCTAGTCCCATCCTGCACTGTGAGCACTGCAAGAGCGGCTCCTCTGCTTGTCCCATCCTGCACTGCGAGCACTGCAAGAGCAGCTCCTCTACTAGTCTCATCCTGCACTGCGAGAGCGGCTCTTCTGCTAGTCTCACCCTGCACTGCGAGCACTGTAATAGCGGCTCTTCTGCTAGTCTCACCCTGCACTGCGAGCACTGCAAGAGCGGCTCCTCTGCTTGTCCCATCCTGCACTGTGAGCACTACAAGAGCGGCTCTTCTGCTAGTCCCTCCTTGCACTGCGAGCACTGCAAGAGCGGCTCTTCTGCTAGTCTCACCCTGCACTGCGAGCACTGCAAGAGCGGCTCTTCTGCTAGTCTCACCCTGCACTGCGAGCACTGCAGGAGCGGCTCCTCTGCTTGTCCCTTCCTGCACTGCGAGCACTGCAAGAGCTACTCCTCTGCTAGTCCCTCCCTGCACTGCAAGAGCGGCTCCTCTGCTAGTCCCACCCTGCACTGCGAGCACTGCAAGAGTGGCTCTTCTGCTAGTCTCACCCTGCAGTGCGAACACTGCAAGAGCGGCTCTTCTTCTAGTCTCACCCTGCACTGCGAGCACTGCAAGAGCGGCTCTTCTGCTAATCTCACCCTGCACTACGAGCACTGCAAGAGTGGCTCTTATGCTAGTCCCTTCCTGCACTGCAAGCACTGCAAGAGCGGCTCTTCTGCTAGTCTCACCCTGCACTGCGAGCACTGCAAGAGTGGCTCTTCTGCTAGTCTCACCCTGCAGTGCGAACACTGCAAGAGCGGCTCTTCTTCTAGTCTCACCCTGCACTGCGAGCACTGCAAGAGCGGCTCTTCTGCTAATCTCACCCTGCACTACGAGCACTGCAAGAGTGGCTCTTATGCTAGTCCCTTCCTGCACTGCAAGCACTGCAAGAGCGGCTCTTCTGCTAGTCTCACCCTGCAGTGTGAGCACTGCAAAAGCGGCTCCTCTGCTAGACCCATCCTGCACTGCGAGCACTGCAAGAGCGGCTTCTCGGCTAGTCCCATCCTGCACTGCGAGCACTGCAAGAGCGGCTCCTCTGTTAGTCCCTCCCTGCACTGCGAGCACTGCAAGAGTGGTTCCTCTGCTAGTCCCACCCTGCACTGCAAGAGCAGCTCCTCTGCTAGTCTCACCCTGCACTGTGAGCACTGCAAGAGTGGCTCTTCTGCTAGTCTCACCCTGCAGTGCGAACACTGCAAGAGCGGCTCTTGTTCTAGTCTCACTCTGCACTGCGAGCACTGCAAGAGCGGCTCTTCTGCTAATGTCACCCTGCACTGCGAGCACTGCAAGAGCGGCTCTTATGCTAGTCCCTTCCTGCACTGCGAGCACTGCAAGAGCAGCTCTTCTGCTAGTCTCACCCTGCAGTGTGAGCACTGCAAGAGCGGCTCCTCTGCTAGACCCATCCTGCACTGCGAGCACTGCAAGAGCGGCTCCTCTGCTAGTCCCATCCTGCACTGTGAGCACTGCAAGAGCGGCTCCTCTGCTAGTCCCATCCTGCACTGCGTGCACTGCAAGAGCGTCTCTTATGCTAATCTCACCCTGCACTGCGAGCACTGCAAGAGCGGCTCTTATGCTAATGTCACCCTGCGCTGCAAGAGCGGCTCTTATGCTGGTCCCTTCCTGCACTGCAAGCACTGCAAGAGCGGCTCTTCTGCTAATCTCACCCTGCACTGCGAGCACTGCAAGAGCAGCTCCTCTACTAGTCCCATCCTGCACTGCGAGAGCGGCTCTTCTGCTAGTCTCACCCTGCACTGCAAGCACTGTAATAGCGGCTCTTCTGCTAGTCTCACCCTGCACTGCGAGCACTGCAAGAGCGGCTCCTCTGCTTGTCCCATCCTGCACTGTGAGCACTGCAAGAGCGGCTCTTCTGCTAGTCCCTCCTTGCACTGCGAGTACTGCAAGAGCGGCTCTTCTGCTAGTCTCACCCTGCACTGCGAGCACTGCAAGAGCGGCTCTTCTGCTGGTCTCACCCTGCACTGCGAGCACTGCAGGAGCGGCTCCTCTGCTTGTCCCTTCCTGCACTGCGAGCACTGCAAGAGCGGCTCCTCTGCTAGTCCCTCCCTGCACTGCGAGCACTGCAAGAGCGGCTCCTCTGCTAGTCCCACCCTGCACTGCAAGAGCAGCTCCTCTGCTAGTCTCACCCTGCACTGCGAGCACTGCAAGAGTGGCTCTTCTGCTAGTCTCACCCTGCAGTGCGAACACTGCAAGAGCGGCTCTTCTGCTAATGTCACCCTGCACTACGAGCACTGCAAGAGCGGCTCTTATGCTAGTCCCTTCCTGCACTGCGAGCACTGCAAGAGCGGCTCTTCTGCTAGTCTCACCCTGCAGTGTGAGCATTGCAAGAGCGGCTCCTCTGCTAGACCCATCCTGCACTGCGAGCACTGCAAGAGCAGCTCCTCTGCTAGTCCCATCCTGCACTGTGAGCACTGCAAGAGCGGCTCCTCTGCTAGTCCCATCCTGCACTGCGTGCACTGCAAGAGCGTCTCTTATGCTAATCTCACCCTGCACTGCGAGCACTGCAAGAGCGGCTCTTATGCTAATGTCACCCTGCGCTGCAAGAGCGGCTCTTATGCTGGTCCGTTCCTGCACTGCGAGCACTGCAAGAGCGGCTCTTCTGCTAATCTCACCCTGCACTGCGAGCACTGCAAGAGCAGCTCCTCTACTAGTCCCATCCTGCACTGCGAGAGCGGCTCTTCTACTAGTCTCACCCTGCACTGCAAGCACTGTAATAGCGGCTCTTCTGCTAGTCTCACCCTGCACTGCGAGCACTGTAAGAGCGGCTCCTCTGCTTGTCCCATCCTGCACTGTGAGCACTGCAAGAGCGGCTCTTCTGCTAGTCCCTCCTTGCACTGCGAGTACTGCAAGAGCGGCTCTTCTGCTAGTCTCACCCTGCACTGCGAGCACTGCAAGAGCGGCTCTTCTGCTAGTCTCACCCTGCACTGCGAGCACTGCAGGAGTGGCTCCTCTGCTTGTCCCTTCCTGCACTGCGAGCACTGCAAGAGCGGCTCCTCTGCTAGTCCCTCCCTGCACTGCGAGCACTGCAAGAGCGGCTCCTCTGCTAGTCCCACCCTGCACTGCAAGAGCAGCTCCTCTGCTAGTCTCACCCTGCACTGCGAGCACTGCAAGAGTGGCTCTTCTTCTAGTCTCACCCTGCAGTGCGAACACAGCAAGAGCGGCTCCTCTGCTAGACCCATCCTGCACTGCGAGCACTGCAAGAGCGGCTCCTCTGCTAGTCCCTTCCTGCACTGCGAGCACTGCAAGAGCGGCTCTTCTGCTAGTCTCACCCTGCAGTGTGAGCATTGCAAGAGCGGCTCCTCTGCTAGACCCATCCTGCACTGCGAGCACTGCAAGAGCGGCTCCTCGGCTAGTCCCATCCTGCACTGCGAGCACTGCAAGAGCGGCTCCTCTGCTAGTCCCTCCCTGCACTGCGAGCACTGCAAGAGCGGTTCCTCTGCTAGTCCCACCCTGCACTGCAAGAGCAGCTCCTCTGCTAGTCTCACCCTGCACTGCGAGCACTGCAAGAGCGGCTCTTCTGCTAATGTCACCCTGCACTGCGAGCACTGCAAGAGCGGCTCTTATGCTAGTCCCTTCCTGCACTGCGAGCACTGCAAGAGCAGCTCTTCTGCTAGTTTCACCCTGCAGTGTGAGCACTGCAAGAGCGGCTCCTCTGCTAGACCCATCCTGCACTGCGAGCACTGCAAGAGCGGCTCCTCTGCTAGTCCCATCCTGCACTGTGAGCACTGCAAGAGCGGCTCCTCTGCTAGTCCCATCCTGCACTGCGTGCACTGCAAGAGCGGCTCCTCTGCTAGTCCCATCCTGCACTGCGTGCACTGCAAGAGCGTCTCTTATGCTAATCTCACCCTGCACTGCGAGCACTGCAAGAGCGGCTCTTATGCTAATGTCACCCTGCGCTGCAAGAGCGGCTCTTATGCTGGTCCCTTCCTGCACTGCGAGCACTGCAAGAGCGGCTCTTCTGCTAATCTCACCCTGCACTGCGAGCACTGCAAGAGCGGCTCCTCGGCTAGTCCCATCCTGCACTGCGAGCACTGCAAGAGCGGCTCCTCTGCTAGTCCCTCCCTGCACTGCGAGCACTGCAAGAGCGGTTCCTCTGCTAGTCCCACCCTGCACTGCAAGAGCAGCTCCTCTGCTAGTCTCACACTGCACTGTGAGCACTGCAAGAGTGGCTCTTCTGCTAGTCTCACCCTGCAGTGCGAACACTGCAAGAGCGGCTCTTGTTCTAATCTCACCCTGCACTGCGAGCACTGCAAGAGCGGCTCTTCTGCTAATGTCACCCTGCACTGCGAGCACTGCAAGAGCGGCTCTTATGCTAGTCCCTTCCTGCACTGCGAGCACTGCAAGAGCAGCTCTTCTGCTAGTCTCACCCTGCAGTGTGAGCACTGCAAGAGCGGCTCCTCTGCTAGACCCATCCTGCACTGCGAGCACTGCAAGAGCGGCTCCTCTGCTAGTCCCATCCTGCACTGTGAGCACTGCAAGAGCGGCTCCTCTGCTAGTCCCATCCTGCACTGCGTGCACTGCAAGAGCGTCTCTTATGCTAATCTCACCCTGCACTGCGAGCACTGCAAGAGCGGCTCTTATGCTAATGTCACCCTGCGCTGCAAGAGCGGCTCTTATGCTGGTCCCTTCCTGCACTGCGAGCACTGCAAGAGCGGCTCTTCTGCTAATCTCACCCTGCACTGCGAGCACTGCAAGAGCGGCTCCTCGGCTAGTCCCATCCTGCACTGCAAGAGCTGTACCTCTGTTATTCCCATAATCCACTCTTAGCACTGTAGGAGTATCGCCTCTGCTAGTCCCACCCTGAACTGCAATTACTGCATGAGCAGCTCCTAGGCTAGACCCGTCTTCTGGTGTGAGAAAGACGCTCCTCTGGTAGTCTCATGCGGAGCGAGAGCTCTAGAAGAGCAGCACTTCTGGTAGACTGATGGTGCACTGCACGCACTGGGAGAGCAGCCCAAATTTTAGGATCAAACTACAGGGTTTACTACCCTTGGAAGCAATCAATAATAAAGAGGTGCACTGGTGGGTTTTAACTTGTGACGTTACCAGTTTTTAGTTGTAACATGTGAAAGAAGAAATAGGACTTTTGAAAGAAAGACCCAAAGAAAAAGGACAAAACAAACTAGTTTTGGATTGGCACATTTGTTAGAGTGTGATCATATTGGATCAAGAAGTGGTTGTGGCATTGTCTGAGCTGCCGATGGTGCCATTGCCAGTGCTGCTGGTGGTCGTTGCATTGCCCAGGCTGCCAGTGGCTCAGTTGCATGCGTGACTGGTGGTCGTTGCATTGCCCAGGCTGCCAGTGGCTGAGTTGCCTGCGTGACTGTTGGTTGTTGCATTGCCCAGGCTGCCAGTGGCTCAGTTGCCTGCGTGACTGGTGGTCGTTGCATTGCCCAGGCTGCCAGTAGCTGAGTTGCCTCTGTGACTGGTGATCGTTGCATTGCCCAGGCTGCCAGTGGTTCAGTTGCCTGACGTGACTGGTGGTCGTTGCATTGCCCAGGCTGCCAGTGGCTCAGTTGCATGCGTGACTGGTGGTCGTTGCATTGCCTGGGCTGCCAGTGGCTCAGTTGCCTCTGTGACTGGTGGTCGTTGCATTGCCCAGGCTGCCAGTGGCTCAGTTGCCTCTGTGACTGGTGGTCGTTGCATTGCCCAGGCTGCCATTGGCTGAGTTGCCTAAATGACTGGTGGTCGTTGCATTGCCCAGGCTGCCAGTGGCTGAGTTGCCTGCGTGACTGGTGGTCGTTGCATTGCCTGGGCTGCCAGTGGCTGAGTTGCCTGCGTGACTGGTGGTCGTTACATTGCCCAGGCTGCCAGTGGCTGAGTTGCCTGCGTGACTGGTGGTCGTTGCATTGCCTGGGCTGCCAGTGGCTCAGTTGCATGCGTGACTGGTGGTCGTTGCATTGCCCAGGCTGCCAGTGGCTGAGTTGCCTGCGTGACAGGTGGTTGTTGCATTGCCCAGGCTGCCAGTGGCTCAGTTGCATGCGTGACTGGTGGTCGTTGCATTGCCCAGGCTGCCAGTGGCTGAGTTGCCTGCGTGACTGGTGGTCATTGCATTGCCCAGGCTGCCAGTGGCTGAGTTGCCTGCGTGACTGGTGGTCGTTGCATTGCCCAGGCTGCCAGTGGCTCAGTTGCCTGCTTGACTGGTGGTCGTTGCATTGCCTGGGCTGTCAGTGGCTCAGTTGCATGCGTGACTGGTGGTCGTTGCATTGCCCAGGGTGCCAGTGGCTGAGTTGCCTGCGTGACTGGTGGTCGTTGCATTGCCCAGGCTGCCAGTGGCTCAGTTGCATGCGTGACTGGTGGTCGTTGCATTGCCTGGGCTAACAGTGGCTGAGTTGCCTGCGTGACTGGTGGTCGTTGCATTGCCCAGGCTGCCAGTGGCTGAGTTGTCTGCGTGACTGGTGGTCGTTGCATTGCCCAGGCTACCAGTAGCTCAGTTGCCTGCGTGACTGGTGGTCGTTGCATTGCCCAGGCTGCCAGTGGCTGAGTTGCCTGCGTGACTGGTGGTCGTTGCATTGCCCAGGCTGCCAGTGGCTCAGTTGCCTGCGTGACTGGTGGTCATTGCATTGCCCAGGCTACCAGTAGCTCAGTTGCATGCATGACTGGGGGTCTTTGCATTGCCCAGGCTGCCAGTGGCTCAGTTTCCTGCGTGACTGGTGGTCGTTGCATTGCCCAGGCTGCCAGTGGCTCAGTTGCATGCGTGACTGGTGGTCGTTGCATTGCCTGGGCTGCCAGTGGCTGAGTTGCCTGCGTGACTGGTGGTCGTTGCATTGCCCAGGCTGCCAGTGGCTGAGTTGCCTGCGTGACTGGTGGTCGTTGCATTGCCCAGGCTGCCAGTGGCTGAGTTGACTGGTGGTCGTTGCATTGCCCAGGCTGCCAGTGGCTCAGTTGACTGCGTAACTGGTGGTCGTTGCATTGCCCAGGCTGCCAGTGGCTCAGTTGCATGCGTGACTGGTGGTCGTTGCATTGCCTGGGCTGCCAGTGGCTGAGTTACCTGCGTGACTGGTGGTCGTTGCATTGCCCAGGCTGCCAGTGGCTGAGTTGCCTGCGTGACTCGTGGTCGTTGCATTGCCCAGGCTGTCAGTGGCTGAGTTGCCTGCATGACTGGTGGTCGTTGCATTGCCCAGGCTGCCAGTGACTCAATTGCCTGCGTGACTGGTGGTTGTTGCATTGCCAGGCTGCCAGTGGCTCAGTTGCATGCGTGACTGGTGGTTTATGCATTGCGTGGGCTGCCAGAGGCTGAGTTGCCTGCATGACTGGTGGTCGTTGCATTGCCCAGGGTGCCAGTGGCTGAGTTGCCTGCGTGACTGGTGGTCGTTGCATTGCCCAGGCTGCCAGTGGCTCAGTTGCATGCATGACTGGTGGTCGTTGCATTGCCTGGGCTGCCAGTGGCTGAGTTGCCTGCGTGACTGGTGGAAGTTGCATTGCCCAGGCTGCCAGTGGCTCAGTTGCATGCGTGACTGGTGGTCGTTGCATTGCCCAGGCTGCCAGTGGTTCAGTTGCATGCGTGACTGGTGGTCGTTGCATTGCCCAGGCTGCCAGTGGCTCAGTTGCATGCGTGACTGGTGGTCGTTGCATTGCCTGGGCTGCCAGTGGCTGAGTTGCCTGCGTGACTGGTGGTCGTTGCATTGCCCAGGGTGCCAGTGGCTGAGTTGCATGTGTGAGTGGTGGTCTTTGCATTGCCCAGGGTGTCAGTGGCTGAGTTGCCTGCGTGACTAGTGGTTGTTGCATTGCCCAGGCTGCCAGTGGCTCAGTTGCATGCGTGACTGGTGTTCGTTGCATTGCCCAGGCTGCCAGTGGCTCAGTTGCATGCGTGACTGGTGGTCGTTGCATTGCCTGGGCTGCCAGTGGCTGAGTTGCCTGCGTGACTGGTGGTCGTTGCATTGCCCAGGCTGCCAGTGGCTCAGTTGCCTGCGTGACTGGTGGTCGTTGCATTGCCCAGGGTGCCAGTGGCTGAGTTGCCTGCGTGACTGGTGGTCGTTGCATTGCCCAGGCTACCAGTAGCTCAGTTGCATGCGTGATTGGTGGTCGTTGCATCGCCCAGGCTGCCAGTGGCTGAGTTGCCTGCGTGACTGGTGGTCGTTGCATTGCCCAGGCTACCAGTAGCTCAGTTGCATGCGTTACTGGTTGTTGTTGCATTGCCCAGGGTGCCAGTGGCTGAGTTGCCTGCGTGACTGGTGGTCGTTGCATTGCCCAGGCTACCAGTAGCTCAGTTGCATGCGTGACTGGTGGTCGTTGCATTGCCCAGGGTGCCAGTTGCTGAGTTGCCTGCGTGACTGGTGGTCATTGCATTTCCCAGGCTGCCAGTGGCTCAGTTGCCTACTTGACTGGTGGTCGTTGCATTGCCCAGGCTGCCAGTGGCTCAGTTGCATGCATGACTGGTGGTCGTTGCATTGCCTGGGCTGCCAGTGGCTGAGTTGCCTGCGTGACTGGTGGTCATTGCATTGCCCAGCCTGCCAGTGGCTGAGTTGCCTGCGTGACTGGTGGTCGTTGCATTGCCCAGGCTGCCAGTGGCTGAGTTGCCTGCGTGACTGGTGGTCGTTGCATTGCCCAGGCTGCCAGTGGCTCAGTTGCCTGCGTAACTGGTGGTCGTTGCATTGCCCAGGCTGCCAGTGGCTCAGTTGCATGCGTGACTGGTGGTCGTTGCATTGCCTGGGCTGCCAGTGGCTGAGTTGCCTGCATGACTGGTGGTCGTTGCATTGCCCGGGCTGCCAGTGGCTGAGTTGCCTGCGTGACTGGTGGTCGTTGCATTGCCCAGGCTGCCAGTGGCTCAGTTGCATGCATGACTGGTGGTCGTTGCATTGCCCAGGCTACCAGTAGCTCAGTTGCATGCGTGACTGGTTGTCGTTGCATTGCCCAGGATGCCAGTGGCTGAGTTGCCTGTGTGACTGGTGGTCGTTGCATTGCCCAGGCTGCCAGTGGCTCAGTTGCCTGCGTGACTGGTGGTCGTTGCATTGCCCAGGGTGCCAGTGGCTGAGTTGCCTGCGTGACTGGTGGTCGTTGCATTGCTGAGGCTACCAGTAGCTCAGTTGCATGCGTGATTGGTGGTCGTTGCATTGCCCAGGCTGCCAGTGGCTGAGTTGCCTGCGTGACTGGTGGTCTTTGCATTGCCCAGGCTACCAGTAGCTCAGTTGCATGCGTGACTAGTTGTCGTTGCATTGCCCAGGGTGCCAGTGGCTGGGATGCCTGCGTGACTGGTGGTCGTTGCATTGCCCAGGCTACCAGTAGCTCAGTTGCATGCGTGACTGGTGGTCGTTGCATTGCCCAGGGTGCCAGTGGCTGAGTTGCCTGCGTGACTGGTGGTCGTTGCATTGCCCAGGCTGCCAGTGGCTCAGTTGCATGCGTGACTGGTGGTCGTTGCATTGCCTGGGCTGCCAGTGGCTGAGTTGCCTGCATGACTGGTGGTCGTTGCATTGCCCAGCCTGCCAGTGGCTGAGTTGCCTGTGTGACTGGTGGTCGTTGCATTGCCCAGGCTGCCAGTGGCTGAGTTGCCTGCGTAACTGGGGGTCGTTGCATTGCCCAGGCTGCCAGTGGCTCAGTTGCATGCATGACTGGTGGTCGTTGCATTGCCTGGGCTGCCAGTGGCTGAGTTGCCTGCGTGACTGATGGTCGTCGCATTGCCCAGGCTGCCAGTGGCTGAGTTGCCTGCGTGACTGGTGGTCGTTGCATTGCCCAGGCTGCCAGTGGCTCAGTTGCCTGCGTGACTGGTGGTTGTTGCATTGCCTGGGCTGTCAGTGGCTCAGTTGCATGCGTGACTGGTGGTCGTTGCATTGCCCAGGCTACCAGTAGCTCAGTTGCATGCGTGACTGGTTGTCGTTGCATTGCCCAGGGTGCCAGTGTCTGAGTTGCCTGCGTGACTGGTGGTCGTTGCATTGCCCAGGGTGCCAGTGGCTGAGTTGCCTGCGTGACTGGTCAAGTCAAGTCAAGTCAAGTCATAATTTATATAGCGCACTACATACCCAGAGGGTCTCAAGGCGCTTGAGGAGGGGGGGGGAGGTTTACTTATCGAATATCCAGGTTTTAAGCTGTTTTCTGAAGGCTAGGTGGTTTTGAGTGAGGCGGAGGTGGGTGGGGAGGGAATTCCAGGTTTTGGCTGCTAAGTAGGAGAAGGATCTTCCCCCCATGGTGGCTTTGTGGCTGCGCGGGACGGCGGCGAGGGCTTGGTTGGACGAACGCAGCTGGCGGGTGGGGGTGTAGAAGGAAATGCGCGTGTTGAGGCAATCCGGTCCGAGTTCGTAGAGGGCTTTGTGTGCGTGGGTGAGGAGACGGAAAGTTATCCTTTTGTTGACGGGGAGCCAGTGCAGGTCTTTCAGGTGACCGGAGATGTGGTCTTTGCGAGGGATGTCTAGTATGAGTCTGGCTGAAGCATTTTGGATGCGTTGGAGTTTTTTCTGCAGTTTTGCGGTGGTACCGGCGTAAAGGGTGTTTCCGTAGTCTAGACGGCTAGTAATCAGAGCGTGGGTGACCGTTTTTCTTGTTTCGGTGGGGATCCAGCGAAATGTTTTTTTGAGCATGCGTAGGATATTGAAGCATGATGATGAGACGGCGTCGACTTGTCTGGTCATCGAGAGTGAGGAGTCCAGGATGAAGCCCAGGTTCCGTGCGTGGTCCGTCGGTGTGGGGGCTGTTCCTAGGGCCGTTGGCCACCAAGAGTCGTCCCATGCGGAAGGGGAAGTACCTAGGATGAGGACTTCCGTTTTGTCCGAGTTCAGTTTCAGACGGCTGTGCTTCATCCACTCGGCTACTTCTTTCATCCCTTCATGTAGGTTGGTTTTGGCGGTGGTTGGGTCTTTGGTGAGTGAGAGGATCAGCTGAGTGTCATCAGCGTAGGAGATGATGTTGAGGTTGTGTTTCCGTGCGATGGTTGCGAGGGGGCTCATGTAGACGTTGAAGAGGGTGGGGCTGAGTGATGATCCTAGCGGGACGCCGCAGATGACTTCGGAGGCCTTTGACTTGAAAGGGGGGAGGCGGACTCTCTGAGTTCTTCCAGCGAGGAACGAGATGATCCAGTCCAATGCTTTTCCTTGAATTCCGATGTTTCTAAGGCGTTGTATCAGGGTGCTATGGCAGACTGTGTCGAAGGCTGCAGAGAGGTCAAGGAGAATGAGGGCGACTGTGTCTCCGTTGTCCAGAAGTGTTCGAATGTCATCTGTTGCTGCGATGAGGGCGGTTTCAGTGCTGTGTTTGGCTCGGAAGCCAGATTGTGAGGAGTCGAGTGATTTGTTGGTTTCGAGGAAGGCGGCGAGTTGATTGTTGACGGCTTTCTCAATGACTTTGGCAGGAAATGGAAGGAGCGAGGTGGGGCGGTAGTTTTTGAGTTCGGAGGGGTCAGCTGTAGGTTTCTTCAGAAGGGCGCTGAGTTTGGCGTGTTTCCAGCTTTCTGGGAATGTGGCGGAGTTGAAGGAGCAGTTGATGACGTCTCGGCCCAGGCTGCCAGTGGCTCAGTTGCATGCGTGACTGGTGGTCTTTGCATTGCCCAGGGTGCCAGTGGCTCAGTTGCCTGCGTGACTGGTGGTCGTTGCATTGCCCAGGCTGCCAGTGGCTCAGTTGCATGCGTGACTGGTGGTCGTTGCATTGCCCAGGCTGCCAGTGGCTCAGTTGCATGCGTGACTGGTGGTCGTTGCATTGCCCAGGCTTCCAGTGGCTCAGTTGCCTGCGTGACTGGTGGTCGTTGCATTGCCCAGGGTGCCAGTGGCTGAGTTGCCTGCGTGACTGGTGGTCGTTGCATTGCCCAGGCTACCAGTAGCTCAGTTGCATGCGTGATTGGTGGTCGTTGCATTGCCCAGGCTGCCAGTGGCTCAGTTGCCTGCGTGACTGGTGGTCGTTGCATTGCCCAGGGTGCCAGTGGCTGAGTTGCCTGCGTGACTGGTGGTCGTTGCATTGCCCAGGCTGCCAGTGGCTCAGTTGCCTGCATAGCTGGTGGTCGTTGCATTGCCCAGGCTGCCAGTGGCTCAGTTGCATGTGTGACTGGTGGACGTTGCATTGCCTGGGCTGCCAGTGGCTGAGTTGCCTGGGTGACTGGTGGTCGTTGCATTGCCCAGGCTGCCAGTGGCTGAGTTGCATGCGTGACTGGTGGTCGTTGCATTACCCAGGCTGCCAGTGGCTGAGTTGCCTGCGTGACTGGTGGTCGTTACATTGCCAGGCTGCCAGTGGCTCAGTTGCATGCGTGACTGGTGGTCACTGCATTGCGTGGGCTGCCAGTGGCTCAGTTGCCTGCATGACTGGTGGTCGTTGCATTGCCCAGGGTGCCAGTGGCTCAGTTGCATGCATGACTGTTGGTCGTTGCATTGCCCAGGCTGCCAGTGGCTCAGTTGCATGCGTGACTGGTGGTCGTTGCATTTCCCAGGCTACCAGTGGCTCTGTTGCATGCCTGACTGGTGGTCGTTGCATTGCCTGGGCTGCCAGTGGCTGAGTTGCCTGCGTGACTGGTGGTCGTTGCATTGCCCAGGGTGCCAGCGGCTGAGTTGCCTGCATGACAGGTGGTCGTTGCATTGCCCAGGGTGCCAGTGGCTGAGTTGCCTGCGTGACTGGTGGTCGTTGCATTGCCCAGGCTGCCAGTGGCTCAGTTGCATGCGTGACTGGTGGTCTTTGCACTGCCCAGGGTGCCAGTGGCTGAGTTGCCTGCGTGACTGGTGGTCGTTGCATTGCCCAGGCTGCCAGTGGCTCAGTTGCATACGTGACTGGTGGTCGTTGCATTGCCCAGGCTGCCAGTGGCTCAGTTGCATGCATGACTGGTGGTCGTTGCATTGCCTGGGCTGCCAGTGGCTGAGTTGCCTGCGTGATTGGTGGTTGTTGCATTGCCCAGGCTGCCAGTGGCTTAGTTGCCTGCGTGACTGGTGCTCGTTGCATGGCCCAGGGTGCCAGTGGCTGAGTTGCCTGCGTGACTGGTGGTCGTTGCATTGCCCAGGCTACCAGTAGCGCAGTTGCATGCGTGACTGGTGGTCGTTGCATTGCCCAGGGTGCCAGTGGCTGAGTTGCCTGCGTGACTGGTGGTCGTTGCATTGCCCAGGCTACCAGTAGCTCAGTTGCATGCGTGACTGGTGGTCGTTGCATTGGCCAGGGTGCCAGTGGCTGAGTTGCCTGCGTGACTGGTGGTTGTTGCATTGCCCAGGCTACCAGTAGCTCAGTTGCATGCGTGACTGGTGGTCGTTGCATTGCCCAGGGTGCCAGTGGCTGAGTTGCCTGCGTGACTGGTGGTCATTGCATTTCCCAGGCTGCCAGTGGCTCAGTTGCCTGCTTGACTGGTAGTCGTTGCATTGCCCAGGCTGACAGTCGCTCAGTTGCCTGCGTGACTGCTGGTTGTTGCATTGCCCAGGGTTCCAGTGGCTGAATTACCTACGTGACTGTTGGTCGTTGCATTGCCCAGGCTGCCAGTGGCTCAGTTTTCTGCATGACTGGTGATCGTTGCATTGCCCAGTCTGCCAGTGACTCAATTGCCTGCGTGACTGGTGGTCACTGCATTGCCTGGGCTGCCAGTGGCTCAATTGCCTGCGTGACTGGTGGTCACTGCATTGCCTGGGCTGCCAGTGGCTGAGCTGCCTGGGTGACTGGTGGTCGTTGCATTGCCCAGGGTGCCAGTGGCTGAGTTGCCTGCGTGACTGGTGGTCGTTGCATTGCCCAGGCTGCCAGTGGCTGAGTTGCCTGCGTGACTGCTGGTCGTTGCATTGCCCAGGGTTCCAGTGGCTGAATTACCTACGTGACTGGTGGTCGTTGCATTGCCCAGGCTGCCAGTGGCTCAGTTTTCTGCATGACTGGCGGTCGTTGCATTGCCCAGTCTGCCAGTGACTCACTTGCCTGCGTGACTGGTGGTCACTGCATTGCCCAGGCTGCCAGTGGCTCATTTGCCTGCGTGACTGGTGGTCATTGCATTGCCAGGCTGCCAGTGGCTCAGTTGCCTGCGTGACTGGTGGTCGTTGCATTGCCCAGGCTGCCAGTGGCTGAGTTGCCTGCGTGACTGATGGTCGTTGCATTGCCCAGGCTGCCAGTGGCTGAGTTGCCTCTGTGACTGTTGGTCGTTGCATTGCCCAGGCTGCCAGTGGCTCAGTTGCCTGCGTGACTGGTGGTCGTTACATTGCCAGGCTGCCAGTGACTCATTTGCCTGCATGACTGGTGGTCGTTGCATTGCCCAGGCTGCCAGTGGCTCAGTTGCCTGCGTGACTGGTGGTCGTGATATTGCCAGGCTGCCAGTGGCTCAGTTGCATGCGTGACTGGTGGTCGTTACATTGCCAGGCTGCCAGTGACTCATTTGCCTGCGTGACTGGTGGTCGTTGCCTTGCCAGGCTGCCAGTGGCTCAGTTGCCTGGGTGACTGGTGGTCACTGCATTGCGTGGGCTGCTTGTGGTTCCACTGCCTGGGCTGTGTAGCCGTTCCATTGCCTCGGTTACTGATGGTCCCTCAATGGCCTGGGCTGCCAGTGGTCTTTCCAGTCCCTGAGCAGTCAGTGGGCTTCACAGCTTTCCAATGCCCTTGGCTGTCGGCAGTTTCCCATTGCCGGTGCTGCTAGTGAGATCATTGTCCGGGTGGCTGATTGTGTTCTCATTGCTCACGCGGCAGGTGATCTTTTTATAGTTGCCAGCGGTGCTCATTGCCTCGGATGTTGGATAGCTTCTCAATGTCTGGGTTGCTGGTGATCTTCCAGTTACACAAGCTGCTGGTAGTTCTCTGATTGGATAGCATGCTTTTGTCCTGGGTGCTTTTTACTGTGTGTAGGCTGCCGATGGTCTGCACATTACCTTGGATGCTAGTGGAGTCCTTGTTGCTTGGAATTTGAGTGGTCTTGGGACGTGGTGGTCTCTCTGTTTTCTGGGTGGCTAGGGGTCTTTGCATTGCTGTGGCTGTTAGTCGACTCCTCACTGGTTGGAATGTGATAGTCTTTGCTTGGATAGATAGTGCTCTTTGCATTGCAGTGGCTCCTAGTGGAATTCTCGATGCCTCAGTTACTGCTCATCTTGTCATTGTCTGGTCTCCCAGTGGTCTTCGTGTTGCATGGGATGCTGGTGGTTCTCTCACTATCTGGAATGATGTAGTCTACTTGGTGTTCCCATTGGCTGCTCTGCTGGCGTCTCCTTGTTGAAGGTGCGCCTGAAGGGCAGTGTGTGGAATGTGGGTGGTTTTCAAAAAGCCCGGCCGAAAGGTAGGCTTTGCAATGGTTTAGATGGTGGTGGTTGTCTCATTGTATACACTGATAATGGTTGCTCATTGCTTGCACTGCTGGTGGTGTTCTCTGTCTGGAATGCTGGTGGTCTTCCAATTACCTGGGTTGCTGTTGGTTGCCTTATTGTCTAGGCTACTTGTAGTCTTCCAATTGTTTATCCTATTGGTAGTCTTTTCATTGTGCGGGCATCCTGTGGTCGTATCTTTCTCTGACCTGCTTGTGGTCTTCTCATCATCTGGGCGGGTGGTGGTTTCTAATTGCCTTAGCTGCTGGTAGACTCTTCATGGTCTGGGCTGTTGGTGGTTTCTTATTGCCTGTATTTCTGTTGGTCTCCTTTTCTGGGTAGTTGTTGGTATTTCCATCGTCTGGACTCGTGGTTGCAATGTGCCTGGGCTGCCGGTGGTCTTCTCATTGCCTGGGCTGCTGGTGGTCTTCTCATTGCCTGGGCTGCTGGTGGTCTTCTCATGGCCTGGGCTGCTGGTGGTCTTCTCATTGCCTGGGCTGCTGGTGGTCTTCTCATTGACTGTGCTGCCGGTGGTCTTCTCATTGCCTGGGCTGCCGGTGGTCTTCTCATTGCCTATGCTGCTGGTGGTCTTCTCATTGCCTGGGCTGCCAATGGTCTTCTCATTGCCTGGGCTGCCGGTGGTCTTCTCATTGCCTGTGCTGCCGGTGGTCTTCTCATTGCCTGGGCTGCCTGTGGTCTTCTCATTGCATGGGCTGCCGGTGGTCTTCTCATTGCCTGGGCTGCTGGTGGTCTTCTCATTGCCTGGGCTGCCGGTGGTGTTCTCATTGCCTGGGCTACTGGTGGTCTTCTCATTGACTGGGCTGCTGGTGGTCTTCTCATTGACTGGGCTGCTGGTGGTCTTCTCAATGCCTGGGCTGCTGGTGGTCTCATTGCCTGGGCTGCCGATGGTCTTCTCATTGCCTGGGCTGCTGGTGGTCTTCTCATTGCCTGTGCTGCTGGTGGTCTTCTCATAAGCCTTGGCTGCCGGTGGTCTTCTCATTGCCTGGGCTGCCGGTGGTCTTCTCATTGCCTGTGCTGCTGGTGGTCTTCTCATTGCCTGGGCTGCTGGTGGTGGTCTTCTCATTGCCTGGGCTGCCGGTGGTCTTCTCATTGCCTGGGCTGCTGGTGGTCTTCTCATAAGCCTTGGCTGCCGGTGGTCTTCTCATTGCCTGGGCTGCTGGTGGTCTTCTCATTGCCTGGGCTGCCGGTGATCTTCTCTTTGCCTGGGCTGCCGGTGGTCTTCTCATTGCCTGTGCTGCCGGTGGTCTTCTCATTGCCTGGGCTGCCGGTGGTCTTCTCAATGCCTGGGCTGCCGGTGGTCTTCTCATTGCCTGGGCTGCCGATGGTCTTCTCATTGACTGGGCTGCCGGTGGTCTTCTCATTGCCTGGGCTGCCGATGGTCTTCTCATTGCCTGGGCTGCCGGTGGTCTTCTCATTGCCTGGGCTGCTGGTGGTCTTCTCATTGACTGGGCTGCTGGTGGTCTTCTCATTGCCTGGGCTGCTGGTGGTCTTCTCATTGCCTGGGCTGCCGGCGGTCTACTCATTGCCTGTGCTGCCGGTGGTCTTCTCATTGTCTGGGCTGCTGGTGGTCTTCTCATTGCCTGGGCTGCTGGTGGTCTTCTCATTGCCTGGCCTGCTGGTGGTCTTCTCATTGACTGGGCTGCCGGTGGTCTTCTCATTGTCTGGGCTGCTGGTGGTGATCTTCTCATTGACTGGGCTGCTGGTGGGCTTCTCATTGCCTGGGCTGCCTATGGTCTTCTCATTGCCTGTGCTGCCGGTGGTCTTCTCATTGCCTGGGCTGCTGGTGGTCTTCTCATTGCCTGGGCTGCTGGTGGTCTTCTCATTGCCTGGCCTGCTGGTGGTCTTCTCAATGCCTGGGCTGCCGGTGGTCTTCTCATTGCCTGGGCTGCCGATGGTCTTCTCATTGACTGGGCTGCTAGTGGTCTTCTCATTGACTGGGCTGCTGGTGGTCTTCTCATTGCCTGGGCTGCTGGTGGTCTTCTCTTTGCCCGGGCTGCTGGTGGTCTTCTCATTGCTTGGGCTGCTGGTGGTCTTCTCATTGCCTGGGCTTCTGGTGGTCTTCTCATTGCCTGGGCTGCTGGTGGTCTTCTCATTGACTGTGCTGCCGGTGGTCTTCTCATTGCCTGGGCTGCCGGTGGTCTTCTCATTGCCTGGGCTGCCGGTGGTCTTCTCATTGCCTGGGCTGCTGGTGGTCTTCTCATTGCCTGGGCTGCTGGTGGTCTTCTCATTGCCTGGGCTGCCGGTGGTCTTCTCATTGCCTTGGCTGCTGGCGGTCGTCTCATTGCCTGGGCTGCCGGTGGTCTTCTCATTGCCTGGGCTGCTGGTGGTCTTCTCATTGCCTGGGCTGCTGGTGGTCTTCTCATTGCCTGGGCTGGCGGTGGAGTCGAATCGTGTTGGCTGTTGCTGGTCTTCTCTTTGTCTGGGCTATTATTGGTTTCATTTTGCCTGAGTGGATGGTGATCTTCTTGCTCTCTGGGCTGCTGTTAGGCGTTACATTGCCTAGGCTGGTGGTGGTGGTCTTCCCATTGTAAGGGCTGCTGGTGCTTCCGCACTGTCTAGACTGCTGGTGATTCCTCATTCTCTCAGCTGTTGATGGTCTTCACATTGCCTGAGCTGACGGTGGCTTCACACTGTCTGGGCTGCTGCTTGTTTCTCTTCGTCTGGGTGATCTTCTGGTCTAGGCTTCTGGCTAAGTCTAATAGTCTGGGATGTTGGTAGTCTTCACTCTTGTGGTTTCTCATTATCTGGGTGGTAGGTGGATTCTTGTTGGATTGCTGGTGTTTTCTCATTGTCTCGGCTGCTGCTGCTTTCTTACTGTCTGAGCTGCTGGTAGTTTGTCATTGTCTAGACTGCTGGTGGTCTTGACATAGCCTGGGCTGCTGGTGGATTCTAGGCAGGTGGTGGTTTCTGATTATCTAGGCTGCTTGTGGTCTTCTGGTTGACTGTGCTGCTAGTGGTCTGCCTGTTTACAGGGCTGTTGCTTGTTTCTCATAGTCTAGGCTGTGCTTGGTTTTTCCTTGTCTGGGTTGTTGGTTGTTTTGTTTGTTTGGGATGCTGGAAGTCTTTTCTTTGTCTAGGCTGCTGCTGGTGTCTCATTGTCTGGGCTGTTGGTGGTTTTCCATTGTCAGTGCTGCTGCTGGTTCCTCATTAGGCTGCTGTTGGTGGTTTCACATTGTCGGAGTTCTTGTAAGTCTTCTCGTTGTCTGGGCTGCTGGTGGCCTTTCCATGGTTTAGGCTGCTGCTGGTTTCTCATTGTCTGGGCTGTTGGTGGTTTCTCATTGTCAGGGCTGCTGCCGGTTCCTCATTAGGCTGCTGTTGGTGGTTTCACATTGTCTGGGTTGTTGTAAGTCTTCTCATTGTCTAGGGTGCTGGTGGTTTCTCATTGTCTGGGCTGCTGCTGGTTTCTCATTTGGTTGCTGTTGGTTTCTCATTGTCTGGGCTGCTGGTGGTTTCTCATTGCCTGGGCTGTTGGTGGTTTTGCATTACTTAGGATACTAGTGATGTTCTCATTGTCTGGGCTGCTGGTGTCTTCCAGGCTGCTGGTAGTTTCTCATTGTCTGGGCTGTTGGTAGTCTTTTCGTTGCCTGGGCTGTTGGTGGTCTTCCTATTGCCTTGACTGCTGCTAGTTTCTTATTGTTGGGGCTCCTGGTGGCCCTCTTTTTGTCTAGGCTCCTGCCATTGCAGCATCTCATTGTCTGGATGCTGGTGGTCTTCTCTTTGCTTAGGCTGCTGCTGTTTTTTTTCCGTTGTCTGTGCTGCTGGTGGTTTCAGATTGGGCAGCTGGTGCTTACACATTAGGGTGTTGGTGGTTTCTAATTTTCTGGGCTGCTGTTGGTTTCTCATTGGGCTGCTGCTCGTTTCTCATTGTCGGGCCGCCGGAGGTTTTCTGTTTGCCTGGGCTGCTACTGGGCTTCCTGTTCCCAGGATGTTGGTGGCGGTCTTCTTATTTCCAGATGTGTTAATTTTTTTCTCCTTTCCTCCTTCTGTCCAGCAGAGATCACCATCCGGGTGGATGAGGTGGAGTGTCTGTCTGCCTCCAGCTACCATGATGCTGAGTCTGAGCGCTTCCTGTCCACCTGCTCCACTGGTCGGCGTGTCTCCTTCAATGAAGCTGCCCTCTTTGACCAGGGCAAGAAGGCACAGGAGAAGGGAAGGAGGTAAGGAGGGTGCAGGAACTTTACCACTTCACATGGTGCAGGGAGTGGAGTTTCAAGCAGTTTGTTAAGCAAGGGAGTAGCTTCCACAAGTAGACAGTGCTGGGGGTGATGTGGGGGGGGGACTATGGCAGATGAGGGTAGAGGAGAGAGCTAAGACCCCGCCCCAGGAGGCTGTCTGTCTTGTTAGTGGTCTTCAAGTCTGGACCATACATATGGGAGGGCAGTGCAGAAGCCTCTTCAACTAGAACACACAGGGTGCAGGTGGAGTGGGTCACATATGGGAAGAGGCTACTGCAGGGGGTTATGCGGGGGGATTCTACTGAAAGACCACAATGTGGGAGTGACGTCCACCAGCAGATGATACATTGTAGGTCCACAGCTGGATGTGACATGCGGGAGAGGTTCCCACAGCTGGACGTGACATGGAGGAGGTGCTTTCACAGCTGGATGTGACATGGGGGAGGGGCTTCCACAGCTGCATGTGACATGGGGGAGGGACTTCCACAGCTGCATGTGACATGGGGGAGGGGGTTCCACAGCTGCATGTGACATGGGGGAGGGGTTTCCACAGCTGCAAGTGACATGGGGAGGGGCTTCCACAGCTGCATGTGACATGTGGGAGGGGCTTCCACAGCTGGATGTGACATGGGGAGGGGCTTCCACACCTGGACGTGACATGGGGGAGGGGCTGCCACAGCTGGGTGTGACACGGGGGTTCCACAACTGGACATGACATGGGGGAGGGGCTTCCACAGCTGGACGTGACCTGGGTGAAGGGCTCCCACAGCTGGACGTGACCTGGGGGAGGGGCTTCCACAGCTGGACGTGACCTGGGGGAGCTTCCACAGCTGGATGTGACCTGGGGGAGGGGCATCCACAGCTGCATGTGAGATGGGGGAGGGGCTTCCACAGCTGGATGTGACCTGGGGGAGGGCTCCCACAGCTGCATCTGACCTGAGGGAGGGGCTTCCACAGCTGGATGTGACCTGAGGGAGGGGCTTCCACAGCTGGATGTGACCTGAGGAGGGCTTCCACAGCTGGATGTGACCTGGGGGAGGGGCTTCCACAGCTGCATGTGACATGGGGGAGGGGCTTCCACAGCTGCATGTGACATGGAAGAGGGGCTTTCATGGCAGGATGGGAGGGGCTTCCACAGCTGCATGTGACATGGAAGAGGGGCTTTCATGGCATGATGTGACAATGGGGCAGGCACTTTCACAACTGGACAAGAGGCAGGGAGGGGCTTACACATCTGAAGGAAATATGACCTCTGCAGCTGGATGTATGTGAAGGGAGGCCACCTTTCTGACATGAAATGGAGGAGGGGCCTACATAATATGGCACAGGAGCTTCCACAGCTGGACCTGGCACGGGCATGTGGTGGGGGCTTCTGTAGCTGCAATACATGGGTGCCATCAATATCTCGACATGGTGACAGTGGAGACTCCAAATTTGGGCATGGTTGGGCAGAGCTTGCACCACTGACCTGTGTCTGCTGTCTCGTTTGCCTGCCTGGTTGTAGATACACGCTGACGGAGGGCGACTTCCACCACTTAAAGAATGCCCGCCTGACGCACCTGCACATCCCGTCGCCAACACTGAAGATTGTCACTATCCACGAGGGTGACACCAACAGCATTGCCATGACCCCCCGCAGGCCTCCGACACCTAACGCCAAGCTCTTCCTTTTCCAGGCGAGTGGCGGAATCAAGCCAGCCGCTGCACCCAACACTTTCTGGGTGTGTGAGTGGCTGTTTGGGTCTTTGAGTGGGTGTGAGGGAATAGATGGGTGTGTGAGTGCTTCTGTGGATGTGTGAGTGGACGCATGAGTGGGTGAGTGCACTTTCGTCCAATGTGGAATAGAGGAGGTGAGTGTGTCGGTGACAGAGACTGACCCCTACAATGTGGTACCGAGTGAGAGAGTGGGATCTGTGTGATTGGCATAGGATGAACCCCCGCTAGCGTGGGACAGAGGGAGATTTCTGTATGTCTCATTGTTCTCTTTCCTCCTGTAGCCCCCAGTGAGCTCTCTACCTCAGACGGCCCTGACCACTCACACCATGAGCCCAAACTCTGCCCTCCCCGGTGACACCTTCAACTCCACAGTGGACACCAGCTTCCTTCAGGCCAGTCCTGGAACCTCCATCCATTCTGAAGATGGTATGTCGGTAAGTCAGCGAACAGGATCCCGCCCATATCAAAGCAACCTTTCCTCCTCATTTAAGGCGGTCCCTCCCCTTAAAACTGTTCTCTCCCTTGTGATACCCCAATTACCCCAACCCATCGCCCTCCTTTAAGGTCCAATTCTGTGAAAAGGGGCCTCTGTCTTTGCTCTTCAGAGGTGGCTGCATGGGCAGGTAGAAGGGAGGCTCGGCAGCCCAGGTAAAGGCACCAATAACAATAGGAGAGAGTCCGCTCGACGAACTAGAGACCTCTTGTAACGACCAGAATCTTGGACCAGATGGGATCAGCTCCTCAGAGCACCTCCAACCCAGTCGGAACGTAATCACCTCCCTCCTTAGAACGTATTTACAGTAGATATATATATATATATATATATATATATATATATATATATATATATATATATGTCTTGTACCTAAGGATGGGGAAATAGCAATATACATGCATAGGTTTTCTACAATATCCCACTCATACCAGTTAGTCTCACGGCAACTTAGGCCCAGACTAGTCTACCATAGGGCAGTTCTGATTAGTTACCATTACACACTGACCACAGTCAGTGCTCGCTCGGCAAGTCGCAATCCTGCGTGCCTACACACTAGTCTGCAGTCCTAGTGCTCTCTTCCTCACAGCCATGTCCACAATCCGGCGGACCTAAGCACTAGTGTCCCCCCTAGTGTTCTCTCACTCACAGCCCGATCCGCAATCCGGCGGATCTATGCACCAGTCTCCCACGTGGTGTTCTCATTAACGCCGCTTACCAACGACGATCACTCTCCTATGAATACCTTTGGAAGGAATCTCTCATTGGCTACTCGGGATATGATACTACAATAACAGGAATTACCATAACTTGCCAAATTAAAGCATGTACCATCTATTCTCCACATCAAGGGGTCCCTCTCTCCCTCATTGCTCAGTCACCTCTTACCTGACCGGGAATTACACCCGTTCATGAAAACAATGCCTGACTAGAAGACCAGGTTACCCTGATTGAACAAGAATACGAGGCACATGTTAAATTCACTAAGAATAGGGGTATTTATTACAATGATCATAAAAACACAATACTACACTATAACATATATCCTGCAAAGAAAAGTGAAAGGTTAGAATGTGCGCACTATAGGTTATGGACAGACGTCACCTTATGAACACAAAGTCGGGGTTCGGCAGTCATCTAGGTTCCCTTCTCGTCTGTGCCTTGGCTCGTCTTAGAATCACACCTCAGCAGTCACGAGTACAGGTCTGCACCGCTATGCTCTATCTTCTCTGCTTTCCTCCAATTCACTGGAACCTTCCTTTTATTAGCTGTTGTCTCTCTCTCTCTCGCCGTTCTGCACTATTTCTCTCTCCTCTTCAATCTTTCTAAGAGAGTACCAGCTTCATAATCTTTCTCGGACTTCCAAATGGCGACTGTCTGCCTGGAAATAATTAATGGCATTGATGCTAACGGCTAGCTGCCGCCTACAGACTGACTGACTCACTGCCTCATGCTTTCGCTAATATGGAAGCTTGTCCTTTCATGGAAAGTTACGGCCAGTAACCTGCCGCCCACCAAATTCTTGTACCTCCCCGTACCAAGGACACGTTCCCAGCCGGCCGGCCTGATGTTGTGTCTTCGGAATGGAGAAAAATACAGTCTTTCGATAAGGGCCAGCCTGAGCCGGTTCTCTCCAAGCGAACAACACTTCGAAACTAAAACATTACACTTGACCTAGAAGCATCTCAAGCTGCCGGGGCAGAAAGCAAGATGGAGTCTCTCCCGTTTGAGGCCTACAAGGCCTGAAGTAAGCATAACTCCATAGAAGGTATACTAACACTCTTGCAAAAGGACGGATTATCACTAATACTAATGAATCTATCCCCTAACATAAGTTTATAAGCCCTGATCTAAGGAAAAGGGTACGAAAGTGCATTACTGTGCCTTATGAATAGGCCCTGTCTGTAGTTCTAATCCCTGCACTAGAATGATAATAGACTAGAGTCATATCCAATCATCCTCCCTCAAAGGAGGGCCGAAAAAGTCAGTCAGAACACCTCTCTAACGGGTGGCTCCAAGAGAGAGGTCCAATGCTTACGGAGCATACAGTAAACGTGTCCACTGGGACACAGTTTAGTTTTTCAAGGTCAACATTTACTGGGAGCCGCCCCTCCAAGTACCAATATTTGGGGGGGGTGGGAGGGGGGGCGGGTGAGGGGGGTGAAGGATAAGAAACAGGAACGAAAAGCCGAACCAGACGAGCCGCGGGGCAGCCTTAAAAGGCAGCTGCAAACTCTCAGGCAAGTGATAGCCATGTATGGAGCTGAAGCAGCCAGGAGCTCAGGGGCACCAGGGAAGGCAGCCCGACAGAAGTGAAACGCACAACCCACAGCTGTAGACTTGGAAGGCGGGTGTGGTGGCTTAGTGGATTGATGCATCCACTGTAGGGGCCTGTGCTCATGGTCACTGCTTCAAACCCAGCAGGTCCACTCAGTCTTTCATGCTTCTGAGGTCGATAAAAGGAGTACCATTGAGATGAGTAACAATACACTTCTGTTATACAGTGCCAACATGCCCCTTTTTGCATGATTACCCCCTAACTTTTTTCCAGATACCTGATGAAAACTTGTCTGAGCGTGCCCTAGGTCCCTGCCAGTCAATTTCCCAGGGCCTGTGTCTTTGCCAAAACTGTACCTTTGTTTCTACAATTGGAACACCTCTGGGCCATATGTAAGTCCCTTGTAAAAGGTACCCCGGGTACCTAGGGCCATGTGACCAGAGGGGGTCTCTAAGGGCTGCAGCATGTTTTATGCTACCCTCCGAGACCCGTCACCTGAACACCCACACACTGCCACTGCAGGCTGTGTGTTTTGGTGCAGACCAAACTGAAGCGTCGACATGGCACCCATTCCTGGGTGCCATGCCCACCAACACTGCCTGTGGCATGGGTAAGTCAACTCTCTAGCAGGCCTCACAGCCCTAAGGCAGGGTGCACCATACCACAGGTGAAGGCATAGATGCATGAGCAATATGTCCCTATAGTGGCCGTGCCGTTCACATGCATGTAAGTGCAGTGAAGCCATTTTGAGTGTGTGGTGCTGGGAGTTTGTCATTACAAACTCCACAGCCCCAGGATGGCTCCACTGAAAACTGAGAAGTTTGGACTTAAACTTCTCAGCACATCAAACCCACACTGATGCCAGTGTGGGATTTATTGTAAAATGCACTCATAGGGCATTGCAGAGATGTCCCCTGAAAAGCGTCCAGCCCTGGTGTAGTTCCTGACTGGCTACCGGCCATTTGCCACCAGCAGACAGGTTTCTGGAGCCCTGGGTGGAGAGCCACCGCTCTCTGGGTCCAGAATCAAAGCCCATCCTGGGCAGCGGTGTTGTGTCTCCTCCCCCAGGATAGGCAGGGTCCATGAAGGGGAAGCTTCACAGGCACCTTTGTTAGCCACCCCCAGCCTTATGCTGCTATCAGCAACTGGTTCTGACCCCCACCTTGGGCTGGAGAATCGGTGGGAAAACCTAGCCAGGAAGAGAGGTTTGCACAGCTTTGCCAAACCCACCCCTCGGGGGGGAAGGCGAAGTGAAGCACACATCTCTCACCCCTCCATCTTGAAGATGAAGACTCACCCATTCAGGAAGAGGCCTAAGACCCCCTCCAATGGGATGTAGACACTCCAGGGAAGGGACCCATTGGTCCGGACCAGCACACCCCTGTAACACCCCTAAATCTAGTATTTAGGGGCACCCCTGAACCATGTCTTTTCAGATTCGATGACCTAAGAAGAAGAAGGGCCAAAGCAGTGGAGAAGACAATGACTGACTTGGCCCCAGGCCTACCGGCCTGTCTCCTCTTCCAGCGACCCTGCTTCCAGAAATAAGCGTGGCCCGCAGCCAACAACCTCGAGAATCCTAGAGGTCCTGCACTGTCTTCGACAAAGACTCCGGTCTCCCATGGATGCCGGATTTGTCCAGCAAAGAGACCAGCACCAGTCTCCAGATCCAGGCGGATGCCTGACACTGCTCCCAACGCCCATGGCCCAAATTTGAGTGAACCACTTTCCCCAAGACGTATTCCCAGCGATCCAGATCTCCTCTGCACCAATGGCTGACATCTCCAAGACCCCTCCCCAACGCCTGTAGCTCCTGTCCGAAGGGTCCCCCCGACCGGAATTAGCTAAGGAAACCCAACAACTAAAGACAACCCTGCATCCTCGGCCCCCCTCCCACTTTGGGGAGCCCAGCTGATGGTGCCCCGGTATCCCCCAGCTATCCAACTTACCTGTCCAGCCGCTGTCCGCCTTCGTTCAGCCTCCTGGTCCAAGCCTGCAGCATTTCTTCCCAACCGACGTCCTCCGTTGGTTTACATTGGGAGCTCGATGCCTATTTTGCCACCTGCACCCTGCCACCCGAGTGCCACTGGAGGTGCGCTTTTGGTGCCTACTTGTGGCCCCCTTTGTGCTTACCTTTGACTCCTGGGCCCTGACCCAGATACCACCTTCTCGAGTACTCCGTCTCCATAGCACTATATTGGTCCCAACCTCTCCTGTGACCTCTGCACCCGGCCGCCCCTGTGCCGCTGATGGCGCACTCATATTACCTAACTGACCCCTGCACTGTGTTAAGTGCTACCAGCCGGAGACTGAACCGTGACATCATTTCTTGCCTGAGTGTGTAGGATAAATGCTTAACACTCCCTCTGATAAGCCTGACTGCTCGCCTACACTACCACAAACAGAGAGTAGGGTGTCATCTACTTTAGCCTGTTACACCTCTGGGGATCCACTGGACTCTCTGCACCCCATCCCTTACTTTGGTATAGTATATACAGAGCCCGCTTCTTACACATATACATGTTAGACCGCAAGCAGAGTTTCTTGAGACCCGGGACCCGTAGAGCCACGCCCGGGGAGCTCTAGATAAGGGGTAGACTGGCTGTAGGGTCATGAACACGGTTCCTTTAACCAAGGCCACTTGGATATGATTCTGCGGCTGCAGTGTTTTCTGCATAATTATGGATTAGCTGCTTTTCCGCATAATCCATCATTTGCTGCATAATTTTGAGATTTTAACAATTTCTTTTTCGAGTGTAGACGGTTCAACAGTTACTAAGAGCACAGCTACATGTAAATCCATGCAGTAGAAGGCCCTTTGCAAAGGTTGACTCCAGAGGCCCAGTTTTAAATGGACGTTTCCCACTCAGGCGATGGATAAGGACAGATCATGAACCCAATCACAGGGCTCCAGACAGGACGTCATAGGAGAGAGCCAATAGGCCATCTCGGCAAGAGGGAGCATGCCAAAAAGTTCCTGAGCAGTGACCACTGCCACCACCGACAG
Source organism: Lissotriton vulgaris (assembly GCF_964263255.1). Lineage (NCBI taxonomy): Eukaryota > Metazoa > Chordata > Amphibia > Caudata > Salamandridae > Lissotriton > Lissotriton vulgaris. Next base: position 7,051,416 of record NC_141700.1, read on the forward strand.
TCACTCGTAGCCTGACAGGAGGCAGCGCATCAACATCTGGTAGACTTTGTCCATGTACTCCTTTCAGCAGTGCTAGGTTCTGCTGTCGAACAGCTCTTGCTGAAAGGCGGGGAGCTTCCATGTGGCTCGCATATTGCTGGGTCGCTGGGGGAACATAAAATAGATCAGTGTGCAGACACTTGTAATAAAAAGAGAGTGCCAGCATCTTTTTATAGCATCTTTAGTTTGTCTGATATGGAACTCAGAGGCTGGGCTCACATTTACACTGGGATGAACATTCTGTTAAATCACTTTGATTTTTTCAGTGGTTCGCATTTTGCTGGACTAAGATTAAACGTTGACAAGTTCAAGAATTTAAGTTTGGGTGGGGGTGACAGGATTTAAGGAAGGGGGTCCCAGCCTCCCAAGATGAGGGGGAAGCCGCATGGCCTCAGCCACAAGGGCCCACAGGTGTGTCTGGTCACCACTCATTCCACGCCCCCTAACCTTTCTCATTTCACCTCTTCCCAGGTCAGCTCCAGTTCCACCAGTCTTCTGTCCACTCTACTTCACCCTTCTCATACCTCAGCGCTCCTTTGTCTCAGCTGCTCCGGCCTCCTGTCCATCGCATCACTTCCCAGGCTCTCCTCTCAGTTGTTCCCGCCTCACCTCCTATCCATCGCATCATTTCCCAAGCTCTCCTCTCAGTTGTTCCCGCCTCACCTCCTATCCATCGCATCACTTCCCAGGCTCTCCTCTCAGTTGTTCCCGCCTCACCTCCTATCCATCGCATCACTTCCCAGGCTCTCCTCTCAGTTGTTCCCGCCTCACCTCCTATCCATCGCATCATTTCCCAGGCTCTCCTCTCAGTTGTTCCCGCCTCACCTCCTGTCCATCGCATCATTTCCCAGGCTCTCCTCTCAGTTGTTCCCGCCTCACCTCCTATCCATCGCATCATTTCCCAGGCTCTCCTCTCAGTTGTTCCCGCCTCACCTCCTATCCATCGCATCATTTCCCAAGCTCTCCTCTCAGTTGTTCCCGCCTCACCTCCTATCCATCGCATCATTTCCCAAGCTCTCCTCTCAGTTGTTCCCGCCTCACCTCCTATCCATCGCATCATTTCCCAAGCTCTCCTCTCAGTTGTTCCCGCCTCACCTCCTGTCCATCGCATCATTTCCCAGGCTCTCCTCTCAGTTGTTCCCGCCTCACCTCCTGTCCATCGCATCATTTCCCAGGCTCTCCTCTCAGTTGTTCCCGCCTCACCTCCTGTCCATCGCATCATTTCCCAGGCTCTCCTCTCAGTTGTTCCCGCCTCACCACCTCTCCATCGCATCATTTCCCAGGCTCTCCTCTCAGTTGTTCCCGCCTCACCTCCTGTCCATCGCATCACTTCCCAGGCTCTCCTCTCAGTTGTTCCCGCCTCACCTCCTGTCCATCGCATCACTTCCCAGGCTCTCCTCTCAGTTGTTCCCGCCTCACCTCCTGTCCATCGCATCACTTCCCAGGCTCTCCTCTCAGTTGTTCCCGCCTCACCTCCTGTCCATCGCATCATTTCCCAGGCTCTCCTCTCAGTTGTTCCCGCCTCACCACCTCTCCATCGCATCATTTCCCAGGCTCTCCTCTCAGTTGTTCCCGCCTCACCTCCTGTCCATCGCATCACTTCCCAGGCTCTCCTCTCAGTTGTTCCCGCCTCACCTCCTGTCCATCGCATCACTTCCCAGGCTCTCCTCTCAGTTGTTCCCGCCTCACCTCCTATCCATCGCATCACTTCCCAGGCTCTCCTCTCAGTTGTTCCCGCCTCACCTCCTATCCATCGCATCATTTCCCAGGCTCTCCTCTCAGTTGCTCCCGCCTCACCTCCTATCCATCGCATCATTTCCCAGGCTCTCCTCTCAGTTGTTCCCGCCTCACCTCCTGTCCATCGCATCATTTCCCAGGCTCTCCTCTCAGTTGTTCCCGCCTCACCTCCTGTCCATCGCATCATTTCCCAGGCTCTCCTCTCAGTTGTTCCCGCCTCACCACCTCTCCATCGCATCATTTCCCAGGCTCTCCTCTCAGTTGTTCCCGCCTCACCTCCTGTCCATCGCATCACTTCCCAGGCTCTCCTCTCAGTTGTTCCCGCCTCACCTCCTGTCCATCGCATCACTTCCCAGGCTCTCCTCTCAGTTGTTCCCGCCTCACCTCCTGTCCATCGCATCACTTCCCAGGCTCTCCTCTCAGTTGTTCCCGCCTCACCTCCTGTCCATCGCATCATTTCCCAGGCTCTCCTCTCAGTTGTTCCCGCCTCACCACCTCTCCATCGCATCATTTCCCAGGCTCTCCTCTCAGTTGTTCCCGCCTCACCTCCTGTCCATCGCATCACTTCCCAGGCTCTCCTCTCAGTTGTTCCCGCCTCACCTCCTGTCCATCGCATCACTTCCCAGGCTCTCCTCTCAGTTGTTCCCGCCTCACCTCCTATCCATCGCATCACTTCCCAGGCTCTCCTCTCAGTTGTTCCCGCCTCACCTCCTATCCATCGCATCATTTCCCAGGCTCTCCTCTCAGTTGCTCCCGCCTCACCTCCTATCCATCGCATCATTTCCCAGGCTCTCCTCTCAGTTGTTCCCGCCTCACCTCCTGTCCATCGCATCACTTCCCAGGCTCTTCCATTCTTTTGCTAACCTGCCTGTGCTCCTTCCCTCTCAGCCAGGTAAAAGCGGAGCAGCCAGTGATACCTCACCCTCCCCGAGCCAGGGGGCTGTGCTGCAGTTCTTCACCCGGCTCCGACGCCATGCCAGCCTGGAGGGGGCCAGCCCCTATTTCAAGATCAAGAAATGGAAGTTTGAGAGCAGCCAGCGGGCATCAAGCTTGGACATGAGAGGTAAGGACCACCTTGCCCCTGAGGGAGACACTGCCCTCAAGCAGCAGCATTGCTCCTGGGATGCTCTGTTGCTTTCAGGGAGCATTGCTTCTACCTGGGCGCAGGGTTAGATGCTGCCCTCTGGAAGCAGCGATGCTCCTGGGATGCTGATGGAATGCAGTGCTACGTACAGTGCGGGTGCATCACTTTGAGCGTAGGATATTGACCTGCAAATAATATGATGTTCGAGGCATGTGGGCTGCTGAATTCATATCTTGTGCATAGATCGCCTAGTGTTGGGTCCGGATGATTCCACTTGTTGTCTTGGAAGAGTCTTCGAAGTATCACGAGATAGGTGACTCCTCCTTTGGACTACTGTGCGCAGGGGCATCTTCTCCATCCTCAGATTGTTTTTTTCCGCCATTGGGTTCGGATGCAAACTCCTATACTCCAACTTCGGAAGCAAAAACAAAACTTTTCTAAAGGCCTTTGATTCGACGGTACCTCTCTACTCGATGCAGCCTTCCATCTCCAAGCGGTCGTCGACACGTGCCGTTGGGCCTTTTTGACGCCCCATGAGCCGACCGTCGATGGTAAGAAGCCCGTTTAAAAGGTGCCCGCAATGCCACGCCAAGTTCCCACATACTGATAAGCACTCAGTATGCAACAAGTGCCTTTCCCCGGACCATAAAGAGGAAAGCTGTCCAGCCTGTGCACAGTTTCGATCCAAGAAAACTATTCGGAACCGACGTGCAGCCAGGCAAGAAATGCAGCCACAGGCACCAGACCCGGACAACATCTTCGATGACGACCAAGAACTACAAGAGGCGCCGGACTCGGACCTGGAGATCGTCACCGTAGAGGACTACTCGGACTCCGATGACGAGATACCACCGGGGCAAATCGTGAGTACCCTGCCCCTGACACCATGTACCCCAATAACAACGGCTCCGGTCAAGGCATCGCCAAAAGGTCTTAGCCAAGATCATAAAAAAGTTTTGATTGCCCCGCCATCCAGCTCGGCTCCGAAACCGAAACCTTCGGAAACACCACGGCCCAGTAACATCGTCCCGAAGAAGGTTCCAGAGCCAAAGAAGGTCGCCGAACCGAAGGGCGTCGATCCGAAAGCGGCCGTACAGCCAAAGAGCGTCGAGCCGAAAAAGACTGTCGACCCCAAGACGGCCGCACAGTCCAAAATTGTCGACCCAAAACCGGTTGTCGACCCGAACAATGCCACACAACCCAAGGGCGCCGAACCAAAGAAGGTCGCCGACCCAAACAAGCCTTCAGCACCGAAAAACGTCGACCCGACAAAGACTGTCGACCCCAAGACGGCCGCACAGTCCAAAATTGTCGACCCAAAACCGGTTGTCGACCCGAACAATGCCACACAACCCAAGGGCGCCGAACCAAAGAAGGTCGCCGACCCAAACAAGCCTTCAGCACCGAAAAAACGTCGACCCGACAAAAGGCGCCATACCGAAGCACGTGTCCAAGCCAGAACGTCCTCTCGGACCGAAAACACCGGATCCGAAGACACCAGTCGATCCAAAAAAGACAATCGACTCCAGAAAGGACGCTCAGCCGAAAAAAACAAAAGACTCCAGTCGATCCCAACAAAAACATCGACTCAGGAGATAACACTTCTCCGAACAAGCCTACGGAGCACAAAAAATGCGTCGACCCGAAAGACACAGTCGACCCGAAAAAAGGCCCGAACCAAAAAAGTCGGTTCCTAAACCTAAAGTCGTCTACAAACCAAAGCCTAATACTCAACCCAGGACTGTTGAAGAAGAACTCTTCCACCCAGATCCCTCGGACGACCAAGCAAACAATTTTATTGACCCACAGACTGGTAAAGTTACCATCCTGCATAGGAAAAAGAGGCCTTTGGACCTTGAACCTCAGTCCCCCATTCCACTAAAGAAAAAGGACTTTGTAACTTCTCCTTCTAGACCCTTCATTCCTTTTCAACCTATCATACCTACTACTCCTTTCAATCCTTATAATCCTTACTCTCCCTCTCATCACGGGGACGACGAGGGTAACACAAGACACTGAACCACAGGAACCATGGGAAGAGCCAACTGACCCTTACAACACCCATCCCATCCCTGACATGTCCTCTTATCCTACTAAACTGTCTCCTACTGACGACACCATAGTTTTTAATCAGCTCATAGACAGGGCTGCACAGTTCCACAACGTGGACATGCATAATGACCCCGTTGAGGAGGACTTCTTGTTTGACACCTTCCCTACATCAGAAAAAAGTGTCAAAACACTTCCCATGTTAAAGGGAGTTCTGAAACATGCACCTGACATATTTAAGGACACAGCCAGGGCACGGGTAATCAACCCCAGAATAGAGAAAAAGTATAGGGCAGCCCCCTACAGACCCTACTTACATCAAAGGGCAGTTACCACTTGATTCACTAGTAGTGGCCAACGCATGTAAAAGAGCCAACTCCCAAACCACCGGGGAGGCACCTACCCCAGACAAAGAATCAAAAATACTAGAGGCATCAGGGAAAAGAGTAGCAGCACAAGCCTCCAACTCGTGGAGGATCGCTAATACACAAGCCCTACTGGCTCGTTACGACAGGGCGCATTACGACCAGCTAGAGACCCTAATGCAACACCTACCTGAGCCTTTCCAAGCACAAGCCCAAGATCTCATACAGGAGGGGAAATTCATAACAAACGCCTCCATCAAATGCGCGCTTGACGCAGCAGACACTGCAGCTAGGTCAATCAACACTAGCGTCCTACTCCGCAGACATGCATGGCTGCATATTTCTGGTTTTAAAAATGAGGTGCAGTCCACTATCCTTAACCAGCCTGTTAATCAGGACGTTCTGTTTGGCCCTGCTGTCGACACCATTTTGGATAAAATGAAAAAGGACACAGAGACAGCAAAATCTATGGGGGCATTCCAATTTCAGCAACAAAAGGGCTCCTTTCGTCGCTCCTCATACAGGGCAAACACACGAGGACATACCTCACAACGGCCTCATATAAAGGTAACGCACAAAGTTCCTTTACTAAAAACACCACCAGAGGAGGTGTTAGACGGACCGGGAGGGTCGGCCGAGTATAAGGGGAGAGGTCTCCGGGGAGAGCCGTCTCCAGCGATCGTACAGACAAGTAACTTCCCCCCCACAGACGGACACCACACCAGGATAAGGTTTAACGATACTTTATAAGCAATTCTTTAAGTACGGTAAAATGATACAAGGAGGTCTGGACTCAGGGGTCCCCTCGGTTCTGGTCTCTGGATTGGGAAAAGGGGTAGCGGGACAGTCTTGTTACCAATAGATGAAAATAGCTCTCAATCCTCGAGCTCGGCGTTCTAGATGATCGGGCCGCGGCGGAGCCAGCAGGTCCCGGGATGGACGAAGGAAGCGACGGTCCGCGGCGGAGCCAGCAGGTCCCGATGGAGATGGTAGTTACAAACGGTCCGCGGCCACGCCAGCAGGTCCCGACGACGATGAAGGTTTACGAAGGTTGCGGCAGCGCCAGCAGGCAGGACGATAGTTCGCAAGGCAGAGCTACGGCAGCGCCAATAGCCCGTCAAGGATGAGTTCTTCTCTGCGTCTCTCGACTCCAGGATACAACTGCCTTCCTGCTCTGGAGCTGCCCCAGTTATAGGGCTGGTGCCCTTTGATGTCCAGACCCTCGCACTTGGAGGTCGGGGGGTCCGGGATGAGGGAGTCCAGACACCCAGCAGGGGGGTGGAGCCAGCGCCCGGGGAGGTTGTGGGCGAGCGGTACCTGGCGGGGGAGAGCCATCGACACCTCTTTCTCCCATTGACCTGCCAAGTAGTCCGCTCACCTCCTGGGTGGATGGTGGTGCCTGGATGTCTGAGGCCTGGCCAGGCCCAGGGTTGGGGTCGATCGGGGGCCATGCGGCCTCGTGGTGGAGTGTCCAAGATGGCGCCCAGGCTGGGCGCGCGGGCTGGTAGTGGATCGGGCCCACGAGGTCGATATGTTCAGAGGCAAGGGTCCCGGAGGGGACGTAAAACGTGAAGTGGTGGTGTGTGACACTTGAGGGGCTGGGCTCGGGCCTGGTCGGGCAGAGGGGGAGCGGCCCTTCACGTGGCCTGTCCAACATGCGTCCCCCCCAGCTGAAGGCGGGGAGAGTCACCCATCCTCTTGGGGACTCTCCTCGTCGAGGCGGAAAAAGCGGGACAGGCCATCCGCGTTGGCGTGATCTGGCCCAGGCCGGTGTTCAACAGTGAAGTCCATCCCTTGTAGGGAGATGGACCAACGTAGTAGTTTTGGGTTCTCCCCCCGCATCTGTATCAACCACTGCAGGGGTCGATGGTCGGTCTGCACCCGGAAGTGTGTGCCAAATAGGTAGGGCCGGAGCTTTTTGAGGGCCCATACCACAGCGAAGGCCTCCCTCTCGATGGTGCTCCAGCGTTGTTCTCGAGGTAGGAGTCGCCTGCTGATGAAGGCAACTGGCTGATCAAGGCCTTCGGTGTTCAATTGAGACAGGACCGCCCCAATGCCGTGGTCGGAGGCATCCGTCTGGACGACGAATTCCCGGCTGTAGTCGGGGGCCTGGAGCACAGGGGCAGAGCACATGGCGGCCTTCAGTTGTTCGAAGGCTGTTTGACAATCGGGGGTCCAGTTGACCTTCTTGGGTTGATTTTTGGACGTGAGTTCTGTGAGGGGCCCCACTATGGTACCATAGTCTTTCACGAACCGTCTGTAATAGCCCGTGAGTCCCAGAAAGGCGCGTACCTCGGTCTGGGTGATGGGGGGCTGCCAGGACTGGATGGCGGCAATCTTGAGCTGCAGAGGGGCCACCAGGCCGCTTCCCACCTGGTGTCCGAGGTAGGTTACGGACCCCTGACCAATTTGGCATTTGCTGGCCTTGATCGTGAGGCCAGCTCGCTGAAGGGCCTGTAGCACCGCTCGGAGGTGGTGGAGGTGGTCGGACCAATGGTGGCTGTACACAGCGATGTCGTCTAGGTAGGCGGCGCTGAATCCTTCGAGCCCGGCCAAGACCTGATTGACGAGCCGCTGAAATGTTGCTGGAGCATTCTTCATGCCGAAAGGCATGACCTTGAAATGATAATGGCCATCCGGAGTGGAGAATGCAGATCGTTCTTGGGCCCGGGGTGTGAGGCCGATCTGCCAATAGCCCGCCGTCAGGTCGAAAATACTGAGGTAGCGGGCAGCTCCCATGCGGTCGATTAGCTCGTCTGCCCGGGGGATGGGGTGGGCGTCCGTTCTGGTGACCGCATTCAAGGCCCGGTAGTCGACGCAGAACCGGAGTTCCGGTGTGGTGCCGGGAGGGGCTGCTTTGGGGACCAGTACTACTGGGCTGGCCCAGGGGCTGTCTGAGGGCTCAATGACCCCGAGCGTGAGCATTTTGGTTACTTCTTCCTGGATGCAGGCCCGTACCCGATCTGGTACGCGGTAGGCCCGGTGGCGGATAGGGGGGCTGTCCCCCGTGTCCACGTCGTGCACACACCAGGAAGTGACACCTGGGGTGAGGGAAAACAGGCCGGCGAACTGCAACAGAAGGTCTCGACATTCTTGGCGTTGTTCCAGGGTGAGGGCCTCCGAGAGTCGGACCCCATCCACAGAGCCATCTTTCTCCCGAGTCCGTAGGAGGTCAGGGAGGGGTTCGGAGTCTTCTTCGGCTCCATTGTCTGTGGCCATCAGGAGGCTGAGTTCTGAACGTACAAAGTGGGGTTTCAGTCTATTAGCGTGGAGGACTCGGAGGGGGTTCCGTGAAGATTCCATGTCGATGAGATAGGTGACAGGACCCTTGCGCTCGACTACTTTGAAGGGCCCCGTCCACTTGTCTTGCAAGGCGCAGGGTTCGGTGGGGGACATCACCCATACCTGTTGTCCGGGTTCAAATTCGATGGAGGAGGCATTTTGGTCATACCACTTTTTCATGTCCTCTTGACTGGCCTCCAAGTTTGCTTTTGCCAGCTCTCTGAACCGTCGGGTCTGGTTGCGGAGGGTTAGGAGGTATTTGAAGACATCTGGAGGGTTCTTTAGAGGGGGCATTTCCCAGCCTTCCTTGACTAGACTGAGAGGCCCCCGTACGGGATGTCCATACAATAATTCAAATGGGCTGAAGCCGAGGGACTTCTGGGGGACCTCTCGATATGCGAAGAGGAGGCACGGCAGCAGCACATCCCACTGGCGACGGAGGGGCTCTTCCAACCCCCCAATCATCCCTTTGAGCGTGCGGTTGAACCGCTCAACGAGTCCGTTTCCTTGAGGGTGATAGGGGGTCGTGAATCGGTAGGTGACCCCACACTGTTGCCAGAGGGACTTCATATATTTAGAAATAAAGTTCGTGCCTCTGTCGCTGACGACTTCTCGGGGGAAGCCCACACGGGAGAAGATCCCCATCAGGGCCCGGCCGACTACCGGGGCTGTCACAGTTCGCAGGGGAACAGCCTCGGGGTAGCGGGTGGCGTGGTCCACCAGTACCAGGATGAACCGATGTCCTTGTTTTGTACGGGGGTCCAGGGGCCCCACAATGTCTATCCCGACCCTCTCGAACGGGGTGGTGACCACGGGAAATGGTTGCAGGGGGGCTTTTAGTTTGCGGCCGCTCTTTCCACTGGCTTGGCACGTGGGGCAAGATCGGCAATGCTGGAGTACATCATTCCTCATTTTGGGCCAGAAGAAGTGGGTCACTAGGCGGCTGTAGGTTTTATCCTGACCCAGGTGTCCAGCCAGGGGGACATCGTGGGCCAGGTTTAGCAAGAAGTCTCTAAAACGGAGGGGCACCACTAGCACTCGGCTGGCCCCCAGCTCCGTGATCCTTTGCTCACTGTATAGCAGATCATTGTCCCAGTAAATCCAATGTGTTCCGGAGGTATCCCCTGCGCTCTGGGCGAGGGCTTGTTGGCGGAGTCCCTCGAGGGAGGGACAGGTCTTCTGCTCTTGGCGAAATTGCTCCTGTGTGGGCCCCCCCTCTTGATGCCACTGGTCGAGGCCAGCGAGGTCCGGGGGTTGAGCTGGTTCTGGGGGGACGGCACGGTCGGTGTCTTCGACTGGGGCGACCGGGGGAGGAGGCGCCGGCCATTCGGGTTCCTCCGGTCGGGGATTGGCGCGGGTGGCCATGGACCGGGTGGTGACGCACGCCCAGTCCGGGATGCCTAACATCCCCAGGTGTTCTCTTCGTTCTACGGCTGCCCACGGAGAGCTTTCAAGGTCATTTCCCAGGAGGCAGTCTACGGGGGCATCATCCCGGACCGTCACTTTCAACATGCCGGAGACCCCTCCCCATTCGAAAGGGACGCAGGCCATCCGGCATAGACTCTCCGAGTTATCGGCTGAACGGACAGGGCAAAGAATGTTTGGTAGGAACTGTTCTGGGGTCACCAGGTGACAGCGGACGGCTGTTACACTGGCCCCGGTGTCACGGAGGGCTTCGGCCTGGCGTCCATTGATGCTCACCCATTGGCTGTACTTCCGGGTGTTAGCGGGTAGGGGGACCCGCGGGACCATGTCTTTCCCCCCTAAGCATGCTAGAGCCATGGCGGCTGGCTCCCATTCTTGATGCTCTTGTTCATATTCTTCCTGCTCCTCGGAGATCTGTTCTTCCCCCAGGGCAGCAGCGGCCACTTGGCGGGGTCTTGGGCTCTGGTACTGTGGGCAATTTGGGTCGTTTGCATAGTGGCCGACTCGTTGGCATCGGTGACACGTGACATTGGCTCTGTATCCCGGTCGCGCTGGGGTGCTGCCCCGGTTGGCCGGGGGGGTGGTGCTGGTAGCGGGGGCGACCGGAGCGTTGTCTCTTCCTCGTCCTTGGCCCTCTCCTCCTCCTCGGGGACGGTGCTGACCGTTGTTGTTCCGGTTCTGTTCATAGGATCCATTTCGGCCCACTCTGGTGATTTCCCACCGGTCAGCCTCGGCTGCGAGCTGCCGTGGATCAGTCAATTTGCTGTCGAGGAGGTGCTGCCGGAGCTCAATGAAGCAATTGTTTGATAGATGCTCCCACACCATGAGATTGAATAGTTGTTCGTAAGTTGTGACATTGCTTCCTTTGATCCAGCCCTCGAAGGCTCGGCTAAAATAGTTCACGTAGTCCACCCAAGTTGTACCCGGGATGCGGGTGCAGTCTCGGAACCTCTGACGGTACATCTCGGGTGTGAGCCCATAGCGGGTGAGGAGGGCAGCTTTCATGTGGTCATAGGAGGTCATCTGGTGGTCCGGGAGCTGTAGCAGGGCATCGCGGCCCTCATTGAGGAATCTCCCCCATAGACCGGCTCCCCAGTCGCTTCGATCGATCCGGTCGGCGGTCATAGCGATTTCGTAGGCCTTGAACCATTGCTGGATGTCGTCCTCTCGGAAGTATTCTCGAACGACATCCTTGGGGATGTGTACCTTCTTATCTGTTGTCCCTGGGGTGTGGGGTTGCTCGGGCACCCCTAATTCTTTGTTCTGCTTGCGTAAGTCTATCTCAGCTAATTTGCGCTCGTGTTCATATGCCAGTCTCTTTTCCTCGAGCTCCCTTTGTCTCTGTTTTTCCTCTCTTTCTTCTCGGAGACGCAGGTGCTCTAAGCTCAGTTTTTGTTCGGCCAACTTAAGTTCAACATCCATTTTGAGCCGGGCCATTTCTAGTTCATGTAGTCGTGTTTTTTCTCGTTCCTGGATCTCGTCTTGCGAGAGACCCGTTCTTCGCTCCTCGGGGGCCGTGGTGTTTTTTTCTACTGCTGCGATGTTTTGGTCGGTGGTTCCGACGGCCCCGTTTTCTGCCCAGGACTCTAGGGCATGCTTGAAATCGTCTTTGGTACTTAGACCGGTGGTAGCGATACCTAGTTCGATGCAGAATTGTTTTAATTCACGATGGCTGTACTCGTCCAATTTCTCCATCTGAAATTTCTCGGTGGATCCGCTTTCTTTGGTTGTCATCGTGATTTCGTCGTGGGGTGAGCTACTTTCTGTACGATTATGCGGTGATTCGGATCGCGCCGCTGGCCACCAATGTTAGACGGACCGGGAGGGTCGGCCGAGTATAAGGGGAGAGGTCTCCGGGGAGAGCCGTCTCCAGCGATCGTACAGACAAGTAACTTCCCCCCCACAGACGGACACCACACCAGGATAAGGTTTAACGATACTTTATAAGCAATTCTTTAAGTACGGTAAAATGATACAAGGAGGTCTGGACTCAGGGGTCCCCTCGGTTCTGGTCTCTGGATTGGGAAAAGGGGTAGCGGGACAGTCTTGTTACCAATAGATGAAAATAGCTCTCAATCCTCGAGCTCGGCGTTCTAGATGATCGGGCCGCGGCGGAGCCAGCAGGTCCCGGGATGGACGAAGGAAGCGACGGTCCGCGGCGGAGCCAGCAGGTCCCGATGGAGATGGTAGTTACAAACGGTCCGCGGCCACGCCAGCAGGTCCCGACGACGATGAAGGTTTACGAAGGTTGCGGCAGCGCCAGCAGGCAGGACGATAGTTCGCAAGGCAGAGCTACGGCAGCGCCAATAGCCCGTCAAGGATGAGTTCTTCTCTGCGTCTCTCGACTCCAGGATACAACTGCCTTCCTGCTCTGGAGCTGCCCCAGTTATAGGGCTGGTGCCCTTTGATGTCCGGACCCTCGCACTTGGAGGTCGGGGGGTCCGGGATGAGGGAGTCCAGACACCCAGCAGGGGGGTGGAGCCTGCGCCCGGGGAGGTTGTGGGCGAGCGGTACCTGGCGGGGGAGAGCCATCGACACCTCTTTCTCCCATTGACCTGCCAAGTAGTCCGCTCACCTCCTGGGTGGATGGTGGTGCCGGGATGTCTGAGGCCTGGCCAGGCCCAGGGTTGGGGTCGATCGGGGGCCATGCGGCCTCGTGGTGGAGTGTCCAAGATGGCGCCCAGGCTGGGCGCGCGGGCTGGTAGTGGATCGGGCCCACGAGGTCGATATGTTCAGAGGCAAGGGTCCCGGAGGGGACGGAAAACGTGAAGTGGTGGTGTGTGACACTTGAGGGGCCGGGCTCGGGCCTGGTCGGGCAGAGGGGGAGCGGCCCTTCACGTGGCCTGTCCAACAGGAGGCTACAGAGGTAACAATACCAAGGGAAGAGGATGTGAAGGCAATAACACCAGAGCCTCCACTGCCTCAAAACAGTGACTCTATTACACGGCCTCCAGACCACTTAACACCGGTCGGAGGCAGACTCCAACAGTTCCTACCCGTCCGGAACACAATTACCACAGACAGGTGGGTGAGAGAAATTATCCAGTCTGGCTACTGCCTAGAACTGACTTCTACACCTCCAAACATACCACTCAGACATCGTCCAATGTCCAGAGAACACATCACCCTGTTACAACAAGAGGTGAACTGCATGCTCGAAAAGGGGGCCATAGAGCAAGTCCCTTTCCACCAGCAAGGGACGGGAGTATACTCCCTATATTTCCTTATTCCCAAGAAGGTCGGCTCTCTCAGACCAATATTGGACCTCAGACCCCTAAATCAATACATACTGTCGGAGCACTTTCATATGATCACACTACAGCAAGTGCTCCTGTTGCTACAACAGGGGGATTTCCTAGCAACACTGGACCTCAAAGATGCGTATTTCCACATACCCATCCATCGAGCCCACAGAAAATACCTCGGGTTCTCAATAGAAGGTCAACACTACCAATTCAAGGTTTTGCCCTTCTGGGTTACCACGGCTCCAAGAGTGTTTACAAAATGCTTAGCGACCGTGGCAGCGCATCTCAGGAGGCAGCACGTCCATGTTTACCCCTACCTGGACGATTGGCTTATACAAGCAAAATCGCACCACCAATGGGCGGCACACACAGCTCAAACAATCCAGCTGTTACACAGCTTAGGATTCTCAATCAACTACACAAAATCACATCTGCAACCGTCCCACATACAGCAGTACCTGGGAGCCACCATAAACACCTCGGTGGCAAAGGCATATCCAAACTCAGCAAGGATAGCCAGTATGCAGACACTTTCACAAATTCCAGCCACAACACTCTCTGCCAGCTCAAGTCTTCATGCAACTCATAGGCATGATGGCCTCCTGCATATTCATTGTCCCCCATGCCAGACTTCAGATGCGCCCATTACAGGAATGCCTAGCACGGCAATGGAACCAGGCTCAAGGACAACTAAAAGACCTAGTGTTGGTAAACAGTCGCGCTCACAACTGTCTGCAGTGGAACCCACAAAACCTTTCCAAGGGGCGACTGTTCCAAGAGCCAGTTCCACAACTAGTACTAACAACGGACCCATCACTGACAGGCTGGGGAGCCCATCTCCTTCAATACACAGTCCAAGGTCGCTGGACAAACAAGCAGAGAAGGCTGCATATCAACCAACTAGAGTTGCTAGCGATATTCCTAGCCCTAAAAGCATTTCAGAAATACTTGTACAGCAAGACGGTGTTGATCCGGACGGACAGCATGACTGCAATGTACTATATCCAGAAACAGGGAGGAACGCACTCTCCACAGCTGTCCCATCTGGCACAGAGCATCTGGAAGTGGGCGATTCCCAAAAACATTTTTCTCCTAGCAGAACACCTTCCAGGGAAGGACAATGAAGTTGCCGACCTGCTCAGCAGGCACAGCCAGCAATCACACGAATGGGAGATTCACCCCCAAGTTCTCCAGCCATTCTTCAAAGAGTGGGGTCACCCAGAAATAGACCTGTTCGCCACAAAAGAAAACTCTAAATGCCAGTACTCTGCCGCCAGATCCCCACATCCATTGTCACAGGGCAATGCGATATGGATGAACTGGTCAGGCAGATTTGCGTATGCTTTTCCCCCAGCACCACTGATCCCGCTGGTGGCACGCAAACTGCGGCAACACTCCCTCACACTAATCCTAGTTGCTCCCACATGGGCGAGACAACCGTGGTACACGACGTTCCTAGAACTCTCAGTAGTTCCCCATCAAAGACTGCACCTTGCACCTCATCTTCTAACTCAGAACCATGGAGAAATCAGACACCCAGATCCCAATCAGATGAACCTAGCGATCTGGCTCCTGAGGTCTTAGAGTTTGGATACCTTAACTTGCCCCCAGATTGCATGAATATCATTAAGGAGGCAAGAAGACCAACCACACGAGCGTGCTATGCAGCTAAATGGAAGAGATTTGTTATTTACTGCACCAATAACCAAATCAACCCATTAGATGCATCAATACAAAACATTATATGTTACCTGCTGCATCTACAAAGATGTAACTTAGCATACTCTTCCATACGACTACACCTCGCTGCTACAGCAGCATACCTGCAAAACAGGCAACACCTTTCACTGTTTCGAATACCAGCAATCAAAGCTTTCTTGGAGGGTCTAAAAAGGGTGATTCCTCCTAGGCACCCCCCTTCCCCAGTCTGGAATCTCAATATAGTGCTTACCAGACTCATGAGCCCTCTTTTCGAACTTTACATTCTTGCGAAATACAATTCTTAACATGGACAGTTGCCTTTCTAGTGGCCATCACCTCCCTCAGAAGAGTGAGTGAATTACAAGCGCTTACAATTCAAGAACATTTCATGCAGGTACATGCCAACAGGGTGGTTCTTAGAACAAACCCTAAATTCATGCCTAAGGTTGTATCCAATTTACATATCAACCAATCAATAGAACTGCCAGTGTTCTTTCCAAATCCACAGTCAGTAGCTGAGAGAGCCCTGCACACACTAGACGTAAAGAGAGCTCTACTTTACTATGTGGACAGAACTAATTCCTTTCGGAAAACAAAGCAACTGTTTGTTGCCTTTGCACCACAGCACAAGGGGAATCCAATTTCAAAGTCAGGAATAGCCAGATGGATAGTTAAATGCATTCAGATATGTTTTCAAAAGGCAAAACGTACTTTAACCGTCCCCCCCAAGAGCACACTCCACTAGGAAAATGGGGGCATCCATGGCTTTCCTAGGGAATATTCCTCTTGAAGACATCTGTAAGGCAGCCACATGGACCACCATACACACTTTCACAAAACACTATTGTGTAGACGTGCAAGCAAAACAGCAAGCTGCGGTAGGCCAGGCTGTCCTCAAAACTCTCTTCAAACTGCTGCAGCTGGCACAGGTAGCCACCGCTAGAGGAGATACTGCTATACAGTCTATGCCCAGATATGAATTCAGCAGCCCACATGCCTCGAACGGAATATGCTACTTACCAGTATGCATCTGTTCTTGGCATGTAGGGCTGCTGACATTCATATCGCCCGCCCTCCTCCCCGGTGCCTGTAGCAGCTGCAGCATTCTCTCTGAATTGGCCATCTCTTACTTTACTTATCTCAATCTCTGCCACAATGGCGAAAAACAATCTGAGGAAGGAGAAGATGCCCATGCGCACTGTAGTCCGAGGGAGGAGTCGCCTAACTCGTGATACTTCGAAGACTCTTCCAAGACAACAAGTGCAATCATCCGGACCCAACACTAGGCGGCGATCTATGCACAAGATATGAATGTCAGCAGCCCTACATGCCAAGATCAGATGCATACGGGTAAGTAGCATATTCCTTTTAGTATATGGGCTACCACTACATCGTCAAGGTAAGGGTGCATAGGTTAGTGCAATACACTGAGCTCCCCATCGTTGCATCTTGAAGATCCCAGTCTTGAAGGGCCATGGATTTGCAGTTAAAAAGGGTAAATATATTCTTACGTATAAATACATGACTGGATATAGTGGTAGCGGACATCCTACAGTCTGTATTGTTGCCATTTCATCACTCGATATCGCGATATAGAACTGCAGCTCTTTGATGCCTGTTCAGCTAGTTTGAGTCTGTGGGGGTGGGGGGGTCTCCCTGACCATGCTGTATAATCCTGTGTACATTGGCATGGCCACATGTTTCCCATTCTGAAGCATCACACAATACATTTCTGTATTGGGGGCATCCATTGGGGTCCTCCTCAGCTACAGGATCAAGGCTTACAGCCCAGACTGCAGGACTCAAACCCCTGACAGCAGCACCAGCAGGGGGCGCTGTCCACTTTACACAGTCCAGCACATTTCCCACATAGACAGAGGCACAGTGAAAAAAAAAATTGAGGACTTTATCAAAAACAACAGGATGAGGGGCACTGTGGAAAAATAAGATAAATATGTGGGTGGTCCTGGTTGATCAATCCTGAAGCGTTTGTTTCTATAAAAGATGGCAGTGGTCCTCTCTGTTAAACATGGTACAGTCCTTTGTAAAAGAAAAAAAAGAGCATGGCAGCGATCCAGCGGTTCAGCAGTATTCACGCTATTAAACTAGACAGAGGTTCTCTCTATTTAACATGACAACGTCCTCCCGAATAAACATGGCCAGATTGCTATTGTCATACTACATAGGGATCCTCTCTAACAAACATGGCAGCGGTTCTCCACATTAAACATGGCTGGAGGCCACTCTAATAAACGTGGCAGCGGGATTATATAACAAAGGTGGCAGCGGACCCCAATATTCAACCCGACACCCGTCCTCTTTGTTAAACATGGCAGCCGTCCTCCTAAATAAACATGGCAGTGGTTCTCTCTCATAAACGTAGCAGTGTTTCTCTCTCATAAACATGGCAGGGTTTCTTTCATAAACATGGCAGCTGTCCTCCGAAATAAACATGGCAGCTGTTCTCTCTCATAAACAAGGCAGTATGGCAGCTGTTCACTCATAAACATGGTAGCTGTTCTCTCTCATAAACATGGCAGCAGTGCCCTTTACTATACATGGCAGCGGTTCTCTCTCATAAACATGGTAGCTGTTCTCTCTCATAAACATAGCAGCTGTTCTCTCATAAACATGGCAGCTGTTCTCTCTCATAAACACGGCAGCTGTTCTCTCTCATAAACACGGCAGCTGTTCTCTCTCATAAACACTGTAGCTGTTCTCTCTCATAAACATGGTAGCTGTTCTCTCTCATAAACATGGCAGCTGTTCTCTCATAAACATGGTAGCTGTTCTCTCTAATAAACATGGCAGTGGTTCTCTCTAATAAACATGGCAGCTGTTCTCTCTAATAAACATGGTAGCTGTTCTCTCTCATAAACATGGCAGCTGTTCTTTCATAAACATGGTAGCTGTTCTCTCTAATAAACATGGCAGTGGTTCTCTCTAATAAACATGGCAGCTGTTCTCTCTAATAAACATGGTAGCTGTTCTCTCTAATAAACATGGCAGCTGTTCTCTCTAATAAACATGGTAGCTGTTCTCTCTCATAAACATGGCAGCTGTCCTCTCATAAACATGGTAGCTGTTCTCTCTAATAAACATGGCAGTGGTTCTCTCTAATAAACATGGCAGCTGTTCTCTCTAATAAACATGGTAGCTGTTCTCTCTCATAAACATGGCAGCTGTGCTCCTAAATAAACATGGCAGCGGTTTTCTCTCAAACACGGCAGTGGTTCTCAATATTAAACTTGGCAGCTGTTCTCTCTCAAACATGGCAGCTTTTCTCTCATAAACATGGCAGCTGTTCTTTCTCCGACATGGCAGCTTTTCTCTCTTATAAACATGGCAGCTGTTCTCTAATAAACATGGCAGCTGTTCTCTAATAAACATGGCAGCTGTTCTCTCTTATAAACATGGCAGCTGTTCTCTAATAAACATGGCAGCTGTTCTCTTATAAACATGGCAGCTGTTCTCTAATAAACATGGCAGCTGTTCTCTAATAAACATGACAGCTGTTCTCTCTTATAAACATGGCAGCTGTTCTCTAATAAGCATGGCAGCTGTTCTCTAATAAACATGGCAGCTGTTCTCTAATAAACATGGCAGCTGTTCTCTAATAAACATGGCAGCTGTTCTCTGATAAACATGGCAGCTGTTCTCTCATAAACATGGCAGAGGTTCTCTCTCAAACCCGGCAGTGGTTCTCAATATTAAACATGGCAGTCGCCATTCTAAATAGCACGGCAGCGGTTCTCTATGATAAACAAGGCAGTGGTTTTATCTCATAAACATGGCAGTGATTCTCTCTATAAACACAGCGCGGTTGCAAAATTAAACATGGCAACAGGTCCGAATAATTAACATGGCAGGGGCCTCATTATTAAACATGTCAGCGGTTCTCTCGCTCATAAACAGGGTAGGGATCTTTTTGAAACACATCTCCAAGGCTGTGGTCCTGTTAAATAGACATCTCCTGAGACTAACGTAAGACAGGGGTCTTGTTCAGTAAAAACGCAGGGCCATCTCAGGTGAGCAAGAGGCAGCAGTTGTTTCAGATACCCAAGGCGGGGATGAGCGAGACAGAAGTCCTCACATACAGGACGTGCCCACCTGCTGCTTGGAGTCCACCCTCACCTGTCTTCTCTTCCCTCATGCAGGGTCTCCCAAGAGGCACCAGTTTCAGCGCCAGCGGGCAGCCAGTGAGAGCATGGAGCAGGAACGCGACCCCCACCAGAATGACATCATCCAGTTCATCGCCCGGACCGAGCATGTGGCCTTCCGCCCCCTGGACGCACCCTTCCTGCCACGCCCCAGCAGCCCCCCACCCTCTCTCGGCAGGTATTCTTCATTAGATAAGAGATGATGTGGATGAAAGGTGAACCCCCACTTCCCCACGGAGACGGCCTAGAGCAGAGTTTACATCAGGTTTTGGAGTACAATCAATTTCTACACATAACAGGACCCACCTTAGGTGGCCTGCTGTGCAGGAGGGGCTGGGGCTGCTTCTCTGGAAGGCCTTTTGGGCTGGGACGCAATGACATCAAAAGTCTGACATACGCCTATTGAAGGCAGTAGGGCTGCAGTAACATGTCGGAAAGGGGAGAAATGCTGGGCTTGAGTAGGTCAAACGTTGGGCACATCCTGACATGTGCGCCCCTCTTCCCCAGGCCTGCTGTTGGACTGTCACTGACATGTCCGGGTAGCGCTCTATTGCTGCGGTCGCCAAGGTAGCGCCAGGAGCTCTGGATCCGTGCAAACATATCCACACAATCTAAACGTACAAAGAGTTCCTTGAAATGGAACTCATGTACACATTAAACCGGTATTCAGATCATCCGCTATATTAATAATACCAGCATTTGGAAAGTGCGCAGCTACCTCAGGCGAGGTGTCCCGGCGCTCGGGGCCGTCGGGAAGGTTTTGCCCAGAGTCACATGATGAAGGGCTAACCTGCCAGTGGTGCAGTTGCCGGGGATCGAACCGTGAGCCCCCGTGTTCCGGAGTCGGCCGCCCTGGCCGCTGCACCACACCCCTTCCCTATGGGTCCGGACCACCCAGCAACGGACACCAGTGCGCTGTTGTCTTATTTACCAATCCTCTACTGTCCAACATTGATCAGCAGAGGCACTTTAAAGAAAACGTGCCAACGCAGCAGGGTGGCACTCCTTGTACAGACCATGCCTCTTGCACATTTCTGCTGAAGGATTGTCCTGCCATCCACCGACCCTCCACCTCCCAATGGAGGGTCCCCGCATGCTCTCCGACAAACTCTGCTCTACGCCCTGCCAGATCTGCTCTCAGAAAGCTCTGCACAGTCTCAAATCTAGGCGTCTTGGCAAAGTGTCCACACCCTCAGCCTTCCCAGCAGGCATCTGGTTGTCACAGTTCGTGCTGAGGTGGGAAGTGCAGGGAATCAACAAGTCCCCCAAGCCTGGCTTGCCTTAAGCCAGGGCCCACTACTACCCCGGCGGCTGTCCCCGCAGGCCTCATCCTGAGGAACTCTATGGGGCAGGTGAGGGGGTGTAACTCTGAGAGCAGATCAGGTGTGCTCAGACCTCTGACAACCCCAGAATGAATTGATAAATGAATGAATGAGTGAATGGAGGAGATGAGCTTTGACATCACACGTAGGCTGCATGCAGATCTGTCCGAATGCCGCGGTCCTGGCTCAGCCCGACAGGGTCTCGATGCTGCTGGTGTGGAAGGGTTTTGGAGCAGCGGTGTTTACTCAGGTAGTGTCACTGTGGTTTTAGGTCTGACACAGTTTCTTGATCTTTCCAATGGGCTTGGTTGTGGGTAGTCGTGTGCAACTAGGGCAGAGCGGAGGACCAGGAGATAAGACATCACTTAATAAAATAGCAGTTTTTAAGAACCACATTACTTCCCCCCCATAATGATGTCACTTCCTGGAAGTTATGCAGCCGTTTGGGTGTTCACACTTAGTCTTTGTAGTTTGCCCAGGATTTTCATTCACAGCGGTATTAAAATTAAGCGCAGGATGGTCTGCTCGCCTCTTGTGCCAGGGGCAGACATCAGTACATATACTGCCATGCTCTCCGCACTGACATCTCATTGGCCATGAGGGACTTTGTTGCCCAGAATGGAGAGCTGCCCTTCCAGGGTACCTACCAGTGCCTACTCAGGAAGAGAGGAAGAGACCTCCCTACTGACATGTCTCTCTGGATTACAGGTGCAATATTCAAACTAAACATTACTCAAGATAAAGGAGTTAATTAGAGTTTGTTAGGAGAGGGACATCAGCTGTTACCCATCAGATGCTGCTTCACCCAAACCTACAAGTCCCCACCCCTGTTAGAAGAGAGACACCACTCTCTTGCTCATGTCAGAAGCTCTGCTGCCTCGGTCATTGGAATTTGATTAGCGATTGGCCCGCCCACCACAAGGCCACCAGCTACCCGACATCCTCCCACCGATGCCGCAACCTTCATGTTAAACATGGTGGCTGCAAAAATGACAGTGCAGAAATATTCCAGACATCTCTTTGTTTTTCAGAGATGTGGTTTGTTTATTTTGGGAAAGAAATAAAGAGAAGTGGCATGACAGCCCCAGCTATTGTCACTTCACTGAAAGCATATAGTCTGGTGCACTTATAGTGACAATTTTCAGCCGAAAAAGCATGGACGGGCTGGAAGTCCCCTGTCCCCGCTTGAGTGCGTTGGTGGTCCACCAGGTTGGGGTAGATAAGTGCTTTACAAAGCGAAGACTGTAGGGCCACAGGGGCTGAGTTTAAACTCAACTCTGCAAATCAGAAAATGGGCCCAGACCCGCAGGGGCAAAGCCAGGAACAAAAACTTAATAAGGGAAATACGTTGCAGAGAAAAAAGGCCAGGATGACTCTACGAGGAGTCTATCGACAAAAACTATAAAGCCAAATACCACGTGAATGTACAGAACCAAGTACACAGAAAGGTTATATGTATGTACTTTGTCCTTTGCTACGTCTCCATTACTTGGTCAGATGGTTACTTCTACCCTGTACATAACACTGAAACTACCCTTACCTTGCCCTGTCCGGACTGGACTTCATCCTTGACGCTAAACCTGACTTCACCCTGATAAGTGGTTCTTTAAGTAATTCAATCTCCATGTATATACATGAAATGGGATAATACTAGTTTTTAGTCCATTTGTAAATCATGTAGTAGCCACTAACCAAAGCCTCTTGTAAACTCCCCAAGATCGAGCGAAGTTCCCTGGGTAAGTCAAGAGAGTTTGGTTTGTGACCCGGCATTCTTCACGAATGAGAGTACTTTGAGGGCTTTAGATTTTAATAATACCGGCTTCGGCTGTGTCCTTCTAGCAAATTTCCTCTACTGCTGGAAGACAGTCGAGAATAAATAAAAAAGTTTGCTGTAATGCTTACGAAAGCCCTAACCTCACAGTTGGTAACTTTTATAAAACGTAAATAAAATTACATTAACCTATGGTAATTTGATTAATTCTAAATCTAAATTAAAATAATTTAAAATACAATATGTATGAACTTAAATTTAACCTTTATAAAAACCCTAAACCTATATTTAGCCGAATAACCCCATTTTCATTCAATTTAATTAAATACATTCTAACCCCAGCTCTAAATGTTATGAAAATAAATGGCACTTTTTACAAGTAACTCTATTGTAATTCTAACCCCCAAATTAATCTTTAATCAATTTTAATAAAATGCATTTTCAATTACTCATAATAATGTGAACCTTAATCCCGACACTAGATATTTCCATTCTGGCAGTAATATTTTGGAACCCTACTGCTATATTATCCGTAGCTTTTCTGTGGCTTTGTGCAACACAACTAAATGAATCTATAAATGCAGACAAAGCAAAAGCTCAGACAAAGTAAATGATGGGACTTAAACCTAGAGGCAAATTAAACTGGGAGATGGAAATGCCAGACTCCTGTGGCACGCACAGAGATTAAGTCTTCCAGACCCCCTCCTTGATGGACAACATGCACCTCCCCTCCTCCCCAGCGCCTTGAGACCCTTACGGGTGAGTAGTCGCGCTTAACAAACACGTGATTGATTGATTGAGCAATCGAGAGAGTAAGCCTGGTTTAGCAGGGTCGCCGATGCCCCGGGGGTGTTCATGCATCTCCGCCAGACTCAGTCCAGTTTCGGATCACACATGATGTACAAGGGATTCTATCAAAGGTACGCAGCACGAGCCCTGCCGCGTTGAGCCAGACCGTACGAGTCTTCCAGGATACGCCTCTTATCTGCTGTCCTGATACCTGCATGGTGGATAAATCCAGTTGTTGGCTTTGACTGTTTTACTGACTGAACATGCACATAACATCTCTTGCAGGTTAGAAGCAGCGGAGGCGGTGGGGAGCAGTGGAAGCAGTGATGGTGCGGAGAGAGGTGGTGGGGGAGCAGCCGAGCCACAGACCACCTATCGCGATATCTGGAGTTTGCGGGCCTCCCTGGAGCTCAATGCCACGTCTGACCAGAGCAGCAGCAACAACGACAGGGATTCAGTTCGCAGTGACGCAGAGAGCATCAGTTCGCTCAGCGGAGTCCCTAGTTTCGCTTCCCAGGACCCTGCTGATGATGGGGACGTATTCTTGGAGAAGCCCCCACCATCCGAGCGGTCATGCAAGCAAGAGAGCCTTGAGTCGGAGCGAGGC
This sequence comes from Lissotriton vulgaris, assembly GCF_964263255.1. NCBI lineage: Eukaryota > Metazoa > Chordata > Amphibia > Caudata > Salamandridae > Lissotriton > Lissotriton vulgaris. The sequence goes on from NC_141700.1 coordinate 7,074,992, forward strand.
GGTGATGGCGACCTTAGCACACGTAAGCTTCTACAAATGGACAGTGGCTATGCATCCATCGAGACCCCAAGCCGCCTGCCCGAAGACATCAGGGTCCTGGGGGCAAAGGAGAGGACAGCTTCTGAGAAGAGGCTCTTCTTCACCCATGCCGGCCGAAAGGGCACAGTGTTTGCCAGCTTTGATTCCAAGGTGTTGAACGAGGAGCTGGAAGACGAAGGGGCGGCGGGAGGTGGCGCGGGCGCCCCTATGGGGCTGTCGCCATACGGGCAGATGCTGCCGCCCAGAGAAACGTTGCAGCGGCGGGACTACAGTATAGATGAGAAGACAGACGCCCTATTCAACGAGTTCCTAAGGCATGACCCACAGTTCGACGACTCGCCGCTGCGGTCCAAGCATCGCTCGCGTGTCCATCTGCGCAAACAGTGGCAGCGGACTAAGCAGTACAGTGACCCTGGGGTCCGCTATCCCCCGGCACTGGAGAGGCACCGCACTCCCCTGCGCAGGGGAGATAGTGTCAACTACCCTTTGGACAATCGGTACCACAGCACACTGCCCCGCATAGTCAGCACTGCGGACGAGGAATCAGGGGACGGAGGCGGCTCCATCGAGATTCCTCTGCTGGCAAGTGACGGCAAAACAAAGTCCCAACCCTTGACACAAGCACTGGAGCTGGAAGAGAAGATCCAAGTCATCGAAGAGGAGCCTAGCGAGCCCGCGAGCTTAACAGACTCTGCAGAGACCACCGACCTGGGCAGCGCCAGGCAAGGCCTCGGCACCTTCAGCAGCTCTCCAGGGTCTGATGAGCACCTGGGCTATGGGCCCCAGACCACCGGGGCAGAGTTGATGGACAAAATAAGCACGAGCATCGAGGACAGGCTCTACTGCAATCTACGCAAGTCCCGGGACACCACAGAGTACCTGGTCACAGTGGCACACATCTCCCCGGACCACAGCCCTGTCTAAGAGGGGCCTGGCGAGCTTTGATTCCTGTATGTTAGGCTGGAAGCGTCTGAGGTGGCCAAGCGGCCATCTGCCTGGGGTTTACTGCACCAGCAAAGGCGTCAGTGGGTAAGGAGGGAAAAGTAGGCACTAGGAACGCTGCATGACCAGAGAATCGTGTCAACCGCAGAACCTATCAGAGGCCTCTTGGAGAGAAGGCGGGGCAGGCACTGGGCTCCCCACACCTGACAATCTGTCGACATCTTTGCACGCAATCATGCATGCACTGCCAATGCACACAGGCAGTTACACCCATGCACCAACACCACTGCACATCTGCGATCACACACAATTGGAAAAACACAGTCTGACACCAGTACACATACCTTCAGCACCCACAGACAGACACACACATCACTGTATTCCAATACAGCCTGACACACCATTCTACATCTCTGCAATCACGCTGACCTGTGGACACGCCTGCCGTTCCAGACACGGACAGCCACTGTCACTAGCACACACAAACACAGCAGTTCACTTGCACGGTCTTGCACACTCGTACAAACATCTACAGCCATGCACGTCTCACTGGAAATGAAATAACCATACATAGAGTCAGGCAAGACCACACGACAACACAAAGAGCCAGTGGGGTGACCATGCAGACACCAGCTCGCTCCTGGAAAATATTTGCAAGCAATAAAGTTAATGCAAACCTCCCACAACTCACATGACGGCTAGAGAGCTCTCTGTGCAGCCGCGACCCAAGGGAGGGCAAGTGCTGGAGTCGGTGGGAGGTCATGGGTTAGTCGGTGCTAACTTACGTGGAGCATCCAGGGTTGATGTCTGTTAGAAGCCCCATGAGAGACAATGAACGGGCATGGCTCGCGCCTATGGGAGGACGCGAGCTGGTCTCCACTAGCACACATAAGGCGTTCCCAGTCTTGCCCCACTTGCGTGATCTCGGATGATGTCCTTGGAAGGTCATGGGCAGGCTTGTGAAGACATAAGTGGGAGTCCAGGCCCCTCATGCTAGCCAATGAAACATTGCCTTGCTGCTGTCACACGGATATGAAAGAGGGTCTCCGTGGTTGTGGGTTCTCAGGGTGTCCACCAGGCGGGAACGACTCGCACACACTTAGGATTCTGCTCCAATACCACCTACTCCTAACACCATCTCTTTGAAGCACCAACACGCCCCCTCGCCCCAGTTATCCACAGAGCTCTCTCAGAATCACCAAACTAATCCGCGGCTCTCGTTAGCGGATAAGCCCGACGGTTCCGTCTAGAGATGGGTCGTGTGAAGGAGAGGTTTTGGACAGTTCCGTGTCTGAGTAGGGCCAGCCGGCCTGGGTTGAGGGAGTTACAGGTCAGGCCAGTGGCCTTGAAAGCCACAGGGCAGTGCATACATTAGCCTTGCACCTAAATCACCAACTCTTTCCTGTCCTGAAGTCTCGCCACCTCCTTGTGGGCTGTCCCCACTCTGGATAAATTCCTGTCATTGCATCACTGTGTCCTACACTTGAGGGCTTCTCATCGCAAACTTCCGCCCCAGCTTGGAGCTCATCGGGGCAAATAGAGGGATTACTTTGGGGCACATCAGTATGTAGCAGTTTAGTTAACCATTTGTGGGTCCCACACCTCATAAGGGCATGAGAAACCTACGCTGATCTCCATTCATGCCGCTCCCTCATGAGACCCGCTCTGTGACCCCCTCTAGGGCATCGGAGAGCGGCCGCCTGCCATCACGTTGAACATTGTCTGGAAAGGAGTCTTCCTACGGGGCAGGCAACACCCCAGAGGCTTATTTGTTGTTTTCAGGTTATTTATTATTATTGTATTTTCAAATATATCATTCACTTTTTCATTTCTGTGAAGTTTTTCAAAAAATAAATATGAAAGCTATGTGTACGACTCAAAGACTTTAATCTGGGAAGAAACTGTGCCGGCTTCTGCCAACTCATCCGTAACCCTTCCGCGAGAAGACTTAAATGCTCCGGGACGGTGTGGCAATGAGAGGTGAAGAGCTAAATCACATACCCTACACATCGTAGAGCATTAGGGCCACTGGTGCCCCTCCCGCACTGAGAAGGTACTTTTTTGAGGCATAGCCCCATTCCTGGAGGCAGTACCCACAGAAAACGCTTCCATGCTCCTCTGGGGCAGCACGTGCCGCCATCTTCCGCATACTATGGGTTTGCAAACCCTAGTCTGGCACGCTCACGTCTTAAGCACATCGCACTTTCTCAATTAAAAGGGACAAAACTCGAGCAGGTCGTCCATCTCCTTCCACCAGCGCCACACGAAGGAAGGATGGACGGACGGTTACAACGTTTCAGGCGTGTCCTAGCACCTCACTGAAGATGGAGCTGCCTGTGAAGTGTACAAACACAATCTGTATCCTAACCTCATTGCACTCTTTAAAGTACAAGAAAATAAAACACACATATATTTTACTATAGGTGGCAGTGACCTTCCCTCCCACAAACCTTTAGAAAACAGGCGCTCTGGTCACTGGAATGAGCTAAAATGTCTATTTACGAAGGTTTGGAACATCTAGTACAGTATACTCAAAAAGGTGAGTAGAAACCATGATAATTTTCACCAATGAAATATGCGCTCTTGCTGACTTGATGCAGAACTTGTTCTTGGATGTGACCGGCTTCCAGCCGCTGTGCCTTAGGAGCTCAGGTCCTGTGCACGACAGTACACCCTCGAGAGAGCACCGCTTCCCTAGCAGACTTTTCATTAACTTGATGTTGTGTTTCATCTGGCTCACAGCTGGTTGGCAGAGGAGGTTTGTTAATTGAAGTAGGTATTTGTTGGTCTTGTTGAGGGCGCCAGCTCAAACTGGTCTCTGCCCCACCCAAAAATGAGGCAGTTCAAATACTAAAATCTAAGTCTTGCTAGACCCAGAGACGCGGGTAGAGCCTGCTGGTGTTACAGGCATTTTGGACCGGGGGAGGGGGATTACCCAAGGAGATGACATCTGCCTTCAGACCCAATCCGACAACCGCCTCAACACCAGGATATGAAGGCAACCAGACTCCGACAAGGCGGCAAAGGAATGCAGCTCAACACAGATCCCTGCAGCACAACACTTGGTCGTCTCTGCTCTTTACTACAGATGTAGCCATGTTCACTCTACAGGAGCGCAGCGCAGCACATGGTTTTGCTGTTCACCAGTTTCAATGTTTTTCAGGTCTAGAGAGTGACTTCTGGTACATTTTCATTAGAAATCTTGTTCAGTAAATTTCTGAAGTTCGTTGACAGGTTAAGAAGTGGTGAGAGAAATGGGCAACCCAAACTACCCTTGAAGGCTCGAACAAAGTAAGAGGGATGGGTAAATGTGCCTTCAAGGGATTTATTCAAATGAAGGATTCGTTTATTTTAAGCTTACATTTGGGAGCAAGATGGAAGATCTGCTTGCTAATTGATTTCTTTCAACTCGTCAATTCTTTTAGGCAATTTCTTGTAAACGGATACAACTTCGTTCAAGAGTGAACAATCTTTTGGAGTAAATCTCAAAGAGGTGTATAGAACATACAAAAACGGGTGTATAAATGAAAGTATTACATTTTATATATTAGAATTTTTCAGGGTACTTGTATACAATACATACAATGAAACAAGAAGGTAATTATCATGCACTTGAAAACCTTCACTGTAACAATTGCAACACTTGTTCTTAAAATAAACCACAAATCAATATCAAAGAAAAAAGTGTATAAGTCGACGTTTCGGTCTCTAGTTTTGCATTAGTGAGACCATCTTCAGGGCTGTATAGTATTGAGGTTGTAGATCCCTAGAGACAATCAGACCAACTTGACTCAATTTCTTCAAAATCGTGGCGCTGGAGATGTGCAACTCTTAGTGGCCCTTGCGGCAGCGTGTTCACATTTTATTGCGTGTCGATGAAAACTTCCTCAGACTGGAGGGAAATCTCGGGATTCATACGAGTGTAGAACTAGAGATGGACTTTTCAATCTTAATTACGTCAGAGCACGCATATTCAAACTTTATGGCGTGTTAGTTGCAACTTTGAGCCAGCACAAAGCATCACGTATTGAAATCGTGGATGCCCCAGTTATTTTAACAGTCCTATTTAGAGCGACCAGCATTTTACGGGGGGCATCAGATAAGGAATTCAAGACTGCACTCCAAAATATTATTATTAACCGGTGGAAAAGGTTTAATCTAAATCTGGTTAGTAAGAATCTGTCAAAAATACCAATTTCAAGCGTTAGGTAAGGCTGGACTGTAACGGTGGCCTGAACCATGATTGCATGGTAGACAGAGGCTTTCCCTATTTCGCTAACGAGCCTTAGTCCATCTAAATGGCTCAGAGCCATTGCTTTCAGGTCCTTCTTAGATATCTCACTGATCTTTGCTGGTGTGGTGTAATATATCTCTAGACCTAAGTCAGTGAGAAAGTTTCTGATGTAGGTAAGCCATCTAATTTTAGCCGCGTGATCTAGTGCCATTGAATCTGCCACAATCCCTTTAGTTAGCATGTTTTTATCGGAGGTCCAAATACGCCGCCACAGTAGCAATGGTTGGATTTTTGCCAGGTCCTCTATATGTGGTATACCTAGTTCAATGTGGCATGCGTACGTAGAGATTCGTCTTGGTGCTGCAAGGAGGAATCTTGAGAATGAATTTTCGGCCACCTGTAGAGCACAGACATCCACGTGCCCCCAGACGCCAGCCCATTACAGTGCTCTTGTCTGACATTTAGCGTTGTAGATTTTCAGTAGTTCCACGGGCGACCGTTTGCCCAGTTTTTGTGAAAAGGACATCAGGGCAGCTATTGCCCTCTTAAAACAGTGCTTTCTGGCCTCGACTGCCGCTTTCCAGTTCAGTTTTTCGTCTATTGTAATGCCTAAATAGGGATACTGGGCCGTCACTTCAAGTTTTTGTTTGTTAAGGAATATATCCCTAGGTCGTTTTCTTCCTTTGCCTGCCACCATTACAAAGGTCTTCTTAATGTTAATGTGGAGGTCAAGACTGCCCGTGAAATCCGCGTACCTGAGCAGCGCCTTCTGTAGTTCACACCGAGTACGGGCCAGAATGACGGCATCGTCTGCGTAGAGCAGAGCGGGAATCAGGCGTTGTTTTACTTGCGGGAGGTCCCGGGCCCCCCTTAAAAGCTCCGCCTCCAAGCTGTTTGAATACAAGGAGAATAAAAAGGGGGCCAGGATGCATCCTTGCCTAACTCCAAGCTCTACTCCAAAAGGTGCAGTCAACTCGCCCTTCAAACCGAAACAGACTCTCGCGGAAGCCTTGGAATATAATTCCCTCAGAAAATCTAAAAGTGGGGGATCCACTCCCACTTGTGACAATACTGACCAGAGCTTTGAATGGGACACGCAGTTGAAAGCTGCGCACAGGTCCACATACACCATGTAGAGCTTGTCCTGTTTTGCATGAATGTATTTTCCCAACATCATTGATAAATTTAGGGCCTGCTCCACTGTTCCGAAACCTTCCCGGAAGCCGAATTGTAGATCGGACAAAGCACGCCTTTCTCTACCCACTGCTGGAGTCGCTCAAGGATGACCCTGCCGGCTACCTTGCCCAGCGAGTCCAACAGTGAGATGGGACGATAGCAAGTAGGCTCCTGGCGGTCTCCCTTTTTAAAGATTGGGACCATGATGGACTTGGTCCAGGACTCCAACAGCCCCTCTTTTGCAGCTGCCGTGCATACCCTGGTAAGTATGGGGGCCCAGAGGTCCAAGTTGTATTTAAAGATGTCCACCGGGACTCCATCGGGCCCCGGAGCTTTTCCATTTTTCCTTAATTTTAGGGCCAGAAGGATCTCAGATATCAAATTCAATTGAAATGGGGTATACGACGGCTGGGTGGGTTACATCTTCGCTTCCTATATGTGTTTTTTTCTGGAAGATTTTTGAAAAGTGGGATACCCAGGCTCCTTCTTCTATGGCCACTTCGATTTTAGGAAGATTGTCATCCGCTAAGAATGGGGACTTTATTACTCTCCAAAATGCCTCACTATTTTTATCTAGGGCACTTCTATGCAATTCGTCCCACAAAGCCTGTTTTAGTTCACCCTTTCTTTGGTTTCGCGCAGACAGGTATTCTTTTCTAAGTCTGGCAATTTGCTGTGGATCTCTAGCATCCTTGTTCAGGGCCACTTTTAGCTTAAAGTGTGCCAAGGTACAGCTATGATTAAACCAAACTTTCTTTTTTGAGGTTTCTGCTTTTGGCTTTGTTGTCAGGAGGCCCTTAATGGTAGTTAGAATTATGGAGAAGTTACTTAGAACTTCCTCCTCTGTCACAGTTAAATGAAGGCATTTTATGATGTAAGGAGGCTGATTTAATCAGCTCTTCAGTGATTTGCCCAGGATTTATCTTCCCCCATTTTAAAGAGTACCCATTTAGCTGAGCCAGATGTAGTTTATTCTGGGTCAAAGCTTTTGCTATCGTTAAGGTAAGGGATTGTTGGTGGATTAAGTTAAGTTCTATCCTAAGGGCCGAATGATGACTTAATGTATTTGGTAGGACTTCGAAGTGTTTGGTCCTATTTGACAAGCCATCCGATAGGAGGATGTAGTCGACTGTTGACTGGTATCCCCTCCCTACGTATGTTGGGTCTAACTGCTTAGTATTAGAGTTCGGGTTGGTGACTATTAGGAGGTCCAAGTCTGATAACAGGTCGTTCATAGCTGTGCCCAGTTTGGTATGGCAGAAATGGGTAAGAGGGATATCCTGCTCATTCACCATCCCACCACAATTTTTTCCGGGTGTGGGCAGGGATGTAGATTAAAGCCCCCCCTCCCCTCCATAAGAAGAAAACGGCACCTTTACCTCCTTTCACCTGTCTAAGATTGGAAAGTTTTTCATTAAAATTTGATACCACCCTCAAGAATTCTCCTTCAACAGGCGATGGGTCAGGTCGACTGCTCCTCCTCACTAGGCAAAGTCGAAAGAAAGTGTCCCACGATGGTGCCAAACACAGCTGTTCTTGTTCACCGTGGTCGGGGCGGGGCAGGCAGGGAGAGCAGACCAGGTGGTGTGGATTGGTCGTGCAGGGGCTCCTGGGAGACGGAGTCCCTGACAACGCTCGCAGCCCTGCTGCAGATTACCCCTCACCTCTCCCCGACCGAAGCTCTACAAGTGCTACACCAAATGCAGAGTCTGTTCCTGACCTGGAACCGCGATGCGGGACCCGCAAAGCGGGTCCGGCGAGCAGTGGGCAAAACCAACAGCGGGCAGCAACAGGCGATGGGTCAGGTCGACTGCTCCTCCTCACTAGGCAAAGTAAAAAGAAAGTGTCAATTGCGACCGACAGCATAGCCGGCCAGAAAGAAAGAAAAAAGCATTGAATGCCGTTTTCTTTCTGCCCATCTGAACACACAGCTGCAGGGGCCACTAAGAGTTGCACATCTCCAGCGCCACGATTTTGAAGAAATTGAGTCAAGTTGGTCTGATTGTCTCTAGGGATCTACAACCTCAATACTATACAGCCCTGAAGATGGTCTCACTAATGCAAAACTAGAGACCGAAACGTCGACTTATAACTTTTTTCTTGGATATTGATTTGTTGTTTATATTTAGAAAAAGTGTTGCAATTGTTACAGTGAAGGTTTTCAAGTGCATGATAATTACCTTCTTGTTGCATTGTATGTATTGTATACAAGTACCCTGAAAAATTCTAATATATAAAATGTAATACTTTCATATATACACCCGTTTTTGTATGTTCTATACACCTCTTTGAGATTTACTCCATATGATTGTTCACTCTTGAACAGAGTTGTACCCGTTTACAAGAAATTGCCTAAAAGAATTGACGAGTTGAAAGAAATCAATTAGCAAGCAGATCTTCCATCTTGCTCCCAAATGTAAGCTCAAAATAAACTAATCATTCATTTGAATAAATCCCTTGAAGGCACATTTCCCAGGTTAAGAAGTGGGCACGCTGTACTGGTCACCTAACAGCCCACAAACCTAAATTTGCCACTTTGCATTTTGCAGATGACGTAGTGTGACCGTAAGAGGCCCAACCACTAGCTTGGCATCAATGCTTGTGTATACAGAGTTGGTAGAAAACCCATATATTGGTTGAAAATATCCCACTGAGCTTCAGATACAATGGATAGGAGGTCTCTCCGAACAACAGGACTCGGCCACACAGAAGGTGAAGGAAAAACCCATCACCTGGTTGTAAATGTCTCCGTATACTGTACTCTCCTGAAGTTAGGGCTATGGACACCTGAACATATCAAAAACCTTTGAAATGGTTTACAATGTCGCACAAACCTCAAATACACTAGAAAGCAGGTTTGACTGAACGCCAGGGCTCGGCTGATGGATAATCCAAGAAGTTCTCTCTGAATGTCAGGGTTCGGGAACAGATGAAAAACACACAAACTGGTTGAAAATGTCACGCAAGACCCAAGAGTTTCTCAGAACGTCAAAATTAGGGCACAGAGGAGGAATCCACTGAAATGTAGATTTACTACAGCTAAAGGATGCTATCAATTGAAGCTTTTCACAATTTTGCTCAAGATCTATTTGTTTAAAAAGAAAACAGGACGGCGACTCCATCTTTGTGTAAATACTGCCATACGCAGATCCAAGATGAATCCATGAGAAGGGACCTGCAGGACGTTCCGACAGCTGCCTTGACCGGCTTCTCGATGGACGGTAGCATCCGGTTTACGAGCAGCCTCCAGCTAGGGATACCCCGGAGCGGTCTCTAATCTAAGGGTTCCTTTAAATCAAAAGTATTTTAATCCAAGCTAAAAATATTTTTTTTAAATCAAAAGAGAAACGTACATCCAATTAACAAATAGAATCTTCTTTTTTTTATAGTCAATGGATGTCTTGAGACTAGCATCATTTAGACTTATGTTCCACACTTGCTTTACTCCAGGGAACACTGTGGCACCAGTAGAAGCCGCATACCTTGCAGTAGGGTGAGAGAAGGGCATTCGGAGGCTCTCCACAGCAGGTGACCGTCTCATCGTTCCAGGTGAAGCCAGGGCTCCTTTTATAGTGCACAACCCGTAAATACTTCTCAGAAGTTCAGTCTTTATGAGAACCCCCTACTCTGTTCACCTCCACTGGACTGACTGCTCACCCAGTAGGTAACCATAGCGATCTTAGAGTCCGCAAAGTATGTTTAAAAAAATCCTCAACTCTAACTTAAGCCAGTTATGAGGAACATTGATTTTGTATTTTGTATTTATTAACACGGTTATTCAATTAATCAAATCTGTATTCCTAAGTGTACGCAAAGAACAAGTTACTGACCTTCGGTAATGCGGTTTCTGGTAGAGACACCATCTTACCACAGATACCTCACCTGAATATTCCCCAGGCGGCAGATTTAATCTGGAAAATTTTAAGCAGTTCCCCGGTGTGTTGGCAGGTGGCGCCATGCAGATCTGCACCAACGTCACTCCCCTCTGGAAGGGACACGTGGGCCCTACATCGGCGCCGTTCATGTCCGTTGACCTCATTGGCTTTCTGCACTGTCCGCGCACTCCGAAGCAGAACCCATTCTACAGATTGGTACGGACCAAAGTACAGATCTCCAAATAGGACCTTTTTGGTGTCTACAAGAAAGAGGGTTACCGAAGAAAGTTCTGTTCTTGGCATAGAGGGCTGCAGAGTGGTACATTTAGGAATAGATCGCCATCTGGTGTTGGGCTCGGATGATTGCACTTGTTTTTCTCTTGGAGAAGTCTTTTGTCGTCACGAGACCGATGACTCCTCCTTTGGGTGCTAGTGCGCATGGGCATCGGCTCCATCCTTAGATTGTTTTGCCATAGTAGGGTTAGATGGAGTAGTATGATAGAATACAGAAAGAGATGCCCATGTAAGTGTATCTAAATAAGATAGTGTTGGAACAGACACAGGTTTCCGGGGAGGCTGGGAGGGCATGTACCACTCTGCAGCCCTCTATGCCAAGAACAGATGCATACTGGTAAGTAGCATATTCCGTTCGAGGCATATGGGCTGCAGATGGTACATTTATGAATAGACTATACAGCAGTTACCTCCCTAGCGGTGGTCACCAGTGTCTGTTGAAACAGTCTGAAATAAAGTTTTTAGTACAGCTTGGCCCACTCTAGCCTGTTGTGTCGCCTGCACATCAACACAGTAGTGTTTTGTGAAGGTATGCGGTGTAACCCAGGTTGCTGCTTTGCATATGTCATCTAGAGGAATGTTTCCTAAGAATGCCATAGATGCCCCTAGTTTACGTGTAGAATGAGCTCTAGGAGGAACAGTTAATGTCCTTTTTGCTTTTATGTAACATATTTGTATACATTTTACAATCCACCTGGCAATGCCTGCTTTAGAGATAGGATTGCCCTTATGTGTTGGAGAAAACGCTACAAATAGTTGTTTGGTTTTTCTGAGTTTGTGTTCTTTCTATGTAGTACAATATTGCCCTTCTGACATCTAATGTATGTAGGGCCCTTTCCGCTACCGTCTGTGGTTTTGGAAAGAAGACTGGTAGTTCCACTGGTTGATTGATGTGGAATGCTGAAATTACTTTAGGCAAGAATTTTGGGCTTGTTCTAAGAACCACTTTATTTTGGTGTAACTGTAGGAATGGTTCTTGTATTGTAAATGTCTGTATTTCACTTACTCTTTCGAGTGAAGTAATGGCTATAAGAAAGGCTACCTTCCATGTAAGGAATTGTATTTCACACCTATGCATAGGTTCGATAGGCGGTCCCATTAGTCTGGTGAGTACTATATTGAGATTCCACACTGGGGAAGGTGGTAGTCTTGGCGGAATGACTCTTTAGAGGCCTTCCATGAAAGCTCTTATTGCTGGCACTTTAAACAGGGAAAGATGTTGCCTGTTTTGCAGGTACGCTGCTATAGCTGCAAGATGTACTCTAATGGAGGTGTAAGCAAGGTTACATTGCTGCAAGTGTAGTAAATAGCAAATAATCTCCTTAGTGGCTGCGTCCAGAGGATGGATGTTGTTACTGTTACAGTATAGAGCAAATCTCTTCCACTTTGCTGCATAGCATGCTCTGGTAGTAGGACGTCTTGCTTGCTTAATGATTTCCATACAGTTTGGAGGTAAATTTAAGTATCCAAATTCTATGACCTCAGGAGCTAGATCGCTAGGTTCAATTGTTTGGTATCTGGGTGCATTATTTCTCCATGGTTCTGTGTAAGGTGCATGGGTAATATTTCTAACTTTTGATGTGGCACCTGTGAGAGTTGCAGTAGCGTGGTGAACCACAGCTGTCGTGCCTACGTGGGTGCTACTAGTATCATTGTCATTGAATGTTGTTGCAGTGGGAGAGGGGGAAAAGCGTATGCAAATTTGTTGGACCAATTTATCCATAACGCATTGCCCTGCGACAGGTGGTGTGGGTACCTGGATGCGAAGGTTTGGCATTTTGCGTTCTGATGAGTGGCAAATAGATCTATCTCTGGTTGTCCCCAACTTTGGAAGAATGGCTGCAGAATTTGGTCATGCAGTTCCAATTCGTGTATTTGTTCTGACTCTCTGCTTAAGATGTCTGCTATCTGATTTTGAACATCTGGTAGGTGTTCCGCTACCAGATAGATCTTTTGAGGAATGGCCCACCTCCAGATGTCCTGTGCTAGTCTGGATAGTTGGAGAGAGTGTGACCCCCCCCCAGTTTTTGAATATAATACATTGCAGTCATGTTGTCTGTTCTGGTCAGGACTGCTTTGTTGAGAATATGCATTTGAAAAGTTTTTAATGCTAGAAACACTGCTAGTAGTTCTAGATAATTGATGTGCAGTCTTTTTTGCTGTACACTCCATCTTCCCTGCACTGTATATTTGTCCATATGCGCTCCCCATCCGGTGAGCGATGCATCCCCTGTTATTATCACTTGTGGAATCGGTTCTAGGAACGACCGCCCCTTGGAAATGTTTGTTGTGTTCCACCACTTCAGAGAATGATGTGTGCGGTCGTCTACCAACACCAGATCTGTAATCTGACCTTGAGCCTGATTCCACTGTGTTGCTAGACATTCTTGCAGCGGACGCATCTGTAGTCTGGCATATGGTTTAAGCAGTATGCAGGAGGACATCATCCCTAATAACTGCATGAACACTCGAGCTGTTATTGAGTGCTGCAGTTGAAATCTTTTGATCAACGTGAGCATTGTTTGTATCCTGATTGGATTGGGGTATACTATGGCTTTTTCTGTATTTATAGTAGCCCCTAGGTATTGTTGAATCTTGTTTGGTTGTAGGTGGGATTTTTTTGTAGTTCACCATAAACCCTAGCTGGTGCAGCAACTGAATGGTCTTTTGTGTGTTTTGAAGACATTCTTCTTGTGATTTGGCTTTTATTAGCCAATCGTCCAAGTAAGGGAAGACATGTATTTGTTGTCTTCTTAGGTGTGCTGCAACCACTGCTAGGCATTTTGTGAACACCCTTGGTGCTGTTGTGACCCCAAACGGAAGGACTTTGAACTGATAATGTTGACGTTCCACAACAAACCTGAGATATTTTCTGTGGGCTTTGTGAATTGGGATGTGAAAGTAAGCGTCTTTTAGATCCAGCGTAGAAAGAAAGTCCCCTTTCTTCAGTAAAGGGAGTACTTGTTGGAGCGTGACCATGTGGAAATGCTCCGAATTTATGTAAGCATTGAGAGGTCTGAGGTCTAATATTGGTCTTAGGGACCCGTCCTTTTTGGGGATCAGGAAGTATAGAGAGTATACTCCTGTTCCCAGTTGATCTTTTGGGACCTTCTCTATTGCATGCTTTTGTAGAAGTGCTAGTACTTCTTCTCTTAATAATGTCAGATGATCTTGACTCATTGGACGCTGTTTGGGGGGGATGTTTGGTGGGGTAGCTGTGAGTTCTAGGCAATAACCATGTTGGATAATTTGTCTCACCCACTTGTCTGATGTGATGTTTTCCCAGACAGGTAGGAACAGTGATAGACGTCCTCCGACCGGTGTTATATGGTCTGGGGGGAGTTGTATGAAGTCACTGTTTTGGGGTTGGGGAGTTGCGGTTGTTGTTATTTCCGCGACCTCTACCCTTGTTGTTGTTACCTCTGTAACTGCCTCTTGAATTACCTCTGGGTGATGTTGGTGTAAAAGAGGTAGATTGCTGGCTTGTGCCTGTATTCTTTGACCCCCCTCTATAGGTGAACCTACAAAAGGAACCCCTTTGACTTGGCTGTTGCAATGCTCCCATTGATTTAGCCGTTTCTGTGTCTTTTTTCATTTTTTCTAACGTCTCGTCTGTACGTGAGCCAAAAAGTGTTTTTTCATCAAAAGGCTGGTTCAATAAGGATGTCTGTACTTCTTGTTTGAACCCTGAGACCCTAAGCCATGCTTGTCTTCTTAACATGACACTGGTGTTGATGGATCTTGCTGCAGTGTCTGCTGCGTCTAAAGCACATTTAATGGAAGTGTTAGTTATTATCTTCCCTTCCTGTATAAGCTGATCTGCCCTTTTTTGATGTTCCTTGGGGAGATGTGTAATGAGTTTATCCAACTCATCATAATGAGCTCTATCATAACGTGCAAGTAGCGCTTGTGTATTAGCTATGTGCCAGCTGTTTGCCGCTTGGGATGCTACTCTTTTGCCAGAGGCATCTATTAACTTAGACTCCTTATCAGGAGGAGGAGCTTCTCCTGTAGTTAATGAGTTTGCTCCCTTACGAGCGTTTGTGACTACTAGCGAGTGGGGAGGTAACTGTCCCCTGATAAATATTGGGTCCTTTGGGGCTGCCTTATATTTTTTTATCAATTCTTGGGTTTAATACCCTAGCCCTCAAAGGATCTTTGAATATGTCAGCTGTGTGATTGAGAAGACCCTTAAGCATAGGTAGTGTTCCTGATGTTCTTTGTGCAGCAGGCAGTGTTTCGAAAAGGAAATCCTCTATTTGAGGTTCCTTGTGTAAATCTACCTTGTGGTATTTTGCTGCCCTATTAATTAACTGTGCAAAACCTGTATTATCATCAGGTGGTGAGGGTTTTGAGGGATATAGTTTGGGGTCGTTATAGTTATCTGACCCTGCATCATAATCCTCCCATGGGTCTGCTTCATCTGGGGCAGTGTCGTCATCCCCATGAAGTTCTCCCTCCCCTGTATCACTTTCTACATCTGTTTGAGGTGTAGAAGGTGCAGGAATAGCTGGCAGAGTGTGAGGAAGAGAAGAAGATGGTGTGTCTGTAGGTTGAGGAGAAAGAGGAGGAGTTGTATTTGTCCCCATTGTTCTCTTTTTAGGAGGAGGAGCTTTGTCGTCCAACTGTTCATTCTTCCTCTTTTTAGGTAGTTTTGTCACCACTTTGCCAGTTTGCGGATCGATAAACAAAGACTTTTGTTTTGGATCAGTCTGATGCTCCTGTGTCGGTACCGAAATGTTTGGTTCCGAAAGGTGCCTTTGCTTCTGACCGTCAGTGTTCTGTGTTTTCGGTACCGAGAATTTGCTTGATTCCGATTTTTTCGGTGTCGAGTAAGTCTTCGGCGTCGAAGCATGTTTCGGTTTCGACATGGAATGTTTCGACTGCGAGCCTTCCTTTGTATGGAGCTTCGGTGTCGATCGCTTCTCGGATCCGACATAGTGGGAGGCCGATTGTTTCGGTTTCGTTGCCGGGCCCAAGGCAGGGCGTCGGAATTTTTTTTCGGTAGTCTGACCGGGCTCGAAGGCGGGGTCGACACCAAACGGGGTCGGTTTTTCGGTAAAGGGACGTCGTCACTCACGGTTTGATGATCGTCTATTTCTTCGACATCAGACTCGTCCACTTCCGACCCAGACTCCTCATCTTCTTCTTCTTCTTCGGGGTGCTGGGCCTCGAACAGCTCCAGGATTGCCTCTGACTGCATTCTCGAGACTTCGTGTCTTCGGGCTCAACAGTTTCTAATAGTCGACTTGGAGGAGAATGCTGCGCAGGCTTCACAGTCCCTGGATTCGTGTACAGGTGATAGGCAAAAAATGCACACCTCGTGTAAGTCCTTGTGTGGGAACTTAGCACCACACGTTGGACATTTTTTGAATGGAGTCCTTTCCATGGACTCAGGGCTGGACTACGTCGAGATAGGCCTCCCGGTCTCGTCGACGTAGAAGTTGTAACTTTTGTTGTTTGACGTCGAAACGCGTCAAGATGGAAATAAACTCTCGTTCGATAACCATACCGTTGAATTGGAAAGGGAATACGCGCCAAAATATTACTTTTTTCCCCGAAGTCGATCCGGAGCGTTTCAATCCTCAACCGAACCCGATGGCGGAAAAAAACAATCTAAGGATGGAGCCGATGCCCACGCGCACTAGCAACCAAAGGAGGAGTCATCAGTCTTGTGACGACAAAAGACTTCTCCAAGAGAAAAACAAGTGCAACCATCCGAGCCCAACACCAGATGGCGATCTATTCATAAATGTACCATCTGCAGCCCATATGCCTCGAACAGAAAGTTCTTCTGATAGAGACTTCCAACCATGGAAGCCTAACTTTTTGAATAGATACCAAAGCAGCATCTCTCAGGTGGTGTATCTGAACGGATTCAAACCAAAAAGTCCTGCAGGACACACAGGCAAAATGCCCATCTCGAAAGACCTAGCTGTCCAGACAGTCAGTCTTGGTGAAAGTGTGTAGAAATGCCTGCATAGCCCACTAACAAATGTCCAGCACAGGCATTCCACATGACAACTCGGTGGTAGCAGCCTTGGCTCTGGTGGAAGGAACCTGCAACATTCTGAAGCCTGCCCTTCAGCCAACGCAGATCACGATCCAGCGAGAGAGGTCCTTCTGCATAGCCTTGATTTTCATTTCTCCAGCTAATCCAAGAAGGAACATGTTGTCCACTTGATGCTGACTGGTGAGATAAATATAGAAGCAGAGAGCTCTTTTAGGATCCAGGAGATCCAATCTGTCTTCCTCCTTAAGAGGGATGACAGAGCAAAGAATGTTGGGAGGCTAGATGTGCAAAGGTTCACCACCTTTGGTAAAAAGGGGTCACTAGTCCTAAGCAGCAGCTTTTCAGAGTAGAAGAAGGTAGAAGGATTTACAGAGAAAGCCTGTAGCTTACTCGCCCTCCGTGTTGAGGTATTGGCCACCAAAAAAGACAATCGTGAGGCTTAGCAACCTGAGAGGACAGCTGTGCATTGGTTCAAAGAGAGAACTCATGAGAAATGTCAAAACTAAATTCAAGTCCCTCTGGGGTATAACAAAAGGAGAAAGAGGGAAACAGATGCTGTAACCTGTTGAAAAAGTGCATTACACTTTAACTGTGTCCAAAGCAAAGCCGGGCTGGGCTAGGGATACGGCAAACGTCAAAACATAAGACAATTTAGTGTGAAATGGTAAGGCTTGTTTGCCAGCGCACCAAGCCACAAACTTGTCCCAATGGCAGGCGTTTACAAACGTGGTGGAGGAACACTTAGCTGCCAAACTAACAACCATGTCCTTAGGAGGAAGGTCAAAAATGCTCTACTGCTGCCACTCAGTCTCCAAACACGGAGGCTATGGTTGTGCAGGTTCAGCTGCAGGACCCTGCCTTGCTGCAGCGACAGGAGATCCTCCCGAGGAGGCAGTCTGAAAGGAGCACAGATGCGAATGCCCAGAATAACACGCTCTGTGCCCAATCCAGAGACATTAGAATGACTTGGGTCCGGTCCATCCTGATCTTGTTCAGAACTCTGGGCAGAAGAGGTATTAGCAAGAAGGCGTACAGGAGTGGAGAGTCTCACTTTAAGTATAAGGTGTCTCCAAGCAAGAACAACTTTGGAAACTCAAATGTTCAGAAGTGCAGCCATTGTGCGTTCTCTGCAGTGGCGAACAGATCGAGCCATGGTTCTCCCCAGTCGTGAAAGAGACCTTGCAGCACCTTTGAGCGTCACTGCTATCCGTGGTCCACAAAGCGTCAACAGCGTGCAAAGATCCTGCCAGGTGCTGCACCTCCAGGAAAATCCTCTGGCATTCCAGCCATGTCCAGATACACAGGGCCTCCTGGCACAGGGCACACAACCCCAACTCACTGCTTGTTGCTGTACCACATGGCAGCAGTGTTGTCTGTAAACACATGAACCAAACTCCCTTTGATGCATGGCAGGAAGGCAGTCAACAGGAAGTGAATGGCTTGCAGCTCCAACAGGTTCATGTGGAGCCGAGCCTCCAAAGGAGGCCTCTTTTCTCCCCTTCTTCCAAATGGCTGCCCCAATCCAGAAGCAATGCATCGGTCACCCCTGTCAGCTCTAGGTGGGGTAGGGAGAGGGGTCTCCTACGGACCCAATCGCAGTCAAATAGCTACTACTGTAGACCTTTCGCAGTCTCACCAAAATTCGGAGCAGATCAGAGAGAAACCCTGGTACCACCCCCACTGGGACTTCAGATCCCACTGCAGACCCCACATATGCCACCTGGCGTGCTTGACCAGAAGGATGCAGGCTACCTTCAGTCCCAGCAGCCTCAGAGTCAATCTCATTGAAATGCAGAACTCTTCGCTCCAAGGGTCAGAGGTGAAACTGCACCATGTCCAGAATGGCTCAGATGAAAGGGAGCTATTGCGAAGGAGTCGGCTGTGTCCTCTGCATGTTCATAGTAAATACCAACGATGTTACGTATGCAGGAGTCTGGAGGTCAGCGATGAATGCCTTAGGTGAGCGCACCTTCAGCAGCCAGTCATCGAGATATGGGAAGACTGGAACCACCGACCTTCGACGGTGTGCCTCAACGTCTGCCATCACTTTCATGAGCACCGTAGGGGCAGTGGTGAGGCCGAAGTGGAGTAGAGGCAACTGGAAGTGCTCCTGGCTCACTCTGAACCACAGATCATGGCTTTGGGGAGGACAGGATGTGAAATAAGAGTCCTGTAGATGCAGCGCTACCATCCAGCCTCCAAGGTCAAGACGGATCCGGCCTGGGCCAGGGTGGACATCTTGAATCAGTCCTTACTCAGGAAGGTACTGAGAGTTTGAAGGTCTAAAATCGGAGGAAGGCTCCCTTCCTTTTTCAGCAACAAGAAGTAGGGAGGGGGGTGTTAGGGATAGCAACCACGATTAACTTCTACATCAATACACTCTGTATGGCTCCCTTCATCAGAGAGCTTGCACTTCCTACTGCAACAGGGACAAATGGTTCTCCGTAAGCCGTTCCGTGGATGGTGCGGTATGTAGAAATGACAAGGCGCAACCTGGCTTACAATTTTCTGAACCCTCTTGCCTGAAGTTATCGCTTGCCACGCTAGCACAGAATTCTGGATTCTGCCTTTGAAGGGTGGCTGTGTGCGGTCAAGTGCAGCTGGAGGGTTGGAAGACCGGGCTTCGTCTCTGGGTACTGCAGCCACGAAAAGGAAGAGGGGACTGCAGAACTTGCTCTTAATTTAATGTCATTGCCACTCACTCACGACACTAGTGCACTTATCCAAGCGTGATCCGTGATCAGATTTGGTGGTACGCTAGGCATGGGCGCAAGAATGCGTTCTTTTCTTTTTTTAGACCAAAGCCGGACAGTACAGCTGTCTGGTTGGAAAAGACTTATTGAAAATCCCATTGCTTTCCATTTACTTTCTCTTTTGTCACTCTTACTTTCTATTCAATAATGTTAGGCCGTCCACGTAGACTTTGTCCCTCCTGCGGCACGAAGCCCATTTACCTTCTTTTTGATTGGCTCCTTTTATCCTTGCAGAAGGGTCTGCTTTTTGGGAACTTTATCTGTTTCTTAAAGCACTTCATAAGAGTGCATGTGGTTTCCCTGTTCTGTTTCCCCACTTCTCCCAGCAAATTTATTTTCCTAACATTATAAAAAGTTAATTGTCTACCATTTTGTCGTTTGAGCTGCTCTTGCGTATGCTTTCAGTTTTATAAAGCTTTGCCATTCGAACCGCACAATTTAACTCCATGTTGTGCTCTCTTGTTCGTACACTTCCACCCTCTCACTCTTGCAGTCTCCATATGCTCCCTCCCTGTTCCGCTGTGTTGCTTTCTGAACCCGCTCCCTCCAGGTATCTTCCCGCCAGCGTATCCCTGTGTTGCTTCTCCCCACCCTCCTCTGGCTTCCATGCACTGTGATTCGCCCTCTGTTGCCTGCTGCACTGCCTCAGGGATGTAAAGTATTACCAGTCAAAGGATAGCACAACACGTCTGATAAATGCACCCGAGAGGGTCAACATCCTCCCTGTCGCGCCAAGTGACAAAGCAAGGCGCCAACCAGAACAAACAGATGTTGTAAATGGACCTCGAGCTCATACAGTGGCGTCCTCCACTTCAGCAGCAGGTTGAACGAGCCGGGGCCACCCTGCTCAATCGCCATGAAGGTGGAGGATGGACGGTTCAGATGGAGGACCTGTCGCTTCCGCTATCAGAGGAGGCCAGACCGGAGCAGAAGAGGATGACACCGGAGCAGCTGGAGACGAAGAGCGTACCACAGTCTGCACAGCCATTCTGGCACAATCATGGCCCCCTGTGCACAACCACGGCCCCCTGTGCACAAATCATGGCACAGTTTCCCCAAACTGATGGGGGGAAGCAATGCAGATGACGTTTCACTGCAGCCGGAATGCGTATCCCAGAGTTTAAATGGAATTGAAAAAAAATGTTTATTTTATAACTTTGGTTAGGGTGGCCATAACATTCCCTCCAATCTATACATACACAAATTCAGCATAGCATATAACTTTCATTACATACATTTTATTTAATACCCAACTGGCTTGTCTGGGGTCTGTTCACCGCAAGACTAATATTGCATGAATCCCATCTAGACCCCAGGCTTGCTTCTACCCCACACCATTCCAGTCCTGATCCCCAAACTCCCCCTGTGCCCCTCCCCCACATCCGTTGGCATACCTCGATGTAAAATGGCCTCCTTTGTGGTTAAAATGCTCTGCAGTGCAAGCCTAAGGAGCCAGCGCAGAGCACTTGCCTTTAACGCCAGACTCTGGCATCCTACAGGAGAGGTCCCCTCCCTCCTTAGGGGAGACCCTCCCTCCTCGGATGCCCATCCCACCTTGGAGGTCTCCACATCCCTCTTTAAACTCCAGCCTTTCTCCTTTCGCTCTACTGTGGTTCCGAAGCATGGCAGCTCTTCACCCACGGATGCTGCACCGCAGCATTCTGGACATAAGGCATGTCATCACAGTATCTCCCGTTGGGTAGAGTAACCCTTGCGCAGCAGGAGCTTTTGCGTCCTGTGCTACCTCCCTTGTTGGCAGGGGTGCGATCCCTCCTCGTGCAGGGAGGGCATCCTTCCTTTGGTGAGGCTGCCGCTCTGGTCTGAGGATGGTTTCCATTCGATCCGTGCTGCAGCTGTGCTCCATCTTGGATAAAGCCGCCCACCATCCTGAGGAACCCTTGCGGCCCTCCACCGGCCATGTTCCAATTCCTCCAGCCCCATTCCTCGATGCCGCAACATACACTCTACCGCAAATCCCCCACCCTTACAGACTGGCTCCATCGTTGGGTACAGCAGCACCCCTCCTTCCACCAATCTACCCCCCCCTCTCCCTCCCCCCTCCTGCGACTCCATCCTTAAACAAGGTTACCATCCAACTCAGATTATCTTTGCAACATGAAAACATTCACCAATAAATTTTATTCTTTCCATAAAGAAAGTCCTCCAGGCGAGTACTGGTGCCGGCTCCCATGCAAGTGTATAGGATTTAATACCATCGGCTCGTTAGGTTTGTCTTTCAAACACATCGCAGTGCGCACCAGGGATGGACGCCCAATGGGACCAGCACAGGACACGAGTTTGAACCATAAAGTGCACTTCCACAACTTCAAGCTTCCAGCGGATCCTGGAGTGGAACGGGGAGAACCTAGAGGTCAAGGGGTGTTTAAAAACCAGGAGAATCTGAGGGTCAAGAGGCGAACAAAGAACCAGGAGAGGCGGCCAAGTGTAGACTGCAGGCTTCTATGGGCAGGAAAAGAATCCGGGGGTGGGCGTCATGGCAAGCAAAGAAACTTGGGGTGAAGGGGGATGTAAAGAACCTCCTGCGAGTCAAGAGAAGATGAAAGAAGCAGGAGACAGAAGAAGAGGGAAGCATGAGGAGGCCAGCAGGTCAGGTACATGCCTGAGCAAGGGTGGTAGGCGGTGAGGAATGGAGTAGCCCTGAGACTAGACTAGGACAGGGGGTCTCAGTGGAAATGAAGGTGAGGTCTTGAATACCAGAGATGCTGGCAGCAGAACAACAAGTCACAAGTGCACACAGAGAAGCTCTGGATTTGCTACAGACTAAGGGGTCAGAGGGCAGCTAGAGGATGCCAAGTACTGCATGTAGGCAATCCAGAGGTAAGCAGTGGCATGCAGGATTGAAGCGGGGGCATTGCTTCGCTCAATGAAGGTGCCACAAAAGGGTAAGGCGTGGCACCGGGGGCATATGAGCGAGGTCGAGAGGAGGAAGGCCTCCTCTTTGATAAAAGTGGTGAAAACCCAATACAGCAAAGGACAGAGGGTGACTGAGAGGGATCTAAGAGGCAGAAGAAGGCCACAGGCAGAAGGGTGGCACAGAAGCCACAGTGTTAAAGAGTTAGGATGTCAAGGGTCCAAGGGATCAGATGGGACTTAGGAGCCGGGTGCGCCAGATGGGGTGATTAAAAAACGAGTCAAATACTGATCACTCGCCCATAGACAC
The DNA here is from genome assembly GCF_964263255.1 of Lissotriton vulgaris. Lineage (NCBI taxonomy): Eukaryota > Metazoa > Chordata > Amphibia > Caudata > Salamandridae > Lissotriton > Lissotriton vulgaris. Next base: position 7,097,499 of record NC_141700.1, read on the forward strand.
AGGAAACAAGTGGATGCAAAATAAATATCTCCAAAAACCATGTCCTGTCCTCTCCCCTCTGGTCTCCATGAAAGAATGAACACAGGGGTTCCGTCTCCCCAGTCTTTAGAGGGAGGTGCCGTTGGAGAGCGAGTCATCCAGGAAAGAGCTGAGCTAGAGTGTGGCGGGGGATCTTGCACTGGTCCCGGATCTACACCTTCACGCCAAGCCCGCTCTCCACAACGTCACGTCACTCGGTTTCAAGAACTTTTTGGATTTTCAAGTGTTCCCCTGAGCACGGGTCCAAAGGGGTCTCCAACTGGGGCTAAAAGGCAAAGACCCAAAGGAATCCAGAGAATCTACAACAGACAGAAAAAGGTAATCAGGAACACACCGTACAGGCCAAGATCAACCGCCCAAAGCAAGAACCCCACGGATACCCCTAGAGATACTCCCAGGGCAACCCCATCACAGTGCACTTTCGTAGTTAAGAGGCCACTGCCGCATCAACAGCAGACATGACTGCAGCCTTATACCAGGTAAGCATGACCACTGCACACGCCAAGATCTACTCAACCTACCCACACGCCAAGATCTACCCCAACCTACCCACGCGCCAAGATCTACCCCTAACCTACCCACACGCCAAGATCTATCCCAACCTACCCACACACCAAGATCTACCCCAACCTACCCACACACCAAGATCTACCCCAACCTACCCACACACCAAGATCTACCCCAACCTACCCACACGTCAAGATCTACCCCAACCTACTCAAACGCCAAGATCTACTCACACGCCAAGATCTACCCACATGCCAAGATCTACCCACACGCCAAGATCTACCCCAACCTACCCACACGCCACGATCTACCCCAACCTACCCACATGCCAAGATCTACCCCAACCTACCCACACGCCAAGATCTACCCCAACCTACCCACACGCCAAGATCTACCCCAACCTACCCACATGCCAAGATCTACCCCAACCTACCCACATGCCAAGATCTACCCCAACCTACCCACATGCCAAGATCTACCCCAACCTACCCACATGCCAAGATCTACCCCAACCTACCCACATGCCAAGATCTACCCCAACCTACCCACATGCCAAGATCTACCCCAACCTACCCACACGCCAAGATCTACCCCAACCTACCCACATGCCAAGATCTACCCCAACCTACCCTACCCACCGACAAGATCTACCCCACCAGGGCAACACCACTACTGTGTACTTTCCATGGCTGAACCACCAGTAGACACAACTTCTGCTTTCTACCTAGGTCGGCATGACCAGTGACGTTCCTATACCTACCCGACCTGACGCTACCCGACCCATACAACATTGCCTACCCTACCAGTGCAACACCACCACTGTGTACATTCACTGCCAAAAGTCAATCGCTCAATCACCAGCAGGGGCATGTACAGTCACTCTAGCGGAGCAACGTCACTAGAACGTAAACCTACAGCAGCGGTACTATTCTGTACTCATTCAGTGGTCAGATCATGCTCGAAGCACTGGTACGTTCACTGTACATGGTCAGTGAGACTGGTACGCACACTAAACCAGGGAAGTACGGATACTTACCATCAGGCGCTGCTGGCCCTTGCTCACTGCTGTTTGCAGGTGGACAGTTTGCGGATCTTGCTGCTGGCAGAGTGGGCCTTGCGTTGCGCGCCAGAGGAGGCGCTCGCCCTCCGCTCAGTCTTGCTTTTGGTGCTGATCTGCACCGTCTCGGTGCCATTCATGCATAGTGGCTTGCTGCTGGCCCCTCTGCTCCGGTCCTGTCCATTCTGCCCGGTGTCCTCCTCCGGTACTTGTCCTGGAGAGGAGAGAAGGCGGAGGCTAGGTTAGCGCCTGAGGCAGCCCATCCAACGGGGAACAGACTGTGGCCCCTGCGAGCGAGACAGCCAAGATCCCCTAAAGAAGTCACCAGTCTCTGATGCAACCAGCAGCAACCAGAAGTATCAGCCCCTCAAACACATCCACTGGAGCAAAAAAACGGAGAACTTCAAAGTGTATTCGGAAACTAAACCACCGACAATCGCAGAACTGTCTGCCCCGAAAGAAGAGGTGAAGAGATATTACACACCGGCTTCCCTTCAAACAATTGACCTACTCAGGAGAAATCCATAAACCATTTCTTCAAATAAATGCCCCCCCCCATTTCTTTGGGGCCTCAGGCAAAAGGATGGATTAAAATAAAAAATTAAAAAAATTAACAGTCTTTTATTAAAGCTTAGACAAACAGGAGATGATTGGGAAACACCAGCCCTAGAGTTACTGCTCTCTACAGACACTCCAACACACTCACAACGCAGCATGCGGAAGGTTTGCACCGGGCAACCCCCCCACACAGCAGCCCCGGGCGGCCACTCCCCACACAGCAGCCCCCCCGGGCGGCAGCTCCCCACACAGCAGCCCCCCCGGGTGGCCACTCCCCACACAGCAGCCCCCCCGGGTGGCCACTCCCCACACAGCAGCCCCCCCGGGTGGCCACTCCCCACACAGCAGCCCCCCCGGGTGGCCACTCCCCACACAGCAGCCCCCCCGGGTGGCCACTCCCCACACAGCAGCCCCCCCGGGTGGCCACTCCCCACACAGCAGCCCCCCGGGTGGCCACTCCCCACACAGCAGCCCCCCCGGGTGGCCACTCCCCACACAGCAGCCCCCCCGGGTGGCCACTCCCCACACAGCAGCCCCCCCGGGCGGCCACTCCCCACACAGCAGCCCCCCAGGCGGCCACTCCCCACACAGCAGCCCCCCAGGCGGCCACTCCCCACACAGCAGCCCCCCGGGCGGCCACTCCCCACACAGCAGCACCCAAGCACTCCACAGATTCCCCTTCGTCGCCACTCATGACCAAGGGCTGAAAGAACAACCTCAGTTCAGACATAGCTATATGCAAATGGCTGAAGACGGCTGTAATACCAGAAACCGGTCCTCGGAAGCTTGTTTCCGGTTCAGGGAAGGCATGGCTTGGCAGTTCGGGCTGAACGGTTTCCATGAGGCACAGGGTCAGACTGATTTGCATATGGCCATGTCTGAACTGGGGTGGCAGAGTGGGCTAAAGAACGGTGATGGATTAAACCCAGATCTGTTGACTGGGTGTGAGTGTTTGATTGGTTCAGATGCTCCGTCCATCACCACCCCCTTTTGTGCCGTTAAGTTCATCCTGGTCCCTAACTTGTCTCATTTTGGGAAGACCCATATGGGTAAAGTAGGAAAGATATCAAAGCGCTGAGAAGTTAATTGCACAGAGACAGTCACAGCTTTGCAAGATGGCCTCATCCAGAGACCTGTGCATCAAAGCACTATGAAGTCAACTACATTGAGCGAGTCGGTATACAAGATCGCCTGAGGCCTGAGCATCCAATCCCTGAAGTCAATGACACAAAGCAACAGGACTGCTGCCACAACTGTATCTCAAAAATGTGCGACTTGAACAGACAGGCTTGGCCCAAATCAAATAAACCTGATGCCCTGTATCCAAGGTCGAAAGGCTCTCACTAGGGCAGTCACTAGTCACATCCAGGGACCCCGCGCTGGAGGTTGTCGATGCCATGACTTTGGGGACCACCTTTAGCCGGCAGCAGAGACATCCGACACAACATTTCAAGAACTTCTGGTGGGAAATCCAGAGGCTTTGAGCTCCCGCTTACTATGGAAGAAAACCTACCAGGGAGGAGGAGGGCAGACACAGCCACGCCCCGTTCCTCAGGTCTCACTAGAACAGAGGCTCTGAGCTTCCGCTTACTATGGAAGAGAACCTACCAGGGAGGAGGGCAGGCCAGCCACGCCCCGTTCCTCAGGTCTGATAGGAACAGAGGCTCCGAGCTCCCGCTTACTATGGAAGAGAACCTAACCGGGAAGAAGGAGTGCCGGCACAGCCACGCCCCGTTCCTCAGGTCTGATGGGAACAGAGGCTCCGAGCTCCATCTTACTATGGAAGAGAACCTACCAGGGAAGTGGGCAGGCCCAGCCACGCCCCGTTCCTCAGGTCTGATGGGAACAGAGGCTCCGAGCTCCTGCTTACTATGGAAGAGAACCTACCAGAGAAGTGGGCAGGCCCAGCCACGCCCCGTTCCTCAGGTCTGATGGGAACAGAGGCTCCGAGCTCCCGCTTACTATGCAAGAGAACCTACCAGGGAGGAGGGCAGGTTCAGCCACGCCCCGTTCCTCAGGTCTGATGGGAACAGAGGCTCTGAACTCCCGCTTACTATGGAAGAAAACCTACCAGGGAGGAGGAGGGCAGGCACAGCCACGCCCCGTTCCTCAGGTCTCACTAGAACAGAGGCTCTGAGCTCCCGCTTACTATGGAAGAGAACCTACCAGGGAGGAGGGCAGGCCCAGCCACTCCCCGTTCCTCAGGTCTGATGGGAACAGAGGCTACGAGCTCCTGCTTACTATGGAAGAGAACCTACCAGGGAGGAGGGCAGGCCCAGCCACACCCCGTTCCTCAGGTCTCACTAGAACAGAGGCTCTGAGCTCCCGCTTACTATAGAAGAGAACCTACCAGGGCAGGTTCAGCCACACCCCGTTCCTCTGGTCTGATGGGAACAGAGGCTCCGAGCTCCCGCTTACTATGGAAGAGAACCTACCAGGGAGGAGGAGGGCAGGCACAGCCACGCCCCGTTCCTCAGGTCTCACTAGAACAGAGGCTCTGAGCTCCCGCTTACTATGGAAGAGAACCTACCAGGGAGGAGGGCAGGTTCAGCCACGCCCCGTTCCTCAGGTCTGATGGGAACAGAGGCTCCGAGCTCCCGCTTACTATGGAAGAGAACCTACCAGGGAGGAGGACAGGCACAGCCACGCCCCGTTCCTCAGGTCTCACTAGAACAGAGGCTCTGAGCTCCCGCTTACTATGGAAGAAAACCTACCAGGGAGGAGGAGGGCAGGCACAGCCACGCCCCGTTCCTCAGGTCTCACTAGAACAGAGGCTCCGAGCTCCTGCTTACTATGGAAGAGAACCTACCAGGGAGGAGGGCAGGCCCAGCCACGCCCCGTTCCTCAGGTCTGATGGGAACAGAGGCTCCGAGCTCCCGCTTACTATGGAAGAGAACCTACCAGGGAGAAGGAGTGCAGGCACAGCCACGCCCCGTTCCTCAGGTCTGATGGGAACAGAGGCTCTGAGCTCCCGCTTACTATGGAAGAGAACCTACCAGGGAGGAGGGCAGGCACAGCCACGCCCCATTCCTCAGGTCTCACTAGAACAGAGGCTCTGAGCTCCCACTTACTATGGAAGAGAACCTACCAGGGAGGAGGAGGGCAGGCACAGCCACGCCCCGTTCCTCAGGTCTGATGGGAAAAGAGGCTCCGAGCTCCCGCTTACTATGGAAGAGAACCTACCAGGGAGGAGGGCAGGTTCAGCCACGCCCCGTTCCTCAGGTCTGATGGGAAAAGAGGCTCCGAGCTCCCGCTTACTATGGAAGAGAACCTACCAGGGAGAAGGAGGGCAGGCACAGCCACGCCCCGTTCCTCAGGTCTGATGGGAACAGAGGCTCCGAGCTCCCGCTTACTATGGAAGAGAACCTACCAGGGAGGAGGGCAGGTTCAGCCACGCCCCGTTCCTCAGGTCTGATGGGAACAGAGGCTCCGAGCTCCCGCTTACTATGGAAGAGAACCTACCAGGGAGGAGGGCAGGCACAGCCACGCCCCGTTCCTCAGGTCTCACTAGAACAGAGGCTCTGAGCTCCCGCTTACTATGGAAGAGAACCTACTAGGGAGAAGGAGGGTAGGTCCAGCGACGCCCCGTTCCTCAGGTCTGATGGGAACAGAGGCTCCGAGCTCCCGCTTACTATGGAAGAGAACCTACTAGGGAGAAGGAGGGCAGGTCCAGCGACGCCCCGTTCCTCAGGTCTGATGGGAACAGAGGCTCCGAGCTCCCGCTTACTATGGAAGAGAACCTACCAGGGAGAAGGAGGGCAGGTCCAGCGACGCCCCGTTCCTCAGGTCTGATGGGAACAGATGCTCTGGTAGCCATGGTGGTCAGATGGGCCCTGGAATGCCCAGATCATGCAAAGCAGACTTCTTGCTCCTGCTTCTGAAATCCCAGAGTGAGCAAAGCAGGCCGGGCCTGCGCTTCGTGACCCACATGTTCCAAAGGTGGCGGGCGCACCGAGGACGTGACTTGCAGGGCACTCTTTCTGAAAATAATTGGAAAAGCCATGGAATTACACCCTTGTTTTAGGGTTAACCCTTTCCGTGCGCCCGTCGGCCAACGGCTGTCGCGAACGCTACCACCGTAGGGCTGCGCACGTCCGTTGCCAAACGCGTCCCCGCCCACACAATGAAATGCCCCGCACCGTGGCGGAATTGCTGCTGCCGTTAAGGCGTTAAGAGTCTGACAATGGGGAATGGGGGTGGGGGTGAGTGGGGGGGGGGGGGGGACGACAAAGGACGACATTCAGGGGGACCCATTACCAGAACTACAGACAACCACTTCGAGCCCCTGTTTAGTTGATGTATGATACTTTTAGGAGCGACTGCTGCCAGAGATGGGGTGAAGCTGAGGAGTAACTTCACCCCTCTGAGTGACCAACCAGGGTACCAGAAAGAGAGCAGCTGAAGGATACAAGGAATATTTAGATGTATCCAGTTGGAGTGAGTGTGCCCGGCTTTGCAAATAACAGGTTATATTCAATTCTTCTGCAGCATTGATATTGTAAGTAAAGTGTGAGGCGAGTGCTCCACGTCAGAGTGTTTCTGGTCTTGCATGCTAGAACCGAGGCTCTTGGACTTACTCTGCCCCAAAGAAAACACAAGGAGAGGATGGGCGGAGCGCTGAAACCTTTCAGACTCACCCCCGGTCACAGATCTGGGTTTAATCCATCACCGTTCTTTAGCCCACTTCACCACCTCAGTTCAGACAGAGCCATGTGGAAATCAGGCTTGACCCTGTGCCTCATGGGAACAGTCCAGCCCAAACTGCCAAGCCAGGTCCTCCCTGGATGGGAAACAAGCATCCTGGGACCAGTTTCGGGGTTTCACCCCTTATCAGCCAAGATATCTTGAATTCAGTGGCAAAGTGAGCAAGAGACCCACGTCTGGGAATGCCCAGAAACCGGTCCTCGGAAGCTTGTTTCTGGTCCACGGAGGACCTGGCTTGACAGTTTGGTCTGGACTGTTCCCATGAGGCACAGGGTCAGACTGATTTGCATATGTCTGGGTCTGAACTGGGGTGGCGAAGTGAGCAAAAGAATGATGGATTCAACCAGATCTGTGACTATGGGGTGAATGCATGATTAGGTCTCGCGACCTATCGATGTGCGCAAGCGCATCGAGCGGAGCGAGAATTCAAGTGGCGAAAACATTGTCAAACTAAGGGCTTTCAGCCCCGCGGTTTTCATGAAGTTCACGTGAACAGAGGGCCAGCCCAGCACATCAAAGGGCTTCTCCTCCCCTAATTATTCATGGCCGGCCGCAGGCCGGCCGTACTCTGTTTACCAAGCCCGCCCCTTCAGTTTCCCAAGCCCGCCCCCATCCTCCACGCATCTCCTTTCACCATGCCTGCACTCTATACAGCCCAGCACATCAAAGGGCTTCTCCTCCCCTAGGGCTTCTCCTCCCCTAATTATTCATGGCCGGCCGCAGGCCGGCCGTACTCTGTTTCCCTTGCCTTGCATGCAGTGAGAGGAAACAACACCCCAAGACCCACAGCTGGCCCATGTCTAGTTCACGCTTTGTAAAACTACTTATAAATGAATAAACCCAACTACCAATGCAGTCAAAAGATACTTAGTCGTGGTACCCACCAACCTATATCTGCGACCCACCATCGCCAAACGAAACAATGTGTGCCCTCAAGCTAAAACACATACAAGGCCACCATACAAAGAACACACAGATTGCTTGCACCCATTTCTCGTTAAAGTTTATATAATGGGATTTGATCACCCGGGACATGTAGACCAAGGAGCGGAAAAAGGACAGGTAACCGGACACATGGAGACCGGACTGTCAGTGACACGCGACAGAACTGCAATACACTAAAGTGAACAATTAGATGAAGATTTTCTATTGTACATTCTCCTAATTATCGTGTAAATAATTTATGTAATAACAAGTAAAATGACCCCTGATGGAAGCCTGAATTATTTAAAAATGATCAAGTATTTATAAGATGGCACTTGGTCGGCATTTGTCTGTTGTAAATGGAAGGACACGTATGACTCGGCTTCTCACTTGTGTGGCAGGGCGTAGCTGCATGCGATGCGTTGGCAATCTGTTGTGAAGGCGAAGGCCTGCAGAATACTACATAAAGTCGTTTTGTTTGTGTAGCATTTTAAATCTGTTTGATATTACACCTTTATCATATCAAGCAAACTCGCATTGCATCAGGATTTTTTTTTTAAAGTAAGCATGGATTGCAAATAATAAAATAAAGGCCACTTTGTAGGTATTCACGTTAATTTAATAAATTCACTTTAAAACCGGAGATTTAAGTGGTTTACAATTTTTTTAACCCATCCATGCCAACACGAGGAAGAATCTTCCTCTTTCTGCGTTCCTCAAAAGGTCCGAATCACAGCCTTAAACGTGACTTTTAGTCTGCTCTCCCAATGAATTTCCACTGTTTAACTTCGTCATGGGGGGGGGGGGGGGGGTTTAATATCGCCACATCAAAGGCATCAATGACCCTCCCACAGGCTTCCCCAGCGCTGCCCCGCCCCCTGCTTCACGGCCAGGCCACATGTTCCCAGCAGCAGCATTTCTCCTGCGCCAGGCCACATCAAAGGCTCTGTGCCACTTTCACCCACACAGCACCACTTTCAGACACGCAACGCCACTCACACCCACGCAAGCCCACTATCACCCACGCAACACCACACTCACCCACGCAACGCCACTCACCCACGCAACGCCACTCACCCACGCAACGCCACTCACCCACGCAACCCCACTCCTCCACGCAACCCCACTCCTCCACGCAACCCCACTCCTCCACGCAACCCCACTCCTCCACGCAACCCCAATCACCCACGCAACCCCACTCACCCACGCAACCCCACTCACCCACGCAACGCCACTCACCCACGCAACGCCACTCACCCACGCAACGCCACTCACCCACGCAACGCCACTCACCCACGCAAAGCCACTCACTCACTCACGCAAAGCCACTCACACCCACACAGCACCACTTTCAGACACGCAACGCCACTCACACCCACGCAGTGCCACTCACTCAAAGCCACTCACACCCATGCAGTGCCACTTTCACCCACACTGTGCAGTGCACAATAGGTCTCGCAGTAGGAAAGTTGGAGCTATTGCTTTTGTAAATGACAAAGCCCTTTATGTTTTTAAAATGAAAACAAAAATAAAAGGCATGGTTATTTGCAATTGTAATAGCTCCAACTTTCCTGCTGCGAGACCTATTGGCAACGCCAGTGCTTGTTTATTCAGCATTCCGGCCATGATTCGGTGCGTAGTCCTCTGCCCCACGGCATGCGATCCTAGATTAGGTAAACGCTCTGGCAAAGAGGGGGCTCGCTTCTGTACAGGGGGTGACAGAGTCCACTCAGAGGAGAGGTGAAAGGCAGATCGCTTAGTGGGGAAAGGTGGTTGAAAAGGGGTTCAGCACAAGAGGAAGCGCGGCTTCCAAAGAGCAGAGCGTAGCAGAGACGGATAGAAAATGAACTGGAAAGAGGGAACATTGCACTACAGCCAGTGACGCGGGTTCCCGGAGCTGCAAGGGCGCGGGGTACCGGGGCTGCAGTGTCGTGGGGTCCCGGGGCTGAGGGGGCCCGGGGCTGTAGGGACGCGGGGGCCGGGGCTGCAGGGACCCGGGGGCCCGGGGCTGCAGGGACGCGGGGGCATCTCAACTCAGACAAGGAACCAGAGAATAAGTGCATCACGACTGTTCTCGGAAATGAAACCCCCGAGCACATGCGAAAGACGCCGCTGTGACGTCAGTAAGATAAGAGCGCTGCAGAGTGGCGGCCAGTGAACGCAGGGGTGGTTGGGTCACACCCGGGGATGCGCTCAGCACAATGGAGGCCTCACAATGGGGGATGCAGGCGCAGCATCCGGGGTTGCCATGGCACCCGCGCGCCGTGCAGAGATGCATCGAGAGGGAGCGCCTGAGCCTGGTCCAGGGAGGAGAGGGGGCAGCCCAGCCCCCCCCCCCCCCTCCCCCCTCCCCCCCCCCCCCCCCGGCGCTCGGTGACTCAGCCTCCAGCCGAGGCTCATCGAGTGGGACACAGCTCCGCGCCCACGGCAGGCCGGCACCAGCAGCGGCTGCTGGGACGGGGAGCGCCGCTGGCAGGTCCCGGGGAGGCCGCTCGGAGCCCCGGCACGGCCGGGCGAGGGGAGGGCAGTTACGGACTAATTGTTACGCATTAATGGCCCGGAGCCGGAAGCCTCTCTAGAGTCCCTCTGCGCGTGGCCTGGTCACGCAGGGGGTTTAAATCTAAACCTGCGGTGTCGGGCAGGGCAGGGTCACCCACACGCCCACAGTGGGTTGGTTTTGTGCCGCTGCCCTGGTTCTTTACTGTCAGTCCATCCTTCACTTCGGCTGGGCGCTGCACCTTCGCCCGAAAGGGCCAGGGCGCAGAGACTGCGGGGGTCACGAGGTAGACTAGAGGGGTGTCCAGAGCAGTCTTTCCGACGCCACGACACGGGACCAGCACAGGAGGAACCTTCCAGCAACAAAGCCTGGCTAAGGCCAGGGCACAAGGAAAGAAGCCACTCCAGAGCCCCGCGCCAGGACGCATCCCTGCACGTGGACTCCAGAGGCAGCCCTCGGTGCGAACAGAGACCCGCCCGACCCGGGGTCTCCACCAGACACACCCCCGCTCTGGAGGAGACCCTGCCCTGCGGCACCAGAAGACCTTCCGGAAGGGGTAGCCTGATGGAAGGACAGACGCACATGCCCAGAAGCTGTGGGGACCACAGAGTCCTGCTGGTTCAATCTGGAACCACTGGGGTGACTTGGGCCCAGTCACTACAGAACTCTGGGCAGGAGGGGCAGGGCAGTATACAGCTGCCCCCTGTCCCATCCCAGTCAACATGCATTTTGTAGGGAAGACTTTTGAGGGCACTTTATCAGGTAAACGTTTGGGCACTGTGCCTTATCTGCGGCGGCAAAAACATATAGCCAGGTGCTGCCCACTGTCTGAAAACGCCCTGGGGCTCCTGAGTTTTACAGTTGTTTGTGGTTCGCTGGGTGCCGCCGGATTAACTCACCCGCCTTTGCTTTCAAGGATCCTGGAAACCAGGGGCGTAGCTAGAGCTTGTGGCGCCCGGGGCTCTCCTTCATATTGCCGCCCCCCCTCGGGGGTGCTGGGGAAAAAGGACGGCGAACAACTGAAAGAGGTCCGAGGGACACTTAGTATCGTCGCTAATAGTTATCTCGATCAAGCAAGTTACATGCACATACATGACACAGTCCAGGGCTAGACAGACCACGTCCCCAAAATAGTGCCGCCTGGGACGGACAGCCCCCACCTAGCTACGCCGCTGAATGGCCAGTAAATACAATACAATGCTAATGTTGGTTGTGCAAGAGAGACTATTGCGCATAGTGTGAATCTTGGTAAATCTGCTCACAAGTGTACTGAATTTAGAATGTGCTAGATCAATAAATGCATACAAACATAATTACCCCTTCAACACCCAAACTACTCCATACTCCTACTACCTCTGCCTTATATTAACCCATCCTATATTTAAACTATCCAACCTTTAAATTACTCCTTCTACCCTCACATTATATCACCAAAACTCACACACTACACTCCGGTTTTAAAAACTGCCTCTTCAGACCCCCTCTGCTGTCCTACCTTTAAAGTACACCTTCTAGTCTTAAACAACATCTCACCTGTGAAATGCCATTCCCACCTTCAAAACACTGCTCCTTCTCAAACAACAGAGCCTCCTGCTCTACTAACACATCTCATTCTTCTAAGGATGATGAAAATGCCACAATATTTGAATGTTATGCAAAGTAAAAATATGGAAACTGCAACACTCAACAGAAAATACACAAAGAGCTTTAAAAGTATACAGCATTTCTGTGAGGTCATCAATTTTATACTCTTTGCTCCTTGTGACCGGCAGGCAGTGGAAGAACAGAAGCTCGAGGAAAGGGGGGTGAGTGAGGAGACGGGTGTCATAGCTGCCAAGGTTTCAGATTGCGATGTGTGACATTTTCAAAATGTCAGTGTAATTATGAGTGCCATTTCAACAACTATGAGTGACACTTTTTCACAAGCAAATTCAAGCAATGAAGATGAGGGAAACATAATTATCAGAAATGACACCCATTTGAGCAAAAAGAAACTCCAAGAACATCCTAAAAGTGCTACAAAGCACTAGAAATGGTCTCTGTCCACATGGGGCCTGGCCCAACAGGAAGGATCACCACTGACAACCGAATGTGTGACAAAAACACAAAGAACTGGTAGCTTTTATGTGGCGAAGTACACATAAATGCACGTTCTAGTCAATTACCATATACATGCAAGTGTGTCAACAGAACCATGCATTTGAAGAGGAAACGGGATAGTCTATTTTCATCGACAATTCCCATGCACCCATGACACGCTAACCTGTTAATACCAGTTCCAAAAATCTACCTAACCCCCAGACGAGTACTGCACACGATACAGATACGTAAACTTTCTATTCAATCAATAATGACCTGGAACGTGTTCCCAACACTGATGAACTTCGCCTTACATGTCAATCTCTGCCATATAATGGTCTTGATACTGCATGAGTCAGGAATGCTTAATAAAACGGTTTATAAAGTCCCTTTTCATAAGATGAGGACTACACACACATCTTGCTTTAGCACACGTGTGTGATGGTCTCCCTAACTCACCATCCATCCACTCTTCACCTCAGCTGCGTGCAGAGGGCACACTGAAAGAAAGCACAATGCTACAGAAAACAATGTCACCACCCTATCAGATTTGTCTATTTAAAGGGAAAAGGCTACTTTTTCATTCCTTGCTTGCTATGAATACTTTCTTTGGCAGTTAGCCAAGCTTTATCAAGACAAAAGCTACAACTTTAGTTGCGGCTCTAAACAATTAAAAATGGTGCAACATCAAGAATGGGATTCTGCAGTTGCAAACTAAAGTAGCCACACAAGTCTAGGAGTTTTAAAACGGCCACACATCATTATCATTGATTTGCTTCTGCTTTACCACTAAATAGCAACGTTTTATGTTGAAATCATCACTGCATTGATTGAAGTCTAGTCATGTCCTAAATTTGTTCAACTGCCATCAGCAGCAAGGCCTCTGCGTCAGCATTTCCAAACTCGGGGTCGGGACACACTGGTGGTTGTGAGCTGATTTTGGGCGAGTCTCTAAATTCCTGGTCTGTATGGTAGGTAATATTTAAAATGATTATCTCCATTTGTGCTGGTACAACGGTGCTGAACAATGTCTCTAAGTAAAATTTGAAAACAAACCCTTGCTACTATTCCCACCTAGGCTCCAGGTAACCCTTCCAGTATTTGTTGCAGCCGTGTTTATTCACTTGAAAAAGCCATTTCACAACAGGAGAGGGCGAGAAGCAAGCATCCTTGTCTCTGGGCGCCTCCTCCCGCCTCTGTGCTCCGGTTAAAGTGAGCCAAAGTAGTCACCGAGCTAAATAAACTCAGCAGAGGCCCAAGCTATATGCCTCATAACTTTCTCCTCGTATCAGTACAGTTGTCTGTTGAAGCGCTCTCTTGACATTCGGGGTAACTGTCCGCGAGACGCAGCGCTGCAATTAAGTGCATAACATAAAAAATAAATAACAGTCACTGAAACACTTACTAGCAGGTGACTTGCTAAGCTGCTGCCCACCGCCAGCCACAATGTGCAACACTGGTGGCCACTCTGGCGAGTCTGCCAGCTGTGCCTGTGCTGCTTCATCCGGGCTGCTCCCCAGACGCGGCCCGACCGACAGTGGACACTCGACTCCTCGACCTCCGCTGGGCGGCCCCCGTCACCCCCGAGCCCGGCCACGCTCGCAGTCCTCCGACCTCGGCCTAGCAGCTTGGTGGCCAGAGCTGCTGTGAGTGTCTGTCGCCGGCCGGGGCTCTGAGGTGGTCAAGATGCCGAGGGCTGCAGTGTAAGCGGGGCCGGTGACACTAAATTGGAGGATGGACCACCCTAGTCACTTTGGTCTGTCTGCGTACCTGTGCTGAGCGGTCTCATGTGGCTGGTGCTGCCCGATCGAGGCAGCAAAGTGTCTAAGATCCTTTGGGCCCAGAGTGACGTGACTGTGGCTTGAGGCCTGATCGATGCATTGCCTCGCGGTAGCCCATGCAGACTCGAGGGTTGACTGCACTGAGTGTCGGTAGAGGCGGGACGGCCTTCTGCAATTCCTGTGGCCCTCGGGATGCCCTGTTCCTGGGTCTCATCTGCTGCTAGGCTTTGGTGCCCCCCTGCTGCTCGCTGGAGGGGTCGATTCCCGCTGACACATTTGAATCCATCCAACCCCAGCACGCCCTCTCCCTGGCAGCACCGGAAGTCGTGGGCTGCACGTCAGGAGGAGCATGCGCTGGAAATTCAGCCGGCGGGCGGAGGCCGCTCGGCACTGGCCCCTTGCGGCGGCCTTTATAATTTATTTGGGGGCACGGAGTGTCCCCAAATAAATTCTAGAGGCCGCCGCAAGGGGCCAGTGCCGCGCGGCTGCCGCCCTGAAAATTGTGCCGCCTGGGGCGGACCGCCCCCCTCGCCCCCCCCCCCTAGCTACGCGGCTGCTGGAAAGTGTCTCACAATCCGGGAGATGCCCCCACGGACAAAGCCTCCCGAAACAGGACCCCGTACCCCGGCTTGTTGCAGTCCCACAGGATGGGGCTGTCCACAAGAGCCTGTATCGTCCGCCCATGATGGACGGGACGGCCTTCGATGCCGCAACTCCAACAGATGGATTAGTAGCGTATCTCTGATCTCCGCCTCACCCAGATGACCGTCCAACCCAGCAGGGACGCGTCCGTCACCACCGTCAGCTCTGGGTGCCACAGGTCACATTCAGGTCGAGCAGCCGCCACTGCAGATATTGGGCAGCCTTCTCCGAAACCCAGATGATATCCGACAGGTTCCCTTGGAAATGGACCCACTCATGCTTCAGATCCCAGTGCCGAGCTCGCGGATGGCATCGAGCGAAACAGATCAGCAGGAAGTATGATGCATCAGGGCCTCTGGGCTGCCCTCACCAAGATCCAGGACAGAGGTTCAAACATGTGGATTTTTGTTTGAATGATCGACACACAGTGCCACAGAGGAATGGCCATGAACTGCATCATGCCCAAGCTGGCTCCGGTCAGAGAAAGTCGCGGCACTGCAGTCCGGAAGAACTTTGGCTCGTTGACCGAGAACACCAGCTATGTCAGAAGAGCCGGTCTAGTCTGGAGGTGGTCTACGACGGACTGTCGGCCTTCAACAGCCAGTCATTGAGGTAGGGGAAAACTGGTTTCCCAAATCTCCAAAGATGGGCAGCGATCACCATCACCACTTGTGTGAACGTCCTGCGGGTGCTGGCGAGGCTCTAGGAGAGCCCGGCAAACAGGTTTATGGCCAACCTTGAACCGCAGGTCATGTCTGTGGGACTACAGAACAGGTGCATGGAAATACGTGCCCTGCAAGCCTGTGGTGCAGAGGAATGAAACGAAAAAGTATAGCGCTGCTGGAAAGATTTGGAGGACACATCGTTGGATGTGATGGATTGCCAACCCTGGAGAAAATGCTGGTTGCGAGCCGCTAAAGATATACGAGAGCGGCTTAAGGGATAGATGCAGGGGGTTGAGGGAAACATTAGGGTTCACCTTCCTGCTGTAAGCTTGGAACACCAAACTCTCAGGGGGAGTTTGTTGCAAGGGAAAATCAAGGTTGCACGGCAGTCTTTGGCGCCTGGCCTCCTGTCCAGGGTTTAGGCCAGAGGAGAGAGCCAAGCAGGGCTCTGCTGAATGACAGTAAGGTCCCGGAGGCAGCAGAGCTTCAGGAAGCACAGTTGTTTCAATCTCAACAGAAGGAAGCTGTAGATCCAGGACCTCAGCAGACAAAGGAAGTACTCTCCCCCGTTGGCAGCCCCTGGGGGTGGGGGATCAGCGGATGCATCAGGCCCCCTGGGCTCTTGTGAGTCCAGGTACAAACTCACTTCATGATGATGGGGATGATCGACGCCCACATCACCTCAGTCATCTCCGAGTGGTGGCAACCTCTGCTCAGAATCAGAGCCACAAACAGATGGACCCTCTGCGGACCTCCCCTTGGTGCGGGTGTGTTTTGCCTGAAAGAGGCTGTGCGGGTGTCGGGTGTGCCTGAGAGGAGTCGGAGTAGGACTTCAATGGAGTGATTTGACCCAGGGTTGGGCACTGGAGTTGGCAGTGTATCCTCCGCTGGTGTCGGTGACATCGCGAGCGGCGTCAATGAAAGAAAGACCGGCGCAGGTCTTGGAGCTGGAGTCGAAGCCAGCACTGGAGCCCGTGAAGTCCCCGAGGGGGGTTTCAGGAGCTCAGATGCCACCGAGAACAGATCCGCCCGTGGTAACCCAAAAAGAGGCCCATGCGGACTCTGGGGGTCCGAGGCATGCCAGGAGCAGCGGGAAGACTGCTACGAAGGAAATCAGCAGTATGGCCGCCTTAACGGGTTCAACCAGCTGTGGCTTCACCAAAGGCCCAGATAACTCTGGGAACATCAGCATCAAGTGTGGGGTCAGCCCATCAATTGGAGATCCGGATTGAGTGGCACCTTCGCAACCTTTCTTTAGCTGGAGTGGCAGATGAGGCAGAGTCTTGGTTTACCTTCTTGCGTTTTATCTTTGACTTGCCAGATGACTTTAATCACGAAGCGGGCTGGTCTTGGGATCAGACTAGAGAGCGGGACAAGTCCTCAACTTGGAGCTGGAATTACAGGAGGCCATGATTTCTTGTCGATGTTCATCAATGTACAGTTTTGCTTCACAGGCCTGAAAAACCTCGGGTGCAAGACGGTACATTCAACACTCAACTTGGAGCCGTGCCCAGAGCCCAAACTCTAAAGACACACCATGAGCAGGCCAGTCACCGACACCCTCTGTCCACAGTCATCGCAAGATTTGAATCCTTAGTTTCTTCGAACACTGGAATTCAACTTTGAACAAGCATTTACAATGTAATGGTTTCGCCTTTTGAAAAGTTTGAGCTATTGGCATTGTAAATGAAACATTTTTAGGTCTCGGTACTATCCGGTTCGTCAGAACCGGAAGTAACAAGATCTTATGTCTCTTAGAGGGGCTCTTTATCCCGCCTCTAATTTTGGCTCTCTCCCATTGGCTGGCTTCCTAAATGGAGGCCAGCCATTGGAGGAGAGAGCCTTCACTCCAAATAGGCTCGGTCTTTTTCTTTCCACTTTTTGGCCACGCATACTTTTGAGCACCGAACACGCCCCCAAATCCGAAAAAAAACCAGAAGCTTGTGTCCGCCATTTTCTATCCTTCGCAGTGAAGGTAAGCCAGTGTTTGTTTCCCTCTGTGCCTTCTTCCCCTGTCTGTTTCCCGCCCCCCTCCCGCTCTCCGTGTATTTTTGCTGTCCGTGTCTGTTTGTGCCTTCTTCCCCCTACACAGAGCCCGAGAGCGGTGAGAGCAGAATTGGCGCTCCCCCCCTCCCTCCGCCCGCAGCTCTCCTCCATCCCGATCCCCCCCTCCCTCCGCAGCTCTCCTCTGTTCTGTCCCGCTCCCCCCTCCCTCCAGCTCTCCTCCGTCCTGAAACGTGAATAATGTCTCCTCCGTCCCGATCCCCCTCCCTCCGCCCGCAGCTCTCCTCAGTCCCGAAACGTGAATGTTTGCTGATGGAGACGTAATGCTCTTGTCCGTCCCTTCTCTCAGACCCTCTCAGGCCCACTGTGCCCGCTGCACTCTGAGGGACGGGTCTGTGCCCTCACACTTCGTGCCCTGCGGCCTGGCCCGTCCTCGCCACCCCGCAGGCCGATGGTTAGTGCTTGGGGGGCATCAGCGCAGCTGTGGCACTTGTCCCCTCAGCCCCAGCTCTCTGTCGGTGGAAACACCAGGGTTTGGTCCATTGTCACAATTACAATCTTTGTTGTGAAAAAAAGAGTTCCTTGGTGGAATGTGCGGCTTTAACCCTAGAACCTGGAACCTCGGACCTAGGGAACCGGGTTCGAGTCTCGGCAGGGACGCTCAACATCATTTAATCTCCCCGTGCCTAACATAAAATGAAGGCGTCCCTTTGTAACGTAACTGCTTCTTGTGTAAAGCGCTCTGATACCTCCAGGTCTAGTTAGAGCTATATAAACCCCACTCCAAAAAACCACTCAGGAGACGGACCCGAAACACGGCGAATGTGACCGGAACCACGAAAAACTCGTAATGTATGTGCCAAATACTTGCTGGTTTCCCTACAGCTCCCCCTCCTTACATCCCCACCCCGAGGGGTGGTCCCACTAGATGGTGCACAAGAGATTCGTGCTCACATTTTCCATCCACCAGAGATCACGTGTATGGGCAACTCGTGCACATGTCTGAGCTCAAATATAGCGCCAAGACGTGGTTTTCTGAGGCGAGGCTATGCCCTACCTAACTTGTTCCTTTGCTTGGAATACACGCTGTAATCCGACTGGCACAGCGCCTCAAATCATTTATTTTCGCAGGTTGCGCTTTAGAAGGCCTCTTCTCTTAAAATAGTATAGCCAGGCTTGAAATAGATTTGCCAGGGCTCACCCACCAGCCTGCAGCGCCCGCCCCCCCGCACCCCCCGTCCTTGTGTGTCCAAAGCTCAGCCTTGGAAAGCTGTGAATCATGATGGGTGCTGTGAAGGGAGGGGGTGCAGAGGGTGGCACAGGTTCGGAGAGGCTGAGCTGGGAGCGTGGTCTCCAGGTGGGAGGCTCGGGTAACTTCAACCTTACATATGTGCACCCAGCGTCTCCTGCCTAGGGGGCCTGCCAGTGACGGTGGCGCATAGAAACGAACATATTTTATAGAGGCGCCCTAGCGTTGCCTCTGCTTCAGTGAAAGGGAAAAATGCAGCCCCCCTCCCCACCCCCACCCCTATTTATTTTCAAAATCTCCCTCTCTGCTAGTTAAAATGTTGGCATGTGCGGTGGCACTGCCCCTCCCCCACAGAGCTGTTCCAAGCTGCCAGGTTACTCAAAACCGTAAACTGCAGGTCCGTCCCTCACACCTCTTCATCCCGCACACTGCTTCTAAGCGCTGTGTCCCATGATGCGATAACGGCGCCTCAGAGGTCCCCACACTCCATAGAAAAACTTCTCACTCAGGCTCAAAAGCAAAGACATCCTTTCAACCTCAGACCCCACGCAGTGCAGCTAGCTATATACAGCGCCTGGATACACCCGTGGTGATGAGAGAGCTACTCAGATACTGACTGATTGATTTGTTGATTGATAGATAGATGTTGCAATCACTACATTAAAATATACTTTGCTGCTGTTACTGTATCGATGGGCCGGATACAGCAAACATTTCTGAAATCGAGTTAGCCATACTGACAAGTCCCAATGTTTAAGCAGTATTAATGCAGTCTACACGCCGCTGATGGTCTGTGCAGAAGCATTCAGAATGCCTGCATCAATTAATAATATACATTTTTTTCTCGTGACTTTGCTTTTACTTGTATGATAAATGCAACTGTCTCTTTGGAGCTTGCTGTTTGGATTGTAAATCCATGTTAAAGGTTCACCGAACACCGATACAAAAGCAACATGTATATTTTGTTTTTTCTAGGAAGGCATTTTTCAAGGTAGTGGGCGTCCCGAGTAATTTCTTTCCGCGAAGCAACTGTTTTTTCGGATTTTCATTTTTTTCTTTCTGAAGTTAAAGCTTCTTGTGTTTTTTTTCGTACTCCTTTTTCTAGCATACCCCAGCCGCAGCGTGATCATGGGTAGACATTATAGTTGCCTGCGAGTAGGCAGGCCGCAGGACTCTAGTGCCAAGGTTCTCCACTTCACCAGGAAACCCCAAGTAGCTCCTAAAGCACAGCTAGAACCTCTTCTTGCCGTGAAGCTGGCCCTGCCGGCTGACCGTGGATTACTGAGCTCACCGGCTGCAATCGTCCTCTCTACATTTTCTTAGGTGGATGGGTCATTAAGCTCTCACCATCTTTTAAACCTCTGAGAATTGCCTTGTGCAACGAATATCATTGATCCTTATTTCACAAAGGTGCCCTATTTATTTGAACCCAAACTGGTGTTGTGTCTGGAAAAGGTCATCTTTGACGTACTTTTATCCCTAAGTTGTCAGAGTAGTGAGTGCAGAGTGCAGAGTAGTGAGTGCAGAGTAGTGAGTGCAGAGTAGTGAGTGCAGAGTAGTGAGTGCAGAGTAGTGAGTGCAGAGTAGTGAGTGCAGAGTA
The DNA here is from genome assembly GCF_964263255.1 of Lissotriton vulgaris. Lineage (NCBI taxonomy): Eukaryota > Metazoa > Chordata > Amphibia > Caudata > Salamandridae > Lissotriton > Lissotriton vulgaris. The sequence continues at coordinate 7,117,805 of NC_141700.1, forward strand.
GTGAGTGCAGAGTAGTGAGTGCAGAGTGCAGAGTAGTGAGTGCAGGGTGCAGAGTAGTGAGTGCAGGGTGCAGAGTAGTGAGTGCAGGGTGCAGGGTGGTGAGTGCAGGGTGGTGAGTGCAGGGCGGTGAGTGCAGGGCGGTGAGTGCAGGGCGGTGAGTGCAGGGCGGTGAGTGCAGGGCGGTGAGTGCAGGGCGGTGAGTGCAGGGCGGTGAGTGCAGGTGCAGAGCGGTGAGTGCAGGTGCAGAGCGGTGAGTGCAGGTGCAGAGCGGTGAGTGCAGGTGCAGAGCGGTGAGTGCAGGTGCAGAGCGGTGAGTGCAGGTGCAGAGCGGTGAGTGCAGGTGCAGAGCGGTGAGTGCAGGTGCAGAGCGGTGAGTGCAGGTGCAGAGCGGTGAGTGCAGGTGCAGAGCGGTGAGTGCAGGTGCAGAGCGGTGAGTGCAGGTGCAGAGCGGTGAGTGCAGGTGGTGAGTGCGCAGAGCAGTGAGTGCAGGTGCAGAGTGGTGAGTGCGCAGAGCAGTGAGTGCAGGTGCAGAGTGGTGAGTGCGCAGAGCAGTGAGTGCAGGTGCAGAGTGGTGTGTGCTGTTGAGTGCAGAGTGGTGTGTGCTGTTGAGTGCAGAGTGGTGTGTGCTGTTGAGTGCAGTGATGTGTGCTGTTGAGTGCTGTGTGCTGGCAATGTAAATGACAATGCCATTTATTTATGATTTAAAGAAAAAAGAAAGAAATGTCATGAGCAATGCCAATAGCTCTACCTTTAATGATGCCGAGACCATTGCATTGTAAATGCTTGTTATTTATGTGTTGGTTTTGAAAATAAATAAATAAATGGCATTGTCATTTACAATGCCAATAGCTTAATCTCTCGCAAATGCAAGACCTATAGCATTTGCAATGCAATAGGTCGCGTATTTACATGAGTTTGAGCTAATGATATTGCAGATAACAATGAGTTTTATTTATGTTACAAAAACCAAAACATAAATAAAAGGTCTCTCACACTGCTGTCTCGCACACACTGCTGTCTCTCACACACCATGCTCTCCCACACACCATGCTCGGGTGCGGCTCTGTGTGTGCCCGGGATCTGTCTCATTCCGGGCTGCCACACACGACGGGGAGGGGGGCTGTAGCCCGGTGAGTCCAATGGGTGTTGCGCGCCTGGGTGCACCCCATCACATATACACTTCGAGTTCATCCCGTGCCAGGCACTAGCAGCCCACACTATCCTGTTGTATTACTCCATTTTATGACACGGTCATTACTTTTCATCAATGTAAAAACAGAACACTGCAAGTACCACAATGCAAAGGAAAACGTGCAAACCACACTCCACGACAAGCAACAACCCGCAAGCACTGCAAAACCTTTGGAGGATGGAAGTCCTCACAGCACGTGGTGCAGTGAAGTAATCAGCCAGGACCGGGCGAACCTTTCATCCACCGGGCACGTCCCCATCGGGCTGGAGACAGTGGAAGCTCCAGAGAGGGGGAGAGAGAACCAGACTACAGAGGGATGGAGAGGAAAAGAATGGATGGAAAGAGACAGAGAGGAGACGATGTGAGCCGGGCTGGTTTTAGCATTTCCCCCCAGGGCTGCTTCGGTTCCACAGTCCGGCCCTGCAATCTCCGGGTTGCAAAACTTCCTTTTGTGAAAAAAAATTACATAAATAAATACCTCCCACGATACACAAAGCTCGAGTTTGTTTCGTGGCAGGCGTGAGGTGCTTCTATTGTCTTTACAGTCTGGGATTTGCAATCTTTCGTTTATAATGTGGAATACAAGACGGAAACACCTCGAATCTCCAGGCAATACATTTAGTCTGCGTTAACCAATCAGAGCTGAGGTGAGGCGACCCAGAATGTCAGACAGAGGCAGAGAGAGAAATAAAATGCATGTACATAGACCCGAAGGTCTCCGGTGTCCAGAGCAAGTCATGCATTAGAAGATTGTGTTCTCCTTTCCAAACTGAACTCTCTATACCCCCCTCCACCCGGTCCACCACAGCCCTCGTTCTTACGGGTGTCCAAAGTCCACAGAACACGGTTTCCAGCCCCGGGCGTTCATTTAACAAACCCGTGCATGCTGGGAGCTCTGTCAAGGTACATTCAAATTCCACCAACACATCCGATAGCCAAATAACCATTATTTATATTATATAAAAAAAAAAATAAAAAAAAAGACAGACGGCATGATCAGACAATACTCTATTAAAAATAACAAAAACACGTTAGAAATAGTTCCTACATAGTGTGTGAGACAGCGGGACACCTCTGGGCGCGGGGTGGTGTGTGTGCTTCATGCAGCGGGACACCTCTGGGCGCGGGGTGGTGTGTGTGCTTCATGCAGCGGGACACCTCTGGCCTCGGGGTGGGTGTACGTGCTACTAGTCACGCTTTGGTTTACCTGTACCAGGGTCACTGGACTATGCAAGTCTTAAATCGCAGTGTTTTCAGCATACTTACGGATGTAAGAAATAATCTGCTATTACGTCATTTGCAGATGTAAAAAAACAAAGTTTCTAGCTCGAACTGAATTTAAAACAAGAACGAACAGCGGGAGGGGGGGCGGGAACGGACAGCGGGAGGGGGGGCGGGAACACGAACAGCGGAGCTTCGGTCCCGTGATCAGGGGTGCGTGTCCTTGGGGGTCGGGTGTTTTGGGGCGGGGGGGGGGTGTTTGGTGCGAGTTTTCGCACACGCCATGGAGGGGGACTCACCTGGCTCCGGATGGTTGCTGGTGCGCTGGCGGGTTTCCTGGGAGGGGGGGGCCTGCACTTCTTCCCGGAGCAGCGCCCACCTCGCCTGGTGGAGTGAGCTTATCTGTCCGAGCAGCATAACAAGCACCTACGGGCACACGGACAGCGGGAGGGGGGGTTGGAGGGGGGAGGGGCGGAACGGACAGCGGGAGGGGGGGCGGGAACATGAACAGCGGGAGGGGGGCAGGAACGGGCACACAGATAGCGGGAGGGGGGGCAGGAACGGGTACACGGACAGCAGGGGGGGTGGGGTGGGAACGGAGAGCGGGACATCGCGCAATCCACCCCTGCAAAGGACACTTCCGAAATGGTGGAAAACAAAGCTGTGAAAAAAAAAATAGCACACCCACCGCCGCGATGACGATCAGAAAAGGGTGCAGAGGGAAGAAATCGCGGGAACGCCCACGAATCTGGTCCGGCCATGACAGACAGATCTCTGTTCCAATGGCTAACCTCAATTTATGGAGCTAGCCAATGGAACAGAGGGTGGATTCCCAAGCCACGTAGTATTCTCGTTAGGTTTTCGCCTGCGCGAAAAGCTGCGCAGTGCGCAGCTTTCAATTAGGCGAAACCTAAAAATGTGCAAACAGACTAAAAGGGAAGCGGAGCGCTGGATATGTATTTAAAGGCACCAAAAGAAAAGAACTGAAGATGGTGCAAAGCGTGGCATATAGGTGCAAAGCCCCTTAGTCCCTTTGGAGTGGAACAAAGTCCCAGTGGAGCTGCAAAGGGAGCTGGGAGCGGTAGAGCAGGGCAAGGAGGTCTTTCAGGTCCAGCCTGGCACCTGGGTAATGTTCTAAAAGTGAGGAATCTGCAGTTGGAAGGATTCACCCATTCTACTCTGCAAGACAGCACAGAACTGCCCACAGATGGGACATTGTCACACTGCGCGCAGGGCAGGGGCATCTGGACATGTGTCAGCAAGACAAACGGGGCCAAACTCTCTCCCTACCACCTTGGAAGCTTAGATGTCATGTAAGGGGAACCCCTTGACAATTCCGAACGATTATTCTGATGTATAATAGGTGGAGTGAGGGTATGCACTTACAAACTAACACAGAAACCACAGGAGGAGACCCCAGGAAGGACCCAGTGCCAGGCACTTTAACGTCCATGAGACGACGGACAAGGAGAGCCCTGCGGGGAGCTTCACGAGTCTGTTCCCACCGCCCCCACTCCCCCTTCCCCCAACACCTGCTCCGTCTCCACATCTCTGGAGGAGCGACAGGAGACAGAAGGCAGATTTCCTTCCGACACAGCACAGACCGTAGGCCAGCTGTCTGCTCTGAATTCTGGAGGGCTGCCTTGCTCCCGCCAGAAAAGATGGAATGGGTGCATTAAGAATCCAATGTCTGGCTGCACGGGTGACTCATCCCCTCTACCCACGAGCAATGAGAACACGGCGCCCACCCCCTTCATCCTGCACAGCACTCTGTGCTCAACACCTGAGCCCACCCCCTCCATCCTGCACAGCACTCGCTGCTCAACACCTGAGCCCACCCCCTCCATCCTGCACAGCACTCCCTGCTCAACACCTGAGCCCACCCCCTCCTTCCTGCACAGCACTCACTGCTCAACACCTCTGAGCCCACCCCCCCATCCTGCACAGCACTCACTGCTCAACACCTGAGCCCACCCCCTCCATCCTGCACAGCACTCACTGCTTAACACCTCTGAGCCAACCCCTCCATCCTGCACAACACTTACTGCTCAACACCTGAGCCCACCCCTCCATCCTGCACAGCACTCACTGCTCAACACCACTGAGCCAACCCCTCCATCCTGCACAGCACTCACTGCTCAACACCTGAGTCCACCCCACTCCATCCTGCACGGCACTCACTGCTCAACACCTGACCCCACCCCTCCATCCTGCACAGCACTCACTGCTCAACACCTCAGAGCCCACCCCTCCATCCTGCACAGCACTCACTGCTCAACACCTGACCCCACCCCCTCCATCCTGCACAGCACTCACTGCTCACCACCTGACCCCCTCCATCCTGCACAGCACACACTGCTCAACACCTCTGAGCCAACCCCTCCATCCTGCACAGCACTCACTGCTCAACACCTGACCCCACCCCCTCCATCCTGCACAGCACTCACTGCTCAAAACCTGAATCCACCCACTCCATCCTGCACAGCAATCACTGCTCAACACCTCTGAGCCAACCCCTCCATCCTCCACAGCACACACTGCTCAACACCTCTGAGCCCACCCCTCCATCCTGCACAGCACTCACTGCTCAACACCTGACCCCACCCCCTCCATCCTGCACAGCACTCACTGCTCAACACCTGACCCCACCCCCTCCATCCTGCACAGCACTCACTGCTCAACACCTCTGAGCCCACCCCACTCCATCCTGCACAGCACTCACTGCTCAACACCTGAGCCCATCCCCCTCCATCCTGCACAGCACTCACTGCTCAACACCTCTGAGCCCACCCCCTCCATCCTGCACAGCACTCACTGCTCAACACCTGAGCCCACCCCCTCCATCCTGCACAGCACTCACTGCTTAACACCTCTGAGCCAACCCCTCCATCCTGCACAACACTTACTGCTCAACACCTGAGCCCACCCCTCCATCCTGCACAGCACTCACTGCTCAACACCTCTGAGCCAACCCCTACATCCTGCACAGCACTCACTGCTCAACACCTGAGCCCACCCCCTCCATCCTGCACAGCACTTACTGCTCAACACCTGAGCCCACCCCCTCCAACCTACACAGCACTCACTGCTCAACACCTGTGAGCCCACCCCTCCATCCTGCACAGCACTCACTGTTCAACACCTGAGTCCACCCCCTCCTTCCGGCACAGCACTCACTGCTCAAAACCTGAATCCACCCCACTCCATCCTGCACAGCACTCACTGCTCAACACCTCTGAGCCAACCCCTCCATCCTCCACAGCACACACTGCTCAACACCTCTGAGCCAACCCCTCCATCCTGCACAGCACTCACTGCTCAACACCTGACCCCACCCCCTCCATCCTGCACAGCACTCACTGCTCAACACCTCTGAGCCCACCCCACTCCATCCTGCACAGCACTCACTGCTCAACACCTGAGCCCACCCCCTCCAACCTGCACAGCACTCACTGCTCAACACCTGTGAGCCCACCCCTCCATCCTGCACAGCACTCACTGTTCAACACCTGAGTCCACCCCCTCCTTCCGGCACAGCACTCACTGCTCAAAACCTGAATCCACCCCACTCCATCCTGCACAGCACTCACTGCTCAACACCTCTGAGCCCACCCCCCCATCCTGCACAGCACGCACTGCTCAACACCTCTGAGCCCACCCCCTCCATCCTGCACAGCACTCACTGCTCAATACCGCTGAGCCCACCCCCTCCATCCTGCACAGCACTCACTGCTCAACACCTGAGCCCACCCCCTCCATCCTGCACAGCACTCACTGCTCAATACCGCTGAGCCCACCCCCTCCATCCTGCACAGCACTCACTGCTCAACACCTGAGCCCACCCCCTCCATCCTGCACAGCACTCACTGCTTAACACCTCTGAGCCAACCCCTACATCCTGCACAGCACTTACTGCTCAACACCTGAGTCCACCCCCTCCTTCCGGCACAGCACTCACTGCTCAACAGCTCTGAGCCCACCCCACTCCACAGCACTCCCTGCTCAACACCTGAGCCCACCCCCTCCATCCTGCACAGCACTCACTGCTCACCACCTGAGCCCACCCCCTCCATCCTGCACAGCATTCACTGCTCAACACCTCTGAGCCCACCCCACTCCATCCTGCACAGCATTCACTGCTCAACACCTCTGAGCCCACCCCCTCCATCCTGCACAGCATTCACTGCTCAACACCTCTGAGCCCACCCCCTCCATCCTGCACAGCACTCACTGCTCAACACCTGAGCCCACCCCCTCCATCCTGCACAGCACTCACTGCTCAACACCTCTGAGCCAACCCCTCCATCCTGCACAGCACTCACTGCTCAACACCTGACCCCACCCCTCCATCCTGCACAGCACACACTGCTCAACACCTCAGAGCCAACCCCTCCATCCTGCACAGCACACACTGCTCAACACCTCAGAGCCAACCCCTCCATCCTGCACAGCACTCACTGCTCAACACCTGACCCCACCCCATCCATCCTGCACAGCACTCACTGCTCAACACCTCCGAGCCAACCCCTCCATCCTGCACAGCACACACTGCTCAACACCTCAGAGCCAACCCCTCCATCCTGCACAGCACACACTGCTCAACACCTCTGAGCCAACCCCTCCATCCTGCACAGCACTCACTGCTCAACACTTGACCCCACCCCATCCATCCTGCACAGCACTCACTGCTCAACACCTCTGAGCCAACCCCACTCCATCCTGCACAGCACTCACTGCTCAACACCTGAGCCCACCCCCCTCGATCCTGCACAGCACTTACTGCTCAACACCTCTGAGCCAACCCCTCCATCCTGCACAGCACTCACTGCTCAACACCTCTGAGCCAACCCCACTCCATCCTGCACAGCACTCACTGCTCAACACCTGACCCCACCCCTCCATCCTGCACAGCACACACTGCTCAACACCTCAGAGCCAACCCCTCCATCCTGCACAGCACACACTGCTCAACACCTCTGAGCCAACCCCTCCATCCTGCACAGCACTCACTGCTCAACACCTGACCCCACCCCTCCATCCTGCACAGCACTCACTGCTCAACACCTCCGAGCCAACCCCTCCATCCTGCACAGCACACACTGCTCAACACCTCAGAGCCAACCCCTCCATCCTGCACAGCACACACTGCTCAACACCTCTGAGCCAACCCCTCCATCCTGCACAGCACTCACTGCTCAACACTTGACCCCACCCCATCCATCCTGCACAGCACTCACTGCTCAACACCTCTGAGCCAACCCCACTCCATCCTGCACAGCACTCACTGCTCAACACCTGAGCCCACCCCCCTCGATCCTGCACAGCACTTACTGCTCAACACCTCTGAGCCAACCCCTCCATCCTGCACAGCACTCACTGCTCAACACCTCTGAGCCAACCCCACTCCATCCTGCACAGCACTCACTGCTCAACACCTGAGCCCACCCCCCTCCATCCTGCACAGCACTCACTGCTCAACACCTGAGCCCACCCCCCATCCTGCACAGCACTCACTGCTCAACACCTGAGCCCACCCCCCCATCCTGCACAGCACTCACTGCTCAACACCTCTGAGCCCACCCCCCATCCTGCACAGCACTCACTGCTCAACACCTGACCCCACCCCTCCATCCTGCACAGCACTCACTGCTCAAAACCTGAATCCACCCCACTCCATCCTGCACAGCACTCACTGCTCAACACCTGACCCCACCCCTCCATCCTGCACAGCACTCACTGCTCAACACCTCTGAGCCCACCCCCCCATCCTGCACAGCACTCACTGCTCAACACCTGAGCCCACCCCCCCATCCTGCACAGCACTCACTGCTCAACACCTCTGAGCCCACCCCCCCATCCTGCACAGCACTCACTGCTCAACACCTGACCCCACCCCTCCATCCTGCACAGCACTCACTGCTCAACACCTCTGAGCCCACCCCCCCATCCTGCACAGCACTCACTGCTCAACACCTCTGAGCCCACCCCCTCCATCCTGCACAGCACTCACTGCTCAACACCTCTGAGCCCACCCCTCCATCCTGCACAGCACTCACTGCTCAACACCTGACCCCACCCCTCCATCCTGCACAGCACTCACTGCTCAACACCTCCGAGCCAACCCCTCCATCCTGCACAGCACACACTGCTCAACACCTCAGAGCCAACCCCTCCATCCTGCACAGCACACACTGCTCAACACCTCTGAGCCAACCCCTCCATCCTGCACAGCACTCACTGCTCAACACTTGACCCCACCCCATCCATCCTGCACAGCACTCACTGCTCAACACCTCTGAGCCAACCCCACTCCATCCTGCACAGCACTCACTGCTCAACACCTGAGCCCACCCCCCTCGATCCTGCACAGCACTTACTGCTCAACACCTCTGAGCCAACCCCTCCATCCTGCACAGCACTCACTGCTCAACACCTCTGAGCCAACCCCACTCCATCCTGCACAGCACTCACTGCTCAACACCTGAGCCCACCCCCCATCCTGCACAGCACTCACTGCTCAACACCTCTGAGCCCACCCCACTCCATCCTGCACAGCACTCACTGCTCAACACCTGACCCCACCCCCCCATCCTGCACAGCACTCACTGCTCAACACCTCTGAGCCCACCCCCCCATCCTGCACAGCACTCACTGCTCAACACCTGAGCCCACCCCCCTCCATCCTGCACAGCACTCACTGCTCAACACCTGAGCCCACCCCCCATCCTGCACAGCACTCACTGCTCAACACCTGAGCCCACCCCCCATCCTGCACAGCACTCACTGCTCAACACCTCTGAGCCCACCCCCCCATCCTGCACAGCACTCACTGCTCAACACCTCTGAGCCCACCCCCCCATCCTGCACAGCACTCACTGCTCAACACCTCTGAGCCAACCCCTCCATCCTGCACAGCACTCACTGCTCAACACCTGACCCCACCCCTCCATCCTGCACAGCACCCACTGCTCAACACCTCTGAGCCCACCCCCCCATCCTGCACAGCACTCACTGCTCAACACCTCTGAGCCCACCCCCCCATCCTGCACAGCACTCACTGCTCAACACCTGAGCCCACCCACTCCATCCTGCACAGCACTCACTGCTCAACACCTCTGAGCCAACCCCTCCATCCTGCACAGCACTCACTGCTCAACACCTGACCCCACCCCTCCATCCTGCACAGCACTCACTGCTCAACACCTCTGAGCCCACCCCCCCATCCTGCACAGCACTCACTGCTCAACACCTGAGCCCATCCCTCCATCCTGCACAGCACTCACTGCTCAACACCTCTGAGCCCACCCCCCCATCCTGCACAGCACTCACTGCTCAACACCTGACCCCACCCCCCCATCCTGCACAGCACTCACTGCTCAACACCTGAGCCCACCCCCCCATCCTGCACAGCACTCACTGCTCAACACCTGACCCCACCCCCCCCATCCTGCACAGCACTCACTGCTCAACACCTGACCCCACCCCTCCATCCTGCACAGCACTCACTGCTCAACACCTCTGAGCCCACCCCCCCATCCTGCACAGCACTCACTGCTCAACACCTGACCCCACCCCCCCATCCTGCACAGCACTCACTGCTCAACACCTCTGAGCCAACCCCCCCATCCTGCACAGCACTCACTGCTCAACACCTGAGCCCACCCCCCCATCCTGCACAGCACTCACTGCTCAACACCACTGAGCCCACCCCCCCATCCTGCACAGCACTCACTGCTCAACACCTCTGAGCCCACCCCCCCATCCTGCACAGCACTCACTGCTCAACACCTGACCCCACCCCCCCATCCTGCACAGCACTCACTGCTCAACACCTGAGCCCACCCCCCCATCCTGCACAGCACTCACTGCTCAACACCTGAGCCCACCCCCCCATCCTGCACAGCACTCACTGCTCAACACCTGAGCCAACCCCTCCATCCTGCACAGCACTCACTGCTCAACACCTCTGAGCCCACCCCCCCATCCTGCACAGCACTCACTGCTCAACACCTCTGAGCCCACCCCCCCCATCCTGCACAGCACTCACTGCTCAACACCTGAGCCCACCCCCTCCATCCTGCACAGCACTCACTGCTCAACACCTGAGCCCATCCCTCCATCCTGCACAGCACTCACTGCTCAACACCTCTGAGCCCACCCCCCCATCCTGCACAGCACTCACTGCTCAACACCTCTGAGCCCACCCCCCCCATCCTGCACAGCACTCACTGCTCAACACCTCTGAGCCCACCCCCCTCCTCACAGACTAGGTCAGGCACTTGCAAGGATTCCAACAGTTTAATGCAACTAAACTCAAACCAGCCCAGGGTTTGGGCTGCTTACAGCCCTAAAGTCACACGCGAGACTGGAACATTGCAAGCACAATGCAAGAAGAGATTAAAAAACAATGCAAGGGGTTAAACACATAGCAAAGGGGATGAAGTGTAGTAAAGGGAAAGCAATGGTATACGAACCCTGTAAAGAGACTGTAACACGGTTCAACCAAGGGAAACTAGCACAGCAAAGAGGATACCCAGGACAAGAGCACAACAAAGGAAACGCCACAGGATAAGACACAGGAAAGGAAATGTAAAAGGAGATGAGCATTGAAAAGGCAGTGCGAAATTAACAGGAGCACAGGAAAGGGAATACAAAGGGATCCGAATACAAGAAAGGGAATACAATGGGACAGGAGCACAGAAAAGGGACTACAAAGGAAAAGGAATACAAATGGATAGGAGCAAGGAAAAGGGAATGCAACAGGATTGAGATAAAGGGAATGTCATGAAATAAGAGCAGAGCAAAGGCAATGGAAAGTGAGAAGAGCAGAGCAAAGGGAATCCAACCGGTCTAAGACTGAAAATAGAGGTTCTTTAATTTTGGCCACCTGGATCAAGGAGTCGTTACTCTTGCACACCCACGCCTCGCTAAAATGCTCTCTGGCCCACAACAACCAGAATGACCAGCACAACTATGCACACACCAGAGTTCAGTTATCTTGCCACAGTTTACTGCAGGCAAAAGCAAAAGGCAAATTTGATGGTAAGATACGTACTAGCAGACACAGGTAATATCACACTATACCTGAAAAGGACACTATCAACCCCTTGCAAACGCCAGCCCAGGATTTTCTGCATCCATCACCAGCACCTCTTCTGCACGGATACAGAGTGAAAGCACAATCCTTCTGATCATGTATGTACCTCCACCCACGGATCCAGACTCCAGGTGCAGTGCGAGCTGGGCATCATCTACACACATGTTACAGTCTGGCAGATGTGCTCTGATATAATAATCAGACCCTCATAAAGAGTATTTGGAACTGTGAACAGAGACCGCTGTGATAACTGCAGAGGGGCGAGAGGGACTACTTTAGACCAAAGGTTTAAAGCCATTCCATGTTGCATGCCACCATCACCAAAGCTTAGCCACCTCTGCAACCACATTCAGAGTCACTTAAACTGCTGCCATCAAACCAAAGGCTACAGACAGATCCTAGAGCACTAATGGCCTGCCTGAAGTGACGCAAACATCAAACAAGGTGCTCTTCGACTCATGAACCCCAAGGGGGCTTGGATTGGGCAGATCAAGCTAAACTATATGCACTCGCTGCGGCAAGACCTTTACTACCAGGACAGGGAGAGACGAAGAAACTTGCGGTAAGAGCATGGGGGAGAGTTCATCCCTCTAGACACTTGCAACCAATCGCTGCTGGTGCTGTGAGATTGAACACCTTGCTTCCAGGAGAGGAAAAGAGATAGGAGACAGGGCAACGTCTGGGGTTGGGGCGCGAGGAGGAATTTGCACCAGTCATTACTTCGCATCTTATTCATCACCGAATGAAAGCTCAACTACAGCCATCTGTCCCTCCAACCTCAAACGAGAATTCATTTACAGCAGAATTCAATGTTAGACCTTAACTTGAGCATTGCCTGCCAGTAAAACGGGGCCAGTTTATTACAAGACAGTTTGAGCAAGAGGAGATAAGTACCTCCACAACATGATGTTTGCTGCTACTCAGGTCCTGTGCTTGGTGAACGCTCTGAGAATCCAGTTCAGGACAAAGGTCAAATGAGCGGAGGAACCTCAGAGAAGGAGCTAGTTCAAGATCTAGAAGTCCACCTCTTGAAGGCACAAGGAGCGGAGAAAACAATGTCTGCGGCACCCAGAAGCAGCAGCCCCTGTCTTTAGAACACGCTCCATAGACAAAGCATGGTGATTCAGAGAAAAAAACTAAAATCAGAATCACCACTTTGCTACAGACAGACAAAATAAATTACACCCAATGATTTGAAGATGCCCTGGGAAGACCGGAAAAGGTATCACCAAAGATACTGGGCGTGGAACCCATCACTGTGCAAGAAACCGAACTCATGGGCACAGAAAAAGCAGCCCAAGAAATGTGGAGGACTCAAGAAAAAACAAAGAAACTTCAAAGATACTATAGTGTTTGCTCAAGACAAGGGCAGGCAAGTTCTCAGTTCTCACATGTTTCATTCTATTCCACAAGCAACTTATGCGATGCAAGTGAAAGTCAGAGTCTTGAAGAGGAGGTACAGAGAACGGAGGAATGAGGGATAGAGAAGGAAACTAGAGTTTCGAAGACTAGGTACAGAGAGTGGAGGGAGAAGGAAACTAGTCTTTAACACTAGGCACAGATAGCAGAAGGAAGGGGGAGGGAGGAGGACACAGCTCTTGAAGACTAGGTATAGAGAGAGCGAAGGGATGGAGAACGATACTAGAGTCTTGAAGACTAGGTATAGAGAGAGCGGAGGGACGGAGAAGGACACGAGTCCTGAAGACTAGGTATAGAGAGAGCGGAGGGATGGAGAAGGACACTAGAGTTTTGAAGACTAGGTATAGAGAGCGGAGGGATGGAGAAGGACACTAGAGTCTTGAAGACTAGGTATAGAGAGAGCAGAGGGATGAGGGTGGAGAACGACAAGAGTCTTGAAGACTAGGTTTAGAGAGAGAGCTGACGGAGAAGGACACGAGTCTTGAAGACTAGGTATAGAGAAGGCGGAGGGATTGAGAACTATACTAGAGTCTTGAAGACTAGGTATAGAGAGAGCGGAGGAATGAGGATGGAGAAAGACACGAGTCCTGAAGACTAGGTATAGAGAGAGCAGAGGGACGGAGAAGGACACTAGAGTCCTGAAGACTAGGTATAGAGAGAGCAGAGGGATGGAGAAGGACACTAGAGTCTTGAAGACTAGGTATAGAGAGCGGAGGGACGGAGAAGGACACCAGAGTCTTGAATACTAGGTATAGAGAGAGCGGAGGGTAGGAGAAGGACATGAGTCTTGAAGACTATGTATAGAGAGCGGAGGGACGGAGAAGGACACTAGAGTCCTGAAGACTAGGTACAGAGAGAGCGGAGGGATGGAGAAGGACACGAGTCTTGAAGACTAGGTATAGAGAGGGATGAGGGTAGAGAAAGACTAGTTTTGAAGACTAGGTATGGAGAGAGCGAAGGGACGGAGAAGGACACTAGTGTCTTGAAGACTAGGTATAGAGAGCGGAGGGATGGAGAAGGACACGAGTCTTGAAGACTAGGTATAGAGAGGGATGAGGGTGGAGAAAGACTAGTTTTGAAGACTAGGTATAGAGAGAGCGGAGGGACAGAGAAGGACACTAGAGTCTTGAGGACTAAGGTATAGAGAGCGGAGGGATGGAGGTATAGAGAGAGTGGACGGATGGTGGTGGAGAAGGATGAGAGTCTTGAAGACTCGGTATAGAGAGCGGAGGGATGAGGGTGGATAACGACACTAGTCCTGAAGACTAGGTACAGAGAGAGCGGAGGGATGGAGAAGGACACGAGTCTTGAAGACTAGGTATAGAGAGGGATGAGGGTAGAGAAAGACTAGTTTTGAAGACTAGGTATAGTGAGAGCGGAGGGACAGAGAAGGACACACGAGTCTTGAGGACTAGGTATAGAGAGCGGTGGGATGGAGGTATAGAGAGAGTGGAGGGATGGTGGTGGAGAAGGATGAGAGTCTTGAAGACTCGGTATAGAGAGCGCAGGGATGAGGGTGGATAACGACACTAGTCTTGAAGACTAGGTATAGAGAGAGCAGAGGGACGGAGAAGGACACTAGAGTCTTGAAGACTAGGTATAGAGAGAGCGGAGGGACGGAGAAGGACACTAGAGTCTTGAAGACTAAGTATAGAGAGAGCGGAGGGACAGAGAAGGACACTAGAGTCTTGAGGACTAGGTATAGAGAGCGGAGGGATGGAGGTATAGAGAGAGTGGAGGGATGGTGGTGGAGAAGGATGAGAGTCTTGAAGACTAGGTATAGAGAGAAGAGAGCAGAGGGATGGAGAAGGACACTAGAGTCTTGAAAACTATGTATAGAGAGACCGGATGGATGGAGGACTGTCTTCAAGACTAGGTAGAGAGCGGAGGGATGAGGGTGGAGAAAGACTAGTCTTGAAGATTAGGTATGGAGAGAGAGGAGGGATGGAGGACAGTCTTGAAGACTAGGTATAGAGAGAGCAGAGGGATGAGGGTGGAGAACGACAATAGTTTTGAAAACTAGGTATAGAGAAAGCGGAGGAACGAAGAAGGACACTAGAGTCTTGAAGACTAGGTATAGAGAGCACAGGAATGGAGGACACTAGTCTTGAAGGCTAGGTATAGAGAGAGTGGAGGGATGAGGGTGGAGAAAGACTAGTCTTAAAGACTAGGTATAGAGAGTGAAGGGACGGAGAAGGACACTAGAGTCTTGAAGTTTAGGCACAGAGATAGTGGAGGGAAGGGGGGGGGGGGAAGAGAGACGCTTTTGGTTCTGAACTCAAATGAAATTAGGAATATAACGCAATCATAGTTGTATTAAAAAAAGGTGGTGGGATGGGAATCTTCATCTGATCAGAAATGTTGCTTTTCATTATGTCTCTGAGGTTCATTTTCCTATTCTGCTTCATCACTTGGTGGGGTTGGCTCTTGGGTGTGCAGTGACTGAAGCTCATGTCTACGAATAGCCACTAACTCTCTCAGTTGTGTTAAAAGATCGTGAAGTACTTCCATACGAAGGGCTTCTGTGGGCCGAGCTCCCTGTACGGACAGCAGCCCCCTCCTCTGCTCAGCATCTGCCTCCTGCAGTCTGACCCCTATGGCGTGAGTTCCCTGTAGAGACAACAGCTCCCTCCTCTGCTCAGCATCTGCCTCCTGCAGTCTGACCCCTATGGAATGAGCTCTCTGGACAGACAGCAGATGTTCATCTGTCTCCTGCTGTGTGACCCCTATGGATTGAGCTCTCTGTAGAGACCGCAGCTGTTGTTCTGCCTCCTGCAGTCTGGCCCCTATGGAGGGAGCTCTCTGTACAGACAGCAGCTGTTCATCTGTCTCCTGCGGTGTGACCCCTATGGATTGAGCTCTCTGTAGAGACCGCAGCTGTTGTTCTGCCTCCTGCAGTCTGGCCCCTATGGAGGGAGCTCTCTGTAGAGACCGCAGCTGTTCATCTGTCTCCTGCGGTCTAACGATACCTGCTGACTGAGCTCCCTGTACAGGGCAAAGCTGCTGCCTCTGCTCAGTGTCTGTGTCCTGCAGCCGGACCCTTGCTGACTGATCTTCCTGCACTGATACTGAAGCTGGTAAGGACCTCTGTCCCAGGCCTGCCTCACACTGTGTGTCCCCGGAGGGCGGAGCTCCATGCTCTCTACTCTGCTCAGCACCTGCCTCCTGCAGCTCCCCTCCTGCTGACCGAGCCCCTTGCACACGCAGCAGCTCTCTCCTCTGCTCAGCATCTGCCTCAAAGGCTGCTTCCTGCTCCCTGACTTCTGGAAGCTGACCTCCTTCTGCAGACCGCTGCTCCCTTTGCTCAGCTTTCCCTTTAGACCATACCCCAAAGGTCTGGTATCCCTCATCACCTAAGAAGCAAAGAACAAATAGGCATTACAAGCCAGTCCATAAAACCATATCATTTTAGAATGGGTGATTGAGAACCACACAAGAAAGGAAAGTATTGAGTCCTGTGAAATGATGCAATGAGGGCTTTGTGAAATCCCCAACTTCCCAACTGCCTTCTACTCATCTAGCTTTGGACAGTTCCTGAAAACTCAGCACCACAAGTAATCAGTTACTTACCTATAACTCCAGCTCTCAAAAATTGGCACCTTTTATATATTCACTCGCTTGAATCATTTCCAGTCGTCAGGCTGGGAATCCCTGGTATACAGTGAAAACATACAACGTTCAGTATAGAAGGCAAAAAGGCCATAGGCCTGAAACACTGTATATTTAGTTCCACAGCGACCTATTTTGAAAGAACCCAAACTTCAGCCTATGAGGTGGAAGTGTAAGCATTCCTACTCCCCCCTAGAGAGCACCATATCTCAGATTTCAAAGTACAAGTGTGAGAATAGTATATACAATGAGCCTCTGACCGGGAAGGAGGGAGGGTCGCTTGTGAATAAATAAAAGATAGTAATGTTGGAGAACTGGAGTTACAACACTGGATCTTTTTTATATATGCATGCTTGAATCAGAATAGCAAGTAGTACACATTAAAGAGTAGAACAAACCGGGAAGCTGACTCACCTTTAATGAAAAGGATTTCTCAGTACAGCCCGTCCTACTTCTGTGTCAGCTTCTGCGTCCATGTCTAGGCATTAATGCTTCGGGAACGTATGCCTGCTACACTGCAGATGTTGTTCAAGGGCACCCAAAGCTGCGGTTGAAGTCACACACCTGGTGGAATGCGTCCTCACTCTACCCTGAAGAGGAGACTTGGCTTTGGCATGACAAAAAGCAATACACGCTGAAAGCCAATAAGCTATACCCTGTTTGGACAGGGCTTGACCTCTTCGTGGTTGAGCAAATGATACTTTCTAAGGTTGTCTAAGACCTCTTAAAATAACCATATGGGTTGTATGGACTGGTGCAAGGTGTCCACTTACATAAGTGACATCATACACCAGGCCGCCTCTCACACTCAGGCTCTAGGTACCAGCGGTACCCTTTACTAGGGACTTAAATGGTGCTGAAGGTATTGCCAAGTGGGGTACAATTGTGCAGTTTTGGAAAAGAGATCCGGCACTGGAGACCTGGCTAGCAGGAACACAGTGCACTTCCAGTCAAAATCCCATCAAATACCAGTCAAAAAAGCATTGTGACCATGTCAAAAAGGGCACTTTACTATTGGTGGGAGAAAGGGAGCAATAGGCAAGCCCATGTCAGGATTATTAGATGTTTGTTGCAGTAACAACTTAGTAAAAGTATTCACCATTTGTTGCAATGTTGATAAGAAGGCCATTGGCACTTGGACCACATCTGGTGCTCTATAATACCTAGGTGGTTTTTGCTCAAATCCGTGCTTGTACTTCCAGACTTTTACTCCTGTGGACTAACATTCACTGTAGCACTCCCCATCGTCCATCGAATCCCCTTAAAAATCTGAGACCGATCTGACAACAAACTATGTTGGGCTGTAAGCGGTCAGTACAATATAAATCACTAGCTTCTTCTTCCAGGTCTGACTGCAATAAAGGTACAGCCGTGACCCTCAAAAGGTGATTAAAAAAATTGCATATTTTTTACAGACTTCGCAGATCCCAACTGTGATGCAGTCACAGATATGGTCCTTCCCATCAACATAATCGATGGTATGGTGGTGGTCGTTGTCGACGGTGGTAGTATTGTCGTCGACAATGGTATCATTGTAGTCTTCTTCGCCATCAGCGTGTCAATCATCAACAGATTGGTTGACATGGACTGGACCATGTATGTCTATGATACAGTCGACTGGGTTGTCGTGAACAGTAACTGTCGTCAACGACATGGTTTCCTTGGTAGATTTCCTCTTTTTTGTCACATGCGAGTCTCCATAGCACTTAGACTCTGGTTTTTCAGCAAAAGAAGTGGCTATAAGCGCTCTACGAAATAGATCATTCTCAGGGAACTGTAAAAGTATACTTTAGTGAGTTGTCTTTATAGAAGTCTTTGGTTGGGCAAGGCTCACGGAATCTACCCCCTGACGAGGGGGCATCTCCTTTAGAAGGAGGAGAGTTCCCTTTAAATAAAAATAAAAAATTCGTAAGAAATACTGGAACCTCCTTTTCTTCGTGGAGAAAGACTGGCAGATCTTGCAATCCGCCGACTTATGTTTAGGATAAAGACAATAAATACACAGAGAGTGGGCCAGCAGTTTACATCTTGCTGCCACGAGGTAAACTGTTTTAAATAGAGATCTCTTCTATTTATCAGCCCTGGTGGTTGGTAATAGTTGCTAATCAGACCAAAGATCTCCCTGGTCCAGAAACTAACTATCATCCCTAAAAACAACTCAAACCACTCACAGTACAATAGTTCTTTAGATAGGGCTGGTTCAAATCCAGGGCAGCCCAAAATGGGTACAATTTAAGGTTCTTTGAAGGTTAGAGCAGAGCTCCGGCATGGATGTGCAGTAGAAATCTGAGCTATGGCGGCCTCCAAGGGGAGTGGGGAGTAGGAGAGCTTAAAGCTTCCACCTCATTGGCTGAAGTTTGGGTTCTGTCAAATGAGGTGGATTTGTTACTAAACATAGTATGTTGTTTAAGGTATATGGCCACATTTCATCATATGTTGTATATTTTATAATGTATACTGCTATTTCAATTTAACGGGGAATCCCAGTCTAACGATATATATATATTCCATTGTTGGAGAAATGGCTAGAACAGGTCTGAGCATAGGAGAGTGCTTCATGACTTGTACGCTGGCACAGGGAGAGTGTTCTTGATCTCCCAATTCCCAGCCCCCATTTCTTTACGGAGCATGTTTATATTCTGGACACAGATCGTACACTTACAGATGCTTGCTTTAAAACGTCCAAACAAAGATACCATCAGGGACCATACTCCTTGAAATACTGAATACTCAGCTGCCTAGTACAGTTCCCTGGTTTAAGAGAGTAACCCCTGCTTCATATCTAGCAAGTACAGTTTTTATCTCGGGACAGCAGACCTTGAAAACTACCATCTGGCACCTTCTACAAGCTTCATCTGCAGTATATATTCTAAGAGCACAGTTCCAAGTCATTTTAAGGTATTGCTTTACACACATCTTTGGTAGAGTCCCTTTCTCATGATCAGACGGCTTTGATGTCCTCCACTATTCTCTCATAATTCAATGGCTTTCCTCCCTTTTCTTGTGTCTCATGTCTGTGTGCATTACGGCCTCACAATATTCTGACTGTTTGACCTCTATTCTTCCACTGACGATGCGGTTTACATTAATGGAACTATCTTTTCTTTTAGTTTTCCAAGGAGTGCATGTGTTTCCTTGCTCCTTCCCGTGTGAGCCATCCTCGCCTCCTCTCACTTGTTGCTTCCACCACCTCGTCCATTGTTTTCAAAACCTACCTAGATTTTTTTTTTTTAATCTTCTGCTCTGAAATGGTAGGCGACAATAAAAAAAACGTGTTTTTTCTTGTAAAAGATATGAGACTTATAGATGAACTGGTTGGGCAAAATGCACAGTACCAGCCTGTGGTTTACATCTAGGTGAGAACAGGGAGGGGAATAGATGGCTGCTATTTTGTATATTGTGCCCACATCGGCTGGTGCCTTTTTAAACACTGGCTCATTGCAGAGCCTTCCATGCACAGTTATGGTTAACTATTGACACCTGAAGCAGTATCCGTAACTGTTTTCCATACTTTAAGCCACCAGTTCACACAAAGCCCAAATGAAACACGTCCAGAATCTTGCTCTCCCTTGAATGAGCCCGCATGTAAATGTACACCTAGAGAGGAAGACGTGCATCTCACACACACACACACAATCATATAAACACAAATGGAGGCACACCATGCACACCTGTAGCGGTCCCACTGCTGCAGGTTAGTCTAAGGTCTGTCATGGGCAATGCAAGTATGGATCCATGCAGTGCCAGCACACAGGTCTGGGGGCGCAGGCAGTGCCTGGATGCCCCGCTACTGCAGTTGTGCTACCTTACCCACCAGTGGGTGGTGATCTCCGAGGTTCATGCACTAACTAGCACACTGGTAGAGATTTGTGCTTTGATTGACTGGTTCTGGTGCAGGGGCCGGCATCTCGAGTGTCAGCAGAAGATCCAGGTCCAGCTCCCGGAGCAACGGTTACAGGAAGACTCCCTGCCCTGAGACTCTGCTTGGTTAAGAGCACTGCGGCTTTCTGCTCAGTTGATCCCCTTCCCCTGGACCACTGCAAGTATTGCTAGCGCCTCAAAGCCTCAACAGTGCAGATCCCATCGCCCCTTAAATTACAAGTCTGCAGTCCCTTCTCTTTTCCTGAACGCCCTTCTCTTTTCCTGAACGCCCTTCTTCACATGCTTGCTGCCTCTTTTCCTAAGCTCCACCTGCTGGTCCTGCTCCCCCTGTCCATTCTGCTCTTCTGTGTTTCTCTTTTTTCAGATGCTCGCCGAACTCAATTTTCAGTTTAAAGTATTCCTTCTGCTTCCACTATCTCTCCTTCGCTTCCGGGATCTTTCTACCCATCAACCTGCTCCTCCATTCATTACAATGTCCCTCTCCTCCCACAGTGCGTGTGCTCACAACAGGTTCTTTCACTCCTCCATTCATTCCAATCGGTCTCTCTTCCACCGACCTATCTTGACCCATCATGGACTCTTCTTGCTTTGAATTTGGGGAGCGTCATTTATATATTTAGATCCAAATACAAGGTTTCTGCAGAGGAAGCCACTACCCCCTGCCCATGTTACGTCTTCGGTACAACAGTGCTTACACAAAGCAGGAATGTGTGCAGTATTTTGCTTAGACCGCGGCATTATTGGGAGGCATTCAAGGCCTTCCTTGGATGCATTAAAGAGCACCTTTTTCAACGCATGCATCATAGCTTTGTTGGAATGCTTCTTCTCCTAAACTAAAAGGAAAAGCATTTCACGACAGCCGCCTGTGCATGCAAACCTACTGGCAGCCCTCTTGAATGTTTTTTTACATTTGTCTGATGCCGAAGAAAGGGAGCAAAGAGAACTATTGGCTGTGCTCATGCTTGTTGGCAAAGCAGGCACTCACAGAGACAGACTCAGTCACTGATGACGGATGAGGGCAAAGAGACTCAAAGGCACCTCGCTTGAGCTTATTTTCTGCTTCGAGTACAAAACAGCTAGACTGACTCGCGGACACACAGCTATGGTCAACCCTGTCCCAACTTGCAGAGCATTCCAGGAAAGCCGTCTTAAGACAGAGTTCAGAGCTTCAGGCGTCTTACATACCGAGTGGCGAGCCCAAGCACACTCCGTGGCACAGGCGGTTAGAAGCCGAAGACGTCAAACCGCTTCAAAAGCAGAATGTGCAGGAGGAAAGACCTGCCGGCTGCAGGAAAGGTGAAATGCTAATGGAGGCGAGAGACGAGGAGAGCTGAAAGCCACTTTTGAAACAAAAGAGAAGAGAATGTAGAATAAAGAGAAAGGATGGAGGAGACACTAATGAACATAAAGAGGAGTGAAGTGACAATGCACACAGAGAAGCAGAGACGAGCGGTACTGAATGGCAAGGAACACTCCGCGGCACAGATCACGCTGCTCCTTGGGGAACTCAGCTCATTCCTAGAAACCTTTGTTCCCGCCATTTCTCTGAAATGCGTGGGCTGGTGTGAGGGAACAGATCTTGTATGAAGCAAAGGACACAGGCTTGGGCGAGAAGGGGAAGCGTGTCACTGTATAGGCCAAGCAGATGGATGTGGGTAGGTGGGGGGGGGGGGGGCATCAACACCGCCCACCAGTATAGGTGGGGGGAGGGTATCACCGCTGCCAACTAGTATAGGCAATATGATTAGGACCGACCTGGCACTGCCGCAGCAGACATTGAGGCATAGTAGAAGAAAGAAAGCTGTGACCGCTATTGACAACTTCCATAAGATCTCACACTTCAACCCATTAGACGAAAAAAGCAGTTTTAATAAAGGCAAATTCAATGGTGTTATTTTGCTGAGCAATAGAGCGTGATGCTGCCAGCTTAACACCAGGCTCACATGTGCAGCTGCATGAGAAAATGTGTGAAATGTATAAAAAATAAAAAATCCTTCCAGGCACTCGCTGCTGAAACTATCACAGTACAAAAATGGGTTAAGGATTAATTGGGTGAGGGAGGGGCTCCTGGGGCATGTTAGGATCAACTCAATGCTCCCGCTCCCCCAGGAATCTAGAATTGAACAAGGGAAAACTACTTGCTTACCACTGGATTCACACCCAGGGTGGACTCAAAGCAGAGAGAAGCACTGGTGGAGGGGAGAACGTGAGGAAGTGAGAGGGACGGTGAAGCTATGCCCCAGCTGTTCACTGGTCTCAAATCCCACCCATCTGCCTCAGCCCCTCGTTAACAAGCCCTCAATATGTGCAACAGACAGGTAGGAACAAATAAGGCATACAGTGATGCAGGGCAGAGGGTCACAGGAAAAACTGAGACCATGCAGGACACCGTTAGTTTAGCCTAAACCGTGGGAGACAGCTGTGTTTGCGGTTCTTGCTGGACTTTCTTTGCTCTGAAGAACAGCACCGGCTAGAGAGAAGGTGAAAGACCCAGGCTTCTAAAGGTGCACCTGAACCTCAACTAGCAGTTTGACGGACATCAGGATACTACGTGCGAGGTTTCTTTTCTGTACCTTGAAGCCACTGTTGAAACACGGACTGTGTGAACCAACCTTCATATTTGTGCGGAGGTGTAGCAAGGCCAGAGGTATTCCTCCCTCCTGGAGGCTCCCTGCCCAGCACACTGCCTGCAAAGGAGTGCGTTTGTGACTATATCTATGTTAACATTCCATGGTCCATTCTAGGCCACAGGACTGGCATGAACTGCTCCCATGCACCACGAAAAGGTTGACAGACACCTCCCCTGCGCATGGACAAAAGACACATCCCATCAGAATTTGCAGTTGGCAACATTTTACTAAATCAGGGCTTCTGCACAAAATCTTTGACAAGATATGAAAAATAGAAGGCGAAACAGAAGACAATTTGTGGCAGAATAAGTAGTGAGGTCTAGACCAACAGAGCCAGAAAAGCTTGCTAATGCCATCGAACAGCTGCGCAGACAGAGGTGCGACCATCTTCAGTGCATACCCTCAGCCAAGAGGTTTCCTCGAGTCAATTCAAACCCTGTGAATAATTCCTACACAGAATCCCAATACCATCCTAGACTAAACTGGTGTCTGAATACCCATAGTACCCGACCTTAGGACGAATGAAAAGCGTAAGCCAGGTCTTCCTGGACTACTTCCAGGTCTATCCCTTTCCCGATGTAAAGAGCGTGGCAGTATTGTGTTATCAGCACAGACACTCTCAGCCCAGCTCTCACCTGGCACTGTGAAGTCCTGAGTGAAGATAATCTCATCCTCCAAGTCAAACAGCTCTTCGTCTTCCTCCTCGGTGTACCCGTGCAGGTCTTCGAGGTATGGCACCACAGTCATACTCCGCCACCGGTCCCTGGTCTCTGGGCTGGGGGGGATGGGGACACATGCTTCTGCCTGTGGGTGTTTCTTTCGAAACCAGCTGGAGAAAGGATGAAGAGCGATACATTATTTATTGAGAAAGTAGTGAAACAATCAGTGAACGTTCAGCATCATTAGTATGTGTGGTCCAGTTGCTAGACTACTACACACCCTAGATCACCATTAACGGTGGCCCGCTCCTCGGCATGGACCACTCCCAAAGCTCCTACAGATGGCCACCAGCCCACCTATCGTCATGGGACCTAGAGCTGCACCTGCCCAGATGGCCGGCTGTCCAATAAACTGCCTCCAGATCATACATATACCTCGGTGCTCCATACGCTGCCATCAGTCCATATACCTCGGTGCTCATATCTTAACAGCAGCCCCTATAAGGTAGGGCACTCCTAGTCAGCCCCCAGTCTCTAGCCAACTCTCCTATGCACTATCCACACCCTTCAAGCCTCAGCGCAGACACTTCCGAAGGCATGATAGTGTTTTATGCAAGCTTTTGAGCAATTCCAATTTGAAGGGGTCACCGAGGCACTAACCTATGTGCGGAGTTTGGGGAGGGGAAGGCAGGCGAGGTCAAATGTAACTCTGCTACCTGCTGGCATCCCCTCTTCAATCCTAGATGGTTTCAGCTCCTCCCTGTTGCCAGTACCCCACACCACAAGCCCTTACAAGTCTCTCCAATTACCCAAAGAGGAGACAAGGGAGGAAAGATGAAGGAAGGCGGCTCTGTGCCAAGCCTGTGAATAAAACCCCACATATCACTCCCCAAACCAACAAGACCTTCCATTGTCTCAAATGAAGAAACTTCACTCTGGATGATGCACTCTCACCTCCCCACCCAAAAGGGGAAGACTCCTCGCCACAATCCTGTCAACTGGGAAGGACAGTGAACCCTCCAAGAAAGACAGCAACACAGCGGCATACACACTCCTCAAACAGCACCCGGCACTCAGTAAATCAGGGTAATGCACCCCCCTCCAGGCTCCCCTAAAAGGAAAGGACTTCCCCCACTAATCCTTTTAACTGGGAAGCAATGCAACCCTTCCCCCCAAGAAGACAGTGACCAAGCTAGCAGCTTCTCGAAACCAGTGCTCACTCGATCCTATGGCACCAACAGGACCTCCACGCACATAGCACACAACACCCCCTCCTGCTCCTTGGTGCAGCTTTGCCTGCACGCTGCACTTTAAGCCCCAGCACAGACAGGGAGCTGCCCCCATGCACCTCAATCCAGCACACAGCACAGACAGCGAGCTGCCCCCATGCACCTCAATCCAGCACACAGCACAGACAGGGAGCTGCCCCCATGCACCTCAATCCAGCACACAGCACAGACAGAGAGCTGCCCCCTTGCACCTCAATCCAGCACACAGCACAGACAGCGAGCTGCCCCCATGCACCCCAATCCAGCACACAGCACAGACAGGGAGCTGCCCCCATGCACCCCAATCCAGCACACAGCACAGACAGCGAGCTGCCCCCATGCACCTCAATCCAGCACACAGCACAGGCAGGGAGATGCCCCCATGCACCCCAATCCAGCACACAGCACAGACAGGGAGCTGCCCCCATGCACCCCAATCCAGCACACAGCACAGACAGCGAGCTGCCCCCATGCACCTCAATCCAGCACACAGCACAGACAGGGAGATGCCCCCATGCACCCCAATCCAGCACACAGCACAGACAGGGAGCTGCCCCCATGCACCTCAATCCAGCACACAGCACAGACAGCGAGCTGCCCCCATGCACCTCAATCCAGCACACAGCACAGACAGGGAGATGCCCCCATGCACCCCAATCCAGCACACAGCACAGACAGGGAGCTGCCCCCATGCACCTCAATCCAGCACACAGCACAGACAGCGAGCTGCCCCCATGCACCTCAATCCAGCACAGACAGGGAGCTGCCCCCTTGCACCTCAATCCAGCACACAGCACAGACAGGGAGCTGCCCCCATGCACCTCAATCCAGCACACAGCACAGACAGGGAGATGCCCCCATGCACCCCAATCCAGCACACAGCACAGACAGGGAGCTGCCCCCATGCACCACAATCCAGCACACAGCACAGACAGGGCGCTGCCCCATGCACCTCAATCCAGCACACAGCACAGACAGCGAGCTGCCCCCATGCACCTCAATCCAGCACAGACAGGGAGCTGCCCCCTTGCACCTCAATCCAGCACACAGCACAGACAGGGAGCTGCCCCCATGCACCTCAATCCAGCACACAGCACAGACAGGGAGGTGCCCCCATGCACCTCAATCCAGCACACAGCACAGACAGCGAGCTGCCCCATGCACCTCAATCCAGCACACAGCACAGACAGGGAGGTGCCCCCATGCACCTCAATCCAGCACACAGCACAGACAGGGAGCTGCCCCCATGCACCCCAATCCAGCACAGACAGGGAGCTGCCCCCATGCACCTCAATCCAGCACACAGCACAGACAGCGAGCTGCCCCATGCACCTCAATCCAGCACACAGCACAGACAGGGAGGTGCCCCTATGCACCTCAATCCAGCACACAGCACAGACAGGGAGCTGCCCCCATGCACCTCAATCCAGCACACAGCACAGACAGCGAGCTGCCCCATGCACCTCAATCCAGCACACAGCACAGACAGGGAGGTGCCCCCATGCACCTCAATCCAGCACACAGCACAGACAGGGAGCTGCCCCCATGCACCCCAATCCAGCACAGACAGGGAGCTGCCCCCATGCACCTCAATCCAGCACACAGCACAGACAGCGAGCTGCCCCATGCACCTCAATCCAGCACACAGCACAGACAGGGAGGTGCCCCCATGCACCTCAATCCAGCACACAGCACAGACAGGGAGCTGCCCCCATGCACCTCAATCCAGCACACAGCACAGACAGCGAGCTGCCCCATGCACCTCAATCCAGCACACAGCACGGACAGGGAGGTGCCCCCAGGCACCTCAATCCAGCACACAGCACAGACAGGGAGCTGCCCCCATGCACCTCAATCCAGCACACAGCACAGACAGCGAGCTGCCCCATGCACCTCAATCCAGCACACAGCACAGACAGGGAGGTGCCCCCATGCACCTCAATCCAGCACACAGCACAGACAGGGAGCTGCCCCCATGCACCCCAATCCAGCACACAGCACAGACAGGGAGCTGCCCCATGCACCTCAATCCAGCACACAGCACAGACAGCGAGCTGCCCCATGCACCTCAATCTAGCACACAGCACAGACAGGGAGGTGCCCCCATGCACCTCAATCCAGCACACAGCACAGACAGGGAGCTGCCCCCATGCACCCCAATCCAGCACACAGCACAGACAGGGAGCTGCCCCATGCACCCCAATCCAGCACACAGCACAGACAGGGAGCTGCCCCCATACACCTCAATCCCGCACACAGCACAGACAGGGAGCTGCCCCCATGCACCCCAATCCAGCACACAGCACAGACCGGGAGCTGCCCCCCATGCACCTCAATCCAGCACACAGCACAGACAGCGAGCTGCCCCATGCACCTCAATCCAGCACACAGCACAGACAGGGAGGTGCCCCCATGCACCTCAATCCAGCACACAGCACAGACAGGGAGCTGCCCCCATGCACCCCAATCCAGCACACAGCACAGACAGGGAGCTGCCCCATGCACCCCAATCCAGCACACAGCACAGACAGGGAGCTGCCCCCATACACCTCAATCCCGCACACAGCACAGACAGGGAGCTGCCCCCATGCACCCCAATCCAGCACACAGCACAGACCGGGAGCTGCCCCCCATGCACCTCAATCCAGCACACAGCACAGACAGGGAGCTGCCCCCATGCACCTCAATCCAGCACACAGCACAGACAGGGAGCTGCCCCCATGCACCTCAATCCAGCACACAGCACAGACAGGGAGCTGCCCCCATGCACCCCAATCCAGCACAGACAGGGAGCTGCCCCCTTGCACCTCAATCCAGCACACAGCACAGACAGGGAGCTGCCCCCATGCACCTCAATCCAGCACACAGCACAGACAGGGAGCTGCCCCCATGCACCTCAATCCAGCACACAGCACAGACAGGGAGCTGCCCCCATGCACCTCAATCCAGCACACAGCACAGACAGAGAGCTGCCCCCTTGCACCTCAATCCAGCACACAGCACAGACAGGGAGCTGCCCCCATGCACCCCAATCCAGCACACAGCACAGACAGGGAGCTGCCCCCATGCACCTCAATCCAGCACACAGCACAAGGAGTGCAAAGCCCCAGGCTCTGGCAGGAACTTGCATGAGGTAGTGCAGGAGGAATCCATCTCCTACCTCAACACACACACACACACAGAATACCACTGCTCAGCAAACTGCAGCATGCAGAGCCTGGATCCTAGCTGATGCCAGGCATCTGGTGTAAAATATGGATGTGTGTGTGTGTGTGTGTGTGTGTGTGTGTGAGAGAGAGAGAGAGGGGGGGGGGGGGGTTAGTCTCATGGCCTCATCCTCTCCAGATGTGCCTTAGTGTCTACAGTAACATTGCACACATTCCCAGTGCCCCCACCCTCTCACATTAGACACCAGTGCTGTGGTAGCTTTGGCTGATCAAATGAAGTGTGACACTGAGAAAAGGAGGTGGTTGCCATGGAAACGGTGTGCTCATACAGCGCAGCATCTCTTATCCTGGTCCAAGACTTGAGAGCGAGCTGGGCAGTGATAGGAACAGAGGCAGTGCTCATCCAGAACCCCAGCTTCCCTCACCCTGGTCTAGTACTTGAAAGACAGGCGAAGCTGGGAACTGGAAGGAGAGAGGCGCTGCCCACCGGGAAAGCTTGACCGCCAACTCACTGACTGGCACAAGGCCAAGATGGACGGAGAGTACTACAAGCCATGGGGTTGACAGTTTGTTCAGGTCTCTACAAAGGGCTGCTTGGACTCCTCCTGAAGTATAGATTTCCTAGTGCAAACAGAAGGCTCCTGAATAAACCATTTTCCGGCACCTCACATCCACCCCTCCTCATCTTATGAACAGAGCTCCACTAAGAGGAACAGGGACCCCCATGCACATCCCAGGTGGCCCCTAGACCCCTGCAACTGACTCCTGTCCGACAGAATGAGGTGCTCCCGTTCCGGGCCCTCTTGTATGTGCCTGTGCACAGCTTCCTCGCTGCTGCCCTACTTTCCCTCATCCCACTCTACCTACCGCAGGCTCCCTGGAGGCACCCGTCAGTGGCGCTGGCAGACAGCGCTGACGCACGTACCCCAGCGGTGACTTTGTGCAGGGAGCGAGGGCTCCGCCAGAGTGGTGCATGGATATCATACAGAGATACAGTGGAGGATGGGAAGGAGGAGGTGACCAGAAGGTACCGGTGGTTATGGATAAGCGGTGGGGTCGGGAAGGAGGAAGGTAAGGAGGGTAGATGCTGGGAGCTTACACCAGCGAAAGGGAGTAGATGTAGGGTGCCAACACCAAAGAGAGGTGGATGGTCTGGGTGGGTTCACACCAGGACAGTGAGTAGAGTTGGTTAGTGACTAGATTAGTGGCTGACTGCTGAAGATGCAAGGTTGTGCTCAAACCAGGTAAAGATGGTCTGGAGGGGTCCAACCCCATGTAAAGGAAGGCTGGTGGAAGTGGCAGATCTGACAACACGAGGGCGCTGCTTACCTACATCCTGTAAGAGGGCGAGGCGAGCAGCATAAAGACAGGCGGTGCAGCAGCCTCTACTTATGGGGAAGGGGCATTGTGGCCTGACAGTCAAGCTGACAACATTGAAAAGCTGGATGCTGATCTGGGCATTGTGCTGACATCAGGTGAGGCAGCAAATGGGCAGGCAGGTGTCTGAGAGCGAGGAAGGTGGAGCGAGTGTGTGCTGGAGGACTGATATCAGGGGAGAGGCAAGAGGGTTGGGTGACTGGTTGCTGGGAACCAGGAGAAGTGAAAGGATAGAACAGGGCAGAGAAAGGAGAGAACAGTGAAATGCAGGCACAGACGAGGACAGCGGAAACAGGAGGGCCGCGGACAATACAGGGAGATGCAGCAAGACTACCCCTAGGGATGGGTGTCCAGGCTGACCAGAAGGACATGCAGCGGAGGGCCCTTCACCAGGCAGAGGAATGACCCCGCCCCCATCACCCCACCCTCGCAACACCAGGCAGAAGAATGACCCCGCCCCATCATCCCACACTCTCAACACCAAGGAGTCCAGGGGAAAATCGCTCTATCAAGTGGCAGGTTATATGGATGGGGCAGCAGGGGAGCGCCCTGGGAGCGGAAGGGGCATCACACCAGAGTTAGGCCAGTTAGTGAAAGAGAGACAGTAACAACACTCACCTGTGCTGCCGGATCTGTTGTAAAGAAAACCTTTTTGCTGGGTCGTAGGCGAGCATTCCTGCAAATGGCAAAGAGGGCAAAGGTCAGCGCACCCGAAGACTTTACATGGGTGTGCGAGATGCAAGTCTGCACTGCTAACACCTGTTATGTACATGTGTGAGGGGAGTTTCTCCCACTAGGTTATAATGCCATCTGTGCTGTTATTCATAATGAAAGCTTACGCACCTGCTGAAAGTACTGAGTGTGTGTGTGAGGGAAGCTTGCAGGTCTGCCTGTACTGTATATTATTGGAGAGAAGCCTGCCCACCTGTTTGCACTTAACATAGTGTGCACAGCTGCAGCCTGTACAGTACTATGTATGTGTGTGTGTGTGTGTAAGGGAAGCTCTCGCGGCTGCTGCACTTACTGTACATTGTATGTGTGTAAAGAAAACTTGCACTGATGGTGTCTGCACTGCACATTTTAGGTCACTGATAGAAACTTGCACTGCAGCTCCCTAGGCTAAACATTCTGAATAAGGGAAGCTTGAGCAGCTGCCGGGTGAGTCCTACCTATTCTGTGAGGGGAGGAAGTTTGCACTGCAAGCTACTGTCCGTGTTGCACGATCATGTGAATAAAGGAAGAATGTCTTGCTGCTGCCTTTGCAGTGACGTCTGATCAGTGACGGAAGATTGCAATGCTACTGCCTCATGGCTCAGGGTTCTATGCATGTGGTGAAAACAAGCAGATGGAGCTCAATGCAAAGGTAAACAGCTTGTATTTGCGATTTAGGAGAACACGTAAATATAACAACGGATGACAAACTCCATGTGAGACCCACCTAGGAGGGTAAAGAAGCAAGCCCTCTGATATATCTATGCCACAGCACAAGCTCACGCTAAATGCAGGACGAGGGAGAGAGCTATTGCAAGGTGAGCTCCCAGGCAGGCTTGCTTCCACTACTGGAAGTGAATGGGATTCTAAGGGGCCCCCTAGGTAGTAGTGTTCCAGGATTTCCAACTACAGCAGATCAAGCCTCGACAACCAGCTCCTGTGAATCTGTTGGTGGGCTTTTCTTGTAACCATTGATGGTTAGCAGGCAGTATTCGGTGTGGGTTTTGTCATTTACTAAAAGTCTTCTGGGATCACAGCACGTGAGCTGGATAACTAGGTTATTGCTAACAGGCACTTGATCACTTGCTCTCTACCCCTCGATAGGAATAGCTTACTCCTGGGATGAATTAAGATAGTGTAGGAGGCTGGCTCTATGTATGCTCTATGCCAAAGTAAGGTGTAGTGTGCAGAGTCCAGTGGATCCTCAGAGGTATAGCAGAGGCTAAATTAGACAATCACAAACAACTCTCTTTGTGGTAGTGTGGACGAGCATTTAGGCTTATCGGGAGTGTGTTAAACAGTTATTGTATTCATCAATCAAGACTGAAGGCACACACTCCGAGACAGAATTCAAACTAATTACGGAAGTATAATAAAAGGTATACTTATGTTTTTATTTCTAGGACTAAATAGACTTGGCACAGGTAGAAAGAATATTCTTTCAAATGCAAGCCTGTACACAGAAAGGCAACTGTAGATGAAACTGGTAGTGTTACAGGTTTGTGTTTGAAATTGCTTTGCATTACTTTTCTGTTACGTCGACTATTCAGTGTCGTATGCCTTGAGAGCACACCGTGGGTCCTACAATACAAAGGTAAGTAACACAATTCACTTTTCAAAGCACAGATACTTTAGTTCCAAACCAAAGGCAGGTCAACACTTGGAACATTTCAGAGGAAAAACAACATGGGTTCCTATAGACAAAAATAAAACCGGGTTTGCACCCAAGTAAACGACTTGCAATGTTGGGGTTAGAACCAAGGTTCAAGGAAGCACTCGAGCTGAACCACTAGGGCGGCCGGTTGCAGAGTGCAGTGGACTAATGTTAGTAAATGGGGCTAGGGGGGCCTTCAGTCAGGGGCTGCGACGAGCAGGCCTCTGGGTTATGGGAGCAAAGCTCCAGGAGTTAAGATCAGAACTGCAGGGGCCAACAATCAGCACAAGAGCTGCACTTACAGCGGCACTGAGACGTCTGGATGCAGGGTGCCAAGGAGACGTCAAGAGCCCTAGTGTTTACAATGGAAATCTCTGGTTTGGAAGAAAAGCTACAGGCTCGGGCAAGGAGGTTTCCTGAGGACGACTACCGGCGGGAGAGATAAGTTTGATTGTTGAGGTATGCCTGAACACCGTCGGATGGGCCACCAAAAGCTGGGGTCTTTGGGCGTCAGGTTTTCTTACCAGCTCTGGTCGCAGTCGGGGGGGACCTCTCAGGTTGAGGCTGCAGGCGTCAGGTAGAAGATAGTGGTAGGTCGGGGGATCACTGGATCCCAGGTCAGAATCGCTGGGGAGACTTCTTTGTGGTGATGGGCCACTGACTAAGCCCCGAGGTGTTGGGTGGAGAGCGGTGCAGAACCACTGAGTCGGCTGGATCTGGGGTCTCTGTTGGAGTCTTGGGTTCAGCAAATCCGCTGCTCACTGGAAACTGAGCCTTTTTGGTGAAGGTAGGGCAGGTCCTCCAGGTTCTGGATGGCATCTGGACACACAGGGGTGTTGCTCGTCGAAGTCGGGACAGGCCAGTAGGGCTGGGGTCAAAGCAGTTGGTGTCCTCTTCCTCTTTCAGCACAGCTCTTCGGTCCTTCTTTCTTCACGAATCTGAGGAGGCAAAGTTCAGGGGGTTGTCCCGAAATACTTAATTTAGGGGCGTTACAGGGGTGTGCAGGCCGGGACCAATAGGTCCCTTCCTTCAGGCGAATACACCCCCTATTTTGGCACCCTCCAGTGGCATGGGCCTCTCCGATTGACTGGGTCCCCTCATCTTTAAAATGGAGGGGACTGAGATGTGTGCTTCATCTCGCCTCCCTGAGGGTTGGGGTTGGCAAGGGTGGGCACATCTCCCCTCCCAACTTGGTTTTCCCACAAATTCTGTGACTTAAAGTAGGGGCAGAACCAGTGGGAGCTGGGGTCAGCAAAAGGCAGGGTCAGCTAACAAAGGAGACAGCCTTTCGAGGCTTCCCCTTAGTGGACCCAGCCCTTTCTGGGAGAGGAGTATTAAACACCTCTGCCCAGGATGGGCTTTGTTTCTGGACCCAGAGAGTGGAGGCGCTCTACCCAGGGTTACAGAAACCGGTCTCGTGGTGGCAAATGGCGGGTAGCCATTCAGGCACCACACCAGGGATGGTAGTTTTTCAGGGGGCATCTCTAAGATGCCCTCTGAGTACATGGTAAAATAAATCCCACACTGGCATCAGTGTGGGTTTAATGTGCGGATATGTCTGCTACAAAACTCCCCCAGTTTTAGTAAAGTCATTGTGGAGCTGTGAGGTTCGTAATGACAATATACTGTTTATAGTTTTACTGCAATTACAATGTCTAAGAATGGACTTCGACACTGTAGGGGTACAGTGCTCATGTAACTGTGTCCTCACCTGGGGTCTAGTGCACCGTGCTAGAGGGGTGACTTACCTAGGCCACAGGCAGTGGGTTGCAGGCATGGCACACAGGGATGTGTGCCATGTCGTCTCATCACTTTTCTCTGCACTAAAACACACACCCTGCAAAGGCAGGTTGTGGGTGTTAAGGTGCAGGGCCTCTAAGGGTGGCACAATAGGTGCTGCAGCCATTAGAAGAGGTGTGGCGCAGCGGCCAGGGTGCCAGACTCCAGACCACAGGGTTCACCGTTCCATCCCCGGCACCGGCTGCAGGTTAGCATAGCCCAATGTGACTCTGGGCAGAAGCTCGCTTAATCTTCCCGACGGCCCCCAGCGCCCGGACACCTCTCCGGAGGTAGCTGTGCGCTTTACAAATGCTGGTATTTTATTTAATTTCATTAGAGGCCTTCCCTTGTCACAGTGCCCTTGGTACCTTTTACAAAGGGGCTTAACTGTGGCCAGGGATGTGCCAATTGTGGGTACAAGTTACAGCTTTGGGAAAGGAACACATGTGCTGGGGTCTGGTTAGCAGGATCCCAGCACACACACAGTCAAGTTGGCATCAGGTACCTGGCAAAAAGTTAGGGGGTAACCTTGTCAAAAGGAGCACTTCCATACAGATAGGAAGATACAGCATGCGAAGAATGTAAATGTAAATGTCTTTGTACTTGTATAGCCCACAGCTACCCGCAGTGGGTCTCCCGGCGCTTGTACGAATACCGCAAGGGAACCCTTCCTGGTTTTCCGTGTGAAGTGTCCACTCCTGGGCACCCCCATGGTGAAACCAGGCATCCCCGGCGCTGTGGAGGCAGTTGTGGAGACTAAGCAAGCTATTGCCCAGAATTGCAGCATGGGACCCATGATTGCTATAGGCACTGAGGCGAGAATATCCAGTCAGAGGAATTTATGAGCCCAAGACCCGCCAAGGCGGGAATCGAAACCGGGTCCCTGGCCGGAGCTCTGCATCAAGGTCTGCCTGCTCTAACCATTGAGCCACACTTCTCCACACGATTCAATGCCCAGTCACTGCTGCGTCTAAGAAAATGACTCTTACTTACAAGTAGGTCGAAAGAGCAGTTCAGAGTAGATCACCATCTGCGGCAGCGATAAGACAGTGAACCAAAACCAAGCCCATTGCATCATTTACCCATCAGGCATTTTAGCTCATTGCCCCTACAATCAATATTTTCCAAAAAACCCACACTTGGATAGACCGCCCCCACACCACCAAGCTCTGCAATTCCAGGAGACTTTTGCAATAGTGTTTAGAAACAATCACGGGTGAGCCAGTCTATGGAAAGAGGTCAGAGACTAAAAACAAAGCGATGAAGTAACCTTGCTTTAAGATGTTTTCATCTCTCCGGAAACTGGGGTCCATTGAGCAACCAGTGGGTTGAAGACCAGTCGTAAATTGACAAAAATCCGATATTTCCCTAAACCCAAAAACCCATCAGCAAACAACAAGGGGACCACCCAGAGCCAAGGACATAATGGCTGCGGGTTGACCAAAGTCGGTGGCCTGGTCTGGTGGCTGTCGGGTATCTTGTAATTGGTATCTAGTTAAAAACAGTGCCTTTCAAAAACAGTTCCGGACACAAGTTGTTTGAAAGTTTTCAAAGGGGAAGAAATATAGCTGTGGCTCAGCAGCAACTCTGGTGACCCACCAACCCCCGCCCAAGGCCCTCTTTCTTTAGTGAAGGTCTGTGTGTAAAACTGTCCGGGGTACCCAAAGGACAGGTGACGGCCACTGGACCCCTAGGGCCAGTTCTCATTGGAAAATGGATTTTAGCATTAGGAACTGACATCTACTTAACATGAGATGGTTCAGACTATTCTGGAACTCAGTGACCGCCGTGCCAGTGCTGCAAAGATACTGGACATGTGCATCTCTTCAAGATGGAAAGGTACATACATACAGATCAGGTTGTGTTTTTTAACAAAAAATAAAATGTGACATTTTCTGCATATCAAGTAGAAGTGCATCTTCTTTCTCAGAATCCAGTTTTGTGGGCTTCATACGTGGATTTCAAGGACTAGGTCATGGTGTTGTTGATCCAAGACCCAACAGACAAGCAAGAGTGGCAGCGGTTAGTACAACAGAGAACTTTACTGAACGTAGGAATGCACTGGGAAGCCTCAGCAACAGAAAGGTAGGTTTGTTTGTGGGGTGATAGTGCAGCCTGTCCTTTTCACCTTAGACAGGCAGTGAGCAGGGATACGCTGCAGTAGGTTAGACCTTTCTACAACAAGAAACCAAGCTGGTCGCTGATGACTACACCACTTCAAGCCAGAAACTGGACTGTAGGATATCGACTAACCAGGAATCAAAACAATGGCAAGATAAGCAGGCTGGACACTGCAGAGGAAGAGCAGGCTCCCTGGTCAGTGCATGGGTAGGGCAGAGGCCTGGTGGGTGCGAGACGTGCCAGTGCACTGCTGATAAAGGGCAGCTGCAGCCAAGCTCTGGAACAGTCATTCTGATGTTGGGACAGATGAGCTACAGGACGCTCATCAGAGGGATCCACGCACATCTGCTGGAGGCAGTCGGACCAGGAGCCAGTCTTCTAGCAGTCTAGGCAGCTTCTCCCTTTTGGAAGCACTTTACCTTTCAGTGCTCACATCACAGGTGTCCTCAGGAAGGGACCAATGCATATCCTAGACAGCTAACAGCAGACATTGTGTCTGGCCAGAAGTCTGTAGTAGGCTGATGAGGTTTCCTTGCTCCCGGCATTTTTACCGCTGGCATATGCATAACTTGTCTGGCTAGTTTAGGATGCCAGAGCCAACCAAAACACCAATTCTTTCAAAATATTGTTTTCTCATTCAGAGAGAAGAGCATCCCTCTTCTTTCTGTCTGGTATTAAAGGTCTTCTAGAGCAGAGGTCAAGTCAGAAGAGTCCGATTGGTCAGGATGTGGATAAGCCCGAGTCTCAACTCTCCCATGGTGCTTCTGCAGAATTGCATTTCATTAAAGCAGGGGAAATCTAGACTAAACAAAGGATGATAAAAAATGTCCACTCACCTCTACCTCTCCACCAAAAAATTCAAAAGGCAAGACTGGTGTCAGGAGGCATCTTCAGCACAGGGAGACGCAGGCAGTCAAGTCCACCAAGGACAAATGCAGCTTGCAGGAGAGCCATCATCCTGCACAACCATGTATGTGGTGTCCAAAGATACATCAGTATTCACTCCATAAGGTGCAACACACAGAAAAGTCATGCAACCCACACAAAGATAGGCAAAT
This sequence comes from Lissotriton vulgaris, assembly GCF_964263255.1. Lineage (NCBI taxonomy): Eukaryota > Metazoa > Chordata > Amphibia > Caudata > Salamandridae > Lissotriton > Lissotriton vulgaris. The sequence goes on from NC_141700.1 coordinate 7,154,649, forward strand.
GGGTCCAAATGACAAAGCAACCATGCCGAACTCTGGATGGATGCAAAGGTAACTTAGGAGCAGGGAGAGAGGCACTGAGATAAGCTCCCAGTACAGAGAATCTCACCACAGAGACCAGTCCAGGATATCTTGCAGGGAATTACCTGAGACGATGGAATACACGAGACAGGGGAGAGGAAACAGGGATTTGGAGGGGCCCACTTCATGTGGGCACCTGGGAAGGCAAATGCCTGGTAGAGCCGGTCCTCAGGAGTTCACTATAGAGATGCATGGAAATGCCGGACTTACCAAGAACCAAAGGTCATGTCTATGTAACACTCCATTCCATTGTGGTTAGCTTCTCTATGCAACCAGAGAGGATGACTAATCAAATGCAAAATGCTAATTAGTATTGGTGTTACCAAGGGAGGACTGCTCATGTGATAATCCTCAGCCCGCCCCATCTGAAAAGAAAAAGCAGGCCCCAGTGAGCCTAGTCTGTGATGGAAGCCCCTCAACATAGAGTTCTTGTTCTTGTTCTTCCTTTCTCAAACCACTGCAAATGAATGCCTAAGCAGAGCTAGCACTCGGTGAGGTCAGGGCAGCAAGTGACTAGAGAACCTAGGAAGACATAGTGCCCTGTCAGTTCAAGCATGAAAGTGTTTCCATATAGTCTGCACCTGCCTCATGGCTAGGTGGCGCTAGTTCAGTGGCAGACACATGGTACAGGGGGCTCCAAGCACAGAAATAAGTAGTAAGCAGGCCCAGCAGTGGAGCCTCAAATAAAACTGCAGTAGCAAATTCAAAACTACAATCTCAGGGCGGTGAAGGGAAGAATGCCTAGCTGGTGTTAATGGGGAAGTGGGCGTTAATGATGAGAAGAGGGTGGCAGGGAAGAGAGCTGGTGGGCGTTAATGGTTCCTGAAAGTATGAGCGGCAATTAGGAGAAGTGACAGATCTTGTTTTTAAGAGTAAGCTTGTGAAGTTGGGGCCACGGCTCTGGTTTAACTCCGTGAGGCAAGGAGTAGAAGATGCAGTCCAAACATGTGTCAACTCAAATTCACACGAGCAGCATGAAGTGCATTGGGAATGTGCAGTTTCCCTTCAATGGAACAGGACGAGCAGAATGTGTGCGACATTGTAGAGTCCAGTCTCTAGATGGAAAGAGTGTTCAATGACTGTCTGCGATAACTTCCTGAGGTTGAGAGTAATAGTCGACGCTCAGAGGCTGGCGAGCAGGCACTGTGTTTTGAGACCTGTGAACCTTAAAAGTAAAGAGCTTACAGGGTGAACGCAAGTCTGCGACAACCAACTTTTCCATCAGTCACGATGTACACAGGATGTTCTGCAGTCTGTGACCGCCTCGAAAGGAGAGAGAAGAGTTTGACTATTTGCATTGAATTTTCATAATCATTCTAAAAAGTGAAAGAATATCACAAATTAGCTGTGTGTTGAGAATAGATCATCAAAATAACTTTTTTCAGAGAAAAGTGAGTCACTGCTGTTGGTGTGCCAGCCAAAACGTGCGGCTGTGAGCTAAAAACAGACCTCTCCGTGATGCCTTTCCCGAGCATTAATATGAAGTGCAGTTGAGGAATGGATTGTGACTCAATCCTATCAGACAAGAATGGCTATTTCTGGCACTAATGAACAGGGGTTATTATTGCCAGCGTTGGCCCAATGGGATGCAATTGTTGACTCCATCGCAATGAACCACTGTCCCTTTTGTAATGGTCCAGCACAGTCTTCATTTGGGAGATCGTGTTTCTCCACTCTCAGGACACTACTCGCTGGAAGAAGCCACCGTCTCACCCAAAGATGTTTAGCAGAGGCTGTAAATCCAACTCTTCAGCTCTGTCTGCGAATATTAACGAATATGCTACTTACCAGTATGCATCTGTTCTTGGCATGTAGGGCTGCTGACATTCATATCTGTGCATAGATCGCCGCCTAGTGTTGGGTCCGGATGATCGCACATTGTTGTCCTGGAAGAGTCTTCGAAGTATCACGAGATAGGTGGCTCCTTCCCTCAACTACAGTGCGCATGGGCATCGACTCCATCCTCAGATTGTTTTTAGCCATTGTGGCAAAGATGGAGTGAAACTTTGTGAATGATGACCATGCTAGAAGTATATGTGAGTTCTGCAGCTGCTACAGGCACCGGGGAGGAGGGCGGGCGATATGAATGTCAGCAGCCCTACATGCCAAGAACAGATGCATACTGGTAAGTAGCATATTCGGTTCGAGGCATGTGGGCTGCTGAATTCATATCTGTGCATAGAATACATAGCAGTCCCTCCATTAGCGGCGGCCGCCTGTGCCAGCTGCAGCAGTTTGGAAAAGTGTTTTTAGAACAGCCTGCCTACAGCTGCCTGCTGTTTGGAGTGCACATTCACACAGTAGTGTTTTGTAAATGTGTGTGTGGTAGACCATGTGGCTTCTAAAGGAATATTTCCAAGGAAAGCCATGAAGGCCCCAACTTCCGGGTGGAGTGGGCCCGCGGGGGAATCGTTAGAGTGCGCCTGGCTTTCTGATAGCAGATCTGAATACACTTAACGATCCACCTGGCTATACCAGCCTTGGAAATGGGGTTGCCTTTGTGTTGTGGCGAAAAGGCAACAAATAGTTGTTTCGTCTTCCGAAAATCTTTGGTCCTATCAATGTAGTACATCAAGGCTCTTTTGACGTCAAGCGTGTGGAGCATTCTCTCCGCGACTGACTCAGGATTTTGGAAGAACACAGGTAGTTCTATAGTCTGGTTGATATGGAACTGAGAAACCACCTTAGGAAGGAACTTAGGGTTAGTGCGAAGCACCACCCTGTTGGAATGAATCTGTATAAATGGCTCTTGGATAGTTAGTGCCTGGAGTTCACTAACTCGCTGTAATCGCTATTAGGAAAGCCACTTTCCATGTCAAGAACTGAATCTCGCATGAATGCAGTGGCTCGAAAGGGGGACCCATTAGTCTCGTGAGGACCATATTTAGGTTCCATTTGGGAGCTGGTGGGGTCCGTGGAGGAATGACTCGTTTGAGTCCTTCCAGAAAGGCTTTGATGGCAGGCACTCTGAAAAGGGAGAGGTGCTGCCTGTTTAGGAGATAAGCCGCCATTGCGGATAAATGTATACGAATGGAAGCATAGGCCAAATTACATTTGTATAGATGTAAGAGATAACAAATGATGTTTTGAATAGAGGCGTCTAGCGGGTTGATGTTGTGGTCTGCACAATAAATGACAAACCGCTTCCATTTCGCCGCATAGCATGCTCTGGTGGTGGGCTTCCTTGCCTCCCTGATTATGTCCATACAGTAAGGAGGTAAGTTGAGGTAGCCAAACTCTAAGACCTCAGGAGCCAGATCGCCAGGTTGAGCTGTTGCGGATCTGGAAGCTAAATGTCGCCATGGCTCTGCGTCAAAAGCTTGGGTGTGAGGTGCAGCCTTTGATGCGGTACTACGGATAGTTCCAGAAACGTGGTGTACCATGGTTGGCGTGCCCACATCGGAGCAACCAGGGTGAGAGTCATTGAGTGTTGCTTCAGCTTGCGTGCCACCAGCGGTATTAGAGGTGCTGGGGGAAAAGCGTACGCAAATTTGCCGGACCAGTTCATCCCTATCGCATTGCCCTGCGACTGTGGGTGTGGAAACCTGGCGGCAAAGCTTCGGCATTTGGCGTTTTCCTTTGTGGCGAACAGGTCTTTCTCTGGATGACCCCACCTTTGGAAGTACGGGTGGAGTACTGATGGATGTATCTCCCACTCGTGCATTTTGTGGCTGTACCTGCTGAGCAGGTCCGCCATCTGATTGTCCTTGCCTGGGAGGTGTTCCGCCATGAGGAAGATATTCCTTTGAATGGCCCACTTCCACATGCTCTCAGCCAGATGAGACAACTGTGGAGAGTGTGTACCTCCCTGCTTCTGGATGTAGTACATGGCCGTCATGTTGTCCGTCCGGATCAACACGACCTTGTTGCACAGATGTACCTTGAATGCTTTCATCGCCATGAAGATAGCCATCAGTTCTAGAACGTTGATGTGCATCTTCCTCTGCTGTGCCGTCCATAGTCCCTGCACAGTGTAGTGGAGTACATGAGCTCCCCAACCCTGGAGAGATGCGTCCGTCGTCAGAACGATCTGTGGCACAGGCTCCTGGAACGGTCGTCCCTTGCAAAGGTTTTGTGGATTCCACCAATGCAGAGAGTTGTATGTACGACCGGTTACCAACACTAGGTCTATCAACTGTCCGTGAGCCTGAGTCCACTGACGTGCTAAGCACTCCTGAAGCGGACGCATATGTAGTCTCGCATGCGGGACTATGAAGATGCAGGAGGCCATCATGCCTATCAACTGCATGAACACTCGTGCTGGAAGCGAGTGTTGAGGTCTGAATTTCTGTATCAGCGATTGAATGCTGCTGACCCTCACTGAATTCGGCTGTGCTTTGGCTGCCAGAGTGTTTATCGTCGCACCCAGATACTGCCTTATGTGGGCGGGTTGCAGGTGGGCCTTTGGGTAATTCAGTGAGAATCCCACATCGTGAAGAAGGTGAATGGTGTGGGACATGTGGGCGGCACACTGCTGGGCCGACTTTGCCTGGATTAGCCAGTCGTCCAGATAAGGGTAGACTTGAATGTTCTGTCTCCGTAGGTGTGCCCCCACTGTCGCCAGGCACTTTGTAAACACCCTGGGTGCCGGGGTGACTCCGAAAGGTAGAACCTTGAACTGGTAATGTTGATTTTGGATGGTGAACCCGAGGTATTTTCTGTGTAGAAGACTTTGCTCTAGTAGAGTGAGCCCTTATACCCTCTGGAGGTTCCTTAATCGCCAGGTAGTAGCAGATCTTGATGCATAGAATGATCCATCTTGAAAGTGTGCGCTTGTGCACAGCTCTTCCTTTCTTGCAGCCAGCAAATCCAACAAACAGCTGGTCATCCACCCTGAACTCTCTTGTTCTGTCCAGGTAGAAGCTCACCGCCCTCTTAGGGTCCAAGCGAGGAAGTTTCCCCTCCTCCTTGAAAGGGTGAGGGTGAGGGGGAGGATAGAAGGTAGGAAGGGTAATAGACTGTCCTAGATGGAAGGGAGTAACCACCTTGGGCAGAAAAGCAGCCCTGGTCCTAAGAACCATTCGTTCAGCATGAATGGTCAAGAATGGGGGCTTCGAACTAAGAGCTTGAAGCTCACTTACCCTCCTTGCCGAGGTAATAGCAACCAGGAAGACAAAAGTCTCAAGGGACACTTGTGCAAAGGTTCGAAAGGAGAACCCATCAGGAAAGTAAGCACCAGATTTAAGTCCCATTGAGGCACAATAAAGGGAGTAGGAGAAAATTTATTTGTAAGGCCCTTCAAAAATCTTAAAACCACAGGAGATTTAAACAAGGACGGCTGATCCGGCAAACAGAGAAATGCAGACAAAGCCGAAAGATAATCCTGGACTGTGGCAACAGCAAACCCTTGCTGCGCCAAAGAAAGAGCAAACTGCAGTATATCAGACAAACAAGCCTTCAATGGGTCAAAAGACTTTTCTCCACACCAAGTGACAAATTTAGACCATCTGTATGAATAGATGATTTGGTGGAGTCACGCCTGGCCGAAAGAATGACATCTACCACATCATGTGGGAGAGAAAAGGAATTCAGGTTGCCCCGTTCAATCTCCAGGCATGAAGGTGTAAGGTCTGGAGGTGGGGTTGTAGAACCTGCCCCTCCATCTGAGAGAGGAGATCCACCCTGAAAGGGAGATGGAGCGGCGGACACGAGGAGAGGTGGAGAAGATCTGTGTACCACACCCTTCTTGGCCAATCCGAGGCGACCAATATGACTTGCGCCCGGTCTTGGCGAATCTTCCTCAGAACCCAAGGAATCAAGGGTATGGGAGGAAGCGTGTAAAGGAGTTGCAAGTCCCATCTCAACTGAAACGCGTCCCCCAAAGCTCCCTGCATCGGATACTGGAGACTGCAGAATGACGGGCAGTGAGCATTCTCGCGAGTGGCGAACAGGTCCACCTGAGGAGTCCCCCACGTCTGAAAGACGTGACGAACTACCTCCGAATGGAGCCTCCACTCGTGGTCGGCTGAGAACTGCCGACTGAGACTGTCTGCACGCACGTTCAGAACTCCGGCCAGATGATTTGCCATCAGACAAATCTGATGGTCCTGAACCCAGGACCAGAGACGCAGAGCCTCTCTGCAGAGACACTGCAACCCTACTCCTCACTGTTTGTTGACATACCACATCGCGGTGTTGTTGTCGATCAGGACTTGGACCAACAGACCACAAAGGGAAGGGAGGAAGGCCTTGAGTGCCAAATGAATCGCCCGAAATTCCAGAAGGTTGATGTGAAGCAACCTTTCCCCTGGAGACCAAAGACCAAAGACCTCCAGATCCCCCAGATGAGCACCCCACCCTAGAGTGGATGCATCCGTTATTACCGTGGCCATCGATGGAGGAAGTTGAAAAGGCTTTCCTTGCGACAGATTGCCTTCCACGCCCCACCAAGTCAGATCTGCTGCAGTTTCTCTGGAGATCCTCACAGACTCCTCGAGATCTCCGTTGTGTTGATATCACTGCCTGCGGAGCCACCACTGGAGTGCCCTCATGTGCCAGCGTGCATTGTTGACCAACAGAATGCAGGAAGCCATCAGACCGAGCAGGCGAAGGACCTTCAGGACTGGAATGACAGCTCCATTGAAAAATAAAGGAATCAACTCCTGTATGTCGCGAATCCTTCGAGGAGGAGGGAATGCACGACACACAGTTGTATCCTGTACCGCACCTATGAACAGGTTGCGCTGGGAGGGCACAAGGTGAGATTTGGGCACATTTATTTAAAAACCCAACCAGTACAACAACTGAGTTGTCACTTGCAGATGATGGAGAACCTTCTCTGGAGATTGCGCTTTGATCAGCCAATCGTCCAGATACGGGAATACCGATATTCCCGATCTTCTGATATGTGCTGCCACCACAGCCATCACCTTGGTGAAGACTCGAGGCGCAGTAGTAAGACCAAACGGTAGAACCACAAACTGGTAATGTTGTGATCCTACCGTAAAATGGAGATACTTCCTGTGTGACTGCAGGATAGGGATGTGAAAATATGCATCCTGCAAGTCTATTGACACCATCCAGTCTTCTTCTATCAGCACTTGAAGAACCTGTGCAAGGGTGAGCATCTTGAACTTATCCTGTTTTAGGTAAAAGCTTCAAGATCCTGAGATCCAGGATTGGACGAAGCCTGCCATCCTTCTTGGGTATCAGGAAATACCGGGAGTAGCATCCCTGACCCCTTTCCTGCTCTGGAACCATCTCTATCGGACCCTTTAACAGTGACTGGACTTCCTCCTGCAGGAGTAAGAGGTGTTCCTCTGTGCAAAAACCTTGGCAAGGAGGGTAATTCGGAGGGAATTCCCGAAAGGGAAGAGCATACCCATTTTCTACGAGATTGAGAACCCAAAGATCTGATGTAACAGATTCCCAATCCCGTAGAAAATGAGTAAGCCGACCCCCTACAGGACCCGCATGATCCGGAATGGCAGATCTAGGGCTGCTTTTCTGTGGCTGGGGGGTTGGAAGAGGTGGAGGAGGAGGCTTGACGTCCTCGCGGATGAGCTCTTTGCTTACCTCTGTATGATTTATACAGCAAATTCTGCTGTTGCTGCTGCGGTTGACCTTGACGGTAGGGACGAAAAGAAAAACGTCCAAAACCTCTATACCTTTTGGTAGATGAACCTCTTGTTTGCAGCCACAAAGATTTGGCAGTAGCCCTACTGTCTTTAAATCTTTCCAAAGCTGCATCAGATTTTTTACCAAAAATATCAACACCGTCAAAGGGCAAATCCAATAACGCAGCCTGAACGTCAGCCGAAAAGTCTTATGACTTCATCCAGCAGCCCTTCTAGAGGCAACAGCAGTTCCCATGATGCGAGCAACTGAATCAGCGGTGTCTAGCCCACTCTGGATCACTTGACGTGCAGCTGCCTGTGCATCACCAAAACCTCATCAAAATCCTTCCTGTTGTCATCAGGAATTTTAGGAGCCAACAGTCGCAATGAATCTATCAGGGCATGTATGTATCTACCCATAAGGCAAGTGGTATTAGTCGATTTTAAAGCCATACTTGCTGAAGAGAAAGACTTCTTCGCAATCCGATCCGGTTTCTTGGATTCCTTATCCCCAGGCACTTGAGGGAATGCACCCACAGTCTTTTTTAGGTTTCGGCTGCAAAAAAGATGCGCAAGCAGCTTTTGCGCAGGAGAAATCTTTTGAGTTACAGTATGTGGCTCTGGAATCCGCCCTCTGTTTCATTGGCTAGCTCCATAAATGGAGGCTAGCCATTGGAACAGAGAGGCGTCCGTCATGGCCGGACCAGATTCGGGGGCGTTCCCGAGAATTTTTGGCTTTTGGCTACGTCATGCGACGTCAGCCAAAAGCCGGAAACGCCCTCGAATCTGGTCCGGCCGGGCCGTGCTTGCTGCTGTCCTGCCTTCCTCCGTGTCCCTCCTCCCGCCGTCCCCCCTCCCGTTTTCATGACCCTGTCTCTTAGGACTCCGCTCCTTTTTTGTAGCCCACCCTGACCCTCAGTTGATGGGATTCTCAGAGTAAGGTTTTCCGATTCCAACACTTGAAATGGGGGACGGCGACGTGGGCCCGGAACCTGTCACACACAGGGCTGGAAACGGATATTCGGTAGCAGGATTGAGCCTTGAACCCACGCAGAGGCCTTCCCCACACAAGGTATAGGCTGAATATGTATGGGATGTGTCTATTGGTTGATTCGTGAAGTTTGACGGCTCACAAGCCGAGGCAAAAATGGTCAGGGAAATGTTCAATAAAGGGTTGCGGTCTGCGGCCTTTTACCAATAAACAGCGACTGTGTGTGCTCCGTGTGAAACTGCGGTTGCTGCGGGGTTGATCAGAAGAAGCAGAGTGGCCGGGTTGTTTGTTCTGAGGGTTTTGAAGACTGCATTTATTGTATGGTGTATCTTGGCGTCTTTCAGTTAATTTGTTTGAGTTTGGTCACGTTACTGACATTGTATCGGGCTTAGTATCTTTCATTTTCACGTTGTATGTATTTTATTCTGCGCAGACAGAAGGTCGCTTCAAGGAGCTAGAGTGGAAACAACACTTACAGGTTGAACACAAGACACAACGAACTATGAGTACTTCAACAAAGAAATGACGACAAAAAAATGTGATTTAGTAAGTGGGAAGAGGCTAATGCAATAATCTTAACGGCATCGGTGGTATTGTCCGCAGGTTGCATTTGACATTAGGTATATATGCCTATTGAATGCATTGAGAGGTGAGTAAATTGTCAGTAGGATGTACTTTGTATACTTTTAGTTATATTCTCGAGTTCTCAGTATGTAAACGGAAGTATACACCAACTTAGATGCACACAGGTGAAAACCCGACAGTCATGGCATCGTTTTACATGCATGTCTTCAGTGTGCTGTTTTCAACTGCATTGAGGTTGGCGCAGATTAAGCGACTGAAAACTGATTTTTTTTCAGAATACTTCTGAAATCACTGTTTGGGGGTTGCTCGAATTCGGTTGGTTTTTGCCGGAGGGTCAAATGCTAAATCTCGCCTTTTGAAGCCAAGGCTCGTCTTAATAGTTAACTAACTACGCGCTTTCAGATGAATGCGTCACACCTGTGACACTAACCACCGTCTGGACTGTGGTGGTGGTGCTTCTTCTGCGTGCCAGCTCCTGAACCGCTGGCATTGTCTGTGCACCCCCACGCCCCTCCCCGGCCGGGCAGGTTCTACTTCTTGTCCTCAGAGGGGCCACGGCCCCCTCCACCCCCAGAGACGGGGAGGCTGCCCGGTATCTGAGGCGGGCTCCGGAGACAAAGGCCTCCTGCGCGGCACCCCCGGCCTTTCCTTTCATCCTGCCGGGGACTTCACACCTCAGTCTGGGGCATTGTCCGAGCGAGAGCAGGAACTGACGGGGGCCGAGACAAAGCGCCCGCCATAAAATGCTAAAGGCTGCTCTTCCTGCGTCTCTTTCTTCCTATCTGTCGCCCTCCCGTTCTTACTTTCGATCTTTCCCTTTAGTTTGCTTTTCATTCTTTAAGTCTTGTCATTTCTTTTACATGTATTGTATCCGCATATTTTTTATGGTTCTTTCTTTCCAATATTCTTTATGTATTTATCTTTCTTTGTTGCTACTTTTCTTTCTTTCATGCCAAATTTCCCTCCATTGTTCCCCATCGGCCCTTTTTAGGTTTCGGCTGCAAAAAAGCTGCGCAAGCAGCTTTTGCACAGGAGAAATCTAATGAGTTACAGTATGTTGCTCTGGAATACGCCCTCTGTTCCATTGGCTAGCTCCATAAATGGAGGCTAGCCATTGGAACAGAGAGGCGTCCGTCATGGCCGGACCAGATTCGGGGGCGTTCCCGAGAATTTTTGGCTTTTGGCTACGTCATGCTACGTCAGCCAAAAGCCGGGAACGCCCCCGAATCTGGTCCGGCCGGGCCGTGCTTGCTGCTGTCCTGCCTTCCTCCGTGTCCCTCCTCCCGCCGTCCCCCCTCCCGCTCTCCGTGTGGTCCTGCCTTCCTACGAGTCCCCCCTCCCGCCGTCCCCCCTCCCCCCTCCGTGTGCCCATCCCCCCATCCGCTCTCCGTGAGCCCGTGGCACATTCTTGTTCACATTGAAATCCAACTGCTGTTTGTTCATTCGTAGTGATTGAGCAGCGCACTGTAAACTTTATGTAAACAAGAACAAAATAGTGTTTAAGATCTTTGATTATGCGTTTTTCTCAAGTTTGGAGCTAAAGCTATTTAAACAGAAGCCATGCCCAGGTTTAATGCTGCTTAAAACACCTGTTCTATGGTAAATCCAGAAGTCGGCTTCAGGAAGCTCGGGTTTAAGAAGAAGCGCCGAGGCACCATGGCCCCTCGGCGTCGCGCCGGCTGTAGGGCCTGGCTTTGATCGTGAGTCTTCAGGCCGGCTCAGAGGCTTTTCTTAGCGTTCTAGCGTGAAATGACGCACGCTGTTATCGCGCTTGCGTGTCAGTGACTGGAAAAACAGCATTCCGGGGACTAGTGGGGCGATCCTTCTCATAGAGAAGTGAAGAGAGGCCTTTGAAGCGGTAAAACATGCCACGGAGCTTAATCCGGGTCTCCCGCCTGAATGGGCTGAGTATAGATACTGAGGGAGAATGTCGGCATTGTAATGTATTTGTATCGGAGCATTTATAAAGCGCTTTCCGGTAGTGGAATTGGGAAGAAATACTCTCGGAATGCTGAAATTGGCGGTCAACGAGTGGCAGAGCAAGGGGGTGGAGTCACGAGGGGCGGAGCTTGAGTTTGACAATCGTAATCCAAATAAATGACTAACATATCCACCACTCAAATTACTTTCATATTTTCACTATACTAATTCACCACTAATCCTTTATGGGTTCCGTAGTAGAGTGCTACTTGCCATAAAAGCGCTTTGACGCCTCGTCAGGTTAGTAAGCGCTATATAAATGCAATTACAATTTCAATATAATAGAATTTAAAGAGGTAAAACAAATCTAGTGGTAAACACAGTTCTGAGAGAGTTCTGTGTTTCGTGCAGTCACAGTTATGACTCAAAGCAGCATAGAGAGTCAATGTGCCACCTGCAAAGCACACAGTGTAACATGAACATGAAGATCACACATTTGTATTTTATTTAGATAGGTAAGTGGGCTACTGCTTTTGAGACAGATATAATTTTTTTGCGTTACTTCCAGTTCATAAGTAAATGCGAATCCATTATGTCTGTGACATCTCCTAAGAACAAAATAGATATATTTTGCTTTCGGTCTGTACTAATCTGCAAACATTTGTAACAATGGAACACTGGGAGCTTAATTACTTTTCCTTGTACCTAAAGGGCATGTAGGTTATGTGCCCTTGGTAAATTCATTGACTGTTTTGGAATTATGACAATGTGAGTATGAGGAGGATACATGAACAGAAGGGTATTTTATCCCACCAGTTTTATAATTAATAACTGTGTGGGCTGTGAGAGCTGTGAGCTGTGTCGGCTGTGGGCTGTGAGCTGTGTCGGCTGTGAGGGCTGTGAGGGCTGTGAGGGCTGTGTGGGCTGTGTGGGCTGTGTGGGCTGTGTGGGCTGTGTGGGCTGTTGGCAATGTATATAACAATGCCATTTATTTATAAGTAAAAAAAAAAAAAGAAATGTCATGAGCAATGCCAATAGCTCTAACTTTTCCAAAGGCGAAACCATTGCATTGTAAATGCTTGTTGAACAGGCTGCCTGAATAAGAACAAAAGTTACTTACCTGTAAACTGTGGTTCTCCAGTATTGGCGTCTTTCTTAGATTCACATGCTTGAATATTCCCCGTCGTCGAAGTGGGAGTCCCACGGTACATAAAATAGCAGTAACATATGCATGTATACATGAAAAATATCATAAATAAAAATATACCTACATATAATGTAAGTACCATAGAACAAAATAGGCCCATTGAAAAGCCTAAGGGAGAACTCACTTTAGTAGCATATTAGTGTCATTATGTGTAGGTTCACATTCCAGCCAATCAGGCTGTAGCCTCGTTTAGAACCTTCTCCTCAGAAGCCCAAGTCCTCAGATTTTCGTAGCACAAAGTAAGTAAAAGTGCCGGAGGAGAAGAGAGCCTCTGAGGGGAGGATGGGAGGGTCCAATGAGGCTGTGACATTGCGAACTAATCCTAAATTAATCCCAAAGGTTCCCAGTGACTTTCATCTCAACGAACCCGTAATCCTGAAGACTTTCTTTCCTGCTCCGCAAACTCCAGCTGAGCAGTCATTACACTCATTGGATGTGAAACGTTGTCTCAAATTTTACATTCAGCGAACTGCAACTGTCAGAAAGTCAGATCAATTGTTTGTGGCGTATGGCCCAATTTGCAAAGGACAACCTCTTACCGAAGAGACCATAACCAGATGGATATCCTCTACCATATCCTTTTTCCACCAACGGCTGGGAAGCCCCTTCCTGCTCCAGTTCGTGCTCACTCAACTAGAGCGGTGTCTACTTCTGCTGCCCTTTTTGCGGGGGTACCCCTGAGGCAGATCTGCAGAGCTGCTACTTGGTCGAGCAGCCATACTTTTACAAAACACTACTGCCTGCAATCAACAGACGCCGCGGATGCGGCAGTAGGTCAAGTGGTGCTGCGGAATCTTTTCCAATAAAGGTGAGCCTCTGTTGCTACCCGCCTCCAGTCATAAAGGTTTTTTCTAATAATATTTTAATATTAATTGCATTTTGACTGATATGTTTATCTTACTTGCTTTGGTATATCACCTTTATGACTTATGTGATGATTTACTGCTTTCTACTCTTATTCAAGCATGTGAATCTATGAAAGACACCAATACTGGAGAACCACAGTTTACAGGTAAGTAACTTTTGTTCTTCTCCAGTATTAGGGGAGTCACAGCCTCATTGGAGAATTGTAGAAAAGGAGGCTGTATGGTAAATGCCTGGATGTCACTGACACGCCTCGAGGATGTCAAGGCGAGCAAGAGAGCAACTTTCCATGTGAGAAATTTTAGGCTTGCAGAGTGGATAGGCTCAAATGGAGGTAGAAGCAGTGGAGACAAGACCAAATTTAAGCGCCAAGCAGGTGGAGGGCTACGGATAGGTGGAAACATCCTAAAAAGGCCCTTGTAAAATTGATTAATGATTCTCGACGAACAGAGATGTAGAACCATCATGACGGAAGCGGGAAATAGCCACCAGAAACACTTTAAGAGTTGAGTGTGAAAGTCCTGATCTCGCCAGGGATAAAAAGAAAGGCAAGATCTGTTCAGGTTTTGCAGTCATGGGGTCCAAATCTTTAGTGCGGCACCAGACACAGAAACGTTGCCACTTTAATTGATAGGTTTTAATGGTGGATGGAGCGCGAGCGTGGGCTAACACCTCTCTGCAGTCCTCGTTGATTTTCAGACTTGCAATTCAGGTTCCAGGCATGGAGTTGGAGGTATGCCGGATCCTGGTGACCGATTTGTCCCTGCTTAATCGTGAGGAGGTGAGGTAGAGGATGAAGCGGTATCGGGTCGGACTGTGAAAATAGGAGCAGGTCCGTGAACCATGGACGCCTCGGCCATTTGGGTGTAATCAGGATTATGTGGCAAGGTTGAAACCTCATCCTGTGTAACAGGCGAGGAATTAGAGGAAGTGGAGGGAAAGCGTAGATTAAGTCGTTCGACCAATTGATCGAAAATGCATTTCCGCTCGACTCTCTGTGGGGATGCCGACTTGCAAAGCGTTGGCATTTCCTGTTGGTAGCAGTCGCGAAAAGATCCATCTGCGGCTGGCCCCACCGCCGGAAGATGAAATCGACAGTTGGTTGGTTGGTTGAGTTCCCACTCGTGATTGTCTGACGGCGCCCGGCTGAGCGAGTCCGCCAGAACATTGGCCACACCCGGCACATGGGTGGCTGGGAGATGAATTTGATGTTGAATCGCCCAATCCCATATTTCTTGTGCCAGTTGCGAAAGTAGGAGAGACCTTGTTCCGCCCTGCTTGTTGAGGTAGTGCATGCTGGTGGTGTTGTCTGTCCTCACCAACAGAGTTTGTCCCTGCACTAACCTCAGGAAGGACTTTAGGGCCAGGAAAAAATCGCCAAGAGTTCCAGGCGATTGATATGCCAAGTACGTTGGGTCGCCGTCCACTTTCCTTTTACAGACATGCCGTCGAGATGCGCTCCCCATCCCTCGAGAGACGCGTCTGTTGTAAGCATCAGAGCCGGAGGTTCGTCTTGGAATGAACGGCCCGTAGATGTGTTTGGAGGGTGAGCCCACCACTCCAGCACTTTCTGGATGAGAGGTGTTAGAAGGACTTTGTCCTTGAATGACCATAACACCTGTTTCCACGGTTTGTCTAATTCCTCCTGTAGAGCCCTCATGTGCAATCTGCAATTGGGGATAAGTTGGATGCACGAGGAAGCCATGCCAAAGAATGATTTGAACATTCGAACAGCAACGTACAGTTTTGACTGTAGGAATTGCACCATCTTTACCATGCGGTCCAGTCTTTCTTGGGAAACGAACACTTTCCACCCCCGAGAATCTAGCGAGGCTCCGAGAAAATCTCGCCTTTGCGACGGATGAAAGTGTGACTTCTGGCAATTGATTGAAAGCCCCAAGGTTTGGAAAAGGGAGACGCAGAGCTGAGTGTGTTGCTCAGTCAGTTGAAAAGTCTTGGCCTTGATGAGGCAGTCGTCCAGGTATGGATAAAATTGGACGCCTTGCAGACGCAGGAAGGCAGCTACCGGGGACAAGATCTTGGTAAAGACCCTCGGCGCTGATCGAAGGCCGAATGGTAGGACTTTGAATTGGAAGTGCAGTTGTCCGACTGTGAAGCGTAGATACTTCCTGTGTCTGGGGTGAATTGGCACATGGAAATATGAGTCTTGGAGGTCGATCATTGAAAAGAATTCCCCTGGATTGAGATAATTCAGAATTTGAAGCAGAGTTCACATCTGAAAAGTTTTCGAAATGATAAATTTGTTCAGGGCCTGTAAATCCAAAATTGGACGCCACTCTCCCGACTTTTTCTTGACTAAGAAGAACCGGGAATAAAACCCCTTGCCGCATTGACCTTGCGGCACTACCTCGATGGCTCCTTTTTTGATCCTCAATTTTACCTGGGCCAAAAGTTCTTTGAGATGGGGAGAGGGTGGCCCCGAAGGTGGACGAGTGGGAGGGAATTTTGTAAACTCCAGGGTATGTCCTTTGGAGAGAACGTCCAGGACCCATTGGTCGGAGGTGATTTCGGACCATTTGCAAAAGTACTTTGAGATGCGACCTCCAAGATTTACAGTCGGCAGAAGAAAGGAACTGAGACGGTCACTGCTTTTTATTGTTTGAGCCACCTCTATTTGTTGTTTTTCGTTGGTATGGTCTGGTGGTGGACTGACGATTCTGGGATTGGTAGGAACCCCTCTGCCGGTTATCGTTGTAGGTATTGTACGAACGATATTGACCTGATCCTCGAAAAATAGAGAAACCTCCACCTCTACCTCGTGCCCCCCGAAAGGGCAGTTTCTTAAACTGGAGGGTAGCTAAGGACTTTGCAGTGTCGGTGTCCTTTTTTATCGCCTCAAGGGCATCATCTACATGCTTGCCAAACAACGAATCCCTGTCGTACGGCAAGTCCAGGACTTTTGCTTGTACCTCTGGACGGAAGGTGGTAGACTTCAACCAGCCTTGACGCCTCAAGACTGCAGCCCCAGCCAATTGACGAAAGCCCGTGGAGGAAATGTCGAGCGTGCATTCAATAATTTCGGATGAAATACTCTCCCTCCTGAATAATGGCCTGCGCTTCTGCACGGATGTCATCGGGTATTTGAGGAATCAGTGCGGCAATCTTGGACCACATCTGGCGGTCGTAACGGCCCAAAACAGCCAAGGTATTAGCCGCCCTCACAGTAGTAGCTGCCATTGTTGTAAATTTTTTGCCTATAGAGTCCAACTTGCGGCCTTCCTGATCAGGAGGAGACGTGAGCAGTGTAGCAGGATTGCGGGATCTTTTCTGTGCTGCCTGAGTTATAACCGAATCTGCTTTCGGTTGTGACACCAAACAGGCTGGGGCAGACGCCGGAGCCTTATATTTCTTGTCCAATCTAGGCAAAACTGCAGGTACCGAATTTGGATGTTCCGTTAACTTAAGGCCCTCCTGCCAAATAAAGTCAATGATTGGTATTGTGTGGGATTGCCTTTGTGAGAGGTCCTTAAAATCATACAAGAAGCATTCACTTTCATGTTGTTGTTTTTCGACAGTGAAATGAAAACGCTTTGCAGCATGGACCATCAAATTATGGAAATTTGCAATGTCCACTGGAGGCGATGCTAGAGGTGAGGTGGGCGGAGTGGAAGGTGTTTGAACCCTGTAATTGTCCCACTCATTCATATCAACGTCATTATCGTCATCAGTGTTGCGAGGATCAGGATCCTTGTTGTCGGCGTCAGGACGAGTACCCCCCCGGTGACACAGGTGGAACAGGTGCAGGTGCTTGAGGAAGTTGAGGTTGAGGAAGTTGTGGTGCTGGAGAGGCAGGTGTAGATGGAGGGAACCTGTGGTTATAGTCATCTAGCATGTGCTGCAGGTTCATGACCAAAGATAATGGCATTTGCATAACCGGCTCCGAAGTAACTGGTTCCGATTCCTCAACAGGAAATAATTTGTTCCCATCTTCGATGTTTTCCACATCATCACCCTCATCACTATACTCCTGGCACATAATGTGCAAATCAGATGGACTAGATGCCCGTCCGAATAGTTGTTCCACCTCTGAATCGTTTCCAGATTCTTCCTCCCCAGACTGAAACAATTTGTCTGGAAGATGAGTTCCACTTCTCACTGGACTCAGTTGAATGAGAGGTACCGTCCTCAAAGAAGAAGCAGTTAACACTGCTGTTGCCAAAGGTTGATGAGACGTCAACAAGCCTGTTGACGTAAATGCGGCAGTCTTATAATCAACCTGAGGCGCCTGCGTCATCGCCATAGATGTAATCGACGCCGAAATTGAAGGCATTTTCTTCGTCGACGAAGATTTCTTTTCCGTCGACGGATCCGTCGACGAGACTGGAGCCTTACTCATCGACGATGTAGACATCGACGGGATGACAGCCGTCGACGATGATGTGATGGTCGTCGACGGAGGCGCCGTCGACGAGGCAGCCGTCGACTATGATGGGTCCGTCGACGAGCTGCTTTTAGATGACTTGATCTTCGTCGACGGGGTTCCCGTCGACGAGGGAAGCGTCGACGATGACTTCTTCGTCGATAGTTTTGATTTGACACTCGACGAGACCTTCACAATAGAAGTAACGGGTCTCACCTTCTGGGCTGTCGTCGACGAGGTGATAGTCGTCGAAGCAGCACTGGTTGACATAGTACATGTCGTCGTCGTCGACGTAGAGGCTACAGTCACTGACTTAGTCGTCGCTGAAGATGTCGACGGACACGTCAACGAGCCCGTCGACAAGCCAATGCCAGATTTAAAAGTGGAGGGCAAGGCTTTGGGCGCAGACGTCGGAGAACCAGGTCCCGTAGACGTGCCCTGAAGCGAATCCTGTGGGGAAACAATCATGGAGGACTCAAACAGTCTACTTTTCTTCAGAAAAGGAGATGGAACCTCAGTTTCAGACCCACGCTTCTGAGAGGATTTTGAAACACCAGATGACAAACTTTCTACCTCAGAAACCACAGACACTGAAGTCTTCAACTTCTGTAGCCACAGAAAGAGACGGGCCTCTCTATCCCTCAGAGTCTTGGGAGGAAAAGTGCGACAGTACTTACAGTTTTTCACCTCGTGGTCTAGGTAGAGACAGTAAATGCATTTACTGTGTGGATCCTCATGGAAAAGGCGCAGTTTACCACAAGAAGGGCAGGTTTTAAATAAAGATTTCCAATTTGAAGACATTTTCTGAAGAAAACAAACAGCTTGAGTTGAAGAAAAACTGAGCAGAGCTCAGGGAGACTCCCTTCACACGACGTGCGGTAGAAAATCTGAGGACTTGGGCTTCTGAGGAGAAGGTTCTAGACGAGGCTACAGCCTGATTGGCTGGAATGTGAACCTACACATAATGACACTAATATGCTACTAAAGTGAGTTCTACCTTAGGCTTTTCAATGGGCCTATTTTGTTCTATGGTACTTTTAAGATGTACAATTTTATTACATTATATGTATGTATATTTTTATTTATGATATTTTTCATGTATACATGCATATGTTACTGTTATTTTATGTACCGTGGGACTCCCACTTTGACGATGGGGAATATTCAAGCATGTGAATCTATGAAAGACACCCCTAATACTGGAGAAGGAGTAGTTTCTGTCCTGTAACTCCAGTTCTGTAGTAGGGGTATCTCTATTATAGTCATAATCTAGTGAATAGTCCCGCCCATGTGCGTGGACCCCGGAGCAATCAAAAATAATCTCTTAAAGTGTCGAAAAAATGCAGAAGTGCACAGGCACTTAAGAGAGAATTTAAAGACAGATAATGCAGCCTATAACCAGGCTACACTGTCCAGTACTTCAACTAGAAATGCCACCAAAAATCCACAAACAGCAAAGTCTGTCCAGATTTCCCTTGCCTCAGCAACAAAAACACTCTGGAATGATAGAGAGGAAGACATGGACAGACAAGCCCCATAGGCTGCCATTATGTGGATCAAAACAGGATACTGTGCCTTTAAGAGAACTTTCCAGAACTTCACAGTATTCCAGAATGCACTGCAGGTCCCTTATACTTTCAGTTCTTTTTGAAGGCGTAACACGCCAGACCTGTAGCATTCCTTACATGAATATCTCCACCGGGGAGGACGGCGGGCTCTTATGACTATAACAGAGATACCCCTACTACAGAACTGGAGTTACAGGACAGAAACTTCTCCTTCTGTAGTAGGGGATCTCTGTGTATAGTCATAATCTAGTGAATAGAATGGCAAGCCCATCCCCACACCAAAGCAGCGGTGGAGAAACGAGAAATAACACCACTATTGTGCGAACAGATTTCGCAGCGAAGCCTGCCCAACCTGAGAGTCTGCCCTGGCATCAGTGTCCAGACAGTAATGCTTAGCAAAGGTATGGACCGACTTCCCAAGTGGCGGCCTTGCAGATTTCTGCAATAGGAACATTACGGAGCAAAGCCGTCGTGGCAGCTTTTCCCCTGGTGGAATGAGC
Organism: Lissotriton vulgaris; assembly: GCF_964263255.1. Lineage (NCBI taxonomy): Eukaryota > Metazoa > Chordata > Amphibia > Caudata > Salamandridae > Lissotriton > Lissotriton vulgaris. Next base: position 7,174,299 of record NC_141700.1, read on the forward strand.
CTTAGATTTACCCCCTAAGGTCTTATTAGCCTTTTGGTAACACAGTTGTATGCAGGACACAATCGAACTAGAGATGGACTGTTTAGAGGTAGCAAGACCCGTCCTGACCGAGCCATAATTGATAAACAATTGGTCTGACCTACGAATATCTTTGGTCTTATCCAGATAAAATGTCAACACCCTCCTAACATCCACGGAATGTAAGGACCTTTCCGCTGGAGATGAAGGATTCTGAAAAAACGTAGGCAAAGTTATAGTCTGGTTGACATGAAAATCAGAAATAACCTTGGGAAGAAATTTAGGGTGAGTACGCATATCAACCTTAGCAGCATGAAATACAGTATAAGGTTCTCGGCAACACAACGCCTGAATTTCACTCACCCTGCGGGCCGATGTAATGGCCAAGAGGAACGCCGCCTTCCAGGACAGGTGCTGCAACAAAACCTTATGAATAGGTTCAAAAGGCTCCTTCATCAATCTGGACAGCACCATATTCAATTCCCATGAAGGCGAAGGAAGCCGTACAGGAGGGAACACTTTCTTCAAGCCTTCCCAAAAATCCTTGATCACAGGGATCTGGAAGGAGGTCTGTGAAGGGCATTTCCTGTAGGAAGTCAATGCAGCAAGATGAACCTTAATGGAATGTACATTAAGGCCAGACCGCGCCAAATGTAGAAGGAAGGATGACGTCTTCCTTGCATGTAGTCGGGTCATAGTTCTTGGACTCACACCAGATACAAAACCTCTTCCACTTGTAATCATAGGACGTCCGAGTGGAAGGTCCTTCAGTATGTCCATGCAATCTTCAGGCAGATTCAAATGGCCATATTGCACGATCTCAGGAGCCATGCCGCCAAACTCAAAGACAAGAGGTTGGGGTGCAACATCTGCCCCGAACTTCGTGAGAAGGACCGGCCTGCACGGCAGCCATATGTGCGGAAGGAGAGACCGGTGAAGCAGGTCCGGGAACCACCACTGCCTGGGCAATTCCGGGGCAATCAGGATCATCCATGCCCTGGACTGGGACAGCTTGATGAGTACCGCTGGAATCAGGGGAATGGGTGGAAAAGCGTACAGAAATCTGTTCGACCAGTTGATCCATAGTGCATTCCCCAGCGTCCCTTGCTGGTAGTACCTGGAGGCGAAGTCTCGGCATTTGCTGTTTTCGGCGGTGGCGAACAGATCTACGTCTGGAGTCCCCCACTTTTCGAAGACTTCTCCTAGTACTTCGTCGTTTATGGCCCATTCGTGGTTTTCCTGAATCAGTCTGCTCAGTGCGTCTGCCTGAACATTCTGCACACCTGGTAGATGGGTAGCAGTTATCGTCAATCCTCTGGCCAGAATCCAGTGCCAGATAGTCTGCGCCTCCTGTGACAGGGTGCGTGATCTCGAGCCCCCCTGCTTGTTAAGGTAATACATCGTGGTCGTATTGTCCGTCTGTACAAGCAGAGAGTTGGTCTAGAAGGACGGATGAAAAGCCTTCAGTGCCAAGTGAACAGGTATGAGTTCCAGGAAGTTGATATGGTACGTGGACTCCATCGGAGGCCACGTTCCTTGAATCTGTAAGTCTCCCGAATGCGCTCTCCAGCCGTGGAGAGAAGCATCCGTCACGATAGTCTGAGTGGGAATGTCCTTATGGGAGGGAACCCCTCTGAGGAGATTCTCCGCTGAACACCACCACTTCAGAGACTGAAGAGCATGCAGAGAAAGTTGTATCTTGTCGTCCCAAGATCCTTTCCTCTGGTCCCACTGGTCCTCCAAGCACTCCTGCAGAGGTCTCATGTGCAGCCGTGCATGAGGAGTGAGGAAGATACAAGAGGCCATGGACCCCAGTAGAGAAGACACCGTCCTCACTGTTGTAGATGGAGCGGTCATAAGAGCCTGAGCCTTCCGAAGGATCGATTGCCGTCGCTCCTCCAAAGGAGACACGCTTGCTGACAGCGTATTGATGGTGGCTCCCAAGTACTGAATGCACAGGACCGGGGTCGGGACAGACTTGGACATGTTGATGTGCAACCCCAACTTGTTCAAGAGAACGCACGTCTTCTGGAAGTGTGCTTGAGCATCCGAGAAGGAGGAGGCCTTGATCAACCAATCGTCCAGGTACGGGTAGACAAACACCTTGTTCTTCCTTAGGTGTGCCGCAACCACTGCCATACACTTCGAGAATGTTCTGGGCGCAGATTTCAGCCCGAATGGCAGTACTGTGTACTGATAATGATTGGTGCCAACTTGAAATTGCAGAAACTTCCTGTTTTTGCATGTAATGGGCACATGGAAGTACGCATCCTGTAGGTCTATAGCACAAAGCCAGTCTCCCTGTTGCAACTGAGGATAAATCTGATGCAACGACAGCATGCAAAACTTTTCTCTGCGAATCCATTTGTTTGCCCGCCTCAAGTCCAGAATGGGCCTGAACTCGTTATTGTCCTTCTTGCGAACCAGGAAGAACCGGGAGTACAGACCTCTTCCTCTTTGAGACAGAGGTAAGTCTTCTATTGCCCTTTTCCTTAACAGGATATCGGCCTCCGCCTGGAGCTCGCGCAGTTGATACTGTGAGCTGACCGGAGGGATCGCTGGAGGCAGGCTGATGAACCGAAGACTGTATCCATTGCAAACAATATTCAGCACCCACTTGTCCTGAGTAATTTTTCTCCACTCTGCCTGAAAAAATTGAACGCTTCCCCCCCCCACCGGAGCGGGTAACGGATGGAGGGGAAGTAACAGCTCAGGGTCGCAACCCGGCCGGGCCCTTGATCGCTGTAGAGGACTGCTGTCCCCCTCTACCCTTCTGGAAGGGTCTCCGGAACTGCTGCAGTTGTTGCTGCTGCTGTCCCGAAGACTACCCTCGTCCTCTTCCCTGTACACCGAACTGTCTTTGGAACGGGCAGTAGGACTTCTTTTCTTTCGGCTTCTCCAAGCCCACAGCCGTAAGGGTCTCTGCCTCCGCCTTCATGCGGGCCATCTCGTCATCTGCGTGTTTTCCGAATAAGGTCTCCCCGGAAAAAGGCAGATTGGCCACCCGCTGCTGGGCCTCCGGCTTGAGTGACGTGAGCCTGAGCCAAGCATGGCGCCGCTGATTGATCCCATGACAGTAACCATGGGCAGCCAACAGGGAGACATCCGCAGCTGCGCTGATGACCTGGTTTGACACCAGCATTCCTTCCTTGAGGATCTCTTGGAAGTCCTCCCTCTTGGCAGAAGTTCCACGAACTGTTGCAGGGAGTCCCACAGAGTCCGGTCATAGCGGCCTAGCAGCGCCGCATCGCTGGACGCCTTCATGGCCGTGGACGCAGTCCCACAAGCCTTCCTTCCAGCCGAGTCGATCCACCGACTTTCTTTATCTGGAGGCACAGTGGAGGACAAGGAGGTAGAGTGTAATTTCCTGGCCGCCGTCACTATCACTGAATCAGGGACCGGATCTATCCTCAGAAAGGCAGGGTCCGAATCCGGGGCCCTGTACTTCTTCAGAAGCCGGGAGGGAGCGGCCTTCACTACCGCTGGTGTGAGGAACAGCTCCTCTGCAGGTTCTACCAGTCCAGGTACTAGTGGTAGGAGAGGGCGAGACAAATGCTTCTTGTGAAGCGTTTCGAATATTACGGACGTCATAGGTGTTGGAGCCATCACTGTGATACTCAATTTTGCAGCCCCCCTCAGGAGAATCTCCTGGAATGTGCTTATGTCGTTCACCAGAGACACTCTGGTCCCTGGGGAGCCCGACAAAGTCGGTGAGTAGGAGCGGGTCCTGGAGGAGTCCGTGCGGGACCTAGATCCCCTTCTCCTATGGCGACGCCTTGATCTGGTGGAGGATCTGCATCGACTCCTCGATCTTCCTCTCCGTCCGGAGCGTGATCGTGACTTCCTCGGCCTTGGGTGATCCGCCGGTTCCACCGGAGCAGGTGACTTAGGCTTAGGTGTCCCTTTGGGAGGGTTCGGAAGATTAGGCAATGAGACCGACCTCTGAGGAACCAGAGGTGGCTTTTCTGGCAACCGAGGTCCAGGTTGAGGTGGAGGTAACGAAGGAGGAGTAGTGTTCCTCGGAGGGGGACCACTCGGCAATGGAGGTGGTGGCGTCACCTTCCGTGACGGGGTATACACCTCGGAATACACCGAGCCCGGTGAACCGCCATCTTTACCAGCCTGGGACGTTGGCGAACCTCCCATGGCGTCAGGTCTCCTTCCACTATTCTTCGGCGTCGAAGAACGATGACCAGACGGCGAGCGTCGGTCCCTTGACGTAGAGCGTCTTCTCCTCGGCGTCGAACGCCTTCGCCTCGACCGCGACCTCGTCCGCGACCTTCTGCGCCTCGACGGCGACCTTCTGAGCCTCGACGGCGACCTTCTGAGCCTCGACGGCGACCTTCTGAGCCTCGACGGCGACCTTCTGCGCCTCGACGGCGACCTTCTGCGCCTCGACGGCGACCTTCTGCGCCTCGACGGCGATCCACTCCTCGACGACGAGGATCTCCTCAACGATTGTCTCCTCTTGGCGAACGGCGGTGTCGCCTCGACGGCGAGCGCCGACGCCGGGCCTTTTGACGTTGATCACTCGACGACGACGAAATAGTCACAGGAGACTTCGATGGTGGCCTTATAAGGTCCTTCGACGCAGAGCGTCGACGTCGTTTCGCCCCCGACGACGGGGAACAGACCGTAGTCATCCCTCTCAACGCCGTAGTCAGTGCAATCGACCCAGACGGAGAATGGGGATGCTTGCTGGTCTTCCTGCCCATGGGGAGCCCCCCAGAGGCCTCAGCATGGGCAGATGAAGCCCCTCCAGACCCACCTTGTGCCTTCATTCTTCTTTCTTCGAGGCCCTGAAGCCTGATCTTCTTTCTGTCCTTCAGGGTCCTGCCAGAGAAGCCTTGACAGATCACACACTCCTCTGGGACATGGGAAGATGGAAGGCAGAGGATACACACCTCATGGGGATCTGATTTGGCCTTCTTCCTGGAGCACTCCGGGCATTTATCGATTAATGCAGGCATATTCGACAAAAAACAGAATGCAAAAACCAAGGAGAAAGGCACCAAAGTACTTAGAAAGCACTTACCTTTGAAAAAGCAGTGAAAAATCACCAAAAAAAAAACCCTGAAAAGGGAGAGCTCAATGCCAGGGTCCTGCTTGCAGGAGCCGGAAAAAAGAACTGAAAGTAAAAAGGGACCTGCAGTGCATTCTGGGATACTGTGAAGTTCTGGAAAGTTCTCTTAAAGGCACAGTATCCTGTTTTGAGCCACATAATGGCAGCCTATGGGGCTTGTCTGTCCATGTCTTCCTTTCTATCATTCCAGAGTGTTTTTGCTGCTGAGGCAAGGGAAATCTGGACAGCCTTTGCTGTTTGTGGATTTTTGGTGGCATTTCTAGTTGAAGTACTGGACAGTGTAGCCTGGTTTTATAGGCTGCATTATCTGTCTTTAATTCTCTCTTAAGTGTCTGTGAAGTCCTGCATTTTTTCGACACTTTAAGAGATTATTTTTGATTGCTCTGGGGTCCACGCGCATGGGCGGGACTATTCACTAGATTATGACTATACACAGAGATCCCCTACTACAGAATCAGACTTTCAAGCAAAGGATGAGAGGATAAAAACTCAGGATCCCCAGGTGCAACTCTATACCTCCTTGCAGCACTTTTAGCCACTGCAGGAGCTGTAAGAGGCTTGATCCAAACCTCCAAAATAGGTTCAATTAATGCTTCATTAAAGGGAAGCAACGGTTCAATAACAGAACTTGGGGAATGGAGAACCTCAGTCAAGAGATTGGATTTATATTCCACTGTAGGCAAAGTTAAATTTAAAAGTTCTGCAGCCTTCCTCTTGACCATGTGGTATGGCTTAACATCCTTTGAAGGAGCATCAGACACAGATGGCAGCTCCCATTCAGGAGAAAGTTCCAAACCACTAGCTTCTCCTAGATCTTCAAAACAGTCCTCCTGAAGCTCACCTTCTTCCATCTCATCCTCAGCCTCCCTATATCTTTGCTCCGCTATGGAGGCACTGAGCATAACTTCTGGATCTCTCCTTCAACAGCCGTGCCGTTGGATCCGTGAACGACTCAGACCGAGCCGGTATCGACCTAGAGATCGAATCCGTAGGCCCAGGGTGCTGTTCTTGAGGTCGACTCAGCCGGCGACGTCGGTACTGGCGTCGACTACCTCGGCGGCGCCGAGTGATGCCAAGGCAGCGTCTGAGCCGGCATAAAAGGCATGAAGAGAGCTGGAGCATAGGAGTGGGGAACTCCTAAATTATACGCCAGAGGACCCATAGGACCCGAAGGTAAACCAGAGGGGTACCATGCTCTGGAATAGACACCATACATAGAGTTTAAAAACGCAGTAGGGTCTTGACCTGGAGCTGGGAAAGGTGGGTAAGAACCCACAGACTGACCCTTCAAAGGTTCCGGATTCGCCTCCTCTTCCACAGGTGGACGTGTCATCGAACCCTCATTCAAAGGGACTTCATTCTCTCGAGCCGGAGTCGGCGCCTGAGACTGATTCAAAACCGGAGCCGGCGATTGAACTTGCAACTCCGAAGGCGAAGCCTTACCTTCTGGATCCAAGACCTCTGGTGACATCCTTCCCATGCTTCCTCTTGGGCGATTTCTGTCTCGAGTCCGAATCCTTACCGGAGTGATGCCGAGATTCATGCTTTCGCTTCTTTTTCGACTTCGAAGCATGACCGGATGATGACTTCGAATGCGAAGCCGAGCGGGATCTTGACCTCGATCTGGACTTCCACCTCGCCCTTCTCGAACGGGATCTCGAAGTCTTCTTTTCTGTACTTCCTCTTAACTTCGCCATTAAAAGGTTTAGTCTCCCTCTCTTGAAGTGCCTTCGGATTCATCTTCTTACACGAAGAACAGCTATCGATATCATGGTCCGAACTCAGGCACCAGATGCAGTCCTCGTGCGGGTCCGTAATCGACATCATTTTGCCCCACTCTCTACATGGCTTGAATCCGATCTTCTTCGTAGACCTCTTCAGTGAGACAAAAAAGCAAGAAAACAGAGAAAACAGTAACAAAGTTACCAACAGCTACAGAGATTCCCCGAAACCGTTAGCGTCGACGACGCTGAAAAAAGAGAACTGATGTCATTACGCCGGCGAGGGCCTATTATGGTGTCGGTGATGTCAGCGGAGTCGCGCGCGATGCCGTGCCTCTGTGACGTCGCCCACGTCGGTGCGAAGCTACAAAAAGAATTTCCGAATGTTGCTGATGCAAGGGGATATTCACAAGGTGAGGAATCCACTGGCAGATGTATTTATCAGAATCTCCCTTACAACAAGGCCATTCATGAATAAAGAGGCAAATCAGTGGTCATGTGCACCCTAAAAAAAATTTTTTTTTTTTTAAAAAAGATCCAAGTCCACGATGCAAGTGATGCGGTGAGGACGAAGATTTTGGTCACTGGATATGCTTGACTTTGGGGCTACTTGGAGCCCGAAGATCTTGGTATAAGGAAGCCAACACGCCTTTCCAACTTCAAGTGGTCACAGTGCACAGGGGCTCTGTTCCTGCGGCTCCGATGAGGAATACTGGCCTCACTTGGTAATAGGACAGGGCAGGCACCGAGGGATGTAAAGAGCCACAACCTGTGTTGCTAAGCTTTCAGAGTCCGTGGGAGCCCAGATCAGCAAACCGCTCAGCTTAGTTGCTTTGCCTGCAGATGCAGGGAAGAGACTCCTTCACTTCAACTGAGATTACTTCAGATGTCTTGGATGCCCACAAGACTTGTAAGGTTCCTGTATGGAGCACAGGCATGGACGTTACAGCAGATGAGCAGGGCAACGAAATCAGGCGCATCAGAAGTGTTCCTAGTTGCAGCCGTGTTGCCCAGTGCGAAGTCCAGAGTACCCAGAAGGCTGAAGTGGTGTCTGAAATGTATCTGGTCCCACGACGACTCTAGGGACCCACCCTCAGGTAAGCCCTTAAGTACCCTAAGGAAAGGATTGGGATGATTCAGGGTTTCCTCCCTAGGGAGAGGCTGGACAAGGGGGGAGGATACTCCCCTGCCCTTTGTCCAGTTTCATGCCATAGCGGAAGCCAACAGCTCCCTGAACTGGACTATACATGGAGGGCACCAAGTGTGCCCTGCCTTCAGGATAATAAGACCTGCTTTAGGAGTGACTTACAGGTTTTAAGTGCAGTGACCCCAGATATAGGGAAACATATCTTTTGTAAGTGGTGCTAGCACCAGCGTACACAGGCTGCAATGGCAGGCCTGTAGTTAATAGTTTGGTTTGTCTTCCATGGTGGCATAATACATGCTTCAGCCCATGGGGGACCCCTGGTGTACCTATGCCCTGGGTTACACCTTAGTACCATATACTAGGGACTGAAAAGGTTACACCAAGGCCCATTCTGGGGTGTACCCAAGTACTTACTAAACCCATTTAGGGGAGAAATCACAGATACTGGGAGTCCTGATTAGCAGGGTCCCAGTCAGACTAGTTCAAAACAGCTTAGCACCAGGAAAAAAGTGAGGGTAACCATGCACAAGGACCCTACCTACCTACAGAGCCGGTCTCTGCTCTGTGACCGAGACCGGCATTCCATAGGAGGAGCTGCGCTCGACTATTATGGTGGTGTCAGGAGATGGACCTGCCTGTTCAGTCTGTGATAAACAGTGATAATCCACAGAAGAGACAGAAATGTACGATTCTTTACTAGGATCTTCCTAGACGGCCTTGTAGGAAGCTGGCTCTGTATATACTAGGCCAAAGTGAGGTATAGTGTGCACAGAGTCCAGTGAACCCCAAAAGTAGGCAGAGGTAAAGTAGATAGAACATTACTCTCCACTTGTGGTACCTTGGTCGAGCAGTAAGGCAGTATCAACGGACAGATTTCACACACCAAAGAATGAATTTTGGTTTGTTTAAAAATATTCTTTCAGTTATTTTATTTCCTAGAACTAAGCAAGCCTGGCACAGTTAAGTGATGAGTACTTTGCAGTAATAATACAGTTTATATTGCAGTTGTATTTTAACTACTAGCATTGTAAGGCTTTGAAATATTGTACATATACTTTCTTTGGCTTTTCAATAGAATGTCAAGCAGATTCCTTTTCTTACATAGTGTATATACCTGGATACTACACTTCGAAATTGCCTGTGAACAGGTAAGTAAAAGCCTTTTGGTTATTTTTTTACAGTTTTATTTATTTATTTTACAGATTTGTAGAGCGCATGGCTGCCCGTGGGCGTCCCAGCGCTAATGATAGGAACCAGAATCAGTGGGAGAGACTTTTATAGATTTTCCAACTGCACACATGAAACTTTTCACAGAAAATGTTATCCTATGGAGGAAAATAGGGTTATCGGTTCAAAGGTAAGTATTCAGTTGCGTGAGTCGGTATTACGGGGGTAGACTCAGGGGTCCCCCAGGGTCAAAGATGCACTTTTGTTACACCCTCAGCAGCACTAGGGCGGCCAGTATCGAGTGATGAGGCTCAAGGTTATCCAATTGGGGATAGGGGGCCTCCGTTTGGTGGCCGCTTACGAGCAGGCCACAAGGTTGTGGGAGCAAAGCTCCTGGACTTAAGCTCAGGGCAAATGGGGGTTTAGGCCAGCGCAGAAGGTGCACCCTCAGCAGCACTGGAGTGGCCAGGTGCAGAGTGCTGTTTTGGCATCGGGCGCCAGTAGCTTTCAATGGGGAGTCTTCGGTTTGCAAACACACTGCAGGCTCGGGACAGTTTCTTCTGGGTGCGACCACCACTTGAAGAGGTAAGTTGGGATGCTGGGGGTTGGTTAGGCTCCGTAGGTTTGCCCCCCCAAGGCCGTGGGGTGTCGGGTGCAGGTGTGCCTTTTAGAGCTCCTGTTCGCAGTGGGGGTCGGGGGGGGACGACCTTCTGGTTTGAGGCTGCAGGTGTCGACTGGAGGCTTGAGGCAGGTCAAGGATCACCGGATCTCTGGTCAGGATCGCCGGGGAGACCTCCTCATGGTTTTGGGCCACTCAAATTTGGGACGTGGGCTTCAGAAGCGGAGTGGTGCAGACTCGCAGATCTTGCCAGAGCTGGAGTCTGTAGGTGAACAAACCGGTGTTCACTGGCGACAGTCTTTCCTTTTGAAGGCAGGGCAGGTTCTTGGGTTCTTGAGGCTGCAGAACACCAGAGTTTTGCTTTTGCAGTTTCGAGGTGGGGACAGGCCGTTAGGGCAGGGCCAAGTCAGTGGGCGTCCTCCTCCTCCTCTTAGCTTCGGCACAGCTGCTCGGTGGTTCTTTTCTTGTAGTTTCTTGTCTGAGGAAGCAAGGTTCAGGTGTTCCCCAAAACACTAGATTTTGGGGAGTTACAGGTAGGTAACAAGTTGGGACCAATGGGTCCCTTCCCTGGGGTGGGTACACCCCCTGTTATGCCCACCTCCAGTGGGAGGGGGACATAAGCCTCACCCTGGTTGGCTGGGTCCCACCCATCTCCAAGGTGGCGTGGACTGAGAGTTGTGCTCATCTCGCCTCCCCCAACTGAGGGGTGGAGTTGGCAGAGGTGGGCACACCTCCGTTCGTCACTTGGTTTTCCTGCTGGTTCTCCCGCCCAAAGTGGGGTTCAGAACCGTTGTTGACCAGTTTGTAGAAGCAGCAAAAGGCCTGGGGAAGCTCACAAAGGTGGGAAGGACGAAGATCTTTGTGGACCCTGCCCATCCTGGTTGAAGAAGGCGTGGCACCTCATCCCAGGATGTGCATTGTTTCAGGCCCCCGAGAGCAGCAGGCTCTTGACCCAGGGGTCCAGAAACATGTCTGGTTGTGGCAGGTGAAAGCAGCCACTCAGCCTGGACACTGGTGGTAGGTCGTTTTTCAGGGGGCATCTCTAAGGTCCCCTCTGTGTGCATTTTTCATTAACTCCCACACTGGCATTAGAGTGGGTTTGATGTGCTGAGAAGTTTGTTACTAAACTTCTCAGTTTTCAGTACAGCCATTATGGTACTGTGAAGTTCGCAATGACAAACTCCCAGCACCATATACTCTTAATGGCAGCACTGCACTTACAATGTCGAAGAATGGACTTAGATGCTGTAGGGTACAGGGCTCATGCACCTGTACCCTCACCACTGGTATAGTGCCCAAGCTAGAGGGGTGACTGACCTATGCCAGGGCACTGGTTTGTAGGCATGGCACAGAGGGATGCGTGCCATGTCGACTCTTCACTTTGTTCTGCACCAAAACAGGCAGCCTGTAAAGGCAGTGTGTGAGTGTAAAGGTACGTTAGAGGTCTTCCCTGGTCACAATGACCTGAGTGCCTCTGGTACCATTTACCCGGGGCTGACCTGTGGCCTGAGATGCCATTAGGTTTAGGCTTCAATGCAGTTTTAGGGAAAGAACATATGCCCAGGGAACACTCAGTCTAAGCACATCAGCAGTTCAGCAATAAGTGGGGGCAACCATGCAGATAGAGAGCAGTCCCCAGTCACAGTGGGGAGATAAGTGGTTTTGACCTTGTGAGGTGGGAGAAACGCTAATCTAAACATGGGAGTGGTTACGGTGCTAAAGAGATGTTCATGTTCGCTAAAAGGTTCTGCCACTTAAAAAACGGAGAGTCCTGGGTAATTTTTACTGTAAAGCTAAGGCAGAGTGCTGCAGAAGGAGATAGGAACACTGCAAGAAAATAGTTCAGATTGGGTGGCAGTATTTGTCCAGTCCCTGGCTATTGCACATGAAAAACCCAGCACCCCTACGACCACCTCAGAACGTTTTTGGACCAGGGCAGACTGCACCTTAAGACGACAGTCCTGCTGGAAGACGAGAACTCACTTATGGACTTCGAACTCCTGCTGGGACCCACAGACTAACTTCTCTTCAAGGGTCAAGTGGCTGCCCTCCTGTTTGCATGCTTCAGGGACACAAAAAACAAATACTCCACATGCCAATAGAGCCCATCTGACAGCATAGAATTGGACCATGCAGGATACCCGGGTGGAGACAGACCTGATGCGTAGGAGCATCCTCAGGGTAGCTAGGTGCTGTATGATTGACCAGCAAGAACTTTGCCAGCAGCTAGAGGAAAGTGGCACTAAGTGATTTTTCCCACCTCCAGACCACCACAACAAGATGCTGAGGCTTGGTCAGGAAGGTTGCACCCTATTCAAGCAAGAAAACCAGGTTTATCTCACTTGGAACTTTTTGCCGCTCTGAAAACATGTTCAAGCGGGCTGGCTCTGTAAAGGCACCCAGCCCAGAGCGGCCCTGCCCATCTACAGCTTCTCGTCTTGCTCGGTTGCAGGATTTTGGCTTCCAATAGAGTGGCTAAGTCCAAAGAAAATACCTTGAACGGAGACAAAGCAGCAAATCTATCCAGCTTTTAAAGCACACTCCAAGGGCCACAAAATCCAGTTTTCTCCCACCAACAATTTGAACAGGATCTCGAGGACGACTTGCCAGACTTTGGACCCTCCTCAGCATCGGCAGTAGACCCTGCTGCAGTGGAGCACGGACACTCAATTCCAGGTGTGACCAGTACAACCTGCTTGGTGTGTCTGACCTCCGCTCCACCGAGGTGGGCCTAAAATCACATTTAGGTTCCAGTCAACAGCAAAGTGTTTTTAAATGGTGCTTTACTTTTTCAAGACTCGGTTTCAATTAAAACTTGAAATGCATACCTTCGGTTCCCTTGATCCTCTTAAGTTTCGTGCTGTGCTCTTTGCATTTGTATACTTTAGTTTGGGGAGGATCTGTGCTCTAGAGTTGTTGCTGCTGCTGCTTGACCTAGCCACCCTTCTCTGGGGATCGCCTGCTGCTTGTGCCAGAGCCGACACGGCTGGAGCAGAGATTCTAACAGAACCGAGACGTTACCAAACTAGACTGCGCTTACCGGGTTGGCAATGGTCACCCTTCCAAAATTAATAACCACATTTCTGAGAGCAGGGCAGAGCGACGTAATCAGACTGATGGAAACACTATATTCAAAATTGTGAAGTAAACAACGTCGGAGACGGGTGGGAGAATGTCATCAGCAGAAGAGTCCCAGTAGTCTATTAATTTATCCTCATTCACGACTGGCCTTGTGCGCTGCAAAGAGCATTCATTGCTGCCAAATACAAGTCATATTAGAATCAGCGAGACTCAAAACTACCCTGCTAAACCCCAGATAAAGAAACACATCTATCTCTTCCCTGTGCTGTTCAAAGCCAGGAACGTTAATAACAGCGAACAGAACAGCATGGCCGACTAAAGCCACACTGCCACCTTGTGTCAGGGACTGGAAACCGCATCTAAAGCTTTCACATGAAAGTGTTGGTGTAGTAAACTGGGGTTCAGTAGCAGTAGCCCCCCCACACACACTTTTTGCCTGGTATTTGATGCAACTTTGACTGGAGGGCCCTGGGTTCCTGTTAATCGGGTCCCCAGTGCCAGCGTTCTTTCCCCAAAACTGGTCAGTAGATCCCCAATCGGCCAGACCTTTAGCACCATCTGTAAGTCCCTAGTAAGTGGTATCCCTGGTACCCAGGGCAAAGGTACTAAAACGGGCCCCCAAGAGCTGCAGCATATCTTGTGCCACTTGGGGGTGCCCAGGAGTGGACGCCTCACAGGGAAAGCCAGGATGGGCTCCACAGCGGTATTCGTACAAGCGCCTTGAGACCCTTGCGGGTGAGTAGTGCACTATACAAGTATCAATTTTACAATTTACTCTAAGGGGCCCAGCACCAAACCCAGGCAGACTGCGTGACAAGGCGCTCTAAAAAGTGAAAACCTGAAATGGCACCCCCCCCCCCTGTGTGCCATGTTCCCCAACACTGTATGTAATATTTGTACGTCATCCCTACAGCAGGTCTTCCAGCCCTAAGGCAGGGTGCATTATATTACATGTGAGGACATATCTACATGAGCAGATATGCCCCTGTGCTGGGCAGTTACTGACAGTACAAGTGAACAGGGAAGCCAGCTTAAGGTATGTACTGGGCACAGGTCAAAACGAGTTTCCCCGCTACACAAGGGCTTCACTGAAACCTATGGTGTTTGGCATCAAACACCTCGAATTAATAAACTCACACTGATTCGAGTGGCAGATTTATTAATACATGCACCCAGAGTGTACCATAGGGGTACCCCCTAATCCCTACTAGCCCTCTGGTGTGTTGGCTGACCAGTCCAGTCTAGCCTGTCGCCACAGACGAGTTTGATGGCCTAGAAGGGGAGAGCCCCACTCTCAGATGTCAGAAACAAGGCCTGCTCTGGTGGGAGGTGTTTACACCTCCTTCTCCAGGAAAGCGAGTAAATCAGCATATCAAGACAGGGGGCTTCAAAGACCTCTGCTGCCTTTGATATGTGACCAAGGGAAATGCCACCACCTGCCCTGGGCCCACCTGGCACCAGGACAGGCAAGAAAATTACACAGTCGGGAGGTGTGTACGCCCCCAGGCTAGTACAATCCTTAAGGTGGGCTACCTGAAGTGCACATGACTACGAAAATTCCACCATCTTGCTTTTTGGTGAACTTAGGTCCTCTGGGTCAGGGTTATACCCGCTTCCCACAGGAAGTGGTCATCTAGAGGGTGCATTCACCCTAAATTTTGGTAGCCCATTGGCTGCTAGCGAACTCTCCCTTTAATGCCCCTAAATACAGAACTTGGGTGGCACCCCCGAATTCAGGGCCTGAGATTCAACGAACAAATAGAACAAGTGGACAATAAAAGATTGCTGACCCGAGAACAGAGGATCAACAACTGACTTAGCGCCCAATCCACTCGGCCTGACTGCTGCACCCAACTCTTGTGGAGAACCAACTTGTCCTGCTGCTGTGCCGACTCCAAGAAACTCAGAGTGCTGCCAGCGCTTAGCAAATCGTCAGAGAACTCCCTTGAGTAGAAAAGCTACTCTCCTGCAGCCACAGGAAGCAAAGAAGCATGGGCCAGTTCACCGTCCGGCCACTTACCAGGACTACCGATGCTGCAGCCACCCAGGAAGAGGTCACCGTGCTCCCACGGGTCAGATCCATCCTCCCTACAAGTGTGAGGACACCAGGACCGACCGGAGATGCACAGCACCAATACCTGGGGTACCGGACCCCGTGCAGCAGTCAAGGTTTGTTGTGTCCAGACAGCCCATCAACACTGAAGAGGATGACCTGTGCGTCGAGGGACAGCGTCACAGCGGTCCTGTTTGGCCCTTTTTTTGCAGAACCAAGGCAAAGAGGGAGCCTGAACTGCCGCCACCTGACACCTCAAAGTGCCTCTGCACCCGCGCCCCACAGCCAGAGTCTGAGGGAGGTAATGGTGGCAACAGGGTCCTGAGACTCTTAAAGACGGGGCACAAACTTGGATTTGCCTAGACTGGACTACCAGCCGCCACCTGCAGCCTCTTTGTTCAGGCCCCCCCAAAGCGCAAGTGTTTCTTGCAGCATGGACAGGACACTTCAAGACATCAATGCACCTGAGCCCTAAAGCCCGAGGAGAAGTGGACAAACGGTGTCCCCAGGTGCCCGAGCATCTCAAGTACTGAGAACCCCTGTGGGTTCCCACGATTTGTCCCACTAACGCAACTGGGGTTTGCCTGGACTCTTTACACACTGTACGTCTTTTTGGTCAAGTAAAGGGCCAGCTTCCAACAGTTGGGTTCATAGGGAAGGAAAGAACCAGCCATCAGACGGATTATTACAAAACTGCCCATAGAAGCCAGGTACGCCTTTGAATGGGCATTGGTAATCATCAGTACTCTTATGCCCAGCTTTCTTCTAATGCAAGTGCAGTGGAATCAATAAAAATGTTGAGAACCCCTGGGAGGGAAGGAACCCTTGCGCACATCCAACAGAACACCTTTATCTAACAGAACAAGATTAACGCTCACTCCAGGGATGAGCAGATTCCCAGATGGCAGCGTTGCTCATCTCTAGCAGTCTCCTGATATAGGTACGATGTGGCTGTAAGATTGTGGGAGGGGTAGGACTTCGATCATTTGGCAATAGCAAATACGTGAATCTATGCTCTTACGTTTCTAAGGTATCGAAGGAGAAAAGGTCTAAAATCTCTAGTATTATCATGCAGCCAACGTTTGGTATCTTAAAACAAAGCAATAATAAGAAAACAGAGGTGTCCCTCCATACAGTCAACAGGACACCAGCTTGTGACACCCAGATTCCTGCCTGTGCAGGAAGCTCAAATCTGGCACTTAGAGTGGTGTCTGATGACAGAGTGCCCTTTAGTACTGGGAGGTACTAGGAGTTATCACTAGTGAAAAACAGAATATGCATCAGTTGATTTGACATCTTTCACCTGCAGGCAGGGTGTCCTGTCATTAATGCTCTCCTGGAGGTCTTCTCTGATACGAGTGGCTAGACTAATCAGTTTTTATTGGTCAACAACATCTATCTGCGCACACACACTTTGCCACATTTTTATGTATATGTCGTCTTCTTTCTCTCAAATATATTTGGGATCAAAACAGATTTTATTGATGTGCTCTGCGACTTGTGGTGTGGGCCGTATTTGAACCATGGCTAATTCACAACCTGTAAGAGATATCCATTTTTGCTTCTCCATCTACAAATACATTTCGACTCACGACAATCATTGAAGGATGCGTGTACTGCACACTTGATAATGGCTATCCTAGCTGGCAATAGGAGGGCTAGCATAAGGTGGCCTATTAGCTGTGTGTGCTGAATCTGGCGCTTTTCCATCAGCCCTCAAAATAAAAACAGGAGGCTAATGAAGGAAAAAGGTGAGACTGGTTAAAGGCGGAGTGGTGCCATCAAATCTAGGAGTCATTGGAATCAAAACGTGGATATCATTTCGATGAACGCACATCCAGGGGTCCTCTTATGGAAAACATGGTGAAAGCCTTTGCAGTGACGATCCAGTTTGGCCTGGGGTTTCCTGATCCACACTGGAACAAGTCCAGCCTCTTGATGGAGGATCTGTGGCCAAACGTCTCAGTCCACAG
Source organism: Lissotriton vulgaris (assembly GCF_964263255.1). Lineage (NCBI taxonomy): Eukaryota > Metazoa > Chordata > Amphibia > Caudata > Salamandridae > Lissotriton > Lissotriton vulgaris. The sequence goes on from NC_141700.1 coordinate 7,191,161, forward strand.
GCGATCTCATTCATTTGCTTCCCCACAGAGACTGCCCCATTATGCCACAAATGCGGTCAACAGAGTCTCGGTTTAGTCTCACACCACAAGCTGATGCTATCTGACTATTGCCAACAAGAGTTGCAAACCAGCCAGTCTTGTCAAACCAAAATGCAGAACATGCCCTTTGAAAGAGACTCCTCTCCGCCAGCTAAAGACCAACTCTCCCAGCACCTCGGCAAAGTCCCTCCTTCCCCTCAGTCCCAACCACTTATTCCCTTCCAGACATTTGCAATATTAGTCACATGTAGGAAAAAAAAAAACAGCAGAGCTCCTGGGCGACTCCATGGCAGCCCCTCCACGTTCACAGATTGTACACGATTCAGGCGCATACAGAGCCTGTAATTAGACTAAAAGTCTAGAAGCACAACCAAAAAGACAAACGTGTCAAAACTGGTTAATGGATTGGCCTAACACTCGTAAGTGAGCAAGAAGCCCCGACAGAAAATCAAGCTAGCTCCCCATGGCCTCATTTAAACGAAGAACCCACCTCAGCCCAACGGCTACTAGTGCATGTGAATATCATACACTGGTAAGGACATGCCTCAGACATCTGCAAATCAGTAGGAACCTCGTTCGGCCCCAGGCATGCAATCTAGAGTCTTAATTAAACGGGCACTCACCTCTTAACAGGTCAGACAACAAGGGGCCACAGTCCTCAGGAACGCTGTAGTCTCCCTTCCCAATGTTCTCAAATAATTTATAGATGTTATCACCCTCAAATGGGTACAAGCCAGTAGTGATGTTATACCTTCAAAGGAAGAGAAAAGAAAGAAGTGGTTTGCTAAGAGACAACAGCAAGTCTTTACTTCTAAGCCCAAAGAGGGTCACCCAACCCCAGCAAACAGTCAGGGTTAGTGCACCACAAGACTGAACCATTCCTTTTAACCGAACCTGCAGGCTGAGCGAAGACCTCTCCTGCCCTACAGTGAAACCAGGAGAGCAGAGACATCAAGACAAACTCAGCCCAGGTTAGTCTGAGGATGCAGACCTCTTCAGCTCAGTAACGGACCAAGTCACACATTTAACCTTACAGTACAAGCAAATGCCATTAAGACTGATGATTGTGCAGCGGTTGACATTGAAGAAAGACTGATGATTGTGCAGTGCTTCAAATGCAACTCTGCTTGATGCTTTGGGAATAGGAATACAAAACTATTTCTTTGGAACCAGAGTCACCATGAGTTTTTCTTATTTGGAATATCGCTGGGTGGAGTGTGATCCCAGAAAGGATTCCGCATGCAGGCTATTTTAATAGATACATTTCAAACGACCCTTTGATGGAGAACATGGTGACAAGGGGTCATGGTCTACAGCTAGAGGGTTCAGCACAGAGGTCAAGGCGCATGAATGTGGTTACTTACAGGGTGACTCCTGCTGACCAAATGTCTACTTTGAAGCCTGAGAAGGTATCGAGGCCGTTGGCAATTTCGGGGGGCTGAAATGCTGGAGAGCCTTGACTTGTCCTACAGGTGTCGTCCTCTGCGAACGGATGCAGCGCCTGCAAAGAGAGAGCAAGATTATTTCTCGTTATCAGCGGCTCCAACATACGGATCCTTGTACAGAAGAGTTTGTGCGGTCATCCCCAGACTACTGAAAGCAATGCCAACTGATGAAGGATTCTGTACTCCATAAATTCCAAATCCCAATAACAATATTGAACCTCAGATGTACCGCTTTTAAAAATTGCAGAACACATTAAAAGATTTGAGTTTAATCCCCAGCCCGTTTTTATTAAGAAAAAAAGGGTCTTGCAAGAGTGAAAAGGACACACTGCCTCTAAGAAAAGTTTACATCAATCAAGGGAATCCAACAGGGATGACTTCAGGACATTTTTGTGAGCAAAAGCGGCTATTCGATTTGTGAAGGTCTCCAGAGGGACTTTCAGGGATGCTTGAATTACCAACAGGAATTCCCCCTTATCGGCTTATGAAGGTTATCTGTAAGGAATTTATTTTTACCCATCTCCAGTTATGAGATTGTTGAAAGTTCCCAAAAGGAAAAATATATTGGTGCCCAACTCTTTAATCTTTATAAGATCTTTACACATCAGCAACAGAGCTTCCAGGAAATGTTAATAGCATCAGTTTCCAGAGAGCAGCGGACTTTTTGCTAAAACAGCTGCAGAGAGTACCTCGACTGACTGTCCCAGTGGGAAAAATATCCTGGGGTATTCAGATGAGCCGTAAGCATTAACCACAAGAAGCAGCCACCAGTACCCATCTATCCTTGGCGACCCTCCAAGCGCGGGAGCAATCTTTGCCATCTACTGGTGCAATGATCTTGCTGATCGGCCTGAAAGGTGCTAACCGAAGTGCTTTTCCAGAGCCTGTTGTAACAAGCTGGACGCTGTTACCACTGGTTGGCAGGATCCCACATTAAGAATGGTGCAGATTCAAGAGCTCCAATGCGAAGGACGCAGACAGTCCGCTTTGCACCAGACCCATATTGCATTAGTAAGCAAAACATTGCCTGACGTCAGTCTGGAGAATTTGATGGATTTTGCATACAGCTCACGTTAACCTAATACCACTGTACAGTTTCTGTGCTGCACTACCAGTCTTCTAGCCTTTTGGACTTTCAAGTAGCCGGGAGATGCAGGACTGAATGCTTTCAGAGGTGTGGAGCGAGACTGGGATACTACAGGAATATCCCTCAGCATTAACCAAGTATTCTATTGTTAAAATGAGGACTTCATTTGCATTTTTAAATATCTTCTTTGTGGGGAAACACTTTTCCATGTAGGATATATAGAATAATGCTATAAACGGTCTGTACACTCCAAGCACTCAGTCATCCTGGATTTTCCCAATAGGCACGAGAACTGAACAAAGATTTCACCTAATATTCAAGTGAGACATACAATATTTTTCTCTCTGTATGACATTCCACACGCAGACACCCCATGGGACAAGCTCCTGGCCTGGCAATTTTGCAAACTCAAGAGGGGCCGGGCCGTATTTAGTGAGAAATGGGATTATCAATTCCAAAGCAAGCAACTACCTATAAATAAAAGAGCTCAACAGTCAGGGGACTCTGACAACAAGGTGCAGGAGACCTTTATCTTCCTCCCTCACTGAACCACAACCTATTGCTCTGCCGGGAATGGTCAATAAAGGAAAATTCTAAGCAACACTGTCTTGGTCAGGAGTGAATTAAACAACTGTAGCTGCATCAAAAGGGAGGGGGAGGGGGGGGAGATAATAAGCCTGATACAGGAGCCTCAGGGCAGAGTCTGGCTAATAGAACAAACAACTGTCCAGAGGTATTTAAAAGAGGGCATTATACTCCAGTTGGGCAGTCAGAAGAGGACCATTCAGCTCTGAACTGCACTATGGATGAAGTTGAGGGGGAAAAGGGGTATATAACAATCAGTGACCTAGAAGTGAGCTAAACACCCCACCACATCTGGTGACTTGCATGGTCCTGGAGAGCTCTCCAGCCCTCACCCCGCATGACCAATAAGACTGTCTGGCGGACAGAAATGCAGATATGTTTTCGAAGTTTCCTTCCAACAAAAGGAATGAGAGCGCAGATTTTGATACTCCGATTCAACACGCAGGGCTAAAAAAAAAAAAAGATCTTTCTGGTTCAGGAGAGGATACCATCTATTGACAAACTTTCTTGGCTCTCCTGATATCCATGTACATACCAGTTACCTCAAGTCTTCCGGACAGAGCCATGTGTACCCTTCAGCATACACGCCAATCCCAGATACACTTTCCTGATGCTCACATACGCACCACCTCCTCCCACCTTGTGCCCCAGTGATCTGCTCCCGAAACACATACTGCAGGCGTGCATGCTTATAGCGGTTACTTCCTCCTGACAATTTCTTTGGCATGTACAAATGTAACCCGTGCTCAACTGTGCACATCTCTGCAGCCCCGCCACGTAAGAACACACATACCTCTGCCACCCCAAGGTCAGAAATCTTCAATGTCCCATCAGTTGTGAGCAGCAAATTCCCTGGTTTAATATCCTTGTGCACAATACCCTGACAGTGCAAATACTCCAACCCATCGACGAGCTGACAGAAATACCTGCAAGAAAAGAAGATTGTCAGTGTAGGAACGCAGCCCTTTTTGACATGGTCACACCCACTTTTTACTTGGTAACTGATGTGATTTTGACTGGAAGTGCACTGAACTCCTAAGCGGGTCCCTAGTGCCAGATCTCTTTCCCAAAACTGTACAATTGTTCCCCCAATTGGCAAAAGCTTTAGCCCCTTCTGTAAAGCCATAGCAAATTGTACCCCTGGTACATAGGCCCTGACATACTGAAGGGGGTGTCTAAGGGCAAAAGCACGGATTGTGCCACCCTAAGGAACCCCCCAGTAAGTTTGTGCGGACTGCTGATGCAGGATGCATGCCTTGGTGTCGGCGAAAAAATTACATGTCACACATCCGAGTGACATATCCCTTGCACTGCATTTAATATTTTTCAGTCACCCACTACAGCAGGTCAGCCAGCCCTAAGGCAGGGTGCTGAAGATTACATGTGGGGGTATTCCTGCATGAGCAGATATGCCACTGTGCTGGTCGGTCCGATTACTGCCAGTACAAGTGAACAGGGAAGCCATTTTAAACATGTGCTGGACACTGGTGAAAACAAGTTCCCCGGGGGCATGATGGCTTCACTGAAGATATGAATGTTTGGTATCAATCCTCTCAATTTGATAAACCCACACTTGTAGGAAGCGGGCTCTGTCCAGTCCAGTCCAGTGGAACCCCAAAGGCAGGCAGAGGTAAAGTAGATAGCACCTCACTCTCTATGTGTGGTAGAGTGGTCGAGCAGTAAGGCAGTATCAGAGGACAGTGTGAAGCATTTGTTGTACACACTCAGTCAGCACATGAATTCACACACTCAAAGACTGAACTAAGAGCAATTGGTTTTGTATAAAAATATTATTTTATTTCCTAGAACCAAGCAAGCGTGGCACAGGTAAGTGATCAATACTTTGCAGTAAATATACAGTTATAACTGTTTGGATTGCAATTGTATATGCGCTCTGCTTTGATCTACAGTACTGTTACTGAGAAATGCAATCCTTTGGAAATACATTGCATATACCTTAAATTGACTTTTTAGTAAAAATGACCAGTAGATTACTTTTCTTACACAGTGCAGTATGCCTGGATACTGAGAAGTAAAATTGTTTTTATTTAGTACAGCTGTAAAAGGTTTTTTTTAAAGATTTTCCAACTCCATACTTAGAAACCTTTCATTAAAAAACAGTCCATGTTATCGAATGGAGGAAAATAGTGTTTTGGGTTCAAAGGTAAGTACTTTGTTGTGGGAGTTGGCAATCTGGGGTTCGACTCAGGGGTCAGTGTAACAAGTGCATTTTGGCGTCGGGTGCCCGGTATCTTTCAATGGGGAGTCTCCGGTTTGCTAACACACTGCAGGCTCGGGGACAAAGGCCTTCTTCATGCGACCACCACTTGGAGAGGTAAGCTGGGATGCTAGGGGTTGGTTAGGCTCCGTCGGTTGGGCCACCCAAGGCCGTGGGGCGTCGGGTGCAGGGTTGCCTTTTAGGGTTGGATCTTCTAATCAGCTCCTGATTGTGGTTAGGGGGACCGCCCGGTTCGAGGCTGCAGGCGTCAGCTGGAGGCTTGAGGCAGGTGAGGATCGCCGGATCTCGGGTCAGGGTCGCCAGGGAGACCGCATCTTGGTGTTGGGCCACTCTAGCTTTGGCCGTGGGCATCGTGTGCAGAATGGTGCAAACTCGCGGATCCTTTCAGAGCTGGAGTCTGTCTCCCGTGAACACTGGATTTATTCAACAACAGAGTCTTTGGGATTGAAGGCAGGCAGGCCCTCTGGGTTTCTCGAGGTTGCTGGCTGCAGGACACACCAGGATTTTGCTGGAGCAGGTTCGAGGTGGGGACAGGCCAGTAGGGCTGGGGACAAGTCAGTGGGCGTCCTCCTCTTGTTAGCTTCGGCACGGCAGTTAGGTCCTTCTTTTCTTCTTGTAGTTTCTTGTCTGAGGAAGCAAGGTTCAGGGGTGCCCCTAAATACTACATTTAGGGGCGTTACAGGTAGGTAAAAGGTTGGGACCAATGGGTCCCTTCCCTGGGGTAGGTACATCCCCTATTATGCCACCTCCAGTGGGAAGGGGGCATAAGCCTTTCCCTGGTTGGCTGGGTCCCCCCCATCTGCAAGATGGCGGGGATTGAGTCCCCAAGACCCGGGAGGCCTGCCAGCCTTCGCCTAGGAACCAGGACCTACAGAGTTACAGGAGAACTTTACCCTTCAAGACCACTTGTGTAGCTGAAGGGAGGTCTAGACGCAACTGCGCCGAGTGAAGCAGCGTGTGTATAGACCTGCTGCCCATCAAGTGCCTCTCCACCGCGTATGCCGGATCCCCCCTATTTCCGTACCACCATTCATTAAGCACCAAAAGATGTGACGCCTGATAATAGGAGAGGACATCCAACGTCGCAAGCCCTCCTGTGTATGTAGAAAGGAAGCATGTACGTAGAGCTACCCGAACCGCTCCCCCCCCCACAGAAACCCACCTAAAGCAGAGTTTACCTGCTGAAACCACTGCGGTGGAATTAAATAGGGGTGGTTCTGGAGTTGGTACAGCAGGCGAGGGAGCGCCACCATCTTAAAAATAGCCGATCTACCGTAGATGGTAAGAGGCATCCGAGACCACGACTTGAGATCTTCTCGTGTGCGGTCCCACACCAGGGCTAAGTTCCGGTCTCTAGAGACAATCGGGGAGGCAGACAGATACTCTCCAAGGTATTTCATCCCTCCCTGAGCGAGGTGGAGAGCAGAGGCCTAATCCCCCACCCTGAACTGATCATCCAGAACCCATAGCGTGGATTTGCCCGGGTTTATGTACAATCCTGAAGTCTCGCCAAATATCTGTAGGATTTCCAATAGACGTGGGCCTGATCTATCAATATCTGTAAAGAAGAAGGACATCATCGGCATTAAGCGCTATTTTATCAACGAAACCAGGGGCCCACCTAAAGCCCTTAAGCTGAGCATCAATACGCACCCACGCCGCCAGCGTGTCCATAGCCAGCGCAAATAAATAGGGGGAGAGGGGGCACCCCCGACGCGTGCCCCGCTGGATACTGAAGGAGCACCCACCCCCACCCGAACCGACGCCGTAAGATCTGTATAAAGCAGCCGCAGGTAGGCTAAGAAACGTGGGCCCAAAATTAAGACGGCCCAATAATGCAAACAAATACGCCCAACTCAGGGAATCAAACGCCCTATCCATATCCGCCAAGAGCAAAGCCGCTGGCTCTTCAAGCCGCCTCCAGGCCGCTATGGCTACATGCGCTCGTCTAATATTATGACGGGTGGCCGTCTGAGGCATGAATCCTGCCTGATCAGAATGAACCAAATTCGGGATATGCGGCCTAAGTCTATTAGCCAACGCCCTAGCCAGCACCTTGGGCTCAATATTGAGAAGAGCTAGGGCGATAGGACTCATGGCGCTCTGGAAACCTCCCCGGTTTAAGAAATATCACAGCTTCTGCGTGTCTCCAATCCAGAGGAAGCGGACCACTCTCCCGTGCCTCCCCAATTACTGATTTAAGGTGTGGGCCCAACTGTACTGAGAAGCGTAAAAAAAATTCACTCTGGAAGCCATTAGGACCCGGCGCCTTCCCTGGGCGCAGCTCACCCAAGGCGGTCATCAGTTCATCATCAGACAGGGGTTGATCTAACCCCTCCCGCACCTCGTCCGATACTGCCCGGGGGGGAAGATGGTCTATAAACTTTTGAACGGTCTCGACCGGGAGACACTCCTGAGGGGCATACAGACCCTCATAATAGGCTGAGAAACTTGCAGCGATAGCCGAAGGCTCAACAACAGGCTTCCCTTCCAGATCAAGGAGCCGAGGTAACGGCTGGGCATGGAGGGAGCCCTGGCACAGGCGTTGAAGCATCTTACTAGACTTATCGCCCCATTGATATACTCGACTGCCTGTAGCCAGCCAGGCCTGACGCACATCGTCCATTAGAATCGCAGAATATTGCTGCTGGGCTAATATTAACTGTCTCCTCGCCGAGCCACCACCAGCCTCCCGGCCCCTGCGCTCTAACGCCTCCATGCCAGCCTCCCTATGCACCAAGTCTCTACGCCGCTCCCTCTTTAGCGCCGCGTAACAGGAGGTGTCAACACCGCCCAACGTCTGTTTCAGGGCCTCCCATAGGACCGCAGGAGAGTCCACGGACCTCTCGTTGGTCCGAAAATGGTCCGCTATGGCTGTGGTTAAATGTTCCCTATACTCCTCACCTTGCAGGCGCCATCCCGACATACGCCACCGAAACGGCAGCCGCCCTGGGCCTAGTTGAAACGTGAGCGCAACCGGTGAATGATCAGACAGGGCCCTAGGTAGTATATCCATCGACAATATTCTGCGCGTAAGGCTCCTGGGAACAAAGATAGTCCAACCTAGCGAAGGACTCATGCACTACCGAAAAATAGGTGTATTCCTTACGGGGACCATGTAGATGGCGCCACACATCCACCCAATCAAGCCCAATCACCATGGATCTCAGTTTAATATAGGGTCCCCTCTCCAAGGGAATCCCCCCCCACTCCGTCATCGATCGAGCCCAGGTTCCATTACGTCATTCCAGTCCCCACCCACTATGGATATACCATCTGGCATGGATCCCCACAGCGCCAAAAGTCGCTCGACCAAAGACCACTGTAGTGGTGGCAGTGCATATACACTGCCAATCATCAGTCGGTCCCCCCCAATTGTGCCCTGTATAACGACATATCTACCTTGGGTATCGGACCATATTTTCTCGTGTGTGTAAGAGACCCTGAGATGTATAAAAATTGTAACGCCCCGGGAGCCTCTTGTGAACCCAGAATGGTATACCTGATTAAATACATACCGCTGCAAGCACAGGGCCTTCGTATCAAGTAAGTGTGTTTCCCGAAGCAATAATATATCGGCCCCCCTTTTCACTTTGTCTAGCGCCCAACGCACATTCCAAGTGACTACGTGCAGGGAACCCGGAGCTACCCGCCCTCCACCCCCAGTGACAGACATGCGGAAGTGTACCCGTCCCACCCACCAGTGCCTCCTCGGCTCAACGCACCTAGATTGTGACATACATTGAGCATCAATACGCAATCAAACAAACCCTCGAACTCCGCCCCCCCTCGAACTCCCTCCACCCCCACCCCATACCTCTCAAACATGTAAGTACCTGTCGTGGTCAGAGCAAGGTCCAGTCCCCAACAGGGGAACTAAAACCGCCCCCTCCAATGGATCCCCAAGAAAACACCCGTAACTGTAGGGGAGGGGGGGGGGGGGGGGAGACTTCCCCTCACCCCGTCCAGGACTACGTGAGCGGGATCCAGCCTAAATCAAACAGGCCCAACAGAACGCCTAAAAAAAATTATGTCACAGCGCCACTTTTCTAGCTGCTTCTTCTCCTGCGACGCGCCCTGCTGTCGGAAAACAGAGCCGGACCTGGATCGACACCTGGAGCGAGACCTCCTATACCGACTCCCCTGGCCCCGGGGGCCACCACAGGCCGCTCCGCTGGAAGAGGATTCGGAGTCCATGCTCGGTGGTGTATGGGGGCGTACTCTTACAGTTTCATTGGTCCATTTAAACACCTCTTCCGGGGAATCAAAAAATAGCGTGCGGGACCAATAAATGACCCTCAACCTAGCGGGGTAGAGCAGCGCGTACTGAAGCTTAAGGTCTCGAAGGCGCGCTTTGGCCGCCAGGAAGGACTGTCGCTGCTGCTGCACCATACGTGTGTTGTCCTGAAAAGTATAGAGGCATTGTCGTGGGTGAGGGAAGGCTGAGCCCTGGCCTGCCGCAGGACGGTGTCCCGATCCATATAGTTAAGAAACTTTGCTATGATTGGTCTTGGGCGAGCCCCGACAGGAGGCTTCTGCATGAGGGCGCGGTGGGCCCGCTCAATGACAAAGCACCGGGAAAGTACATTTGGCAGGAGCCATCCCTCCAGCCACCGCATCAGGAAGCGCTCCATGTTGTCCCCCTCGCATCCCTCCGGAAATCCCACAAAGCATAGGTTGTTCCGCCTGGCGCGCCCCTCTGCATACTCGACCCGCAGGGCCAGATCCCTTTTGTACCTTTTCCATGGCCGCCACTTTCTTCTTCAGAATCTTGACATCTTCCACTTCCGACACACGAGTCTCCGCTTCAGTGTTGCGCTCTACAGCATTCCGTAGGTCTTGCCGCAGCAGGGTAACGTCGGATCCGACCGCCCCAATCTTGGCGTCCAGCATGTCTCTGGACTGAGTGATGGCCGCCTTGAGCGCCGCATTATCAGGCAGTTGGCTCTGCGAGCCCGCGGACCCAGCAGCAGCCCCGCATCAGTAAATGTGTCTAGGGTGCCCTGCTTGGCATGCCACTTCCCCCCCCCTTGTCGCGGGTCATTGTGATGAATCTTGTCCTGGCTGATAGAGAGAGTATCAATCCCCGGGGACAGGCGCACTCCACGGTAATGAAAACAGGCCAGACGCCTCAAGCTATAGCAAAGACTCTCTTGTGGGCCACCGGCCAGCCGCAGCAATCCCCCGGTATTCAAGTCACGTGGGAGGCAGCTCTATCTTGCCACCAGGAGGCACCGCCTCGACCCCCTGGCTCCGCGGCCTGTACTGACCGCTGATCTGCACCCACGGCTCTTCGGGACTGGGCTGTGGGGCCGCCGCCATCCAAGGGACACTACTAGAACAAGGTCGCAAGCACACCCGCCCCACAGTGCCACATCCACCACGCCCAAACCACTGCGGACCGACAGTACCGCCGAGCACGCCCGATCCAGGTCACTACACCCCACAGAGGTCTGTCCAGAGAAAGGGGGGGGGGGGGCACACTCCCACCTCCGAGGCTCCCCCTGCCCACACAAGGATAGATCAGACTCACCGCTACGGGCCCGGGCCAAAGAAGATGGCCACTGCGTCCAGGACACCCAAAGCAGGCAGGATGGCTCCACTCACAGTTCCGATCGCCAACTCCTCTGGGGACCCTAGGTGTCGTCGCTGCTGGCCCCTCCACACCACCGTGCAAACAGCAGAAGAGAACCATCCCTTTATGCAGAAGAAGGGACCCACTGCGGTCCAATGCTGGGCGTGCGAGGTTGCCGGCACGCCCCTCCCGAACGCCGGGACCGAGTACACCGACCCAGCCGGTTGGCAGCCACACCAAGTCTATTTATGACGCTGCTCCACTCCCCCTCAAAGCTCACAGCGGGAAAGGAGGAGGCCCCATGCTGGATATATGTGGCAGATCTCACCGCCGGTCCGGGTCCGAAAAAATGGCCGCCGCCTTCCACTGGCCCTCGACCCAGCACAGGATCTCCCTCTGCCAGACGATCCCGATCCACTTGTGTGGAGGACCCACAGCAGCGCCCGGCGGATCAATCAGCAGCCGGGTGCACCCTTACGATGCGGGCCGCCCCCAGCCACGGGCGGACACAGCGCTGTGTCGCACCGCCACTTCAGGGCTTCTGCGCCGGCCCCTGGAATCACACCTCTGGGCAGGCACGCCACTCGAGGTCCCAGCGCCGCCTGCGCCGTCATTCTCCAGGCCACTCCTCCTCCGCAAGTCGTGCCGCCACACTCCGCAGTCCCTCAAGATGTATCGGAGGATCACCGGACCTCACAGCAGCACCTCCGGTAATTTGCTAGAGGTTGCGGCGTTCGAGGCAGGATAGGTCAGGTAGGATAAGTGCAGGCTGGCCGGAGTAAGCCTAAGGCACGACCGCCATTGTTGCCGGCCAAGCCACGCCCCAACAGCAAAAGTTTTTGAAAATGTAACAATTTGGCAGGCATCGCCCTGATGAGTGGTTGCATTACAAGAAACAAGCTGTGCACGAGCAGCTTATAGAAGGTTTTTGTCGGAACAGTTTCTCTGTGTTCCCGGCCACACTATTGGAAGGTAGCCCAGAAGCCAAGTCCAAAGTCACAGATTCTGTTTGTGACCACCAAAATGTCACCACCCAAAAGGAATCAAACAGGCTCAGCTGGGGTTCCTGGGAGCCAGGTCCAAAATGCAGTTGGTACGAAACAAGCTTTCCTACTGTCTACAAACGTTAGGAGCCTGCATCTGAAAACAGACAGGACTCAATCACAGATTAGGTGCCCAGTGAATACATAGAGCAAGTAAAACAAATATTGTTTTAAGTGATCTAAAACCGTAACAATATAACAACAAGCACTGGCGTTGCCAATAGGTCTCGCATTAGGAAAGTTTGAGCTATTGGTATTGTAAATTACACATTTTTTATTTATGTGTTGGTTTTGAAAATAGCGAAATTAATAGCTTTGTCATTTACAAAGACAATACTTTTAACTTTCGCAAATGTGACACCTATAGCATTTGTAATGCAATATGTGTTGTATTTACGTGACTTGGATGTATTGATATTACGAATAACCATTGATTTTAATTTTTTTAATTAATAAAAGTTATTGTAATTTATAATGGCAATAGATTAAACTTTTGTAAATAACTTTTGTTTGGTTCAGTGTATTTTATTGTGACGAAAATCCAAGAACAGAAGTGAAATATTAACATCTTTTTTTTTTTTAAGAATCTTTATTGTCAGGAGTTCAAAAGAGATATTCATACTTTCATTCGTTAGTTGCAGTTACATATCCTTAGCATTTGCACTCAAGAAGAAATGAACTCAGCATATTATGCGTCAGCACCTAACAGTATTTGCTACGGCTATGCAGTATAACAGTGAGTTTACACAATCATATGTAGATCGCAACCCACGTTAGTTCCTTATTCATAGAGAATACCCTGATAAAGCAATGTTGATAGTTTTGTCCGAAATTAGCAATATGAAGTGTAAGCAAAAACAAAAAAAACAAAAAAACATTAAAACCCAACTTTGGTCATCATTGTGCAATTGAGTGTGTTCATTTACATACAATTTCTTACAGGTTCAGTTACACAGCATTTCACCTACGATAGCTGTGCGGTCCCGCATCCTCCCGGCCCCCTCCTGCATTATACTGGCATGTCTTCTGCTACTAATCTTCGTCATCCTCAGATTCCGAGTCCTCACCCTCCGGTAAAGCCTCACATGGTTCGCCCCTATACTTGTTCCATGGCGTCCACACTTTATTCCACTTGCGGGGGCAAGCTCTTAATACATACACTGCTCTTTCCTTCACCATTAGGAGGTCCATGTTTCTTATCCACCCTGCCACCGTCGGCAACTCCGGGGCTCCCCACCGCTGTGCAATGTCCCGTTTAGCCACTGTCACCGCCAGTGTGACCCACAGTTGTCCATACCTGTTTAAGTCTGTAGGATCCCAGACATTCAGCAAGCACTTGCGGGGTTCCGGCAGGACAGATACATTGATAGCCTGTGAGACTGTACGCATAATCTGCCTCCATAGTTCCCTGATTTGTGGACATTCCCATAGCGTGTGTAATAGAGTGCCCTCCTCCCCGCACCCCCTGAGGCAGTATGGGTGCGGTGCCCTCTGTATCCTGTGCAGTAGTGTGCGGGTGTAGTAGGTGCGGTGTAAAACCTTAAGCTGCACCAGGCGGAATCTAGCTGAAATGCCTACCTCCCGTGGCGAGGCAAGTGCCTCGTTCCATTCCGTATCTTCCATGTCACCCAATTCTCCCACCCATTTTTCTTTAAGGCGTTGTGTGGGATCTGGCAGATTATTAAGCAGTTTTTTGTACGTGAGTGAAGTCGCTTTTTGCTCCATAAATTCAGTCAGTAGCCTGTCTTCCAGTGGTGATGATTCTGGGGGTGTGGTGTCTAGTGGGATTGCTCGCAGTAGAGCATGTCGGATTTGCACATACCGATACGTTTCAGAGGGGCCCAAGCCGTATGTCTGTTGGAGCTGCGGGAAAGGGACAACCGTACCTTTGTCCCAGAGGTCCCCCACCACCGAGATCCCTATATCGTCCCATCGTGCAAACCCCTTACATGTTCGCAGGTTACCCAGTGTTTTAGCGTCCCACAGTGGAGTTAGCCTGGTGAGTTTACCCTTCCACCCCAGGCGTGATTGTGCCGCATGCCAGAGCGTCGCCGTGTGAAGTGTTGGGCCAAGGAGGGCCTTCACTTGTGGGTAGTTATAGAGCACTGAGAGCATGCCCTCAGTCCCCAGTTGTGACCAATGCGCCTTATATGCAGGGTCCTCCCGTGATACGTGGATCCAATGATTAACAACCTTAAGCTGTGACGCCCAGTAATATAGTTGGAGATCTGGCAGCGCAATCCCCCCTTCGTACCAGCCCTTCACCAATTTAGTCTGTGCTATCCGTGCTGGGCCATTACTCCATAGAAGACTGGAAACCAATGCCGCTACCTGTCGGAAGTATCGTGGATTAACCACATAAGGGGAGTTTTCGAGCACATAGAGAAATCGTGGGAGAGCCATCATTTTATAGAGCGCGGCTCGCCCTAGGAGGGTCAGCGGCAGTGCGGCCCAGTACTTGACATCTGCACGCAGTCGCTGCAGAGGTGGCTGTAAGTTCTCGGTGTAGAATTGCGTAGCCTCGGCAGTCACAAAAATACCCAGGTACTTAAATGAGGAGGTGGTTATCTTGAGGGGACAGTCGGTTGGCAGCACCGGGCCCGGGCCCTTAAGTACATAGAGTATGGACTTGGACCAGTTCAGGGTATAACCCGAAGCCTTGCCATGCTCATCCCAGATGGTCAACAGGGCGGAGACCCCTTCTGTCGGTCCGGTCATATAGATCAACATGTCGTCCGCATATAGGGAGACCTTGTCCTCCCACCCGTCTTCCCAAGTGATGCCCCGGAATAGCGGCGTCGCTCGAAGCAGGACTGCCAGTGGTTCCAGTACTAACGCAAACAGAAGGGGCGATAGCGGGCACCCTTGTCTAGTTCCCCTCCCCAGTGGAAAGGCTGAAGATATGTGACCATTTGCAACCACCTGCGCCACCGGTAGGGTGTAGAGTAGTCGTACCCATGCAAGAAATTGCGGGCCGAAACCCATTCGGGTCAGGACAGCAAACAGGTACTCCCACTCCACCAGAGCCATTTTCGCGTCTAGTGAGAGTATCACAGCCTGTTCCGTAAGAAGATGCGCCCGCGCCATTACCCCGTGCACCCTCCGTAGGTTCAGCGCTGTGCTCCTGTGAGGCATGAAGCCCGATTGGTCAGGGTGTATTAGGGTATTCAGATGCTTGGTTAGACGACTGGCCAGGAGTTTCGCCAGGATCTTTGCTTCTGCGTTGAGTAGGGAAATGGGTCGGTACGAGGCGCAGTCTGTCGGTGGCTTGGCTGGTTTGGGGATGGCTACGATAGTGGCCGTACGTTGGTCGAGCGGAAGCAGTGCCTGTTTCGCGCTCTCTTTGTACATGTCTAAGAAAGGTTTGGCCAGTACCGAGTCCACCGCTTTATACCATTCCACAGGAATGCCGTTGGGGCCTAAAGCCTTGCCGGATTTCAGCGCCTGTATTGCTAACTGGATTTCTCCCTCCGTCAGGTCTGCATCAAGTTCCTGCCGTGCCTCAGGTGTGAGCACAGGGGTAGAAATGTGGCTGAGCGACGCCACGGCCTCCTGTTCTGTGACCGGTCGTGTCGGTGTGTAGATCCCCTGGAAGTGGTGAGCTAGTGTGTGGACTATCCGTTCTGGGTGCGTCTGCAGCTGGCCCCCCGCATCGTATAGTCGTTGTATTCCCTTGTGACTACCGCCCCGCCTGTCCAGCCATGCCAGCATCTTCCCTGCCTTATCTCCCACATCATAGATGCGGTGTGCTGTGTTCGCAAGGTGTCCTTTAGTGATTGTAGTGAGGTGTGCCTGGTGTTGCTGCTGACGGAGCTGTAGCTCATGTGCGGTGTCAGGGGTGGGGCTTGCCATGTGTGCATTATTTGCCGCGTGTAATGCCAGTTCCAAATTAGCCAGTTCGGCTCTGGATTCCCTTTTGTGCCCAGTAATGGCCGATATTGACGCCCCTCGCAGGACCGTTTTATAAGCCTCCCATAGTACTGAGGGTGAGGCAACCGATCCCGTGTTTTCATTGAAATAGTGTGTCGTAGCCAATTTAAGTTTCTTCCTGATACCGGGTACCTGCAAATAATTGGGGTATATCGGGTATAGTCTAGCGCGCTTATGCTCTCTGGTAGAAAGGTGAAGTGAGATCGGGGAGTGGTCAGAGATGCCTCTTGGCAGAATTTCCAGCCCGTCCACTGAGCCCAACCCCACCCCCAGAAAGAAGAAGAAGTCAATACGTGAAAGGCTATCGTGGGGGGCTGAGTAGTGCGTGTAGTGCTTCGCCGTGGGGTTCAAATGACGCCACACATCCGTGAGGCCCATGGCAGTCAGGAATCCAGGAAGCATGGTAGTGCCTCTCCGGCGATCCCGTATGGGAAGGGTATCCAGTAGGGGGTCCGTTATAGCATTGAAGTCACCCCCAAGGATCATATCCCCTTCCGGGAGATCGATGAGAAACTGGCCAAGTGCTGGCAGTGCTGTAGCATGTAGCGCTGGGGGGATGTATACAGATATCACATTCAGAGCCCTCCCCTCCCATTGGCCTGAGAGCGCCGCAAACCGCCCCTGATCATCTGTCTTGTGGCTAGTGACTAAAAAGGATGAGTTGTTCTTGAGGAGTATCCCGGTGCCTCTGGAACCTGAGGTGAATTCGGAGTGCACTGCCATGGTATAGCCACGCCTATTCAGTGCTTTGCAAGTGGTCCCTGCCAGATGTGTTTCCTGAAGCAGCACCAGGTCAGATTTATGACGTTTAATGGTTTGCAGTACCAAACCACGCTTAATTTTGTCCCCCAATCCCCTGACGTTCCATGTAAGTATCTTTAGCGGGGGCACCAGTGTCGTTACAGGAGTGCCCTCAGCGGGTGCTGCATGTTCTCGTTGTGCCATTTGGGTTTACGACCCGTGATACCAATGGGCAACAATGTGGTGAAGCCAGTGTGCGGTGCCGCGCGCCGTAGTACCTGGCGCCTGCGGTTAGTAGCGTAACTGTGCCTTGTACAATCGCAATGATGACGACCAGTAACCTTAACTTTAACTTTAACATCACAACTCTTTTCCCCCCACCCCCTCCCTGCTCCCCTGCACCACGGACGAGATCCCGCCCGCATCCCCAACTTGGCAGAGTGCTTTTGTCCCCCCCCCCTCTAGTCTTACTTGCTTGTGGGGTTGGTGAGTCCCCTACAGGCACCGGCCAGAACCCGCCCTACTCAGTTCCATCGGCCCGTAGTCCCAAGGGCTGTGTCCAGATCGTGTTGCATTCAGCTTAGGTAGTCAACCCTTGCCAGGCTGACCGGAATCAAACGGGTCCCTCTCAAGATCAGAGTCTAATCCCCCGGCTGCTCCCTGCTCAGTAGCCGGGCTGGCTGCCCGGCGGTCCGTCGGCCTCTCGCTGCGGCGGTCTTGGCGTTCCTTGTGCGGGCGTTGGGGTTTGCCCACCGGTCTCCAGCCATCCAGCCATTCTCGTGCCACCTCGGGGGTATCGAAAAACCACGTCCTCCCCTCAGCCACAATCCGCAGTTTGGCGGGGAAGAGCATCGAATAGGGCAGGCCCCTGTCTCGTAGCGTCTTTTTTACTTCATTGAAGGTTTTTCGATGTCTGGCCACCTCGGCCGTGTAGTCTGGGAAGAATGCCAGAGTAGAGTTTTGAATTTTCACAGGCGGTGCCATCCTGGCTGCTTGCAAAATGGCGTCCCTGTCCCTAAAGTTGAAGAGTCTGGCCAGCACCGGCCGCGGTGTGGCTCCTGGCTTGGCCGCACCCCCAGGGACCCGGTGTGCTCTCTCGATGGAGAAGAAGTTGGACAGGCCTTTAGGCTGTAGTTTGGTCTGGATAAGATCTTCGATGTAGAGGTCCATGGCCCCCTTCCCCTCCGATTCCGGAAGGCCTAGGATGCGGACGTTATTTCTTCGTGAGCGCCCTTCCTGGTCATCCAGTTTTTAGGTCTCGCCTTTACCATTCCGCAGGAATGGGAAATGGGGAGAATTCAAGTCGGCTATTTTCTCTTCAAACCAAAGGGCTTTCAGCCGCGGTTTTCTTGCAGTTCATGTGAATCACGTGATCAAACATGCACGAGCATTCACGTCCAGGGCTTCTCCTCCCCTAGCAGCACTCCTCCCACACCAGCAACTCCCCCCTCCCACACCAGCACCTCCCCTCTCTCTCCAAACAAACACAGCCTTGCCATAGCAGCACTCCTCCCACACCAGCAACTCCCCCCTCCCACACCAGCACCTCCCCTCTCTCTCCAAACAAACACAGCCTTGCTGTAGCAGCACTCCTCCCACACCAGCAACTCCCCCCTCCCACACCAGCACCTCCCCTCTCTCTCCCCGCAAACACAGCCTTGCCCTCTCCCACACCAGCACCTCCCCCCTCCCACACCAGCACCTCCCCTCTCTCTCCCCACAACAGCACTCCTCCCACACCACACGGAGGATTCAGCAGCCGCTCTCACCAGCTTGTGGCTCTTGTCTACCCCTCTTTTTCTTTCCCTTTCTTTCGATCCCTTTTCCCTGCATGATGCTCCCTCTTTCTTTCCCTTTCTTTCGATCCCTTTTCCCTGCATGATGCTTCTCCCTCGATCTCTCTCCAACACGCTCTCTCTCTATCTCCAATCTCTTTCTTTATCTGTGATCTATTTCCCTCTCAAGTCTTTCTTTCCCCTCCTGCCTGCCTCGCTCTCTGGGACAAAGGTACACTGAAACCTATTATCGCCCAGATTCTCAACCACGTCAGCCCTGCTAGGCCTGCATAGTGTTCCGCAGAGGATCAACACAGGACAGAAAGGAGCGAAGTGCCTGTTGAAGCTGGAAGCTGCGGGAATACTTGTTTCCGTGTTGCACTGCACGTCATTCCTTTGTGCTCGTGCCCTCTGTAGAATTCCCCAGCCCCTCAGCTTGGCGCGTCATCCCCGCCCACCCCCTCTGCTCACTCCCCGCCAGCAGGGCCTTCACACATCCCTGTCGGCTGACTCACTTGGATGTTGGGATGTCCTACAGTGCAATCCAGCCGGCGTTATCTTTCCTCCTGACGGCCTGTCCGTAAACCTCCCACACACATCCTGCCGGTAGCCGGCAGGTGTGCTGAGAGGGCGTGCCCGGGCTCCGCCTTCGAAAGGTCCTGCCATGTGAACAAGGGACGAAAAATACAACTCTGTGCTGAAAAATAATTAAGAGCCTCGAGCAATGTGGCGGGAATTTATTAGCAAGCAGCAGCAAACAAGGAAATAGACCTTATTTTTTATTATATGGCCTGGCGTTAGCCCAGTCCTTTTGATTTTATTAAAATGTGAAGCATTCTTATAGGAGCATTCCGCTAGACATCTCGCTCGCACATCAAAGGCTGCTCACTCAAACACCATATGCCTGCTCCCCACCCCCGCCCCCCACCAGACTTCATTGGAATGTGCCAAAGCCATCTGTTGCTTCCCCCAGCAGGCTCGGCCTCACTTACTTCTCCTCCCCCCTAATTAACATCCCTCACGGCCTAGTAATTACCTCTTTTCATGCTCTACATTGGCCAATGCTTGTTTTCTTTCGTAGAGCCACTTAAAAAGTGCGTCATTTTTTCATCTGCGCAGCCGAACCCATGACCTACAAGTGACCCATCTCAGCATCGGGTTCTTGGCTCAGTAAATCACGATAAAACTTCAGAGCTAGTTCCGACCGCAGATTAGTTTTTATGAGGGCTCAAAAAAGAAACGGCACATGCAAGCAGAGAAGGAAGTCATCAGCGCCACTCCTAACAGCTCCTAATGTACGCTCAAGTGGCCGCAATTTGTAGAGCTGTGCGTTATTTATCCAGTTCTAAATACTTCCAACCTGAGCTGCTATAAAAAAAAATGCACACAATTAAAACATTAATAAATGTGAATAGTACGGGGGTGGCTTATAAGGAAGGCATGGCGGAATTGCTAAAACTGCAACAAGCTGACAATGTGTTGATAATTTCAATACCCAGATTGGTCAACGAGCTAAAGTTAAACGCTGCTACTGACCAACATGCGTTCTGCAGTTAGAATTCTGAATTCAAGTAATGTCAGCTGGGCGGTTCATCCTTCCGATGTAAATATAAAGTAATAGCAACTCCTGTTGTCTAGAACTCTTATAAACGAGAAGCCTCTCCGTTACTTGCTACCACCTGCATGGCATTTTTTGAGCAACCAGTGCACCCTGGATTCCTGCCACCTCCAAATGTCAGTTTGGATGAAGTTGTGTTGGGTGCCGATTTCTATTTTCCACCTCGGGATACTTATAGGGACAACAAGTGGGTGGTAAAGTTCATTGGCTCAACTCCACATCTGAGGACTGGCTTCCCTTGGGTCTGTGATGCATCACAGAGAGAGCAGGGCCTGTGTTGCAGCGCAGAGAGGCTGCACGCGCTTTCCATCCAGCGCGCGAAGCGCATTAACACCAAAGCCATCTGTTGCTTCCCCCAGTGGGCTCGGCCTCACTTACTTCTCCTCCCCCCTAATTAACATCCCTCACGGCCGTGAACCAAAGGGATCACTTATAGAAGTGATCATGCGAGTGCAGCATAGTTCGTTGGGGTCCAGTTTTGGGCACAGGTTTAAACCTTCTTTCGGTTCCACGTGTAATTTCTCCTGCTTTCACGTTGATAAGAGCTCTGGTAACAGCCCATAAACAACCTACGTTGTTGCTGGGGCCTTATTACTTATGCTTGTGCCAGTTTTCACAGAGCCTTTGACAAATGTGCTTTGTCAAGATAAGCACAGCTTTTATAGGTTCCTTTTCTTCCGCTCTAAGAATTCCTTGTGTGCTCTTTAGAAGTGTGGGGGGGGGGGGGGGGGGGGGGGAGGGGATGAGGGGGGTGTGTATATCACCCTTCCATCCGTTTGCCTTAACACCTTTTGCAGATGTCAGCCGCATCTGATTCTGGGTTAGAACTGTTTGCTGAAATATTTACCGTTTGTGATAAATTCAGTGGTTAGTTTTATGCTGTCAATAGATGTGGGACTTTCGATTACAGACATTTTGCAGAGAATATGTTTGATTTACGCAACATCCATAAACAATGTTATTTTAAATGTAAAATAGTAACTTACATGTGAGAAATGGGGGAGGAGGGGTGCTACAGAGATTACATACAGTGAGATTATTTTAAGATAACTCGCTATCCGCCTTTCCCCGTGCAGCTGTGACTGTGTAATGCTTAGGGACACTTTAACCTACTTTGTTTTTTCCTCTAACGTGACTGTGAGCCCGTGGCTAGGAAGGATGCGCTACCTGACCCGCGCTGTTCTTTTGTGTCTGTTAAATATGCATATAGCTCATTAGGTTATAGTGCCTGCTGCAAATGCGTGTGTCTGATTTTCTGTGTAGCTAACCCATGTGTCCTCTGTACAAACGGGACACACATCTACGCAACGCCACTCAACTACGCAATGCCACTCAACTACGCAACGCCACTCAACTACGCAACGCCACTCACACATGCAACGCCACTCAACTACGCAACGCCACTCAACTACGTACACATGCAACGCCACTGCCACATGCAACGCCACTCACACATGCAACGCCACTCACACTGCCAACCACACTCACACAGGCAACGCCACTCACACAGGCAACACAAATCACACAGGCAACACCTCTCACACAGGCAACGCCACTCACACACGCAACCCCACTCACACACGCAACGCCACTCACACACGCAACGCCACTCACACACGCAACGCCACTCACACACGCAACGCCACTCACACACGCAACGCCACTCACACACGCAACGCCACTCACACACGAAAAACACGTTGCCAATAGATCTTGCAGTACGACAGGTGGAACTATTACAATGGCAAATAACAATGCCTTTCACTGTTATCATTTTGAATACATAAAGGGCTTTGTCATTTACACAACCAATAGCTCAAACTTTCCTACTGCGAGACCTATTGGCAACGCCAGTGCTTGTTCTTGTAGTTGCTTGGTGGTCTTCTCCAGTCGCTCCATCGCCACCTGTAGATCCGAGGTGTCTTCAATGAGTGATTTTGTGACTACCTCCACCTGAGATACCCTCTCCGACATTTTTTTAAAGTCCGCTCTCAGCAGGTTCACTTCGGTGGAAATGGTGCCCACCGTCGCCTGGACCTCAGTGAGGGTTTGCATGATTGCTTCCAGTGTAACTTTCCCAGTCCCATTTGCGTCTGTGGATGCACCGGTGGAATGACGCCCAGGTCCCTGCGAGTGGCCGCTCTGGGAAAAGGCAAATTTTTCAAGCCGCGCTTGCGACGTTGTATTCCTCGTGTTCTTGCCCGCCATTACGCTGCGTTCGGTTCCGCACTGTCCGGTCTGTTCAGTGGCCCTTGGTCCGGCCTTCCGCTGCTTTTCCGGTCCCCTGGGTGTGCGCCGGTGATGCAGATGGCAGGAGTGTGGATCGCAGTGCACCGCAGCCCCCTGTCGTCAGGCCTGGGTCGCAATCTGGCTGGAGTCCAGTCTTATGATCCAGCCACGTGTTAGGCCCTCACCTCCGTGGTCATTGCAGGTAGAGTCACTATGGGGCCTTGATGCGCCGCTGGCGGCGTCTGCGCTATGGGTACCACGCAGGTGTCAGTTGCCCGGGGTGGTGCCCCCTCCACGTGGGTCGCACTGCCGCTTCCCAAGCTTTTACGGGTGTTGTGGCCGTATGCACCGCCAAGCTGCGAGTGTCTCCCCTTCCCCACGCTATCTCGGGCCAAAGTCCAGTTTGCCGAGCTGCGGGGGGGTTGCGTTGACCTAGGCGCCTTTCGCCCTACCTGGTCGTGTTTGTGAGGTGCCTGCCCAGCAGCGCAGTCTCTGGATGGCTTCTCCGCGGTGCAGGGACTCCTATGCCCCCGAGGGCGCCTATTTCGCGTCCCGGAGGGACTGGTGGTAAAGCCCTGGTGCAGCGCTGTTCTGATTCCGTGGTTTTACCCGCCGTCTGGCGGTGGGACGTGGGTGCCGGCCGGGGCCGATTCCCTCCGGCCGGGTAGGGCGGACTTCCGGTCGGGCACCCTCAGCACTTCAGGCCGGTGCTGCTGGGCAGCTGGAGGCCCCACCTCGCTGTTGCCGATCGAAGCACTTCTGGGCGTCGGATTTGCACCGGGGGCGGCTCGATGTGCGCCGCTTGGTTCCTGGAGCCGATTTCACCCCTTCGGGCGGGTTGGTGTGCGGATGGGCAGACGGATATGTGCGCGGGCCGGTCAGCCTTGCGGAGCTCCCGAGTTAAGCTGCCGCCATGTTCGGCAGTTGGCCCAAATATTAACATCTTTATGTGACATTTGTAATAAAGCTTGAAACATTGAGAGAACATATTTGAACCAGTTGTTTTTGAATGGTTGCACAGATGCTGTGGTGGCGCTGAGTGATGTGGTGGTGCCCCTTGGTGGTGCTTAGTGATGCTGTGGTGATGCGATAGAGTATAATTATGTGGCATGTAACTAAGTGGCACTGAGTGGTATTTGGAGTGTATGTTGCATTGAGTGCAGTGTAATTATGTGGCATGCAATTATGTGGCACCGAGTGGTATTTGGAGTGTATGTTGCATTGAGTGCAATGCAACTATTTGGCCCTGAGTGGTATTTGGAGTGTATAATGCATGGAGTGCAGTGTAAATATGTGCTGTGTAATTATGTGGCGCTGAGTGGTATTTGGAGTGTATGTTCCGTTGAGCGCAGTGTAATTATGAAGCATATAATTATGTGGCACTGAGTGGTATTGTGTGGGGATTGTATGCTGTATTCAGTAGAGTGTAATTGTGTGGCGTGTAATTATGTGGCACTGAGTGGTATTTGGAGTGTATGTTCCATTGAGTGCAGTGTAATTATGTGGCGTGTAATTATGTGGCACTGAGTGGTATTTGGAGTGTATGTTGCGTTAAGCGCAGTGTAAAAACCAAACATGTGATGTGTTACAAAGTTGCCTACAGACACGCATTCCAAAATTGTCTCTGGATTTTGTTTTAAAAAAAAAAAATCACACGCTGTCTGGGCACATTAGCAATTCGTGTTAAGTTTCCTTTAAAAATAATATAAATGCAAGTGCAGATTCTCTAACTGGTTGTCTTTAAACAACATGCAATCCCCAATTGTACGATTTCTGTGTTTATTGTCTAACGTTTTTATGTACATTAACACATTGTGGTATAATCCACTGGTCCCAGAAGGCTGCAAATTTAAATGCCCGAATGCAAATGGTGCCAGAGTTGCCCCCTTTCGTCTTTAATAATGCTGTACTATAATTTAGTGGATGTTCGCTCTGTGAAGTCTCTGCTACAGCGCAAACAACAAGGGAACGTTAATTTTGTGAAAGGGAAAAGATATTAAAGTTCATATTCGTTACGTAAGTTTCTGATACTTATGACTCCTCTAGTGTGACTGTAAAGCTCAAATAACTGCAGTTTGAGGAGAGCATCTGCGATGCAAGCCATGTTATTCTGTTTGTTTATCATACAGATATCTCTGCATTCTGTTAGTACGTGCATGTCAAAGTGCTGCATGCGCATGTGATATCACAAAAGGCAAAAGCTAGTTGGATTGCTCGGTAAAGTGGTTAATACCTTTAGTGAATGTGCAACAACTCCCTGACTGTGCAGTAGAGCCTGGTGAAGGGGCGGGATGCGAGCGAGTGGGAGGGAACGGGCCAAGCCGCGCTGGAGAAGCATCACGGAGAAGCGAAAGGGTGAGAGAAGAGGCATGGGGGCGGGGGAGAGCATTCCATTGAAGTGTGAAGCTCTCGCCAGGTCTGATGGGGGCGGGGAGCGGCATCAATGCGGGACTCAGCACACCAAGGACTCTTGCCTCGTGGCGCTCCACAGTGCCCTGGTGGCCTGCACTGACTCTCAACCCAAGAGGTTTAAATTGCACATGTGTGGCTGGGCGCCCAAGACGGCATGCACATTTTTAACAGTGCATTAGCCAGCACTCCCTCCTCCCTGCTGAGTGACATGCAGCAGTCCCGCCTCTGCCTTGTGCTCTAGGTGTGAATGCGAATGTCTCAATTAAGACCACCTACCTGTATCGCTCTCTCTGTACATACACGTGTTGTAGGAGGTTTTTTGAGCACGCTATGTCTTCTGACAGTCACATCCAAACATACGAGTTACAAGAAAGGGATTCGGAGGGTTAACGGGGCACCAGACCCATCAAAACGCAAGCAGCACTGGGAGTCGAGTGTAACTTTAACCTCAGACTTTGTGCTACCTGACAGAAACGTCCAGTGGGTTTACCCATGTGATATGGGCGACTTTTAACCTGTTAGAGTGCGCTCCAAACAGGTCTAACCACAGCAAGCCTAGAATTCTGCCACTTAAATACTGTGTGACAAGAACTAGAGATCAGAAGCGTCATTTGGGCACAAGATGGCTGCCTTATACGAGCTTGTCAATCTAGGCACTCGACTTGAACCGCACCTCTGTTTTTGTTGTTCTCCGTTCTTGTTAAACACTCTGTGCTTGTAAGAATGTTTTCGCTCGCTAAGGTTTCATCATGTGAGGATTGAGTCTACTATTACTGCAGGCTACAGTGCCCTGTTATGTGCAAATGATCTGCTCGCTCGTGCCGTACTTGTTTTTTTTTTTATTGTAAGGATGCGCTGTAGTGTCCACTATGAAAGCTCCGCTGTGTGTTAGGCTGGTGCGTAGCAGCCCCTGGCAGTGTGCAGGGGTCTGTCAAGTGCATAACGTGCTATGAAGCGGCAGGGAATGGATCTCCATAGTAACAAGGGTACCTTTTAACTGCAGGGTATTGGAGTGTTGCTGATAAATCAGATGCCATTTCTACACTTCATCAAGGCCTATGTGCAGAAGGTTCGATTGAGCGCTTGTGTGCCGTTGCCGTGTCCCAGGCGCTACACTTTTGTATCTGTTGATACGGTGCTTGTGAGACATCAATCCTTGGGGAAAAATATTGATTCTGTGTTTGTTGTGTTCACTGGGTGGTCGGCCTCTGTAGTCTCCAATCAATAAGGACTCTATTGAAGGCCTGTAAAGCAGAAATCAACTTCGGTCTTCGCGCCGTAGTGCTGCGACTAACTATCCATGTTAAGTGCACTCATGCGAGCCTCAGGAGACGGTTATTCGGGGTCAAAGGCAGCTGGAACCAAAAACAGACTAGGGCAATAAATACAAATCGCTAACTTGTGGGAAGCCTTGCTTAGTTAATATTGGGTGCTACTTTTTGGGAAAATGATTGGCATTGAAGCATGTTAAAGCTTGTGGGGCAAGTAATGTTAACCAAGACTGCAAACACTATTTTCCACTGCAACCCTAACAAGCGAGAAGGTGAGCGGCCGGGAAACTGAAAGTACGGCCGGCCGGCTAGCCATGAATAATTAGGGGAGGAGAAGCCGCACAGCACACGCTGGGAGAAGCCCTTTGATATGCTGTGCGGCCGTGAAAGGAGGGAGGGAGGCTGATGCGCGTGCTTGTTTGGTCACGTGATTCACGTGAACTTAACAAAACCGCACGAACTAAACCCTTGGTTTCACAAGCGTTTTGAGGACATGAATTCTCGCTCCTCTCAATGCGCTTGCGCGCATTGAGAGGTCGCGAGACCTAAAATCTCACATGCAATAAAAACCACGAATTCACATAAAATCAGAGGTCCTGCAGAGCCTTGGGTAAAATCTGGGCACTTAAAACTTATCACCAAAATATGTTGCTTACTTCTGTGCAAGAAAGATGAACTCAACAATCCCAAAATCAGAAGGAAGGAAGGATCCTCCACTAGAGGTGAAATTTCACTTGGTTGCACCCCTCAGCCCAGCATGCCAGAGCTCCTCTCAGGGTGCAACAAAATTAAAACATGTGGTGCACCTTCAAACAGGCTTGAGACTCCTGTCTAAAGCTCAGACGCAGTGCACAAAATGAGGGGCATGAGGCACTCAAATTGAATACCCCACAATTCTCGATGACACATCTTTCCCTTATTTCCTGTACTGCACCCTGCCCCTGACAAAGTGGCCTGAAGATGTCAGACAACAGCTAACTGACGCTTCGCCCCTCCCTCACGAAACGCTTTTGACGATATCAGGCAATACACAAGGCATGTCAGTTATCTTCTCCAGGGACTTCTTTTCCATAGCTCCGCAGGTGACGTTGGGAAGTGTAAATATTGCACAAACAAGTCAACATAGCATTTGCAAAGCGGTGTGTGATTCATGCACTGGAACAGCTGGAGGTGCTTGGGACAAGTACCAGAGTGGACTGCTCGAACTTTATCTGGATCTAGAACTGTGCTCCCTCCAATCCCTCAGTCTGGTGTTATTACCCTGGCACAAGCCCCCTCCTCCCCCATAAACAACATTCTGCAGGACTTACCCGTGTGCTTGAAAGACTGGAAACTGTTTTGATGGCACGCTGTCCAGCATCTCCTGCATGCCACACACGCAGTACTCCATTACCATATACGTGGGCAGAGTTAAGGAAGTGCCTGCCACAAAGAATCAATAAACGCATACCGTATAGGCCTTCCTACAGACCGTGCTTATGAATGGGTTGAGACTGTGGGACCGAGGTGGGTGGGGGTCTTTAAAAGTTGATGAAAATAAGACATTTTGCAGAGCCTTATGCAGTGGGCAGGGATCCCGCCTCAGAAGGACCAGGTCATGATCTCTCAGTGGAATGTCATTTTCTGTGGAACTCAGAGAGGTTAGTTTCATCCAGGACATCTTCCTCCATCACACAGGTGGGGGGAGATAAATGCTAGTCCTTAGGACATTGACTCTTCCTTCAAGAATGCGTGAGGAGGTGTCACTGCCCACCAAGTCTAAACCATGTGACTGAGCTTGGATACATCAACTCCAATAGAGGTCTTCTGAACCCCACTAGGGGTCGCTAGAGACTGGAGTACCTCAAACTGAGTCATATGACCAAAACAACCACTGTGTGCTGTCCCACCATCTGCCTGCTCCGAAGCTTGTTTTATGTACCCACTGGTTCAAGCTGTCAGCTTTGAATTTGTCATTCAAGTTTCCCAGCAATGTGGTGAGACTGGACATCACAAGATCTAGACAAGAAGGCGCAGCTTCCAAAAGACGCTGCTACAGTGCATTTTAATACCTGTGCTCTTTAGTCCCCCAGAAAGTAAGATTTGCTGCACCACAGTCAAGTGTAAGGAGTGTGTGGAAAGGGGACTCAGAAGTGTCAGAAGGTAAGGGAGCACCGAAGCTGCACCTTGTGGCGTTTGAGCACTTGCAGCACAGCCCCCGTGGCTTCAGAGAAAGGTGTTGCTTTCTGCTGTACAACAGGCACTTCACGACACCATCCCTCCCTCGGAGGCCAATATATAATGCCCAGGTTCTCTTAAATTCAGCAGTTTGTAGAAACTGCTCTACTCCTGAAGCACAAGTTACTACTTGTGTAACGATATATATGTAAGAGACATCATTAGTTAGTGATAGATTCCTTACCTTAGAATATCCCCAGGCGTCAGACTGGATCTGGAAAATTTTGCGTAGCAATACCCCTGCGCGCCGGCAGGCGTCGTCCGCAGCTCCGCGTCAGTTGTCGGCGTCGTTAGAGCCGGAATGACGTCGGAGTACATAGACACCACCCATGTGCGCTGACGTCAGTTCTGATACACAGCTTTTCCGCGCCAGATACGCAGAGCCATGATAGAACCAACACTGGCGCCATAAAACTAGGACCCTGAAAGGGGATGATCTTAATCCTAGATATCGGTTCGCAGAACGGGGAGGATGGGTGGGTCGGTAAGGAATCCATCACTAACTAATGTCTCTTACAGATATATCGTTACACAAGTAGTAACTTGTGCATCTGAAAGAGACACATTAGTAATAGATTCCTTACCTTAGAATAGATACTCCAGCAATGCCAACCCGGTGGTGGGTCTGCAAACCAATAATCACACCAGAAAGTCCTGGAGGATGGAATGGCCAAAGAAGCCATCCCTCCGGACTTGGCTGTCCAGGCAATAGTGTCTTGCAAACGTGTGCAGCGAGGCTCACGTAGCTGCCTGGCAAATGTCCTGCAAGGGCACTCCTCGTTCCAAGGCAGTGGTAGTCGCCGTGGCCAGAGTGGAATGAGCCCTCAGCCCAACAAGGGGTTCCTTCTTAGCCAAAGAGTATCACGCCTGGATACACAAGATGATCCACCGCGAGATGGTCCGCTTGTGCACCGCCTTTCCCTTCTTAGCGCCCACGTAACCAACAAAGAGTTGGTCATCCGCCCGGAACTGGCGTGTGCGATCCAGATAGTAAGAGAGTGCACGTTTTGGGTCCAGACGGTGGAGCCTCTCTTCCTCTTTCGAGGGATGCGGAGGCGTTAAGAAGGTGGGCAAGGTAATGGACTGCCCGATGTGGAAGGCCGTGACAACCTTGGGCAGGAAAGAGGGTCTTGTCCGCAACACAACCTTGTCCGGATAAATAGAGAGGAAAGGAGGTATAGAAGAAAGAGCCTGGAGCTCACTCACTCTCCTGGCAGAGGTGATGGCAACCAGGAAAGCAGTCTTCAAGGTAAAAAGACGGAGAGGACAGTTATGGAGCGGCTCGAAGGGAGCACATATAAGGTAGGTAAGCACAAGATTCAAGTCCCACTGGGGCATCACGAATGGAACAGGAGGAAACGTGTGTGATGCCCATCAAAAACCTATTTACAAATCAGGGACTTGAACAAGGAAGGCTGATCAGGTAGCCTTAAGAAGGCGGAAAGGGCAGAAAGGTAGCCCTTGATAGTGCCCAGAGCAGAGCCCTGCTGGGCAAGAGACAGAAGGAAGAGGAGAACCTCAGAAAGGGGTGCAGAGAGTGGATCCACAGCCTTTGCTGTGCACCATGCCACAAATCTGTTCCACCTGCAGGCGTATACCGACTTCGTGGAGGGACGCCTGGCTGCCAGAATGACATTACAGACTTCGGGAGGCAAGTCAAATGGCCTCAACTGTCGCCGCTTAATCTCCAAGCTTGTAGGTGGCGACTGGACAGGTTCGGGTGGAGGACCGTCCCCTTCTGCTTCGAAAGAAGGTCCTCCCGAAGAGGCAGCAAATCGACTGACATGCTGAGTAGCTCGGGATTCCAGTATCTTTGTGCCCAGTCCGGAGCCACAAGGATAACCTGGGCCCGATCGCGCCTGATCTTCAGCACTCTGGGCAGAAGTGGTATAGGCGGAAAGGCGTACAATAGACCGCAACTCCACTCGCGACGAAAAGCGTCTCTGAGCGAGTGCCGCCTTGGAAATTCCAATGCGCAGAACTGATGACATTGCGCGTTCTCTTCTGTGGCGAATATATCTAACCAAGGCTCTCCCTCCTGCTGAAAGAGGCCTTGCGCCACGTCAGAGTTCAGACGCCATTCGTGATCCATCATGCACCGACGGCTGAGTTAGTCTGCCCTGGCGTTCAGAGAACCTGCCAGGTGTTGAACCACCAGGGTCACGCCCTGATGTTCCAGCCACTGCCAGAGGCGCAGAGCCTCCTGGCATAGGGTCCACGACCCCACCCCGCCCTGTTTGTTGCAGTACCACATGGCGGTGGTGTTGTCCGTGAACACCTGCACTACACTCCCCCGGACAGAGGGGAGGAATGCCTTCCGTGCAAGACGGATCGCCCGCAACTCCAGATGGTTGATGTGGAGCCGAGACAACGCCAGAGACCAGAGGCCTCTGATCTCCGCCTCTCCCATGTGGCCCCCCCCCAGCCCAGGAGGGACCAGTCAGTCACAACTACGTGCTCGGGGTGGGGTAGGGAGAGGAATCTACCACTGACCCAATCGCGGTCCGTGATCCACCACTGCAACTGTCTTGCAGTGCCATCCGAGATCAAGAGATGGTTGGACAAGTTGCCCTGATGCTGGGCCCACTGAAACTTCAGGTCCCACTGCAGAGCCCGCATCCCCCACCGGGCGTGATGCACCAGAAGGATGCAGGAGGCCATCAGACCCAGAAGCCGCAGCGTCAAACTGACCGAGACTCGGGTTAAAGGCTGAAAGATCGGAATCATAGCCTGAATATCCCGAACCCGCTGTTCGGGAGGATAAACCCGAAACTGCGCTGAGTCCAGAACCAATCCGATGAAGAGGAGCTTCTGGGAGGGACACAGGTGCGAATTCGGCACGTTGATGGAGAACCCCAGCAGGTGCAGGAGATCGGCCGTAGTCTGAAGGTGGCTGACGACTGTCTGGGGCGAGCCCGCCTTTAACACCAATCGTCGAGGTAGGGGAAGACTAACACCCCTTTCCTGCGCAGATGGGCTGCGACCACCGCCATCACTTTCGTGAACACCGTGGGGCGCTGGTAAGGCCAAAGGGGAGCATGGTAAATTGAAAGTGCTTGTGGCCTACCGTGAACCGAAGGTAACGCCGGTGGGCCGGCAGGTCGGGGATGTGAAAATAAGCGTCCTGCAAGTCCAACGCAACCATCCAGTCTCCAGGGTCCAGGACAGCTAAGACCTGAGCCAGAGTCAGCATCTTGAACTTCTCCTGTTGGAGGAAGCCGTTGGCGTTCCGTAGGTCCAAGATAGGGCATAGGCCCCCTTTGTCCTTCTTGGGGACCAGAAAGTAGTGGGAGTAACAACCACACCCTACTTCCTAGTTGCAAGTAATCCCCAGACAAGCGGTGGAATTGCAGTGGCATGGCTGCAGGGGTCACCTCGAGGGGAGGGAGGGGGGGGGGGGAGGGAGGGAGTAGCCCCTTCGGACGATTTGCAGCACCCACCTGTCCGATGTGACAGTGCGCCAGTGGAAGAGGTGATGGCGAACCCTGCCCCCCACTGGTGTCACATGGGCCTGATAGCACAGACTAGGAGGGTTTTGAGGCAGGTGCTGCGGGGGAAGGTGTGGACTGGCATCCCGTGTTCCCCGACCGGCGCTACGGCGATTTCCACAGCCGCCACCTCGCTGTTGAACGTTCTGCGGCACGTGGCTGGCGACACGTGTGGGGGTACCCCTTCCTTGGCCACGAAAGGAGCGAAAGGCACCCGTTTGCTGGCGTGGCCCAAGGACTTGGCCGTAGCCCTGGAGTCCGTAAAACGCTCAATCGCATGGTCATCGAACGGCATAACCAGAAGGGTAGCCTGGACATCGGCTGAAAAGTTGGTGGACTTCAACCAGGCGTGGCGTCGAACCGCCACCGTCGTTGCCATCGCCCTGCCCAGTGAGTCCTTTGTATTCAGCCCACACCGGATGTAATACCGTGCTGCATCTCGGCCCTCCGCAAGGGCTTGGGCGAGTTTTGCCCGGGCCTCCTCCGGACATTGTGGCAGCACTTCCGCGACCGTGTCCCACAGGGTGTGGTTGTAGCGGCCCAAGAGGAATGCGGTATTAACTGACCTCAGTCCCAAACTCAGGGACGATAACACCTTCTTCCCGAACTGTTCGTACCTCTTGGCTTCCCGATTGGGCGGGCCGTCGGGAATGCGGTCTGGGAAGTGGAGGCCTGGATGACCAGGCTATCAGGGGTGGGATGGGTGGACAAAAAGCATGGGTCACCCGGGGCCAGGCGGTAGCGTCTGGCCACGTTCCTATCCACAGGCGGGCCTGTGGCGGGCTTGGACCAAGTGCCCACAAGAACGTCACACAAGGCCTCATTAAACGGCAGTAGAGGCTCACTGGAGCTTGCCTGCGGTTTAAGGACCTCAGTGAGGAGGTTAGTCCTCACGGCAGCGACAGGGAGCTCAAGGTTTAGGGCCTTGGCTGCCCTCGTCAACACTACACTATAAGCAGCCCCTTCCTCCGTAGCCACGGTTGGAGGGGAGACAAATCCAGTGTCTGGCGAAGTGTCAATTCCACTGGCCTCCCCAAGCTCATATGTCCAGTCCTGTTGAGAATGGCACTCCCGTGCCAGATGGTCCTCAGACCCCTCCCAATCACCCTGGTCACCCATCTCCTGTAATTCAGGGTCAGCGGATGGGGCTAGTTCATGGAAATAGAAATCTCCAAAGGCAGTCGGTAGCGGCGCCGGAACGGACAGAGGGTAGGATCAGGGACGGCGCCCATAGCAGGCGCCGGGGGCGACACCCGCTGGGCCGGCGTCAGTGAGGTTGTGAGGTCGACCTGCGACGACCCGGAAGCGGATCCAGGGAAGGCCTGCGGCGCCGGGACCGAAGACGCCGGCGGCGCCAGGGCCGAAGCACCCGACGGCGTCGGAGCCGAAGCACCCAACCCGCTAGGCCCTCCAGCCGGGGCCGTTGGGCCAGGAGGCGCCACGGAACCCGGCTGAGGAGGGAGGGACTTCATGGCCATGAGGTACCGCTCCACCTCCTCAGGCGTCGCGTCATGCCCAGGGACCCGAAGGTGTAGGGCAGGCGGCGATGTCCGCGACTCAAGAGCCGCGTGGGTGGTGTCACCCAAAGCCCCGGCAGCATCGCGCGAGCGTCGGGGTGGTCGGAGGAACGATGACGTCTCTCCGACCTCTCATGCCTCTTACCTGAGGACTTGGATCCAGACGACCGATGTCCACTCCCGGAGCTGCGAGGGTTCCGACCCCGCAACCCGTCCCTAGACCTCCTGTGGGGCCGGGACCTAAAGCGGCGCGGGGCCGACTGCCCGAGTTTCAGTCCCTTGCGGGACCGCTCCTGCCTAGCTTTAGAGGTCAGGGCCCGGCAGTCTGAGCAGGTGCAGTCGTCGTGGTCGAGGCCTAAACACTTGAGGCACCGGCGATGGGGGTCGGTAACCAACATCAGTCTGTCGCACCTGGAACAGGGTTTAAACCCGGGCATCCCTACCGGCACCGTAGGAGTCGAATTGAGTAGAGAAATGATCCAAAAAGATCAAAAAGTTTAGTAAAAAAAGACTAAGGGGTAGAGTTTCTCCGGATCTGCGCTAGCTGGCGCGGAAAAAAGAAGAACCGACGTCAGCGCGCATGGGCGGCGTCTATGTACTCAGACGACGTCATTCCGGCGCTAACGACGAAGACGACGGACGCAGAGCCGCGGACGACGCTTGCCGGCGCGCAGGGGTATTGCTATGCAAAATTTTCAGGATCCAGTCTGACGCCTGGGGATATTCTAAGGTGAGGAATCTATCACTAACGTGTGCGTTTCAGATTCTGGCATTCACTGAGGTCATTCCATCATCAATTATTGCAGGTCACATGTTGTAACTTGCTACCATGGATGAGAGAAGACATGTTGGATTACTTACAAATAGGGAAAGCTTTATTCTTTGAAAAGTGAAAGACAAAGTTGTAAACTGGCAGAACAGCGGGGATTCGTGCAGAGAAGAGCACAGAAGGGGAGATGGAGACACAGAAGTCTGGAAAGAGTCCATCTGTTGTGCCAGGACACCTGAGATGGAGAGGGGCAGCCTTTGCACTTAGAACATTCCACAAGGAGCTTTGACTTTATGCTTTTCACAAGTCGACAGGACTTCCATAAAGTGCTGAAGCAGGATTCGTCTTGGTGCACCTTGAGCCTCTGACAATTTTCACTAAAAGGGAGAGGCAACAATGACTACGGATCGGACAACATTACTTTAGTACTTTTCACAAAGCCATCCTCACAACCATGCAGTAAAGGATATATCTTCTGTTTCTCTTCATTAAATAACACATCAACCAGCTGAATGACGTTCCGGTGCCGCAACCGCCGCAAGAGCTGGATTTCCCTGAGGGAGAGAGAAAAAGCACATAGTTAGTAAGAGGGACCTGGTGCCATCCAACTCTACGCTGGACCAAAGAGGCATAGCGAAGAAATAGCGCTCAGGGTACACGCCTGCGACAATCTCAAAAAGCTTCAGCTTAGATTAGATTACGGATAAACTAGCTCCACTCCCAAATAACCAGAAACAGACAAAGACATAGTTTTCAACATACTTAAAATTCATACAACTAGGTTGTCAGATGAGTCTGTATCTTTATACTCGCAAGCAATAATGTCCTATGGGAAGTCTCTTGATATTTAAAAGCTTTTTTACTAGTACCTGAATTTTACTTATATATTTTAGTACACATAGCAGGCTTGAGCAGGCAGAAGCCACATCGGTTCCTCATATAATGAGCTACAAAAACGGAAGATTTACTTACGTACCATGACAGACTGAAGGGGTCTATTCTGAAGCTCTTACACACTCACGCTGCTAAAAAATGCAAAGCTCACCTCAGACTTCTGGTAGGTTCTGTGAAAAGATAAGGTTGCTCAGAACAGCCTTTAAAGCTGCAGTTCTTACCCTCTCTGGCCTGTGGCAGATTAGGAAACCGATACTAATGACTTTCCTATTGACATTTAGATTTTGTGCTGCCTTGGGGGCTGGCTTGTGTCTCACCTCACAGTTTAGGATGATGGAAGTCCGGACAATAATGAATGTATTGCCACAAGAGACATTTGATTAGCATGCTGCTGTGGAAGAGGTGTGGCGCAGCAGCCAGGGTGCCTGACTACGGACCACAGGGTTCACAGCTCGATCCCCGGCACTGGTGGCAGGTTAGCCCAGCACCATGTGACTCTGGGCAATAGCTCGCTTCATCTTCCCGCAGGCCCACAGCGCCAGGACACCTCTTCGGAGATAGCTGTGCACTTTACAAATGCTGGCATTTCTTTCTTTCTTATTTCATGCTAGAGTGAATGAATACTTTGTACTCTTTGGTGATGTTAAATATTTATTTATTGTCTTTTATGATCAGTGCGTTCGAAATAAAGACTAATAAACAAACAGAATGAATACTTCTGTAGCACTCAAGCTAATATTTGTATGTTCATGGGGAGCATTCTTTCACTTTTAAGCCCATCTACAGACTGTCAACTTTAGGTAGCCTCATGTAATGAAAAAAGGCATCAATAAAATACACACCTTTTAGATATATACTCCACATACATAAAGATATGCACGGAGGGCTTTGGGTCAGCCCTCTTCTTCCATTGGCCTGCTCAACTGTAATTTACATTTCGCTTGCACCCACCGCAGCATAGACTAATGAAGCAATGGGTCGTGCACAGAAGCCATCTATGTACCTTCCATGTACTTGGATCTGTGTGTCTGTTACTTTTCTCCTGTAAAAGCATATCCAATGCAATACCATATTTCTCATCCTGTGCCTCTATCAATATAGGTAATCTGAATATACTTCCTTCCTTTCTGTATCTATATACTTTCAATGTACTTATGGATCTATATATTTATCACTTTCTTCTAATTTAGCATTTCCAATGCACTAGCCTATTTCTCAGCCTATACTTTGCTCAATATATCTTCTAGACCAACCTTCTGACTCATCTCGAACTTCTTTCTACTACTCCTTCTAATGCACTACCCTATCTCTCATCCTATACATCTATCAATATATCATCTACATCCACTCTTTCATTTATCCCAAACGCCATACCACTACTATGATTGCCAAAATAACCCTTTCTAGACTCTCCTGCTCTACCCCTCCTTGCATCATCTGACACCTCTTTTCTTTACACCAATCCCCTAAAACAAACCTTTCTAAACTCTCCCCTCTGACTCCTTCCCTCCAAAACTCCTTTTTACTCATCCAAAAGCCTCTTCCTACTGCTAAGACCTAAAAAAAAAATTTTTTTAATCCTTCCCTCTTTTATCCCTCCACTATCCTTTTCAATCAAAATTAACAGACTAACATGTTCACTTCTCAAATTCCATATTCAAAATTCAACAATACTAATATACTGCCCAAATAGCTGAATAACATATCTACTACTCAAATTACTTCCTATTTATACTATACTAATTTTCAACACTAATCCTTCATGGGTTACGGAGTGGCGTGCTATTCGCCAGAAAAGATCTTCAACACCCATCAGGGGTAACAAGTGCTATATGAATGCAAATCTTTCTTCCCTTTTTATCCCTCCACTATCCTTCTCACTCCAAGTAACAGACTAATATCCACCACTGAAATGACCTCATATTTCACCATATTAATTCACCACTAATCCTTTATATGCTCCCTGAATAGCGTGGGTCAACAAGCGATAAATAAATACAAACCTTTGTCCTCCTCTATCCTTCTGCTATCATTCCAAATCCAAATAACTGACTAACGTATCCACCACTTAAAATGTACTTGCATGTTTCACTATACTAATTCAACACTAATCCTATATGGGTCCCGGAGTAGCGTGCTACCTGCCGAAAAAGCGCTTCGACACCTCGTCAGGGGTAGCAAGCGCTATATAAATGCAATTACAATACAATCAGTGACTGCATTTCCCCAGATTAGAAATGCAAATCTGCCTATTTATTTTCTTCCGAGTTAATCATATTTTTTTTTTTATTAATTTTGGCAAACATCCAAAAGCCATCTTTAAACTTAAAAACTCCAAATGCCTATTTGGATAAAACTTTGCTAGTTTTTTCGATCCTTTATTTTTATGTAGTCATAGTGTATTTTAAACTAGGTTTTTAGGTGACATAAATTCAGAGCCAGTTCTTTTATTTCTGTGCACATGCTTGCAATATACATTTTTTATTTTTTTTATTTTTTATTATTACACCAGCTTGCCAAGGCCAGACCTGTTGGCTTTACACCTGTTTGCTAGTTTTGGAGTAGTAGCACACACGTGCCTCTATAAACTATTTTATTGGTGTGAACAGAAGAACGGATCCTGGAAAAAAGTGACTACTCCCAGCACATGGCGCCCTCCCCGGAAGTGCTGGGGAACCCTCTTTATTGTAAGAAAGGTCCAGATACGCCACTCCGTGCTACTCCGGAAGGAGCGAGCTGGTCAAGATGGAGGAGGCACCCTCCCCGGAAGTGCTTGGGAGCCCTCTTTATTGTAAGAAAGGTCCAGATACGCCGCTCGGTGCTACTCCGGAAGGAGCGAGCTGGTCAAGATGGAGGAGGCACCCTCCCCAGAAGTGCTTGGAGCCCTCTTTATTGTAAGAAAGGTCCAGATACGCCGCTCGGTGCTACTCCGGAAGGAGCGAGCTGGTCAAGATGGAGGAGGCGCCCTACCCGGAAGTGCTTGGGAGCCCTCTTTATTGTAAGAAAGGTCCAGATACGCCGCTCGGTGCTACTCCGGAAGGAGCGAGCTGGTCAAGATGGAGGAGAGGCCGCTACAGCTGCACGGATTCGGTTCCTCTTATGGGATTCGTTCGTACGAATAAGAAATACTAGTTTATGCTTTTTCATATCATTTTAATGATTATGTAGGACTTCCGTAAATCTTACCTAGAATATGCCAGTCCGAACCTTTGATTATGAACATGATTTTATTTCCCTCTCTGATGATCAGCCTAATAAGCCAGGTCTAGCTCTGCAGATGCAGACCTGGTGCTACTCTCTGAACACTACTTTCTCCGTACAGGGTGCCAAATTATGGAATTCCCTTCTGGCAAAAATAGGAGCCCCCGTCAACCATCTGGAATTCATGAGCATGGGTAACAACTGGCTATTCTACCAGGATTCCCTGAGACACCACCATCTACAGAACCAGTCACACAACAAGAATCAATCCTGCTCAAGCCACAATCAGAAGCTCTAGTCAACTTGTCTAGATGTATCAAGCCTTCCGTCAATCTAACCTGCGGGAAGGTCTTTTGACCCAGGCCCTGCATGTCTAAATGTAACACAAAAGCACTACTTTCACCTGTTCGAGATTGCATGAAATCCCCCAAGCATCCTCCCATTATACAGCATCATCCAGCCGTAAAACAATAATTTGATTTATGACCTTTGAATACAGACAATCCTTTGCATCCCTTCCCCCATAATAGACTCTTATTATAAAAAGCATGCTTTTACCCGAGTCCTACAGAAAGGCTTACCCCTCTTGCTCAATGTGAACTTGTGTGATGACCCCAGGCAGGACTCCACCCACAACCTCTTCTTTCTCCTCACACAATGGTATCACAAAGATCTATCAATCTTATGTGCTTCCACTATGCTCTCTACTCACCCCAACGTACATACCAGCAGCACACCTTGCCCCCTGTACCCACCCAAACTGCAAGCTAGCACGGACATCCAACTCCCCAGTGGGAGCCTCCTGTCCACCTTTCACTGTATCTGCCATCGCATAAAAGTATATGACGCCTCACTCTCCAGAGTACAGGCATCCAGTTCCATAGTGAGAGCCTCCTTGACATTATCTATTGACCCCAATCACTGACACACACCGACATACCCCCACACGGACGTCCAACTCCCCGGTGGGAGCGTCCTTTATACTATTCACACCACCCGTGAGTCGAACACCTTGCTTCCTGAAGCCTCAAACGGAGAGCCACTGGTTCAACCAGAGCCCTGTTATTCTGCACTGGATACAAAACCTACAAAGTTCTAACAGCTAGGGGGCGTGGCCAACTGCTGAGCATGGCGGCAGCTTGAAGAGGGAGCTCCGCTAGGCATAACGGCCTGTACAAATAAATCCGTCCTATGATCCGCGACATCGCCCGCTCGAAGGAGCGACATCAGTTCCTGGAACCAAGCGGCACCCATTGATCCGCTCCCGGAGAAGATCCGATGCCGGGAAGAGCTCCGCTCTAAAACGGACTGCTGGGGCCTCTAACTGCTCGGCAGCACCGGACTGGCGTGCCAGGCGGATCCGGGCGAAGGTGCCCCCTGCCAGGGTGAGACGCAGTGACACCAGCCTGCAGCGCATCGCAACGAGACCTGCCTCGCCGCTCCGGGTCACCGGAGGGAGCCCCTGGAGGAGAGACGTCGGCAGCCTCGTCCCGGACAGGCTGCGCCTCACGCACACACGCGGACTACACACCATTGCCAGTGGGGAAGTCCATGACGACTGGCGGCGCCATTTTTGGGGACAAGCTGAATATCGGGAATACCACTGCAGTCGCGAGGTGAGCCCGAGTGAACTGGGGGTCCAGGACCGCGCCCGCAGATCAGCCCATCAAATATTTGCACAGACTTACCGGGGGGGCGGGGGCTGCTCCCTGCCCCGTGGCACACGGTACATGTCCGGAGGGGGCGTCTGTTGAACACTCCGACCTACTGAACGGAGCTGCAGCCACATAGGGAACCCACCCCGGTGAGACACCACAGAAAAGCGCCAAGAGTCAGACAATACTTTTGAGGTGCTCCCTGCCAGAAAAGCGCCGGAGAACCCTTACAACACTGGGGATAAGCGTGATACATTAACCACGAAGGAGCGGAGTACACACGTGGGAGGACACGCGACGAAAGCACTGAGACCGGCCTCCTGGCAAGCGTGATCCCACGGCCGTGTTATACGGGGACGCTGTGGGTGGCGGTGTGGACCCCTGCTGCAGGAAGAGACCCCTCCAGATCGCACGTGGCCAGACGACAGGTGGACCGGGCTGCACGACAGTGAGCGCGACGCCATGGCGAACAAAGGCACAAGAGGTGCGATGACGCGAGCAAATCTCGATAAATTTGCGTATACACAACACGGACACTCTCAGGGCGGCGGGCGCCACTCCTCGGGTGCGCCTCCGGACACGGAAGGGGCAAAGAAAGTCACCCTGGAAGATATTATGAGGACCCTCACTGAGGTACAAGCAACAGTAGGCACTATTTCCTCAGAGGTAAATCTGCTTAGAGCGGACTTCAAGAAAATGTCGGAGAGGGTGTCCCAAGTGGAGGTGGTCACGAAATCGCTTATTGAGGACACTTCGGACCTGCAGGTGGCGATGGAACGGATGGAAAAGGTCACGAGGCAGCTACAGGACAAGCTGGACGATCAGGAAGGACGCTCCAGAAGGAACAACGTCCGCATCTTAGGCATTCCGGAATCGGAGGGGAAAGGCGCCATGGACCTGTACATTGAAGACCTTGTTAAAAACAAGCTGCAACCGAAAGGCCTGTCAAACTTTTTCTCTGTCGAAAGGGCGCACCGGGTACCTGGGGGTGCGGCCAAACCGGGAGCTACACCACGACCTGTCCTGGCCCGGCTGTTCAATTTCAGAGATAGAGACGCCATCTTGCAGGCGGCGAGGGTCGCACCGCCTGTAAAAATTCAAAACTCGACTCTGGCATTTTTTCCGGACTATACAGCGGAGGTGGCCAGGCGCCGGAAATCCTTTACTGAAGTCAAAAAGACGCTACGTGACAGGGGACTACCCTACTCAATGCTTTTCCCCGCCAAATTGCGGATTGTGGCCGAGGGAAAGACATGGTTTTTTGATACGCCAGAGGTGGCGCGAGAATGGCTAGATGGATGGAGGCAGGTGGGCCAACCCCAGAGACCGCACAGGGACCGCCGGAACCAACGCGACGAGAGGACGACGGAACACCGAACCACTAGCCCTACGACCGAAGAGGGAGCCGCGGGACTGGACTCTGATCTGGAGAGAGACCCTCTCGACTCGGGCCAACATGCTAAGGGTTGATTGATTATGCTACATATGGAGTGGCAAGCTTGCGGACCTTGGGACCTCGTAGCTGATGGAGCTGAGTAGGGCGGGCATTGGCCGCTGCCTGTGGGGGACTCACCTACCCCACGAGCAAGTAAGATGGATAGGGAAGGGACTAAGCACTCTGCCAAGTTGGGGATGCGGGCGGGACGTAGTCCGTGGAGCAGGGGAGCAGGGAGGGGGTGGGGAGGGGAAGTTGTAATGTTGTTGTTATTGTTATTGGTCATCACTACTTACATGAGTAACACGGTCGCACTACTGGTCATCCACACTTGGTGCTCCGACACACGTCCTCTCATGCAGATTGCGTCCCACTGCTGCTTATTGACGCCACTGATCTTGACTACAGTTGGCACAACAAGTCCAAGCTGCACCCATTGAAGGCACCCATGCGCTGACAGCTGTACCCCCACTGAAACTGCTTACGTGGAACGTCAGGGGACTAGGGGACAAAATTAAAAGAGGTTTGGTACTACAAACCGTCAAACGCCACGGGCCCGAGTTGATCTTGCTACAAGAGACACACCTGGCAGGGACTACATGCAAAGCTCTAGACCGACGCGGATACACCATGGCAGTTCATGCTGAATTTACAACGGGCTCCAGGGGCACTGGGATACTCCTTAAGAAAAACTCACCCTTTCTGGTCCATAGCCACAGGACGGATGATCAGGGACGCTTTGCGGCGCTTACGGGCCAGTGGGAGGGAAGAGCCCTTAATGTCGTGTCAGTATACATCCCCCCGGCGCTGCACTCTACAGCACTGCCGGAGCTGGGGCACTTTCTTCTTGATCTTCCGGAGGGCGACATAATCATGGGGGGGGACTTTAATGCTATCACCGACCCTTTACTTGACACCTTCCCCGCACGAAACCGCCCACGAGAGGCTGCGGTTCTTCCCAGCTTCCTGAACGCACTAGGCCTCACGGACGCCTGGCGCCAACTGAATCCCACGGCGAAACAATACACGCACTACTCCTCCACACACAACAGCCTCTCGCGTATTGATTTCTTCTTCCTTTTAGGGATAGGATTGGGCTCCGTAGATAAGCTGGAAATTCTACCCAGGGGCATATCAGATCACTCCCCAGTCTTGCTACACCTTACCACCAGAGAGTCGAAACGCGCCAGAATATACCCAATATATCCCAACTATCTTCAGATTCCTGGAGTCCGGAAAAAACTCAAGCTGGCCACAACCCATTACTTTGCTGAAAATGTGGGAACGGTCTCCTCACCCTCGGTGCTCTGGGAGGCATACAAAACGGTCCTGCGTGGTGCAGCCATAGCAGCAATCACTGGACATAAAAGGGACTCCAGGGCGGAACTTGCGAACTTAGAACTGGCGCTTGGCGCAGCAAACACTGCCCACATGTCAGACCCTACCCCGGAAACCGCCCATACGCTCAACCTCCGACAACAGCAACATCAGGCTCACCTGACAACAATTACAAAGGGGCACTTAGCAAACACCGCACACCGCATATATGACGTAGGAGACAAAGCTGGGAGGATGCTGGCGTGGTTGGACAAACGAGGCGGCAGTAACAGGGGGATACAGAGACTATATGATCATGTGGGCATGATACAGACACTAAATAATCAACAAAGACCACCTGAAACAGACATACAATACATATTCCGATGGTGTTGGAATACACTCAGTGTGTTAAAATACCCCTCACACACCAAAAGGGCCCTTGGTGTCATGCTTCATCATCGGGGTCTTCCCGCCCCCGCTGCGGGACGGGGCAGTGCTGCGACAAGCGGCTACGCCGGAGCACCTTTTAATTGTGAGTACTATGTGAGTGATAATGGAGTGAGTGTCAGTGAGGTCAGAAGTGATGAACAGTGAAATTAAAGTTAAAAAATACCTGGCCTGGTGTTTAGAAAAAATTATTTAATAGGCACTGGCTGGTATCGTTAAAAGGGGTGAGGCGGAGTGCAGGATCGGGTTACTAGTCTTGCTCTCCTGTGTGGGTCAACATGTTTCGGGGCGACATGCCCCTTCGTCAGGACCGGGATGTATAGATCCCCCTGTCACTCACTAATGCGCTCCCACAGATAGAGAGTGTTGTGTTTGATCAATGTGTATAAATAATTTAAATACACGTGAAAGAAGCTCGGTCAGTAATACTGATGATGTAAGCTTATTGAATGATGAGACAATGCCCCATGAGCCAAGCTGGGCGAAGGGTATAGAGGGTCCAATCAACCCCCACACCTCAGTGCTTCCTCCTTCGTCAGTGGCTTCCGTGGTGATACAGACACACCCGGAGCACATTGTGCGCACTCTAGCACGCCACTTTCAGGGGATATACACCCCGGTGCGGTCCGTCACGGAACAGGAGGCAATGGCCTCGCTAGGGCACATCGGGATCCCAGTGCTGCCGCAAGAAGCGCAGCAAGAACTAGAATCAGATCTGACAGAGGAAGAGATCCAATTGGCGATACAGGCATTACAATCCGGCAAAGCGCTGGGACCTAACGGAATACCCGTAGAATGGTATAAAGCGACAGCCTCGGTGCTGGCCAGACCCCTGCTAGATATGTATAATGATAGTATAGAGAGGGCAATGCTACCGCTCGATCAGCGCACGGCCACGATCGTGGCCATTCCCAAACCAGATAAAACGCCAACTGAATGCACCTCGTATCGACCCATCTCCTTGCTCAACGTCGAAGCGAAGATATTGGCGAAACTCCTAGCCAGTCGCCTGACACAACACCTACACACTTTGGTACACCCCGACCAATCGGGATTCATGCCTCACCGGAGTACGGCACTGAACCTGCGGAGGCTACACGGGGTACTAGCGCGGGCGCATCTCCTTACGGACCAAGCTGTGATACTATCCCTGGACGCAAGGATGGCGTTCGACCTGGTGGAGTGGGAGTACCTGTTCGCCGTCCTGACCCGAATGGGCTTCGGCCCGAAGTTTCTTGCATGGGTGCGGTTACTGTACGCATCGCCGGTCGCACAGGTGGTTGCAAATGGTCACATATCACCGCCATTCCCACTGGGGCGGGGAACTAGACAAGGGTGCCCGCTTTCGCCCCTTCTCTTCGCACTGGTGCTGGAACCTTTGGCAATCCTACTTAGAACGACGCCACTGTTCCGCGGCATCACCTGGGAGGAAGGGTGGGAGGACAAAGTCTCCCTATATGCGGATGACATGCTAATCTACATGGTCAATCCCACCGAGGGGATCCCTGCCCTACTGGCGCTGTGCGATGAGCATGGCAAGGCATCGGGTTATACCCTCAATTGGTCCAAATCCATAATATACGTGATCAGGGGCCCGGCCCCAGCGCTACGTGACGGCTGTCCCCTAAAAATATCATCCACCTCCTTCAAGTATCTGGGAATTTTCGTCACCTCTAATGCTGCAGATTACTATACCTTGAATTTGCTGCCACCCCTGACACGCCTACGGGCGGACGTCAAATTCTGGGCTACACTACCGCTGACCCTCCTTGGACGGGCAGCGCTATATAAAATGATGGCCCTCCCACGGTTCCTATATGTACTTGAGAATTCCCCTTATAACGTGAGCCCGCGATACTTTAAA
The DNA here is from genome assembly GCF_964263255.1 of Lissotriton vulgaris. Taxonomy (NCBI): domain Eukaryota; kingdom Metazoa; phylum Chordata; class Amphibia; order Caudata; family Salamandridae; genus Lissotriton; species Lissotriton vulgaris. Next base: position 7,235,957 of record NC_141700.1, read on the forward strand.
CAAGTCACTGCACTGCTATCCAGCCTGCTATGGAGCAATGGCCCAGCACGGATAGCGCATGACAAATTGGTGAAGAGCTGGTACGAGGGAGGGATTGCGCTACCCAATCTCCAGCTATATTATTGGGCATCCCAACTTAAAATAATTAACCACTGGATCCACATTTCACGGGAAGACCCCGCATACAAGGCAGACTGGGCACAGCTGGGCACAGACGGCATGCTAGCGGTGCTGTACAATTACTCACAAGTCAAGAAACTAATCGGTCCGACACTGCACACGGCGACACTATGGCACACAGCTCAATCACGTCTGGGGTGGAAGGGGAAAATTACCAGATTAACACCGCTGTGGGACACCAAAGCGCTGGGGAACTTGAGGTCCTGTAAGGGATTTGCACAATGGGACACCATAGGAATCTCAGTGGTGGGGGACCTTTGGGAGGGGGGCACGGTGGTTGCATTTTCCCAACTCCAACAACAGTATGACTTAGGCCCCACTGAGACATTCAGATATGTGCAGATCCGACACGCGCTACTTCAGGCAATTCCACCAGACACCACACTCCCGGAATCGTCACCACTGGAAGACAGGCTGCTGACAGATTTCATGGTGCAGAAAGCAACATCTCTCACATATAAAAAACTAGTGAACAACTTACCAGACCCCACACAGAAGCTTAAAGAGAAATGGGTGGGGGAACTGGGTGAGATGGACGAGACGGAGTGGAATGAAGCGCTTGCGTCACCGCGTGAAGTAGGCATATCAGCCAGGTTCCGCTTAGTACAACTCAAGATTCTACACCGCACTTACTATACTAGACCACTTTTACATAAAATACAGAGGGCGTCGCACCCTTACTGCCTCAGGGGCTGCGGGGATGAGGGTACTCTACTCCACACTTTGTGGGATTGCCCACGGATCCAAGAGGTCTGGAGGCAAATCATGCGCACAGTCTCCCAAGCCATGGAGGTGTCAGTCCTACCTGAACCCCGTAAGTGCCTGCTGAACATTTGGGACCCTAACGACTTGGACAGGTACGGGCAGCTGTGGGTTACACTGGCTGTGACAGTGGCCAAACGAGACATTGCGCAGAAATGGGGGGCCCCGGAACTGCCTACGGTGGCTGGATGGATCAGGAACATGGACCTACTGATGGTGAAAGAGAGGGCAGTGTATGTACTACGAGCGTGCCCCCGTAAATGGAATAGGGTGTGGATGCGCTGGAACAAGTATAGGGGGGAACCATGTGAATCATTGCCAGAGGGTGGGGACTCGGAGTCTGAGGAAGATGAGGACTAGATGGAGTAGGTCTCTCTGTTGAATGCTGCTGGGTGACGGGAGGGGGCGGAGCTGCAGTGTTACACTGGAAATATTGAAACACACGTGGAATGACCGAATGCAGACTGTGTACAGACATAATCCGTTGCCAAATGATGACCTTAGTTGAGTTTTACTGTTTTCACTTTAGCTAAAAATTGTAATGTTGGGAGCAAATACACATTCTACGAATGGGATACACATGGACTGACATGTAGTATTATTATGAAGGGGAGACACGGATGATGAGTATTAGTTGGTCAGGATTACTTCATGCACGAATCGTGATGACACCAGATATTGATTGGAACATAACCTGCTTTATCCGTTTCTTATGATTGCAATTTACATTCACATGTAAAAGTGGATTCCGGATGTTGATGTGCATATGATGTTTGCAATCCTGACAATAAAGATTTAAAAAAAAAAAAAAAAAAAAGTTCTAACAGCTATAGGGCTATGCCAGCCCCTAGCACCCACAATAAATTGAAAATATATAAGGTCATCATCATTATAGTTGTGTTTACAATTATATGACCAGATTTGGAGGACAAGACTAATCATTACAGTTAAAAGACAGGGAGGGTTACATTTCTTTATCGCCAACGCGAGGATGTATCACTGACAAAGATTCCCTCGTACAAAGAAGCCCAACATCCGTAGAGTCTCCAACTACGACATACATGAGGGGGTCATGTAGTTCCTACAAATCTATACAGAATTAGCGAGTTTTAACAACAAACTAAGGGATTGTGTTCAGACTGATTCCAGACACACCTAAAGGAAATGTTAGTCTGTAGACCAGCTAGCTCACAGTGCCACTATAAGCCCCCCTCAAACCTCACCTAGGAGTGAATACTTTTTAGCAACTATCGAACATGACAACCCAGACCCCTCAGGTATTGTGGAAACAGTGCAGTACTTTTCGCTCAGTCACTCGTGATCACTTTGTCTCAGAGAGATACACAGAATAAACAGTGGTACATTTTCAATAAGTATTTATTGAACCAGCGCCATTCTAGTGTAAAATACGCGTGCTGCAACAACCGTTACACAGAAACAGATATATAAGATTACAAGCAGTAACAAAGTAAATAAAATGTAAATTCTACCATGGTGCTAAAACAGTGAATATATGTAGGCACATAGATGCATGGCAGTAATCATGTGTACTTAAGTGTACCTAGCATGTATGTCGGTGGAAAGCCAATAATCCCAGTTGGAAAGAGCCAACCCCAATAACTGATGGGAGAAAACGAAGTACCCCCCGTCTTGGTCTCAAATTGGACACCCCGCAAGAGATGTCAGACCACTGGGTGAAGGGACTTCAGCGTCTCGTGTCAGCATGGAAGCTTCTCCTCTGGTTTGCCCGAAAGGTACCCTCAGAGGTTCTACCTACATGTGTCATGGTACTGTGGGTTTGTCGGCCAAGGATGACAATAGCGGTGACTTTTATACAGAGTTATTATGCAGAAGATGGTAATTCTGCTGCGATGCGAAGATTCCTCATGCATAATAAATTAGGTTTGTTTTTGAAGAAAACCACACAACATGTATTCAGCACTCAACTAGGTAAAAGGTCAGCGCCAGAGCAGTTATGAAGAGCAAGGTAGGGCAAATGAAGGCAAAAGGTCATACAACTACCTAGGCCTATACTGGGGTACATTGGGGCTCATAACAAGGAATGCAACTAAAACTCAAACCATCGTTTTGGTGGCTGCGCTCTGACAAAAGCAACACGAGACCAGATCCACCGACCCACTTCACGACAGTCCGCTCTAGCTGGGACATCCTCTGGGTCTCTGCAACAACACAAAGTATTCGTTGCTGAAGTCCCATGTTGTGAACCCATGCTACAGGAAACTGGGTATGTTTTACCTGCCAGTAACCTTGGAGATTCCAGCATTAAACCGTCAAGATAGAGTGGGATTGTGCAGGGTCACAAAGCTACACCAGCATCCGGAGTAATATACAAACTCAACCGTGGACTGCCGAATGACTGGCAGATGACATTGCATCGGAATTCAAGTTTTCAATCACACTACAGTGACTTTAGTAAAATGTGAGTTAACAAATGGTCTGTAAGCAAAGCAAACCAGATTTACTGGAAAGAGCACTTCTGAGTTCAAAGAACATGTATTGTTTCATAATCAACCCATGAACTATTTAACAAATGAACTCGAAGAAGTGCCACCTTATTTATTAGATTTCCCTGGTGCACTTCTATTACAATAATCTCACACATCCACGTTTTAAAAAACAGATTAGGTACGGTCTCTGATATTAAACACAATTTCTCTCAGTGGGTCAGGAGATTTTACAACTCTGGATGACGCCGTCAGTGGGTCCGAGCGCTGGAAGGAACACTCCATACGCGATCATTACAACGACACATAATGTGCCCAAATGTGGATACCACATATAGCACAATATAGCACAGCTAAACTCAAGAGAAGAACACAGAACTGCAGATAATAAACCACAGGATACAACATATGCCAAGCAGCCACACACATACTCAATATACCACAGCCAATCTCCAATCCAAAAACTTTAAGTCCAATACCAGTAGTGGTCTCAAAATGGAACAACTGTCCTGATGAGGGTCCAAAAATAGACAACACTCAATACGGAGCTTCCTGAACTCAGCACCATACCACAGATGTGTACAATGGTAACACAACCTTTTTAAAACAACTCTACACCTAAACATCCTTCATGCTGCTGTGATGGCTTTGGCATACTTTACCACTTCCCTGCATGTGTGGAAAGGTTGCAGCGATGTTGGTGCTGTAACGTGCGTGGGGCATGAATGTAAAGAAGCAGCTCAGACTTCCACTGCTGGGGGTGTAACTTCTGTGTGGAAGGGAATCCTGAACTGCTAAACCTCATTCACCTCACACGGCAGTTCCCGGTGATGGCACGGATGGGGGAAGCAACACCAGGTAGACAAGTTCCTCTAGAAATTAAAGCAGTCAGATTTCACAGTAATACAAGAAGTGTCCGACCCATTGAAGAGCAGAATATGATCAACTGTACCACAGAGGCACACAGGTCAACAAGGCCAGGCCTGCTTCACTGTCACCCACAGTCCACCTCGGGCTACGGTCTGAAAATGAAAAGCAGCCAGGTAGAAGTTGAAGCCATCGCTGTTATGCGATGCAGCTCTGTATAACGCACAACCACCCAAGACAGTATCTTCGGGCTATTCTTCAGAACAAGCTCCAACCACAAGTCTTCACTAAACGAGCACCTCAACAGTAAGAGTTCAGGAGAGAGGACAGCTGGAAATGAACTGATAGGGTGCCCATCGCAGTCAAAGAGGCGAGACAGAGCGAGGCAGCAGAACACCTTCCTGGAATACGAAGGAGCAGATGCAGAGAACCAGGCCAATCAAGAAGGGAGTGATTTCATTACCAGGTGTGCAACGGGGGAGGGTTCCCCAAACCCCCGCAACTGAAGCAAGTGAACCCTCCCCTCCCTAGAAGACCTACCTCGTCTTTTCCATTCAAGTATCTATCCATTCATTCATTCTTGCAGTCTTCCATCCACCCGCTGATATCCATCGTTTCACCTTTACATTCAGTCATTCATTCAAGCATAGTTCAGTCTGTCTCTATCCATCCATGAAACCATACTCTCAGCTATCCATCCTTTCACCAATCCACACTGTCACCCATCTCTTCACCTATTCATCCTTTTCCCCATCTTTTCACTCATCGACGCATTCTTACACCCACGCAACTTTTCACCCATCTTCTCTTGGACCCACGCATCCACACAAACGCATCCACCTTTCAGCCATTCACTTCTCCCCACACTTTTAACTCACTTGCGCATTCTTACACACACACAAATGCTTTCACGCATCCCCTCGAACCCACGCATCCTTTCACCCATCTTTTCTTGGACCCACGCATCCACACTGACCCCATCCTCCTTTCACCCATTCACCCCCCCACTTTTTTTTAGTCATCGACGCATTCACACACATGTAAATGTGTAAATGTGTGTGTGTCTTGTAAAGCGCACTGCTACCCGGCGGCGTCCTGGCGCTATAGACCGCTGGGGAACCCGTCCTGGCTTTTCCTGTGAGATGTTCCCTCCTGGGTATCTCCAAGGTGAAACCAGGCATCCCTGGCGTGTGTGGGGGGCGGTTGTGGAGATGACTTGTTATAGGGGTGGGTAACCCAATAAACCCTTGCGGGCTTGGGCAGTCAAAGTGTTTAAGGAAAAAAGTGCCAGCAAGGGATTTGTTTACTGCTCAAAGTTTAACAGTGTAGTGAAGTCTGTATTATTTAGACTTATCAGCTGAGTGGAACAGCAACTGTTCAACATATTTTCAATCTGTTTCAAAATTCTATAGAAGCTACCACACTAGCCCTATACCAGTACAACAACTTGAACAGATTCACAACAACTTTTTTGGTTATAACCAATAAATGAAATATTGGACACAAGAACAAAGGTAGAGCAACACGGAAAGGTTTGTTCTTCAAAGAAAATTATTATTTATATTCTTCCAAATGTAAATTGTCAAAATAACAAGGGTATACAGTTAATGGTGATTGCATATGTATCTTAAGTAAATGGAGCTGACAAAACAATCCATTAATACAAAAGAAAACAATCCAGTCTATAACAAAATAGATAAAATTGACTTCTTTTAAAAGATAATAAATAGAAAGTCAAGTGCGGGCAGTAGACTTGGATTGATGTGTCGACGTTTCGGTCTCAGTGGTGAAAACCAGAGACCATCATCAGGACAGTGAAATTAATGCAATGAAGATGACCCTTATAGTAAATTTAAGAACAAGCTATAGGTGAGCTGAAGTATAAATTCAAGGTTCATTGCCTTAAGGGAACGTCAAGTCTCCCCTGTGGTTGTATCCATATATTCAGGCCAAATAAGTATTAAATCCTTATGGTGAAGAATCCCTGTATCATCAATCTCAGGATCCACGTTAGTTCGGGAAATGGCGTAAGGCACGAAGCGTCTCCTCTGCGTCGGGTCAAAGCTGAGATTGATGATACCAAATAAGTATTAAATCCTTATGGTGAAGAATCCCGAACTAACGTGGATCCTGAGATTGATGATACAGGGATTCTTCACCATAAGGATTTAATACTTATTTGGCCTGAATATATGGATACAACCACAGGGGAGACGTGACGTTCCCTTAAGTCAATGAACCTTGAATTTATACTTCAGCTCACCTATAGCTTGTTCTTAAATTTACTATAAGGGTCCTCTTCATTGCATTAATTTCACTGTCCTGATGATGGTCTCTGGATTTCACCACTGAGACCGAAACGTCGACACATCAATCCAAGTCTACTGCCCGCACTTGACTTTCTATTTATTATCTTTTAAAAGAAGTCAATTTTCATCTATTTTGTTATAGACTGGATTGTTTTCTTTTGTATTAATGGATTGTTTTGTCAGCTCCATTTACTTAAGATACATATGCAATCACCATTAACTGTATACCCTTGTTATTTTGACAATTTACATTTGGAAGAATATAAATAATAATTTTCTTTGAAGAACAAACCTTTCCGTGTTGCTCTACCTTTGTTCTTGTGTCCAATATTTCATTTATTGGTTATAACCAAAAAAGTTGTTGTGAATCTGTTCAAGTTGTTGTACTGGTATAGGGCTAGTGTGGTAGCTTCTATAGAATTTTGAAACAGATTGAAAATACGTTGAACAGTTGCTGTTCCACTCAGCTGATAAGTCTAAATAATACAGACTTCACTACACTGTTAAACTTTAAGCAGTAAACAAATCCCTTGCTGGCACTTTTTTCCTTAAACACGTTGTGGAGATGAGGCAAGCTAATGCCCAGAGTTGCCGAGTGTGATCCCTGGTTAGAGTAGGCACCGAGGCGAGAATTATAGAGTCCGCTGACCCTGGTTCACGACCCTGCCGCGTTGGGAATTGAACCCTGGTCCCGGGATGTCCTCTGCTTCCGGGTCTGCCGCCTCTAACCAGTGAGCCACACACACACACACGCTTTCACACATCCTCTCACCCATCCCTCCATCTTCTTCTTTCGCTTTTCTATCAACACATCTTTCTTTGGCATCAATTAGAAGCGTTTGTCTGCCAAGTTGCAGAAAGAAGAGGCCCATGAATAACTCCACGCCGACCTAGATGCTTAAGTAACGACCTCTCCAGAACAGATCTCAGAGTGGAGATAAGACAGTGAGGATGTATGCACCCAGTTACCTTTCTGGAATAGAATCACAAGAGGAGAACAGAATACATTCTACAACCACAAATGTCTCTAAGCCTGCCTATAGAGCAGAGATTAGGCAATACTGGATTCTACATGTTTAACAAATCGACCAAGAACTAAAAGAAGGCAATGCTGCACCCCATGCCCAGAGACCTTTAGAGGAACAAACAGCACAGAACAGGCCAAGCAGCATTTCACACACCGAGGACCTCCTAGGAAACAAGAATGAAGACCAAAAAACATTTAATTTTATACCACGACACCACCAAAAACGAGAACAAAGACAAAACAATGCTTCATTCTACACAAAGACACCAACAGCAGAGCTAAAGCAACAATGTATTTCACACTTAGGAACCACAAGCAACCAAGAGCAGAGCAAAAGCAATGCTTCATACCACACCTAGGAACCCCGAGAAACCAAGAGCAAGGAACACGCGAAGCAGCACTCCGTACACAGAGAACCCACTAGGGACCAAGAGCAAAGACCAAGCATAGCAAGTCCTTCAAGGACCAAGAGCAAAGACAAAGCAACACCTCAATTCATACAGAAAACCCCCAGGAACCATCAGCTAAGACCAAGCAATACTTCATTCCACACACACAGACGCCACTAGTAAACAAGAGTGAAAACCAGGCAATGTTTCATTGTGAGAAAGTGGCTCTATATATACACTGCACCAGAATAAGGTACAGTGTGTATAGAGTCCACAAACTTCAAAAGAAGAGAGTGTCCCAAGAAACCAGAAAGGACTGGGTATTGAACTATAGCAAAAAATGAGATTCCTTTCTGTGTTATTTGACTTTAGGATTTGTGACCAACTGGTCTACTTTCAAGTTTTATATTACTTCTATACAAATAGACGTTTCAGGTACTTATTATTACACAACACTGAAATAGCTTCTTTCTTTCAACATTTATTTTTATAGTGTTAAAAACATTTATATAAAATCAATCACAGAACATTTCATATCCAACATATCATCACGAGCATTTCCCTAGTCTAATACAAAATCAATCCTATTCTTTTTTAATGCTCGAAAAAGACAAATTAAAACAATAATTCATAAAGTTAAAAAACTATTCAGTATATACTATCGTGGGTGGTCCCTTGTCGACGCATTTCGGTGCGATATGATCTTTTGGGCACCTTCTTCAGGACAAAACTTATGGAATAGTATTTTCTAAAAATTAATGTAAAAAACAATTAGTATCTTATTATGTTGAGAGTTTATCTTCATCTATACAGTGTTGGGCACTCATTGCACCTAGTCTTAATCTCTCTAAACATTAGAAAGAATATCTTACTTAGAATGCTTTAAAGTCAGTTGTTCCCACTTCTTATTGAGTTTATCCGTTTTAGACTTCACTATGTGTCAGTTTCATAAATTTCTGAAACATAGAAAGTACAGATAGGAGTTATCCCTGATTATCTTCCTTAGCAAGGTTATAAAGACAGACCCTGTTATTTTGCCAGTTACTTCAAAACAGGAGTATTTTGTTCTGCGTGTCTATGGCAGTCGTCCGCTAATTAGTGTTAAATTGGAGGCACATGTATTCACATTCTTAATGAGTTCTCCAATTTGGTAGTTCGCCGTCGTTTTGTAGTCCATTTATATTGAACGCAAAACAAAAAGCCATTTTTTGTGTAGTTTATTTACGTGTATTTTTTTTTACAAAAACAGGCTCTGGGATACAAGATTTCCTCACATAAACATGTACTCAGCTAAAAGTCGTCATGATAAAGTGAAGACCTGTCTATATACCAATACAGGCACTGAAAGAAATCGTTTTCAAGGTATGTAACTCAAAAGGCCATCAGTATCTGCAATGAATACTGATAAATAATTCTACTAGACAATACATTTATATTGCTATGTTATCTAACAGGTGGACCAGTAAGAAGTCCCCGTGCCAGATACCTTGAGCAAAATCAAAGACGCAAACGACTGCCATAGACACGAAGAACAAAATTCTCCTGTTTTGAAGTAAGTGGCAAAATAACAGGGTCTGTCTTTATAACCTTGATAAGGAAGATAATCAGGGATAACGCATATCTGTACTTTCTATGTTTCAGAAATTTATGAAACTGACACATAGTGAAGTCTAAAACGGATAAACCCAATAAGAAGTGGGAACTACTGACGTTAAAGCATTATAAGTAAGATATTCTTTCTAATGTTTAGAGAGATTAAGACTAGGTACAATGAGTGCCCAACACTGTATAGATGAAGATAAACTCTCAACATAAGATACTAATTGTTTTTTTACATTAATTTTTAGAAAATACTATTCCATAAGTTTTGTCCTGAAGAAGGTGCCCAAAAGATCATATCGCACCGAAACGCGTCGACAAGGGACCACCCACGATAGTATATACTGAATAGTTTAACTGTATGAATTATTGTTTTAATTTGTCTTTTTCGAGCATTAAAAAAAAGAATAGGATTGATTTTGTATTAGACTAGGGAAATGCTCGTGATGATATGTTGGATATGAAATGTTCTGTGATGAATTTTATATAAATGTTTTTAACACTATAAAAATAAATGTTGAGAGAAAGAAGCTATTTCAGTGTTGTGCAATAATAAGTACCTGAAACGTCTATTTGTATAGAAGTAATAAAAAACTTGAAAGTAGACCAGTTGGTCACAAATCCTAAAGTCAAATAACACAGAAAGGAATCTCATTTTTTGCTATAGAGTCCACAAACCCCAGAGGTATAACAGAGGTTAAAGTCAGGGCTGACCTTACTCTCGAAAGTGGTAGCTTGGTCGAGCAGTAAGGCAGTACCAGAGGACAGTGTAAAGCATTTGTTGGACACACTCAGTCAGCAAAAGGTTTCACACACTCAAGGACTGAACTCCAGGCCAATGGTTTTTATATCAATAAATATAGTTATTTTATTTTTAGAACCAACAGATATCAAAATATACTTCACTCATAATTGAGAAATCTTAGGTAATTACTTTGCAGAAAGGTAATAACTTTGTCAACACACTAGGTACAGGGGCTGCAGTAGGCAACACAATTCTAAACACAATTTAACATTGAGCTCAATGGGTGGTTCTACATAAATGCAGTTGATTACTTTGTAGATTACTTTTGTAATTCCAGGTCTGAATCCTAGATTCAGTCCTGGGTTCTAAGCTGAAAACAGTTTAATAAAAACGTTTTGGTTATTTAACTGATTTTTAAGGAAAATAAAGGTATTTCAAAAGTTCACACTTAGAAACTTTTCAGTGAAAATCTAGCAATGTTATCCAATGGGAGAAAATTCAGGTCACAGGTAAAGTACATTCTCGTTACTTTTGTAATCCAGTACTGGACTCCTAGGTCCAGCACTGGGATATCTACTTAAGACAGGTAAGTAATTACGTTTCAGTAGTTGGTTCGATTTTTAAGGAATATTTCAAGTTTTCAAAAGTAGACACTTGAAAGAAATTTCACAGACAAGTAGACAATGGATTCCTATAGAGAAATTGAAGGTTACTAGAAAACCCGGTTAGGATTACTTTTGCGGTTCAGTACTGGGCTACAAGGCACAGTACTGGCTACTCTCCTGATCACAGGCGAGTACTTCGAAATGAGGTATTCAGCTGATTAATAGGAATATTTTTGAGTTTCAAAACGTCACACTTAAAAGATTTTTCGAGTCTAACCAGTCATTGTTATCCTATGGCAGGTAAGTGAGTTATCGGTTTCCAGGTGAGTACTTGACTGGTGAAGTTAAGGTTCTGGGCATAGTCTCAGGGGTGCCCCAGGGTCAGGTAGGTACAGTTGATACACCCTCAGCGGCACAGGGGCAGCCGGGTGCAGAGGTAGTTAGGCCCAATGTTATCCAATGAGAGGCAGGGGGCCTTCGGTTAGTAACTGCTGGCTAGCAGGCCACACGGCTGTGGGAGCTGGGCTCCATGTCACTTGCTCAGGGCAAATTGGAAGTAGAATAGAACATAGATTGCACTGCCAGGGTCACTCGGGCGGCTGGGGGCAGGGTGCTTTTGAGCCGTCGTGCGCTCAATGTTAGTCAAAGGAAAAGGTAAAGAGGGAACAAAGGCTGCAGACTCTGGGACGGAGATTCTTCAGGTGCGACCACCTCTTCGAGAGGTAAGTTGGGATCTTGGAGAAGAGGTGAGTACCCCAAAGGAGGGCACAGGAGGTCGTTGGGCGCCGGGTGCATGGGTGTCTTTGGGTGTCAGGAAATCTTACCCTCGGCTGGTCGCGGTTGGAGGGGTCCCTGGTTCTGAGGCTGCAGGCGTCGTCTGGGTAGTCTATGAGGTTCTTTGGGCACTAAACTTCGGCTCCCAGTCGCCGGGGGGACGTCCTTGTGGTTTTGGATCACTCAGACACAGGCCGGGCTTGGCGGGTGCAGAGTGGGCTGGATTCGCAGTTTCTGGCTGACACCAGGGGGGTTGTTGTTGGAGCACAGCCTCTGCACATGGGAGTCCAGTCTGTTAGAGGGTCAAGGCAGGCAGGTCCTCCGGGTTGTCCAAGGTTGCTGTCCGCAGGAGTCGCCGGGATTTAGCAGGAGCAGGTTCCAGGGTCGACAGGCCGGTAAGGGCTGGGACCAAGTCAGTGGGTGTCCTCCTGTTAGCAGCTACATGGCGGGTCTTCTTCTTGATCTTTTCTTAACGGGATCTGAGGAAGGAAGGTTCAGGGAGCCCCTAAATACTGAATTTAGGGGCGTTACAGGTAGGGCAAGGGCAGGGACCAATAGGTCTCTGTCCTGGGGTGAATACACCCCTTAGTCTGCTCCTCTCCGGTAGGAGGGGGGCAGGAGCCTAGCTGTGTTGGACAGGCCTCGTGGCCGGCCCGTCCCCTCCCCGCATGGCGGGTCGCGGACCCCTACTCCTCCTGCTCCTTGGACAGGAACCACCCTTGCAGCCCGCCGGGGCAACACCCAGCCCTTCCCCGACGGAACCTTGGCTCCTGAACCCCACTGTATCGGCTGGCCCGGGGCCCTCCCAGAACCCCGGTCTCCGGCCCAGCCGCCATCTTGGACACTACACGACTAGGCCTCATGGCCTCGGGTCGACGTCAGCCTCGGGCCCAACCAGGCCCCGACATCGAGGCACCACCATCCACCCAGGGGGTGAAGAGACCACTTGGCAGGGCAATGGGAGAAGGAGTGTCGATGGCTCCCCTCCGCCAGGTGTCGATCGCCCCCAGCCTCCCCGGGCGCTGGCTCCACCCCCCTGCTGGGTGTCTGGACTCCCTCATCCCGGACCTCCCGACCTCCAAGTGCGAGGGTCCGGACATCAAAGGGCGCCAGACCTATAACTGGGGCTGCTCCAGAGCAGGAAGGCAGTTGTATCCTGGAGTCAAGAGACACCGAGACAAACTCATCCTTGGAGGCCTGCTGGCGCGGCTCCTCTTCGTGAACCACCTTTGAAGGCCTGCTGGCGCTGCCGCGGCTCATCCTCGTCGTGAATCACCTGCAAGGCCTGCTGCCGCGGCCCTCCTCGTCGTGAAACCATCTTCCAGGCCTGCTGGCGCTGCCGCGGCCCTCCTCGTCGTGAACCATCTTCCAGGCCTGCTGGCGCTGCCGCGGCCCTTCTTGTCGTGAGCCATCTTCAAAGCCTGCTGGCGCTGCCGCGGCCCTCCTCATCGTGAACCATCTACAAGGCCTGCTGGCGCTGCCGCGGCCCCTCAGTGCGAACCCTTCAGCTCGAGGATTGTGAGCTCCACCTTTGGCTACTTCTGTACCGGACCGGTACTCAGACGGTCCCGCTACCCCTTTTCCCCAAAGAGACTATATTTGACGGGATCCTCGTATCCTGGTCCTGCTGTACCGCTCCTTACCTTGCCTAAAGATATACATAAAAGTGTGCAGAACTTATCCTTGTGTGGTGTCTATCTGTGGGGGGGGGGGGGGGGGGGGGAGTTACTTGTCTGTACGATTACCTGAGAGGGCCCTCGCCGGAGGCCTCTCCCCCCTGTACTCGGCCGACCCTCCGGGTCCCCGTCTAACATTGGTGGCCAGCGGCGCGATCTGAGCCGACGCATAATCGTACAGAGAGCAACTCACCCCACGACACACAGCCACCATGACGACAAAAGAGAGTGGAACAACCAAAAAATTTCAGATGGAAAAGCTGGAAGAATACAGCCACAAAGAACTAAAGCAATTCTGCATAGAGCTGGGCATTGCTACCACGGGACTGAGCACGAAAGATGACCTCAAGCACGCCTTAGAGTCTTGGGTGGAGACGGAAACATCCCCACCCCAAAATCAAAGCCTCGAGACCACAGAAACAAGTACCACCCCTGTGGACGAAAGAAGACCGGGCCTCTCGGCCAAAGAAGCCCGAGAACGGGAGAAAAGCCGACTCCACGAGTTGGAGCTGGCTCGACTCCGCCTAGATGGAGAACTCAAATTGGCAGAACAAAAAATAACCCTTGAACACTTACGGCTCAGGGAAGAACGGGAAGAGAAAAAGAGCCAGAGGGAGCTGGAAGAGAAAAGACTAGCCTACGAGCATGAGCGCAACTTGAAGGAGCTAGAGATCCGACGGCAGAACAAAGACCTCGGAGTCTCCGGGCACCAGAGCCCCACTGCCCCTACGGACCCTAAGGTCCACATCCCCAAGGACGTCGTCAGGGAATACTACCGGAACGATGATATCCAGCAATGGTTTAAAGCCTACGAGGTAGCAATGACCTCCCACCGAATCCCGCGGAGCGACTGGGGAGCCGGGTTATGGGGGAAATTCGTCAACGAAGGACGAGACGCCCTGCTGCAACTCCCCGACCACCAGATGACATCCTACGACCACATGAAGGCCGCCCTCCTCACTCACTATGGGCTCACGCCCGAAATGTACCGGCAGAGGTTTCGAGACTGCAAACGAATACCTGGTACAACCTGGGTGGAGTACGTAAACTTTTTTAGCCGGGCCTTCGAGGGTTGGATCAAGGGCAGCCAGGTCACCACGTACGAGCAATTATTCAACCTTATTGTATGGGAGCACCTCTCCAATAATTGCTTCGTCGAACTGAGACAGCACCTCCTTGATAGTAAGCTGACCGAACCTCGGAAACTCGCCATCGAAGCATACCGATGGGAGAGCACACGAGTCCCTCGGAGCTGTCCCAGCGAACAGAACAGAGCCTCCCAAGGGCCCCACCGCCCACGGGGGGGGGGGGAGGAGGAGGCCAGGGTCGGGGCAGGGACACCATCGCGGTGCCCCCCACTAGCAACACCCCGGCCGGAAGAGGAAGCCCTCCAACGCGACCAGGGTTCCGCCCCAACGTTACCTGCCACAAGTGCCAGTGACCCGGCCACTACGCCAATGATCCGAACTGCCCGAAAAATCAGGGCCCCACGAACCGTCAGTTCACCGCCGCCGCCCTGGGAGAAGAGCCGGGCCAGGAAGGCGACGAAGAGTACGAACAATACCAGCCCGAGTGGGAACCAGCAGCCATGTCCCTGGTCTGTCTAGGGGAGAGGGACATGGTCCCGCGGGCGCCCATCCCCGCCAACACGCAGAAATACAGCCAATGGGTCACCATAAATGGACGCCGGGCTGAAGCCCTCCGTGACACGGGGGCCAGTGTCACAGCGGTCCGCTGCCACCTGGTGACCCCTGACCAGATCCTACCGAATGTACTTTGTCTAGTACGGTCGGCAGACAACTCCAAAAGCCTGTGCCAGATGGCCCGCGTCCCCTTCGAGTGGGGGGGGGGGGGGGGGGTCCGGCATGCTAAAAGTGACTGTCCGCGACGATGCCCTGGTGGACTGCCTTCTGGGGAACGACCTCGAGAGCTCTCCCATGCCAGCCGTTGAGCGGAGGGAGCACCTGGGGATGCTTGGTCTCCCTGAATGGGTCTGTGTAACGACCCGATCCATGGCCGCCCACGCCATCCCATCCACTGAAGAACCCAAGTGGCCCGAACCTCCACCGCCGGTCGTCACCGAAGAAACCACCCCTGAGCCTGGTCCTCCGGGGTCCGGCGACGAAGCACCTGATCAACTACAAGACCTCCCGGAGCTGGCCCAGTGGCGCCAAGAAGGTGGCCCCACTCAGGCGCAGTTCCGCCAGGAACAAAGAGCATGTCCCTCCCTCGAGGGACTCCGACAACAAGCCATAGCCCAGAGCGCAGGGGATACCTCGGGGGCCCACTGGATCTACTGGGACAACGAGCTGCTCTACAGTGAGCAAAAGATGGCCGAGCTGGGAGCCAGCCGGGTGTTGGTGGTCCCCCTCCGATTCAGAGACTTCCTATTGAACTTGGCACACGATGTGCCTCTTGCCGGGCACCTGGGGCAGGACAAGACGTACAGCCGCCTGGTGACCCACTTCTACTGGCCGAAGATGCGGAACGATGTAGCGAACCACTGCCGGGCCTGCCCCACCTGCCAGGCCAGCGGGAAGAGCGGCCGAAAATTGAAAGTTCCCCTGCAACCCTTTCCCATCGTCACCACCCCCTTTGAGCGGGTGGGAATAGACATTGTGGGGCCCCTGGAGCCCCGGACAGCACAGGGACACCGGTACATCCTTGTCCTGGTGGACCATGCTACCCGCTATCCCGAGGCCATTCCTCTCCGGACCGTGACAGCGCCTGTGGTGGGCCGAGCCCTGATGGGGATCTTCTTGCGGGTGGGCTTCCCCCGGGAAGTCATCAGTGACAGGGGCACAAACTTTATCTCCAAGTACATGAAGTCCCTTTGGCAACAGTGCGGGGTCACCTACAAATTCATGACCCCCTATCACCCGCAAGGGAACGGACTAGTAGAACGATTTAACCGCACTCTCAAGGGGATGATCATGGGCCTGGAAGAACCCCTACGTCGCCAATGGGACGTGCTACTCCCGTGCCTCCTGTTCGCTTACAGAGAAGTCCCCCAGAAATCCCTGGGCTTCAGTCCGTTCGAACTATTGTATGGGCACCCCGTCCGGGGCCCCCTCAGCCTGGTCAAAGAAGGGTGGGAGGTGGCCCCTCAGAAGACTCCCCCTGATGTATACAAGTACCTCTTGACCCTCCGTAACCAGACCCGGCGGTTCAGGGAACTTGCCAAGGCCAACCTCGAAGCCAGCCAAGAAGACATGAAGCGCTGGTATGATCAGCATGCCTCATCCATCGAGTTCGAGCCGGGACAACAGGTCTGGGTGATGTCCCCGGTTGAACCTTGCGCCCTTCAGGACAAATGGACGGGACCCTTCAAAGTGGTGGAGCGTAAGGGCCCCGTCACCTACCTGATAGGCATGGAGTCACCCCGAAACCCCCTACGTGTCCTCCACGCCAACAGACTCAAGCCCCACTTTGTGCGCTCTGAACTTAGCCTCCTGATGGCTACCGACAGTGGGGCTGAAGAAGACTCCGAGCCCCTTCCCGATCTCCTGAAAACGCTCGAGAAGGACGGCTACGTGGAGGGAGTCCACCTCTCCGATGTCCTGTCTCCAGCGCAACGCCGAGACTGCCAAGAACTCCTACTCCAATTTTCCGACCTGTTCTCCCTCATTCCGGGGGTCACCCCCTGGTGCCTCCACGACGTTGACACCGGGGATAGCCCCCCTATCCGACACAGAGCGTACAGGGTGCCTGATCGAGTACGCGCCTGCATCCAGTCGGAAGTCTCCAAAATGCTAGCTCTGGGAGTGATCGAGCCGTCAGACAGCCCCTGGGCCAGCCCGGTCGTGCTGGTCCCCAAGGCCGCCGCTCCGGGCGTCGCCCCCGAGCTCAGGTTCTGTGTAGACTATCGAGGTCTAAACGCCGTCACCAGGACCGACGCTCACCCCATTCCCCGGGCAGATGAGCTGATTGACCGCATGGGGGCCGCCCGCTACCTGAGCATCTTCGACTTGACAGCGGGCTATTGGCAGATCGGCCTCACCCCAGGGGCCCAGGAGCGATCCGCCTTCTCCACCACGGATGGCCACTACCACTTCAAGGTGATGCCATTCGGAATGAAAAACGCCCCCGCCACCTTCCAGAGACTCGTGAACAAGGTGCTGGCGGGGCTCGAGGAATTCAGCGCCGCCTATCTGGACGATATTGCTGTGTACAGCCGCCACTGGGCAGAACACCTCCACCACCTCCGGGAGGTCCTGAACGCCCTCCGGCAGGCCGGGCTCACCATCAAGGCCAGCAAGTGCCAGATCGGCCAAGGGTCCGTGCCCTACCTGGGACACCAGGTGGGAAGTGGCCTGGTGGCCCCCCTCCAGCTCAAGATTGCCGCCATCCAGGCCTGGGAGCCCCCGGTCACCCAGACAGAGGTCCGAGCCTTCCTGGGGCTCACTGGGTACTACCGGCGCTTCGTAAAAGACTATGGCAGCATTGTGGGGCCCTCATAGAACTCACGTCCAAAAAGAACCCCAAGCAAATCAACTGGACTCCTGAGTGTCAGGCGGCCTTTGAGAACTTGAAGTCCGCCATGTGCACCGCCCCCGTGCTCCAGGCCCCCGACTACAGCCGGGAATTTATTGTACAGACAGACACCTCAGATCATGGCGTGGGGGCCGTCTTCTCCCAACTCAACCCAGAGGTGGTCGATCAGCCAGTGGCCTTCATCAGCCGACGCCTGCTGGCCCGAGAACAGCGCTGGAGCACCATCGAGCAGGAGGCCTTCGCCGTAGTGTGGGCCCTCAAGAAGCTCCGGCCCCATCTCTTCGGCACCCACTTCCGGGTACAAACAGATCACCGACCCTTGCAGTGGCTGATGCAGATGCGGGGGGAGAACCCGAAACTGTTGCGTTGGTCCATCTCCGTGCAGGGGATGGATTTCACTGTGGAGCATCGCCCCGGCCAAGACCACGCCAACGCAGACGGCCTGTCCCGCTTCTTCCGCCTCGGCGAGGAGAGTACCCAAGAGGATGGGTGACTCTCCCTGCCTTCAGCTCGGGGGGGACGCATGTTGGACAGGCCTCGTGGCCGGCCCGTCCCCTCCCCGCATGGCGGGTCGCGGACCCCTACTCCTGCTCCTTGGACAAGAACCACCCTTGCAGCCCGCCGGGGCAACACCCAGCCCTTCCCCGACGGAACCGTGGCTCCTGAACCCCACTGTATCGGTTGGCCCGGGGCCCTCCCAGAACCCCGGTCTCCGGCCCAGCCGCCATCTTGGACACTACACGACTAGGCCTCGTGGCCTATGGTCGACCTCAGCCTCGGGCCCAACCAGGCCCCGACATCGAGGCACCACCATCCACCCAGGGGGTGAAGAGACCACTTGGCAGGGCAATGGGAGAAGGAGTGTCGATGGCTCCCCTCCGCCAGGTGTCGATCGCCCCCAGCCTCCCCGGGCGCTGGCTCCACCCCCCTGCTGGGTGTCTGGACTCCCTCATCCCGGACCTCCCGACCTCCAAGTGAGAGGGTCCGGACATCAAAGGGCGCCAGAAATATAACTGGGGCTGCTCCAGAGCAGGAAGGCAGTTGTATCCTGGAGTCGAGAGACACCGAGACGAACTCATCCTTGGAGGCCTGCTGGCGCTGCCGCGGCTCCTCTTCGTGAACCACCTTTGAAGGCCTGCTGGCGCTGCTGCGGCTCATCCTCGTCGCGAATCATCTGCAAGGCCTGCTGGCGCTGCCGCGGCCCTCCTCGTCGTGAAACCATCCTCCAGGCCTGCTGGCGCTGCCGCGGCCCTCCTCGTCGTGAACCATCTCCCAGGCCTGCTGGCGCTGCCGCGGCCCTCCTCATCGTGAACCATCTTCCAGGCCTGCTGGCGCTGCCGCGGCCCTTCTTGCCGTGAGCCATCTTCAAAGCCTGCTGGCGCTGCCGCGGCCCTCCTCATCGTGAACCATCTACAAGGCCTGCTGGCGCTGCCGCGGCCCCTCAGTGCGAACCCTTCAGCTCGAGGATTGTGAGCTCCACCTTTGGCTACTTCTGTACCGGACCGGTACTCAGACTGTCCCGCTACCCCTTTTCCCCAAAGAGACTATATTTGACAGGATCCTCGTATCCTGGTCCTGCTGTACCGCTCCTTACCTTGCCTAAAGATATACATAAAAGTGTGCAGAACTTATCCTTGTGTGGTGTCCATCTGTGGGGGGGGGGGAATTACTTGTCTGTACGATTACCGGAGAGGGCCCTCGCCGGAGGCCTCTCCCCCCTGTACTCGGCCGACCCTCCGGATCCCCGTCTAACAAGCTGTAATTGGGCAGGGCTCCCCATCTTCAAGATGGCCGGAGCCCGGGGTCGTGCTTCACATCGCCTCTCCCACCTGAGGGGTGGGGTTGGCACAGGCTGGCACAGCCCCCTTCTTGACGTAGTTTATCCCGCCAGTCTTCCCACCAGAGTGGGAGGTCAGAACCGGTGGGTGCCAGTTGCTGGTTACAGCAAATGGTCTGGAGAAGCTCACAGGAGGCGGCAGGCCTTTAAAGTTTCCCCCTGCCTGTGAGACCTGGGGTTACCAGCTCTCAAGGGGGTAGCATGGCGCGAGCAGCAAGGCAGCCAGGGGCTTGTGTGTAAAGCAGCTACTTAACGCACACATCCAATGTAAGACACAGTGGCGCAATAATGGAGATCACACCAGTAGTTCTATTTGAAAGAATCAAGATCTTTTTTTTTTTTTTTAAATTTTTGAAAACCTTTATTGTGCACATGAAAGGAAACAAATACGGGCCTACAACCACCAGGCCGGCCACGTTACATTGAGCACAAGTGCTAGCAATATGGTCCCCTAGCGGCATCAGGTGGCATAGCATCACGTAACAACAGTTACACTGGTAAAGTCATGCCGTCAAGGAAAAGGAGCGCTGAAGGTTAAATTTTAAAGTTTTTTCCGATCCAGAGAAATCAATGAAGAATAGGTGCAAGGAGAGCTGAGTCCGTACAGTAAATCCCAACATGAGTAGGCAGCATAAGTAGTAGCATCATTTGGGTTGAGCATCTCGTCAGAGTGGCAATACAGTAGAGAAACAAACTGAACAACTGAAGTCATGACTGCGCCACCCCCAGCGCCACCCACTCTCTAACCCCTATCACAGACCCAGAACAGAAAATAGGAGAAGAAAGCGCAGAAATTTGAGAAAAAGGCCCATAGAAACTAAATAAGAAAAATAAAATGTACCCCCCCACCCTACACCAACGCGGAGGCTACGGCCTACCCCCCCCGACAATGTGCCTGTCGCCCTTTAACGAACCCGAAATGCAGTCCAAGAGAAGAAAGAAAAGAAAAGGAAAAAACAGAAAAGAAGAAAAAATAAAGAAAAATTGGCTCTTATATATAGAGAGTGAGAAAAGGCCATCCTAATCTACAACTCTCACAAAATACAAGTGAAGCGGGAGGAGGAGCAATTCCGAATGTTCCCAGCTTCCCAGCCAAAAATACTATCCCCACACAGTATACGACAACTCAGAAATAGGTGATAATGCAAAAGCAGTGGGGGAAAGGCATCACATCATGCATCACTGAGCAGTTTTAAAAGTCCTAATCTCACCCATTTACCATACTACATACACAGCATTAAATGCGGAAAAACATTGCTTCAGGTGAGAGTCGGAAGAATGTGCCCCCGGACCCCCCATACCGCACAGAACCGCCCTCCCAACTACAAAAGAGGAACAGCATGACCCCGTACTTTTGTCCATAAAGGGAAAGAACGTCACACACATCACAATCAACATTTGCAGGTTGTAGACAAGCCTGGGTCCCCACTTGTCGATCGGAAGGCAGGAGAGATCAATACCACAAACTATCTGTACCACCGGTTGCGAAGACATCCTCTACCCCAACTATCAGTAACAGAATAGGACCGGCATGTTAAAATGGCAGTGCTAAATGTGTGCAAAAAGCAAACCAGAAGAAACAATTCCAGACTAGTCCCCGCCCGCCGGCATACCCTCACAATAGTAGAAACCGCCTAGCCCTGGCCCGACCGTGGGCGATCCCCCATCCCCTCCCCACACGCAAAGTCCATCCCTTCGGGGACAAAGAGACAAGATGGCCGAAGTGGGGGAGGGGGAGGGACACAGTCACAAAATGGACGTCGTCGGTCTCCAGGAAAGTCACTGAAACACATTGAAAGTCCCATCAACTCAGCCAGAGAGTAAAAGTTCCACCACCGGGAATTGGGAGGCCCCGGGGACGAGGCACGTAGGGAGGTTTCAGGCCGAGTATTTGCTGAGCCCGACAGCGGTAATGCTGAACAAGGCAGGAAGGCAGGTGCAATGACGGAGGAAAACAAAGTAGCACTAACCGGTCTCATAACTGGTCTCGAGTTGCAACAAGTAGCGGTGGATACAGTGGCAACTTTGTCAGGGATCCCCGGATACCTTGTATCCCAATCAGCCAGCTGCAGGTGTGAATCCAGACTCCTCGATGAGAGAACTTTCCGCTCCCACTCCCGGTCGACCATGAGGGCATCAAGCTTCTCGCCCAGCTCACAGTAGCCACGTCTCAGCGCCACTCTTAACTCACCCAGAGCCACCATAACATCCCCGTTTGACCACACAGGCTGTGGGTCCTGCAGTTTCAGGGCAGGGAAGGGCGAATGGGGGCTGGTTACCTGCCGGGACGTGGAGTCATAGTCCCAATGCGGAGGCAAGCCGTCGTCCTCATGGGGCAGGCAGAGAGGCGTCGCCATCTTTCAGGTAGAAGAACAACGGAGCCAGGGGTGGGGGTCCATGAAACAGCACCGATCACCAATTTAAGCCCCCATCAACTCCAGGGTCACCACTCGGCTCACGGTTCCCACGCGGAGCCGGAGCGACCCTTCTGTATAGTCCGGTTGGAGGAAGGGGAGGGCTCGCCAGCACTAGACAGGAGCAACAATGGAGTCGAGGCAGCAATGAAACAGCATCCAGCAAGGAGGTGCGTCACCCCTCCAATCTAGTCACGCACTCGGGCTGTGGAGCGAAGGAGATGTGATATTTCGCCGGTCCGCCGACCCGCATATGAGTGTCTCAGCTGTAGACGGCAGCGGCTCCGTCCCCACTGAAGTGGCGAGCAGGCAGCCCGACCGTCACGGTGCTCAGGGGGCCGGCGGGACGCGGAGGTTAAAGCCGGGGTCCAATGCAGCGAAGTCGTTCCAGGGATAACTGCGGTTGCCGGGCAGTCAGAGGCTCCGGAGTAACGCTGGCGAAGTCAGCTTAGCATAACGCACATCCCGCTAGCGAAATGGCGAAGGATAGTTGGCAGGATGAAGGTGCGGGAAACAAAGGCTGGCGGAGCCGAGAGCCTATACGTCCACTCCGGTCGCCATCTTGGCTCCTCCCGAATCAAGATCTTTTATATAGGCTTTCAAATAGAGCGTTGCATTGTTAACTCTTTAGAATTTCATTGAGACATTTCATGAATCGCATTTCAGGTCACATTTCCCATAAATGGGTGAACATTTCATTACAATCATAACCAGCTCATCTAGTAGTGAAACACTAGTTGTCCCCGCCTGTCCTATCAACCTTTCTGACAGGTAACGGGGTGACTGTATTAACCTGGAGGATCCTACAAGAAGCGACTATAGTAATGCGTTTAAATATCACATCAAACCTCTCATGGATGCTAAAACATATCAGCAAGTAATTATCAGTCCAAAAAGGAACTCCAAAGAACACAACCTTTAGTTATTTGTGACAAGCTTTTCTTCTTATGAATTCCGGTTGGTTTGCAACCTAGATCAGATCATTAGAACACTAAGGAAGCCCACCTCTGCAAGAAAATTCCGTACAGTGAAGTGAATCTCCCTCTCATGTCAGGCTTGTAAATCCGGTGCATCATGAACATTTTCAGCTTGTAAATATGGTAGAGGAGAACGTGTTTAACTCTCCAACCTCCAAACTCAGGAGGCACATTCAAAAAGGGGCCAACGGGGCCCAGTCTCAATCCACCCCGGGGAGGGGCGACCTCGGGCCACACTCGGCCTACCGCCCTCCTCCCCGGGGGTTACCTGGTACCTTCAGCCCTCCGGGGCCCTTGCGTTGGCTGAAGTCGGCGGGAGAAGCTTCCACCGGCTGGGGGGACCTCTGGACGCCTGGCACGGTGCTTTGGGGATGCAGGCACTGGCGCAAGGCGGTTCCGTGACGCGGGGCAAACGGGAGGGGGCTCTCAGGCTCCACGGCCCCCCTCCGCGACGTTCCCGGGCTTCCCCGGTTGAAACAGAGGCACGGGGACGGCAGCCAATTGCTGCGCGGCTCAGGCGGGGGCGCGGCCGATGTCGCGGCTCGCGTCCCCCGTCACGTGATGAGGGGATGCTGGCTTCGGGCCTAGCGCGGCCTGGTGAACTCGGTGCAGCGGTGAGTTGGCCTGGGAAGTTAGCGCTTGCGGCCACAGCACGATGACAGAGGCAGCGCTCGACAGGGTCAATTACGTCACAGCAATTCACAGAGTCAATTACGTCACAGCAATTCACAGAGTCAATTACTTCACAGCGCTTCACGGGGGCAATTACTTCACAGCGCTTCACAGAGTCAATTACTTCACAGCGCATGACAAGGGCAATTACTTCACAGCGCTTGGCAGGGGCAATTACTTCACAGCGCTTGGCAGGGGCAATTACTTCACAGCGCTTGGCAGGGGCAATTACTTCACAGCGCTTGGCAGGGGCAATTACTTCACAGCGCTTGGCAGGGGCAATTACTTCACAGCGCTTGGCAGGGGCAATTACTTCACAGCGCTTGGCAGGGGCAATTACTTCACAGCGCTTGGCAAGGTCAATTACTTCACAGCGCTTGGCAAGGGCAATTACTTCACAGCGCTTGGCAAGGGCAATTACTTCACAGCGCTTGGCAGAGTCAATTACTTCACAGCGCTTGGCCCACAGAACAGTCAGGGACATACAGGATGGCCCAATTTTAGGCAGGGGATGCGCAGGGCAGCACAGTCCAGTACCTGGTCCCAGAAAGCAGTCTTCTTTGCGCTTGGATGGCTCTGCGCCCTGGATTGCTCGTTTCTTGAAGTTGAAGGGGGGGGGGGGGTGATGAGTTGAAGGCCTGAAGAATTTCTCTTCAGTCACTGCAGATGGTCTCTGGGGTTCCCTACCACTGGGCCAGATCATGGGGGGCTAGCTTAGGACACCTCACCCAGCTTAAGAGGCAGCACCTAAATCCTGTCACTCCCAGTAGCATAGGTTCCTCACTAGGCCCTCCCGCCTAAACTCCTGTGTGGGTTCCCCAGGTTAGTGATGCCCCAACTGACTAGAAAGTTTCCCTCCTTTTCCTTATATAGTGTCAGTTGGCAGTTGGCAGTGGCAGTTGGTCCCTCCCCTATTCTGGAAAGTTCCAGGAGCTTCCCTCATTCTAGCTATGGCAGGCTGGTATGGCAACGTTGTTTAAGGGTTCCAGCCAGCTCCTGGCTACTAGAGTGCGCCTAATCAAACCACGCTGCAGTAGCAGAGGTCAGTGGCAGCCATGTTGGGGGAAGAGAGCACCTGCAACCTGGCATTGATTAGCAATGGGAGGGTGCCCAGAGTCCTAAAGCCAACAAAAAGTAGGTGTGAAAATTGAGGCAAGGGCAAAAAATACAGGGAAAGACCACCCTAGGGCTGACAGGTCTAACACTGCCCATCCTGGGGGAGGAGACCTAGCACCTCGCTCAGGATGTGCATTGTTGCAGGCCCGACCAGCGGGGGGCTCTCCACCCAGGGATCCAGCAACATGTCGAGTGGCAGCCTAGGCAGCCTCTCAGTCCAGACGTGGATTGTAGGTTTAGGTTTCAGGGGGCATCTCGAAGATGCCCTCTGGTGCATATTACATTAAATCTCACACTGGCACCAGTGCGGGTTTAATGTGCTGAGAAGTTTGATACCAAACTTCTTAGTCTTTAGTGAAGCCGTCATGGTGCTGTGGAACTCGTAATGTCGATCTCCCAGCACCATATACTCTTAATGGCAGCACTGCACTTACAGTGCCCAAGAATGGCCCTGGGTACTGTAGGGGCACAGGGCTCATGCATCTGTGCCCACACCACTGGCATAGGGCACCCAGCTAGAAGGGTGGCTGAGGTATGCCAGGGCAGTGGGTTGGTGTGCATGGTACACAGGGATGTGTGCCATGTCGACTGTTCAGTTCAGCACCAGGACACTCAGTCTGTAATGGCAGTGTGTGGGTGTCAGGGTACAGGGCACCTAAGGGAGGCCCAATAAGTGCTGCAGCCCTTATGGGTCTTCTTTGGTCACCATGCCCTGGGTACCATTTACTAGGGGCTGACAGGTGGCCAGAGAGGCTAATTGTGTTTTAGTTTCAACACAGTTTTAGGGAAGGAACACAGGCCCAGAGTACCTGGTTGGCAGGAGCCCAGGGCACACTCAGTCAAAGCACATCAGCAGTTCAGAAAAAGTGGGGGCATTCCAATGCAAGAATGAGGGCACTTTTTCACATTCATTGGATACCAAGATAGCAGAAAGAGCGAAGACCAAGCAACACTTTATTCGCCACCTTGACAGCACCAGGAACTAAGAGTGAAACAAAGCAGCGCTTCATTCCATACTTCGAGACCACCAGCAACCAAGAGCAGGCTTTACTACAATCAGCACACACAGAAACTAGCCACCAACAGTGAAAACCAAGCAACTATGCATTGCAAAGCGAAGGGCTGCTAGGAATCAATGTGGCATCTAATTCCATACCCAGAGAACCTGCGAGGAACCAAGAGCGACAACAAAGAGATGCTTCATTCCACACTACTGGGAGTCAATACCAAAGGCACTGTATTTCAAACCACAATATGGTACTAGGAACCTAGAGCAAAGACAGGTTCACACTGCAGTCAAGGTCCAGAGTCTAGACTTCTGTACAAAAAGGTTCCCTGAATAACCAAAGAACCTCTTGATTAAACAGAAAATAGAGTAAACAGAATAGAAAAATATTTAGTTCAACTTTTACATTCCACTGAGCCATGCTGCATAGGTCATTGATGCTGTACCATAACCACCTATCTTCCAGAAGGCTCAGCAGGTGCTCCAGAGACGCGAGATCCCCAAGCCCACACAGAAAGGCAGCACTCTGCTTAAATTGGGGATCAACAAGTGCTTTTAAAAACCCAGGAGTTGGAGGGTTAATAAGTTTGAGATTTTCATATGCAGGCCAGAGAGTGAGGACCTCAAACTAAGACTTCAAGAAGGATGCCCAGATGACCGCACTATTTACCCCAGAAATTAACCGAAAAAAGCACCTTCGCAATCCACTGGTTTAGAGCACAGCACACAGCTTTACAAGCAATAGGTTTATGGGAGAGAGAAGACCAAATATGCAATCCCCGGGTTTAAGGCAGAGCACAACAGAATACAAAGTCTGGGTGTCAAGACAGAGCACAGACACACATTACAACCCACAGGTTTAAAAGCCGCTTCACAACCCACAGGTTTAAGGCAGAGCACAACTGAAATGACAATGTCTGGGTTTCAAGACCGAGTACAGAGCTGCATTACAATACACAAGTTTAAAGCTGCTCCACAATCCCATGCTTAAAGTTGCATACATTATACACGTTTCTAGCTGCTTCACAATCCACAGGTTTGGAGCAGTTTTACAGTTGCTGGATTTTAAGGCTGAACAAATTGCAGCTTTCCGATCCACAGGTTTAAAGCTGGGCACAGGGCAGCTTTACAAATCAGTGAGTTAAAGCAAGGCACACAAAAAAGCTTTGCAATCCATAGACTCAAGGCAGGGCACAGACCTGTTTTACAATTGCTTTGTTTACGGATGAACACACATTAGCTAGAACACGAGTTCTTAACTTGGATATTCAAGCGGTCATGCTTGCCAGAGTAAAGCATGGCACAGAGCAGCAATATAATCCCCGGAAGTAGTGCACAGAGGCTTCACAACTCTAGGAATGGCACAGAGGTGCTTTCAATTATATTCCTAGTAAACCTCACAGTCTCTCTTAGCTTTAAGTTATATTACTAGGAAACTTTGCAGCGTTTCTTAGCAGTTGAACACCTCAATCAAAAAAGAGGTGGATCCGTAAAATAACAAGCATTTGCAATGCAATAGGTCTCGCATTAGCCTAAGACTGCTTTGTCCATGCTACCACTAGGATATCTGGTCTATAAGGTCTACTTTACAACCATCACCATAAGGGTTGTTTGGACTGATACAGGGTGGCCACTAGAATAGTAAATGTAAATGTATAGGCATTTATATAGCGCACTACTTACCCGTAGGGTCCCAAGGCGCTTCGACCGCTGCGAAACCCTTCCTGGCTTCCCTGAGAGATGGTCCCTTAATGGGTATCTCCAGGGTGAGACCAGGCATCCCCGGCGGTCTGGTGGGGCCGTTAGTGAAGATGAGGCAAGCTAATGCCCAGAGTTGCCGAGTGTGATCGCTGATCAGAGTGGGCACCGAGGCGAGAGAATTATCGAGTCCGCTGACCCTGGTCCAGAAACCTGCCGCGCCGGGAATCGAACCCTGGTCCCGGGCCGTCCTCTGCTCTCGGGTCTGCCGCCTCTAACCAGTGAGCCACACTACATCACATATCAGGCCAACTTCTCACACTTGGCATACAAGCATGTAAAAGCAGACACAGCATGCAAAATTTCATAGTACACAATGGGCGTACTCAGCTGAAACATTATTAAAAAAAAACAACATAGCTGCCAGTCCTATCCTACCCTTGAATGCTGCAACGGAATGAAGCATGCGCTGTGATGGCAACTAAACATTGTGAATGTTTTAATTTCCCACGGCACACTCAATTTACTTCGAATTTTGATTGGCGTGTATCGCAATTACAGCAAATGCTAATAAATAAGAAGACCGGTGTCGTAATACGTGAAGTAAGTTGAACACAAACACATCTGCGATAAAGTTAATGTTGGGGACAGAGGGACATATTGACAGCAAGAATATTACAAACAAGCATTTGCAATGCAATAGGTCTCGCATTATGAAAGTTTGAGCTATTGGTCTTGTAAATGACAATTTTTTTATTTATGTATTGTTTTTGAAAATAGAGAAATTAATAGCTTTGTCATTTACAATGCCAATAGTTATTACTTTCGCAAATGTGACACCTATAGCATTTGTAATGCAACATGTTTTGTATTTACGTGACTTCGATGTATTGATATTACAAATAACAATGGCTTTTAATTTTTGTAAATAATTAATACTTAAATAAAAGTGATTGTAATTTATAAATGGCAATAGCTTAAACTTTTGTAAATAACTTTTGTGAAGATTATGTTCAGTATATTTTATTGTGACGAAAATCCAATAACAGAAGTGAAATATTAACATATTTTTGTGACATTTGTAATAAAGCTTGAAACATTGAGAGAACAATTTGAACGAGTGATGGTGCCGAGGGATGCTGTGATGGTGCCGAGGGATGCTGTGGTGGTGCCGAGGGATGCTGTGGTGGTGCCGAGGGATGCTGTGGTGCTGCCGACTGGCGCTGTGGTGCTGCCGACTGGCGCTGTGGTGCTGCCGACTGGCGCTGTGGTGCTGCCGACTGGCGCTGTGGTGCTGCCGACTGGCGCTGTGGTGCTGCCGACTGGCGCTGTGGTGCTGCCGACTGGCGCTGTGGTGCTGCCGACTGGCGCTGTGGTGCTGCCGACTGGCGCTGTGGTGCTGCCGACTGGCGCTGTGGTGGTGCCGACTGGCGCTGTGGTGGTGCCGACTGGCGCTGTGGTGGTGCTGAGTGGTGCTGTGGTGGTGCTGAGTGGTGCTGTGGTAGTGCCGAGTGGTGCTGCCGAGTGGTGCTGTGGTGGTGCCGAGTGGTGCTGTGGTGGTGCCGAGTGGTGCTGTGGTGGTGCCGAGTGATGCTGTGGTGGTGCCGAGTGATGCTGTGGTGGTGCCGAGTGATGCTGTGGTGGTGCCGAGTGATGCTGTGGTGGTGCCGAGTGATGCTGTGGTGGTGCCGAGTGATGCTGTGGTGGTGCCGAATGATGCTGTGGTGGTGCCGAGTGGTGCTGTGGTGGTGCTGAGGGATAATGTGAGTGATGCTGTGGTGGTGCCGAGTGATGCTGTGGTGGTGCTGAGTGGTGCTGTGGTGGTGCTGAGTGGTGCTGTGGTAGTGCCGAGTGGTGCTGCCGAGTGGTGCTGTGGTGGTGCCGAGTGGTGCTGTGGTGGTGCCGAGTGGTGCTGTGGTGGTGCCGAGTGGTGCTGTGGTGGTGCCGAGTGGTGCTGTGGTGGTGCCGAGTGATGCTGTGCGAGTGGTGCTGTGGTGGTGCCGAGTGATGCTGTGGTGGTGCCGAGTGATGCTGTGGTGGTGCCGAGTGATGCTGTGGTGGTGCCGAGTGATGCTGTGGTGGTGCCGAGTGATGCTGTGGTGGTGCCGAGTGATGCTGTGGTGGTGCCGAGTGATGCTGTGGTGGTGCCGAATGATGCTGTGGTGGTGCCGAATGATGCTGTGGTGGTGCCGAATGATGCTGTGGTGGTGCCGAATGATGCTGTGGTGGTGCCGAGTGGTGCTGTGGTGGTGCTGAGGGATAATGTGAGTGATGCTGTGGTGGTGCTGAGTGATGCTGTGGTGGTGCTGAGTGATGCTGTGGTGGTGCTGAGTGATGCTGTGGTGGTGCTGAGTGATGCTGTGGTGGTGCTGAGTGATGCTGTGGTGGTGCTGAGTGGTGCTGTGGTGGTGCTGAGTGGTGCTGTGGTGGTGCTGAGTGGTGCTGTGGTGGTGCTGAGTGGTGCTGTGGTGGTGCTGAGTGGTGCTGTGGTGGTGCTGAGTGGTGCTGTGGTGGTGCCGAGTGGTGCTGTGGTGGTGCCGAGTGGTGCTGTGGTGGTGCCGAGTGGTGCTGTGGTGGTGCTGAGTGATGCTGTGGTGGTGCTGAGTGATGCTGTGGTGGTGCTGAGTGATGCTGTGGTGGTGCTGAGTGATGCTGTGGTGGTGCTGAGTGATGCTGTGGTGGTGCTGTGGTGGTGCTGAGTGATGCTGTGGTGGTGCTGAGTGGTGCTGTGGTGGTGCTGAGTGGTGCTGTGGTGGTGCTGAGTGGTGCTGTGGTGGTGCTGAGTGGTGCTGTGGTGGTGCTGAGTGGTGCTGTGGTGGTGCTGAGTGGTGCTGTGGTGGTGCTGAGTGGTGCTGCTGAGGGATAATGTGGTGGTGCTGAGGGATAATGTGGTGGTGCTGAGGGATAATGTGGTGGTGCTGAGGGATAATGTGGTGGTGCTGAGGGATAATGTGGTGGTGCTGAGGGATAATGTGGTGGTGCTGAGGGATAATGTGGTGGTGCTGAGGGATAATGTGGTGGTGCTGAGGGATAATGTGGTGGTGCTGAGTGATGCTGTGGTGGTGCTGAGTGATGCTGTGGTGGTGCTGAGTGATGCTGTGGTGGTGCTGAGTGGTGCTGCCGAGTGGTGCTGTGGTGGTGCCGAGTGGTGCTGTGGTGGTGCCGAGTGGTGCTGTGGTGGTGCCGAGTGGTGCTGTGGTGGTGCCGAGTGGTGCTGTGGTGGTGCCGAGTGGTGCTGTGGTGGTGCCGAGTGGTGCTGTGGTGGTGCCGAGTGGTGCTGTGGTGGTGCCAAGTGGTGCTGCCGAGTGGTGCTGTGGTGGTGCCGAGTGGTGCTGTGGTGGTGCCGAGTGGTGCTGTGGTGGTGCTGAGTGGTGCTGAGTGGTGCTGTGGTGGTGCTGAGTGGTGCTGTGGTGGTGCTGAGGGATAATGTGGTGGTGCGGAGGGATAATGTGGTGGTGCTGAGGGATAATGTGGTGGTGCTGAGGGATAATGTGGTGGTGCTGAGGGATAATGTGGTGGTGCTGAGGGATAATGTGGTGGTGCCGAGTGGTGCTGTGGTGGTGCCGCCTTTAATAGCAAGGCTATAAGACAGCACGTTGTTGCACGAAGATGGCATGCTTTGCCCATGCAGCAATAATGAAAATCACATGCTGCTCAAAACCGTGATAAAAACATGATGGAAAACAGAGAAAACGACAGTGCTCATGTTAAATGGCTGTAGTAGTGCCAAATCATGTGGACCATGCATCAGGGAACAGCAAATGTTCTACGTGAAGATAAGTGCACAGGATAATACTCATGCGCAAAAAACAGTGTCTAAATTAAAATTCGCCGAAATTAGCAAGTTCCTAACGCTTTTAGAGGCGTAACAAATTACGTGCACACTGCGACTAACAATCGTGACTTCAAAGGTGTAAAACATGCAACAGCCAGCGGAAAGGAGGCGAGGCTCGAACGCAGAGCCCAGCGCTTAAAACATTCATTAAACCAGCAAAACAGTGCTGTGCTTACCAGGGTGAAGAAAACCTCCTGCTTGCATCAGCGGAAACGCTGATAGCTCGACGTGTGATTAGAGGTTAAAAATGAAAGAAACGTGGTGCTTAGAGCGTCTTAAAGGGAAGGTGCTTTCACTGAAGTGAATGTAGAGTGTGAATAAACTTAGTTGAGACAAGCGCATGCACTAACGATACATACAATCATAATACACTCTAAATTACAGAATATCTATAGTTGTATTCATGTTGTATGTAATAGCACACAAGGCAAGAGATAAATACGCAATTACCAAGCATACAAATAAACATTAAAGGAAACAAGCTCTTGGCATTCTGTGGGGAGGGAGGGAGGAGAAATGCGAGACACGGCCTGGCGGCCGTGAAAAGTGTGAAGCAGGGGGCGGGGGAGCGGATCTCTTTTAAGTGAAGCTAAGCTCTCAGAGGCAGGAGGCTCGGGCAAGCGCGTGCACGAGCACATGAACTCGACGAAATCCGCAATGGTTTCAGAGCTTGATTGAGCCTCTATACTCCTGTCCTGTTATCGCTTGCGCGATTAATATGAGGAGACCTAAAAAGCAAAGGTTTCTGGTTGGAAGGAATTGTGCTCAAGGGTGGGGCTCCCAAAAAAGAAAAAACCTAGAAGACCAGCAGTAATGATCCAGGGCCAGGGATCACAGCTAGCATACCATGCTCAGACCAGCAGTAATGATCCAGGGCCAGGGATCACAGCTAGCATACCATGCTCAGACCAGCAGTGATGATCCAGGGCCAGGGATCACAGCTAGCATACCGTGCTCAGACCAGCAGTAATGATCCAGGACCAGGGATCACAGCTAGCATACCATGCTCAGACCAGCAGTAATGATCCAGGGATCACAGCTAGCATACCATGCTCAGACCAGCAGTAATGATCTAGGGATCACAGCTAGCATACCATGCTCAGACCAGCAGTAATGATCCAGGGCCAGGGATCACAGCTAGCATACCATGCTCAGACCAGCAGTAATGAGCCAGGGCCAGGGATCACAGCTAGCATACCATGCTCAGACCAGCAGTAATGATCCAGGGATCACAGCTAGCATACCATGCTCAGACCAGCAGTAATGATCCAGGGCCAGGGATCACAGCTACCATACCATGCTAAGACCAGCAGTAATGATCCAGGGCCAGGGATCACAGCTAGCATACCATGCTCAGACCAGCAGTAATGATCCAGGGATCACAGCTAGCATACCATGCTCAGACCAGCAGTAATGATCCAGGGCCAGGGATCACAGCTAGCATACCATGCTCAGACCAGCAGTAATGATCCAGGGCCAGGGATCACAGCTAGCATACCGTGCTCAGACCAGCAGTAATGATCCAGGGCCAGGGATCACAGCTAGCATACCGTGTTCAGACCAGCAGTAATGATCCAGGGCCAGGGATCACAGCTAGCATACCGTGATCAGACCAGCAGTAATGATCCAGGGCCAGGGATCACAGCTAGCATACCATGCTCAGACCAGCAGTAATGATCCAGGGCCAGGGATCACAGCTAGCATACCGTGCTCAGACCAGCAGTAATGATCCAGGGCCAGGGATCACAGCTAGCATACCGTGCTCAGACCAGCAGTAATGATCCCGATCCAGGGTTCACAGCTAGCATACCGTGCTCAGACCAGCAGTAATGATCCAGGGCCAGGGATCACAGCTAGCATACCTTGCTCAGACCAGCAGTATTGATCCGGGGATCACATCTAGCATACCATGTTCAGACCAGCAGTAATGATCCAGGGCCAGGGATCACAGCTAGCATACCATGCTCAGACCAGCAGTGATGATCCAGGGCCAGGGATCACAGCTGGCATACCATGCTCAGACCAGCAGTGATGATCCAGGGCCAGGGATCACAGCTAGCATACCATGCTCAGACCAGCAGTAATGATCCAGGGCCAGGGATCACAGCTAGCATACCATGCTCAGACCAGCAGTGATGATCCAGGGCCAGGGATCACAGCTAGCATACCATGCTCAGACCAGCAGTAATGATCCAGGGCCAGGGATCACAGCTAGCATACCATGCTCAGATCAGCAGTAATGATCCAGGGCCAGGGATCACAGCTAGCATACCGTGCTCAGGCCAGCAGTAATGATCCAGGGCCAGGGATCACAGCTAGCATACCTTGCTCAGACCAGCAGTATTGATCCGGGGATCACATCTAGCATACCATGTTCAGACCAGCAGTAATGATCCAGGGCCAGGGATCACAGCTAGCATACCATGCTCAGACCAGCAGTGATGATCCAGGGCCAGGGATCACAGCTGGCATACCATGCTCAGACCAGCAGTGATGATCCAGGGCCAGGGATCACAGCTAGCATACCATGCTCAGACCAGCAGTAATGATCCAGGGCCAGGGATCACAGCTAGCATACCGTGCTCAGATCAGCAGTAATGATCCAGGGCCAGGGATCACAGCTAGCATACCGTGCTCAGACCAGCAGTGATGATCCAGGGCCAGGGATCACAGCTAGCATACCGTGCTCAGACCAGCAGTGATGATCCAGGGCCTGGGATCACAGCTAGCATACCATGCTCAGACCAGCAGTAATGATCCAGGGCCAGGGATCACAGCTAGCATACCATGCTCAGACCAGCAGTAATGATCCAGGGCCAGGGATCACAGCTAGCATACCGTGCTCAGACCAGCAGTAATGATCCAGGGCCAGGGATCACAGCTAGCATACCATGCTCAAACCAGCAGTAATGATCCTGGGCCAGGGATCACAGCTAGCATACCATGCTCAGACCAGCAGTAATGATCCAGGACCAGGGATCACAGCTAGCATACCATGCTCAGACCAGCAGTAATGATCCAGGGATCACAGCTAGCATACCGTGCTCAGACCAGCAGTAATGATCCAGGGCCAGGGATCACAGCTAGCATACCGTGCTCAGACCAGCAGTAATGATCCCGATCCAGGGATCACAGCTAGCATACCGTGCTCAGACCAGCAGTAATGATCCAGGGCCAGGGATCACAGCTAGCATACAGTGCTCAGACCAGCAGTAATGATCCAGGGATCACAGCTAGCATACCATGCTCAGACCAGCAGTTATGATCCAGGGCCAGGGATCACAGCTAGCATACCATGCTCAGACCAGCAGTAATGATCCAGGGCCAGGGATCACAGCTAGCATACCGTGCTCAGACCAGCAGTAATGATCCAGGGCCAGGGATCACAGCTAGCATACCGTGCTCAGACCAGCAGTAATGATCCCGATCCAGGGTTCACAGCTAGCATACCGTGCTCAGACCAGCAGTAATGATCCAGGGCCAGGGATCACAGCTAGCATACCTTGCTCAGACCAGCAGTATTGATCCGGGGATCACATCTAGCATACCATGTTCAGACCAGCAGTAATGATCCAGGGCCAGGGATCACAGCTAGCATACCATGCTCAGACCAGCAGTGATGATCCAGGGCCAGGGATCACAGCTGGCATACCATGCTCAGACCAGCAGTGATGATCCAGGGCCAGGGATCACAGCTAGCATACCATGCTCAGACCAGCAGTAATGATCCAGGGCCAGGGATCACAGCTAGCATACCATGCTCAGACCAGCAGTGATGATCCAGGGCCAGGGATCACAGCTAGCATACCATGCTCAGACCAGCAGTAATGATCCAGGGCCAGGGATCACAGCTAGCATACCATGCTCAGATCAGCAGTAATGATCCAGGGCCAGGGATCACAGCTAGCATACCGTGCTCAGGCCAGCAGTAATGATCCAGGGCCAGGGATCACAGCTAGCATACCTTGCTCAGACCAGCAGTATTGATCCGGGGATCACATCTAGCATACCATGTTCAGACCAGCAGTAATGATCCAGGGCCAGGGATCACAGCTAGCATACCATGCTCAGACCAGCAGTGATGATCCAGGGCCAGGGATCACAGCTGGCATACCA
The DNA here is from genome assembly GCF_964263255.1 of Lissotriton vulgaris. NCBI lineage: Eukaryota > Metazoa > Chordata > Amphibia > Caudata > Salamandridae > Lissotriton > Lissotriton vulgaris. The sequence goes on from NC_141700.1 coordinate 7,271,520, forward strand.
TGCTCAGACCAGCAGTGATGATCCAGGGCCAGGGATCACAGCTAGCATACCATGCTCAGACCAGCAGTAATGATCCAGGGCCAGGGATCACAGCTAGCATACCGTGCTCAGATCAGCAGTAATGATCCAGGGCCAGGGATCACAGCTAGCATACCGTGCTCAGACCAGCAGTGATGATCCAGGGCCAGGGATCACAGCTAGCATACCGTGCTCAGACCAGCAGTGATGATCCAGGGCCAGGGATCACAGCTAGCATACCATGCTCAGACCAGCAGTAATGATCCAGGGCCAGGGATCACAGCTAGCATACCATGCTCAGACCAGCAGTAATGATCCAGGGCCAGGGATCACAGCTAGCATACCGTGCTCAGACCAGCAGTAATGAGCCAGGGATCACAGCTAGCATACCATGCTCAAACCAGCAGTAATGATCCTGGGCCAGGGATCACAGCTAGCATACCATGCTCAGACCAGCAGTAATGATCCAGGACCAGGGATCACAGCTAGCATACCATGCTCAGACCAGCAGTAATGATCCAGGGATCACAGCTAGCATACCGTGCTCAGACCAGCAGTAATGATCCAGGGCCAGGGATCACAGCTAGCATACCGTGCTCAGACCAGCAGTAATGATCCCGATCCAGGGATCACAGCTAGCATACCGTGCTCAGACCAGCAGTAATGATCCAGGGCCAGGGATCACAGCTAGCATACAGTGCTCAGACCAGCAGTAATGATCCAGGGATCACAGCTAGCATACCATGCTCAGACCAGCAGTTATGATCCAGGGCCAGGGATCACAGCTAGCATACCATGCTCAGACCAGCAGTAATGATCCAGGGCCATGGATCACAGCTAGCATACCATGCTCAGACCAGCAGTAATGATCCAGGGCCAGGGATCACAGCTAGCATACCATGCTCAGACCAGCAGTTATGATCCAGGGCCAGGGATCACAGCTAGCATACCATGCTCAGACCAGCAGTAATGATCCAGGGATCACAGCTAGCATACCGTGCTCAGACCAGCAGTAATGATCCAGGGCCAGGGATCACAGCTAGCATACCGTGCTCAGACCAGCAGTAATGATCCCGATCCAGGGATCACAGCTAGCATACCATGCTCAGACCAGCAGTAATGATCCAGGGCCAGGGATCACAGCTAGCATACAGTGCTCAGACCAGCAGTAATGATCCAGGGATCACAGCTAGCATACCATGCTCAGACCAGCAGTAATGATCCAGGGCCAGGGATCACAGCTAGCATACCATGCTCAGACCAGCAGTAATGATCCAGGGCCAGGGATCACAGCTAGCATACCATGTTCAGACCAGCCGTAATGATCCAGGGCCAGGGATCACAGCTAGCATACCATGCTCAGACCAGCAGTAATGATCCAGGGCCAGGGATCACAGCTAGCATACCGTGCTCAGACCAGCAGTGATGATCCAGGGCCAGGGATCACAGCTAGCATACCATGCTCAGACCAGCAGTAATGACCCAGGGATCACAGCTAGCATACCATGCTCAGACCAGCAGTAATGATCCAGGGCCAGGGATCACAGCTAGCATACCGTGCTCAGACCAGCAGTAATGATCCAGGGCCAGGGATCACAGCTAGCATACCGTGCTCAGACCAGCAGTAATGATCCAGGGCCAGGGATCACAGCTAGCATACAGTGCTCAGACCAGCAGTAATGATCCAGGGATCACAGCTAGCATACCGTGTTCAGACCAGCAGTAATGATCCAGGGCCAGGGATCACAGCTAGCATACCATGCTCAGACCAGCAGTAATGATCCAGGGCCAGGGATCACAGCTAGCATACCATGTTCAGACCAGCCGTAATGATCCAGGGCCAGGGATCACAGCTAGCATACCGTGCTCAGGCCAGCAGTAATGATCCAGGGCCAGGGATCACAGCTAGCATACCGTGCTCAGGCCAGCAGTAATGATCCAGGGCCAGGGATCACAGCTAGCATACCGTGCTCAGACCAGCAGTAATGATCCAGGGATCACAGCTAGCATACCATGCTCAGACCAGCAGTAATGATCCAGGGCCAGGGATCACAGCTAGCATACCATGCTCAGACCAGCAGTAATGATCCAGGGCCAGGGATCACAGCTAGCATACCATGCTCAGACCAGCAGTAATGATCCAGGGCCAGGGATCACAGCTAGCATACCATGCTCAGACCAGCAGTAATGATCCAGGGCCAGGGATCACAGCTAGCATACCATGTTCAGACCAGCAGTAATGACCCAGGGCCAGGGATCACAGCTAGCATACCATGCTCAGACCAGCAGTAATGATCCAGGGATCACAGCTAGCATACCATGCTCAGACCAGCAGTAATGATCCAGGGCCAGGGATCACAGCTAGCATACCATGCTCAGACCAGCAGTAATGATCCAGGGCCAGGGATCACAGCTAGCATACCGTGCTCAGACCAGCAGTAATGATCCAGGGCCAGGGATCACAGCTAGCATACCATGTTCAGACCAGCAGTAATGACCCAGGGCCAGGGATCACAGCTAGCATACCATGCTCAGACCAGCAGTAATGATCCAGGGATCACAGCTAGCATACCATGCTCAGACCAGCAGTAATGATCCAGGGCCAGGGATCACAGCTAGCATACCATGCTCAGACCAGCAGTAATGATCCAGGGCCAGGGATCACAGCTAGCATACCGTGCTCAGACCAGCAGTAATGATCCAGGGCCAGGGATCACAGCTAGCATACCATGCTCAGACCAGCAGTAATGATGCTCAGACCAGCAGTAATGATCCAGGGATCACAGCTAGCATACCATGCTCAGACCAGCAGTAATGATCCAGGGCCAGGGATCACAGCTAGCATACCATGCTCAGACCAGCAGTAATGACCCAGGGATCACAGCTAGCATACCATGCTCAGACCAGCAGTAATGATCCAGGGCCAGGGATCACAGCTAGCATACCATGCTCAGACCAGCAGTAATGATCCAGGGCCAGGGATCACAGCTAGCATACCGTGCTCAGACCAGCAGTAATGATCCAGGGCCAGGGATCACAGCTAGCATACCATGCTCAGACCAGCAGTAATGATGCTCAGACCAGCAGTAATGATCCAGGGATCACAGCTAGCATACCATGCTCAGACCAGCAGTAATGATCCAGGGCCAGGGATCACAGCTAGCATACCATGCTCAGACCAGCAGTAATGACCCAGGGATCACAGCTAGCATACCATGCTCAGACCAGCAGTAATGATCCAGGGCCAGGGATCACAGCTAGCATACCATGCTCAGACCAGCAGTAATGATCCAGGGCCAGGGATCACAGCTAGCATACCGTGCTCAGACCAGCAGTAATGATCCAGGGCCAGGGATCACAGCTAGCATACCGTGCTCAGACCAGCAGTAATGATGCTCAGACCAGCAGTAATGATCCAGGGATCACAGCTAGCATACCATGCTCAGACCAGCAGTAATGATCCAGGGCCAGGGATCACAGCTAGCATACCATGCTCAGACCAGCAGTAATGACCCAGGGATCACAGCTAGCATACCATGCTCAGACCAGCAGTAATGATCCAGGGCCAGGGATCACAGCTAGCATACCATGCTCAGACCAGCAGTAATGACCCAGGGATCACAGCTAGCATACCATGCTCAGGCCAGCAGTAATGACCCAGGGATCACAGCTAGCATACCATGCTCAGGCCAGCAGTAATGAGCCAGGGCCAGGGATCACAGCTAGCATACCATGCTCAGACCAGCAGTAATGATCCAGGGATCACAGCTAGCATACCATGCTCAGACCAGCAGTAATGATCCAGGGCCAGGGATCACAGCTAGCATACCATGTTCAGACCAGCAGTAATGACCCAGGGCCAGGGATCACAGCTAGCATACCATGCTCAGACCAGCAGTAATGATCCAGGGCCAGGGATCACAGCTAGCATACCATGCTCAGACCAGCAGTAATGATCCAGGACCAGGGATCACAGCTAGCATGCCATGTTCAGACCAGAAGGCACGTCTGAACTTGCCTGCCATTGCACAGACACAGCCGTCACATTCCTCACAATAGCGGTCTATACAGGGAGTACGTTACCTTGTAAGACACTTTAACATCATCCAGACATCCCCCTGCGCCCCAACCACCCCAGGTACTATGCACTAACTGTAGATCGGAGTCCTGCTGAATAAGAGGGTACAAGAGTCCCAGGTTGTGGATTCCTCGCCGGTGTTCCCATTGGGTCATTCTCCTGGGGGTTCGCTCAGTCGGCAGGACACTTCTACCTAAAGTTATGCCTAGTCACATGGTGGGGCCCAAGGCCCGCAGGGTGCCTTAGCACACTAGTCAAGAATAGACTCCTCTGAAGCAGAACTCACCTGGTACCTAAAGACCTGGAACAGCATTTTAGGACTTCAACTCTTTTGATCAGGAGACCTTGCCTACAGCTTGCTTATTTCTTCAGGCTGAGCAAAAGTGGTGCACGAGAGGACAATCCATGCCAGGTTTTCAAGATAGCTAGCAGCTATGTAAAGGATTCAAATTTAGGTGCATTTATTGTAAATGTAAACTAGGTCATAGCCTGAAAATCTGTCAAGGATCAGATTCTCTTAAGTCAAAGCAGACACCCCTGGCCCAGACTAAGCCTTGTACATAACTCCTCACCTGAACCTGCACAGCCTCCCACTTGAGAAAGATACAAGAATCTTCACAACCTGTACAATGAGCTGCTGCCCGGGGCTCCGCAGGTGGTAACGGTCCGTAAGAAGCAAGACAGGATGCTGTGGTATGGCAGCGCTGTGAATGACTTCAGGTACAAATCTGTCACTGATGAAACTTTAGACCGCATCAAATCTACATCCCAAAGTGAACCAGGACCTTAAAGAATTTAAAATGACAGCAGAGTACAGCTAGCTGCACAGGAAGCCACACCCTGGAATTCTTTTCATCCACACAATAGGGTAGAGCCTAACTGCTTAGTTTTCAGGAAACAGCTTAAGCAGCAACTTTTCAAGGAAGCTTATAACGGAGATGGTTATACGAAGCACTTGTGTGGCGCTAGATGTTACAACTTAAAGCGCCTGCAGTGACTGTGCACTTCATCTCTTTGTTCATCAACTACAACCATCCATCAACACACAACTAGCCGTCTTTAAATCTTGGCCATTGTCAAGGTGCAAAGACCAAACTGGGAGACTAATGTTCACACGACCTACAATATTGTGAACAATTAGTAGTATACACTCGCTCCAAAAAAGCCAAACAGATTTCCATAAAACCAATGAAAGGCACCACATTTGCAGGTCAGCATTAGTTCAGCAGTTCTGGATTTAAACTTGGGGAAAAATCTCCAACAGAAAACCCATTTTATTGGCAAGTAAAAAAAACAAGCATTTACAATGCAACGGTCTCGCCTTTGCAAAAGTTAGAGCTATTGGCAATGTAAATGACAACATTTTTAATTATGTGTTGCTTTTTAAAACAGATAAATAATGGCAGTCATTTAGAATGCCAATAGCTTAATCTCTCGCAAATGTCACACACTCACACACAGAGAGCCACACACACACACTCACACAGAGAGCCACACACACACACTCACACAGAGAGCCACACTCACACAGAGAGCCACACTCACACAGAGAGCCACACACACACACACACACACACACACACAGAGAGCCACACACACACACACACACACACACACAGAGCCACACACACAAAGAGCCACGTGAGAGAGTCAGAAAGTGCGGAGCGGTGGAAGGAAGAGTATGCAGAGGGAATCAAGACTAAACTAGACAGATAGGCTGCTAAGAAAAACTTTGGGGCACTGCACTTACTTTTTTCACAAATTAAAAGGCTGGTTTTTAACATTTACTAGTTGCTTTGTTACCCCACTAAAACACGTTGGTACTCTTATGGAACTCTGTGTATTGCAAGAATTAAATAAAGTGCTTGCTCTTATACTTATAAAATATGGCAGGTTTTCACGCGTCAGCTGCCGCAGGGATGTGCTGCTGAACTCATTCAAAAACACAGGTCACCTTTATAAATACTAGTAAGGAGCAGTATCCTGTAATAGATCCTCAACCAGAAGGGCAGCAATTTTAAACCATCAGGTAAAGGCCCCGGAGCAGTATTAGCCAGTCTGTTCTTTTTTGCTTAGTCTCTTCTGTTTCAGTCTGCCTATATCCCCCCGCCTCTCCCCCCCATCACCACCACCCGAGTCTGCCCTTGTTTTTGCCCACTGCAATCTCACCCTGCCCTCTTCCTCAAACAACCCTTTCTCCACCTCCCAGGTATCCGCACTTCTCCCTCAGTCTGCTCGACTTAACCTTAGCCTGTCCTTTCTCTGTAACCAGTCCCTTCAAGTCTGTATGTTACCACCTTCCTCTCAGCCTGCCACCTTTCAGCCAGACAGCAAGTCCTCCATGAAGGCTTGTCTGCTTTCAGATTGCCCATATTCCATTCTGCCCACTTACATATCAGCTTGAATATATCTGCCTTTCTCTCACCCTACCCATTAGCCCCAGTCTACCCATTCCCCTCGATTTTGACCACTACTATAACCTAACATTGCCCTCATATGACGGGAGGGTTACGTAACATAGTCACCCAAAAAATGTGAACATGTGTTATTAGGCTGGCAGTAGCCGGGTGAATAAACACTTGGCTTGTGTTGTACATGGAAGTGTGGGTACCACACCAGTGACGGTCAGGGCTCATGGTAAATGCTGGTGTGTGGAGACAGGCCACCCCTTGACACGCCTGCAGTTTGTTACCTGCAACAATCTCACATCCATGCACCTTCTATACCAGACATCGCAGAGCGTCTCTTTACACGTTCAAAGGTGACCCAATTTGCAAAAATGGGCCACTTTTTTAGCCATCAGATTCACTAATGGGACCCGGGTACACTTTTATTTTGGTGCCCGGGCCTTTTTTCTGCCCCAGTCGGACCCTGGGATCTTTGCTCTCACCAGGACCCATCCGATAGGGCAGGGCTGGTACACACCTCCCGTGCTAGGGGACATGTGCGTACATTGCACTCACCCCACCGGGCTCAGGAGCCGGAGAGGCAGCTGTTCTCTACTCTCCTCCGGCGCCAACACAAGCAGAGCTGGAACTCACTTCCCGCAGAGGGGGGGGCGCAGGCTACACGAGAGACAGTTCGTATGCAGAGAACACACGAAATTAAATTGTTAAACGTGACCTGTCAAGCAACAGAAAATGTATCAGCTGGTGGTTGATTATTAAAAATGTGATTAAATAACAATACAGAAACCCAATGGAAGAAAACGTGATGAAAGAAACAAGCGTATTCTACCGGTTGGTTGCTGCCTCAGGTGGTCTCAGTGACGGTGCTGGAGGCTGCGGTAACTGCTAGCGGATTCGCCCATGACGAGGACTCACACAAGTGGCACAGCAGCACCTGCTAGCGCCATCAGCTCAAGTTACACAGCAACAAGCCGCGCATGCCCAATCCTTCACTTCCTATCTGAAGACATGCTCAGTACAGCGCTTCCTGGCTCGAACAAGCACGACATCAGAACTGCTTAAACAGAGGGCGAGTCATTCTTACGTTGAAAGACATGACACAAACTGAGGCCCCTTCCCCAGTGAACCCGCCTACAGCACCGTCTGCCCTGCATTGGAATACCATACGACCCAGCCCTGCTGCTGGGGGCAGGCTGGGCAGCTGCTGGCACTTCATGGGAAGTTATAAATACCACTGAAAACTAAATTCAGGATCACACTTTTCTTTCAACAACCACAGAACGCGAATTGCGTAATATTGCTCGAAGAGGAAAGGGTAGGTGTTAAGAAGCAAGGGGTGGCGGGGGTCTCTGCTCGCACGGCTGTCAAAATCATGTGCGATATTGCCATGCATTTTTGCAGCACGACCGTGCATTCTCTCAGTCGAAGGCCCGCTTTAACTCCTAGCATGCCGAGTGGTGTTGGCGCGACTTTGGAGGTTCGAGTCTCGGCGTCGGCTCACCAGCCCGTGATTCTGGGCAAATCACTTAATCTCCCCGTGTCTACCAAAGAAAGGGTGGCGTGAATGAAGGGTAGCAGGGAAGAGAGGGGGCGGGGAGGGGCAACAGGATGAGGCAGAAGCAGAGTAGGGGGTGACACACAACCTAGTTTCGCCGAGGTGAGGCAGAAATGCCTCGGAGAAACGCAGCCTCCTTTTGGGATTCGGGGGCGTGTTTTTCTTTCTCTCCTCTTCCCATTGGCTGGAATGTAAAATTCCAGCCAATGGGAAGAGGAGAGAAAGAAAGTTAAAAACACACCCCCGAATCCCAAAAAGACGGGGCTTGAACGGAGTGACACCCCTCTCCTCCAATGGCTGGCCTCTGTTTAGGAAGCCAGCCAATGGAGAAGAGGGGCGGGTTCAAGCTCCCACTCTAGGAGTCATAAGATCTCTCCCTGTGACTGTGCACGCGCAGCCTACGCAGGTCTTGACCTAAAATATAGTTGGGACCCCAGTATGAACAAAGCAAACAAAACAAACTAGTCAGCACCAAACTGAGCACATTCTGGAGAAGTGTGGTGCAGCGGCCAGGGCAGCTGACTTCGGAGCACATGGTTCAAGGTTCGATCCCCGGCGGCAGCTCCGCACCATGTGCCTCTGGGCAAATAGCTCACTTAATTCCCACGACAGCCCCCAGCGCCTTGAGACCCAGAAGAGTGAGTAGTTTGCGCTTTACAAATACAGATTTACATTCTTAGATTTCCTACTAAATTAAGTTTCTGCCGAGCTTGTTGCGGATTGTTCGAATGATGGGAGTTAAAGTTAATAAGGATGCAAGAACAGGATTTTCTATAAAAACGAGGAACTAACCGTAACTACAGAGAAGAAAGTGCATCGCTGTAATAAATAGGGATACACGTTCTTAGACGTAACAATTTAGTGAAGCGGTCACAAAATAACAAGAAGGGCGCTGTAGAAAAGACATCCAACAAATAGAACTTCCTCAGTCTCTGCTGGACAAAACCAGAGACCTGTGTGGCACTGTCCAGAAGGATACGGTACCCAGTCTGCACTGGACAGACATAGGGAGAGGCCTCCACTAGATATGCACAGGGAGAGTCCTCCAGGGAGCAGGCTCTCTCCCCTGTATGTCGATTTCCACTTCACACCCTGCTGCTCCACCACACTCTCTAGGTTGCTCTCCCACGCCCCTTCTAGTCGGTTGCTCGCTGCTTTTCCTAACCCCTCATTTTGTTCTTCTTCAACACCTCCCCTTCTATTGCTGGACTGCATTTCTCTGTTCATAGCCCTACTGATGGTGGAGCTTTATTGTTACCCTACCTCCCGCTCCACTATTGCCGCTCCACTATTGCTGCCAATGTGAGCCCTCATATTGTCTGAAGCAACATGGTGGCAATCTTGAGATTTTAAAAACTAAGTTTTCTATATTTGTAGTATGGGAAGATGTCACTACTGGCTTTGACAATACTGGTGCATTATAAAAGCATGTGGTAAAGCCAATATTGACAACCACAAAGCATTGGAAAAGTGGGACTCAATGGGCTTATCAATGCTTATTTCCTAGATCTAGCCAGGGCTATTTTCATTCTAGTAAAGATTTGCTAGTTGCACAAAACTGGGTTGACACAAATACCACGGCACCTTTTGCTCAGACCCACGATTGTAGGTGAAGACAGGTGAGGCAGAACGCAGACTATTTACCTACCTCCGCTCAATACAGTCTGGTCATCAACCTCGGAGTTGGCCTCACTTCACAGGGAGAACTAAACCGACAGAGGAAACTGAATGACTGACTGCCAGACAAATATTTGGTAAGGAAAACTATGCATAAGGCAGAGTCCAAAAATCGCTAACCTTACTTCAGAGGTAAACCAAGTTAATCAGATCTGTCCAGATCGAACTTGAATGAGAAAGGAAGTGCTAAGACTGCTCTAACGTTTTCAATTAAAAGAACCAGGAATCAGAGTACAGGTCCAGAGCATGCAATCAGAACGTGCCTGCTAGAACACAACCCACTAAGTAATGGCTTGAATTACAGCAATGGATGGAAAATGTTCTTTCTTGTACCAAAAGCAGGCCTGGGTCCAGCTAGACAATGAGTGTACTGGAGTGGTGACAGGGTGAAGTGAGCGCTCAAAGACAAGGAAGGGAGCGCTTCACTGCATCTAGGATGGAGCTGCCGCTCATCAAGCTGTCACAAGTAGAGACAGCTCCACGACTAAATAAAGACACAGAGAGATACTGCTGTGACGACTCTCACCCCTATCATAACTCGCAGAGACCATCTGGCACTGCTTATGACCAGAGCGGACAGAAGACAGAGCAAGGATGAAGAAAAGCTACTGGGTCTGTTTTACATGGCCCAGGACTTGAAGGGGTCTTACTATCACAAGTCACTAGTCGTTAAAAAGCAGAAGATTCACTGAAGCGTGCATGGCAGGAGCTCCAGGGCTGCTGTAAGTCCTCAGGCAAAAAAACAACCTGCATCAAACTGAGCTTGTGTAGACTCCTCCTCAAGGGCATACTTGGAAGTAGGGGTGGAGTGGGGTGGGGGGGGGGGGGCTGCATATTTCTGTGACTTCGCCTCTGCAAGTGCAGCTGATTTTAATAAGTGAACCTGACAAAAGTCTAGTAACAGTGGAGGTTGGTACAATCCTAGAAAAGCAAATCATAACAAGCACTGGAGTTGCCAATAGGTCTCGCAGTAGGAAAGTTGGAGCTATTGGTTTTTGTAAATGACATTTTATATTTATGTTTTGTGATTTACAATGCCAATAGTTTTAACTTTAGCAAATGTGACACTTTTAGCATTTGTAATGCCACATGTTTTGTATTGACGTGACTTAGATGTATTGATATTACAAATAACAATGGCTTTTAATTTTTTTAAATAATTAATACTTAAATAAAAGTGATTGTAATTTATAATGGCAATGGTACGTTTTTGCCAGAGCTATTGGCTTTGGCAATGTATGTAAGCTATGTTCAAGAGCAGCTTGGCTGCTGTGAGGCATGCCATAAAGTTATAATAAAAAAAGTGTTAAAAGCATTTTTGTTACCTTATTTATAACCAAGAAGACATAATGTAAAACTGAAAAATGTTTATGCAACCGAGTTGAGGCCTGTTAAACTACCCACAGGGTAGCCTTTTATCAGGGTTTGTGTGGTATTTGAGCAAAGTACTTCCTTTCTGTATAAGGCGATAATCAGTTTCACATTATTGTGTTTGATAATAAGATCAAGGAGTGAGAAAATGAAAAAAGCATACGTAATGGTGGTGAAGATCACTGATATTGAGTGGCCAATGCGTGCAAGGGACTCAAAAGTCTCAGGATTCTTTAAGGAACGGTTGCAGCGCAAGGACTAAGTTTACTTGTCTCTGGTGACCTATTGTCATACGACAACCAAACAAGGAAACTAATGATTATCAATCCTGCAAGACCACAAAAAAGCAAAGTGGTCTGACCCACTGCCCCCTGCTGTATGCTACAGAGGGCAGAAGAACCATGTAATGACAACAACAGGCTAACAGATTGAAGAAGGCCGATTAAATGCTGCTGTTAGTATATAGAATATATAATTTGTCTACACTTGAAAGGTCTTGGCCGAGGTCAGATCTAAAAATACTTCTAGAACTTCTGTTACACTTAAGCAACTTACAAACGCATACACTAACAGATTACAACTTTATTACTGACTAATGGGTTAATACGTTATTTATCTAACATGATATGAGCTATTTCAGGAGAAAATATAGAAGACTTGTTCTCTCTCTCGACTGAACCACTCTAAGTGCTCAGCACAAAGGCACCTGGTTTCTATGCGGTGGCTATGCAATATAGCTTACTGACAAGCATGCTTTATTAATGTAAGCACAATGCTAAAACGAGAAATCCTATTTAATGGCACGAAACAAGCCTAGATTAGTGCCCCTCAAATAAACGGTGTCGTTTTGCACTTTGTGTACTGAACTGCTGTTGAGAAGCAGATAAAGAGTTATCATACTGATACACAGAATGATGATTCACGGCTCTGGATGCAGCCTTTCGGTGACTGAGCACAGGGCCCTCTGCCAGGCTTCGGGTTGCATCCGGGCACGGGGCGGCTAACACGGCCGCATCCGACGGTAAACATCTCGCACTGCACCGCCCGCCACATGGACGAGAACAGAGAGGACCAATTTTCACCGTCAGTTAGAAAGGAGGCCGTGTAAATAATTAAAAAGCGCTGCGAGGCCCAAATGCAGCACGCATCCCAAAAAAAACGCAGCAGCCTCGCACCTTGTGACTGGAGTTTCCCTTTGAGCAATGACGCATACTTAATGGGTAGTAAAAGACGGCCATAAATGATGCATAGTGGGTCGCCACTCCCCGCTGTGGCCTGGTGCACCGAGATTAGCATTAAAGGCAACAATGACTGCTCGTCAAGCCAATCGAAGCAGAATTATCCTGTGCTGGTAAAACCTATCGTTTCCAAAAGGTCACCACGATTAAGGATGGCATCCAGCGGCCCAAAAAAGGGGCTAATCCCAGGCAGCTCCTGTGTAAGGATTTGTGTGGCCCGGGCAAAACTTTGGCGATTCAGATGCTCACTTTACTCTATTCATCAAGGCTTTTGTTGCAACATGGTGTCATTTGCAAAACAAACATCTATTTCCCATGGAAACACGGTCTGAACTATACCTACACAGTGGTGACATCCCCAAAAGGAACCTTATCTACTAAAATAAATGCGACAGGGTGCAAAACGACATCTCAGCCAGCCAGTTATATACAACATGAAAGCTACAAGGGCAGAGCATTCACACAACATTATCTGCGACAGCTGACAGACGCTAACGCTATAAAAAAACCAAACAAGCAAATCGCGAAAGAAAGGTGAAATAAAGAAACATTAAATAAATGCACGCACTGAGACAAAGTGAAATAATGGAATTTAATTTTAAATGCAAGTGGCAAGTAGTACAAACAAGCGTTCTGTGTAAATCGTCACCAACACGTACCTGATAATGCAGAGCGGCCGGGAAACTGAAAGTACGGCCGGCCACCGGCCAGCCATGAATAATTAGGCGGGAGGAGAAGCCGCACAGCACACGCTGGGAGAAGCCCTTTGATGTGCTGTGCGGCCGTGAAAAAATGCAATTAGGAGGGAGGGAGGCTGATGCGCGTGCTTGTTTGGTCACGTGAACTCAAAGAAAACCGCACGAACGAAACCCTTGGTTTCACGAGTATTTGGAGCACTTGAATTCTCGCTCCGCTCAATGCGCTTGCGCGCATTGATGGGTCGCGAGACCTAAAAAGCATCTGAGGTGGTGTATTCCAAGACATGAAAAAAAGAGCAACCTTCAAAGTGCTAATGTCACCTAAGTGCTAATATTGCCAAAAGCAATGTTTTTGCAACTGATGCCCTGGACGAGCCCATCGACAGATCCTCTCAAGAAGGGTAATCAGAGCATTAAAGTAAAACTGGGTCCATGCACATTTGAAGGTGCAACAGCCAAGCACCATCTTGAGTATGCTTCATTCGCCCTGCCCTACCCCACTTATGACTAAATGTACATTTGTAAAGCCCATTATACCATAGGCATCAAAGCAATGTAACCAGCAAGAGCATACAGGGGTGACAAACAAAGTCAATTATAGCTGTGAGAAAAGCCAAGTGTTCACATTCTTGTAAAATGCAGAGTTTGAAGTAATATTAGCAATGTGTACCAGGAAAGTGTTCTATAACCTAGCAGCTGCCACCAAAAGTGCACGCTCACCCCATCTCACCTTCCTAAAGCGGGGAACAGTCATGTTCCTCTGACCAGCAGATAACTGCCTGCTGGGAAGATACCAGTTAAAAACAGTTCTTAAACAATAACAGCCCTGCTGGTTAAGGGACTTAAAAAACAGACACAGGGCTTTGAACAACAGCCTTTTTGTCACTAGAAGCCAACGAAGAGTCCTCACCCCTTCCTCACCGATAGATGTTTAGACATGCCCAAAACTAATCACGCCTCCACATTCTGGACAACCTGAAGTTTATTAAGGGAATACTGGTTGGCGTTCAAATACAGAATGTTACAGTAGTCAAGGAGAGATCCTATTAGTGCAATGACCACCGACACTCATGCTTCTTGGAGAGGAAGGGAAAGATCAATTTCAGGCACCTGATAATACAAAAACTCACAGTTCTCTTAACCTGGAGGTCAAATGTCAGGGTGTTATGAAAGATCAACCCCAGTTTTTTAGAAGAGGTTCTAGGAACAAGTAGTGAGTCACAAGTCTCCAGCCACAGTGGTCAGACCAAACAGAGTTCTTTACTGTGAAGATCATAATCTCCGTCTTATCGGCATTCATCTTGAGCCAGTTCTCTAGCATACAGGTACTGGCTTGTCCGATACACAACCTAAACATTTCTGCTACATCTTCCCGATAACCGTATATTTTTACAATGATTTGTGATCGCCCGAATAGGACAATACCTGAAAGGCGAAAGGAACAAACCAGTTTAGCCAGAGGGGCCACAAAGGTGAAACAATGTGGGACACCACAGGGAAGCTGGAAAGATTAATCTCTAAAGTCTCCGCAGCTCACTTTCTGTGTCCTATTTGCTATGAAGGATACTAGAAGATTGAGGGCAGAACCCCTCAGCCAACCCTGATGCAGTCTTTGCAACAATCGCATGGGAGAGGTGGTATCGAAGGCGGAGGATAAATCTAGCATAACTAAAATAGCCGCGCATCTGTGATCTACTTGGCGCCAAATGGAATCTGCCACTCCTAGGAATGCAGATTCAGTGCGGTGGTTCCCCCTAGGGACATTCTGTGAGGAGTCTAGAAGCTCAGAAGATGTAAAAAAACTGCTTATTACTGATTTATGTGCCGCTCAAGGAGTTTAGCCAGTACAGGCAACAAGGAGATAGGTTGAAGATTTTTCAAATCTCCTGTATCCCTAATCGGTTTCTTTTTCAGGGGAACAATTGCTTCTTTCCTGCATTGGGGATAAACTCCGGAGTCCAACACCTGGGCATACACCTTCTCTAGGAAAGCAGCAATTAGATCTGGTGGGAGTAGCATCACCGTGGGTGGGCAAGGATCGTCAGGAAAATCTGATATAATTTCCCAGAATGGTGTTATTTTCAGCTGCTGGCAAATCAGAGAAGGAAGACAATTCACCCTTAATGGGGGACCTCTCTAAGAAGTTATCTTCCATAGATGTAGGCACTAGGCCATCCTCCGCAACTTGAAATTCAAAGAGAATCTTCAAAATCTTATCCACAAAAAACGAGGCCTCCCTATTCGTAAAATCTAGAGATTTTTACAGCTCCCGTTGAGCTGGTGGCGATATCAGACCGCGAACCACCTTAAACAGTTCCTTAGATACACTGATTGCAAATCTTACTTTAAGAGAGAAGTACGAAGATTTTGCCTCTTTAACGGCATTCTTATATTTTCTAATTGTCTCTTTGTTTTTCCTTTTCTTATGGACTATGTAACAATCTCCATCTCCATTGTTGCTTGCGGCATTGCCGTTGGAGGTCTTTCAAACTCTCTGGAAACTATGTGGTGGAGACCTTCCTCCTCCCCTAATTTTGGCAATAAAGAATATGTCATAAATGTAATGGATGCCGTACACACATACACACCTTCAGCCAATCATGGTGCCCTGGCAAACAGCATGTTGCATTCTGGAACTTGTACTCTTGCTTATGCCATTCTATTTAATGGTGCAAGTCCCAGCATCCCAAGTGCTCTGCAATAAAAAAAAAAGTAAGGACTGATGGGAAGGACATAAACCACAAGCAGCTACTGAGCTGCACTTAAAGGATTCACTGCCAACTCATGAAGTAAGATAAACTTGCTCTGCTGTTGAAAATCTCGCTTCTCCAGGGGTGTTCATGTAAGACAGAAAGCCTCACATACATGAGCTGCTTGGGAGAAGCATGCATGTTAACTTGGTCTTCAAAAAGGAATGAACCGAATGTTATGGCAGGTTTGCCAGAAGTGTTCACTTACAGGACATCAAGCACAGCAAGTGTCATACACAGAATATGCAAGTTATAGAACTAAATTTGCTGTTGCAGGATAGACTCATGGTACAAGAGCCTTCCCGACATTAATACATTGCAAAACAGTTCATTGTTGTGCAACACAAACCTCCGGTTTCAACATTCAGAAAACAAAACAATGTGCAAGGACATGGAGGCCTAGACGAAGCAAAGTGTGAAATACAAACCCCAGAATACATGATGCTGGCTGGAGAAAATACAGATGCTAAATGTTAGACATGGCATCTTTTGGCGTGTTTCCCCTAAGTTTTAGCTTTCTGACCTCCCGGTTTTGACCTGTTTTTGCTGGCATAACGTTTCTGTGCACTTTTCGCACTGCCTGTCAGTGGTAAGGTGCAGGCGCTCTGTCTCAATTGTGTTTTGGATTGGTGTTTCCATGATTGGATATTTGATTTACCTGTTAGCCCGTAGTAAAGTGCACTGTGTGTGCCAGGGCATCAAATGCTACCGGGAGGCCTGCAGCTATGGTTGTGCCACCCCCGTGAGTAGCCCTGAAAATGGTAACTCAGACATCCCATTGAAGAGTCTGCGCGCAGTTGGAACTGCCATGTTGACTAGGCCAGTGCACACCGTGGCCGGCCCCTAATCTTCCGTTTTTTTACATGTCAGACATCCCTCAGGGAGAACCAAAGTACCCTTGTGGGCAGGGTGCAATGTATGTGAAAGGTAGGATATGCCCTGGTGTGCGAGGCATGTCTCGATAGTGAATTACAGCCAATTTCGTTTTTCACTATTGCAAGGCTACCAGTTCCCCATAGGATAGAATGGGAGGGTTGTTTATAACATCTTATAAACCTAACTGGCCCAGGGAATTCGGTAAGAAAGGAACATTTAGTATGCCTGACCTTAGAATCTACAGATGCATCTTTTAGTGAAGGTGATTTTTACATTGTGCGTTTGAAAATACCACTTTTAGAAAGTAGGTATTTTCTTGCTCAGTCATCCCGTATGCCTCTGCTGGAATGTGGATTGCCTGTCTGGGTTTTGGATGACAGAAGGCTGGGGGGCCAGAGGGACTCCAGATAGTCTAGGTAGGTCAGAAAAGGGCTGAATAGACCTGGGCTACAATGGGGGAAGGGGGGGGGAGATTTCCTTGCACCTCAAAGGGCCTGGTCTGCCTCTGACAAATGCAGTCTCCACCTCCTGCTAGGAATTCACACCAGAGAAAGCCCAGCTGGTTCTGGCCTGGCACAGACACTCTCTGAAAGATCAAAGGATTATTGGACATAAATACTGGGTCCAGACCCCTGAACTTTAGAACTCATCTGGATCAAGAAGACTGCCAAGAAGAAGAGCTGGAGAAGCTGGGAGGAGGAACTTCCACTTTGCTGTGTGCTTTGCTGGGCTGACCTGCAATGGCTGCTTCTGTCTTGAGCAGTGAAAGGCCTGGACTGGACTTTCTGCAACCTAATTTGTGAATCTCTCCAAGGGCTTGAGTTGGAGATTGCCGTCTCAGGAACAGCAAAGACTTCAAGCTCTTCTGCCCACAGCACTGGGGACTGTGTGTTTTGTACTGCATCAGAAGAACATCAACTCGACCACAACGCCGTCGCCGACTCAGTGTCCTAAAGACACCGCAGAGGGCACCGTCGCAAAGCCGCAGTACGACCTTGGTCTCACCGACAACGCCTTTTGACGCTATCAACGAGCCGCTGCTCGCACTGCCACCTGTGGGCACCACAATCCGCACCGCCTTGCTTCGCGAGAACGCCTTGGCCTCCCAGACGCAGACGCTCCAGGCCGAAATCGACGCCGCCGATTGCACCTTGGTTTAAGGGCACCGCTTGTAAATCACACGAAGCACCGCCCTCATCCCGCACAGCAGCCTTGGCCCACCGACGCCGGCACCATCGACCTCCGCTCTTCAGCCGACGACAGCGCTTCAGCAACAACAACGACACTGCTTGCACAGTGACCTGCCAGCACCGTGACGAGCACTGCCTTCATATCGCACCGCGACCCTGGTCTCACCGACGCCACCATCTAACCCTGCCACCGAGCCGCTGCTCGCACAGCGACCTGGGGGCACCGCACCGCTGCACTTCGCACCACACGCCTGCCAACGCCAGCACTCCCGATTCCATCAGAGTGAAGCTCGACCTGCAGCGCGAGTGACTTTAAGGGCCACATCACCCTGCATTTCTCAAAGGTACTGTTTGCGGGTCTTCCTGACACCGTAGTTGGCCCGCGACCAGCCAGAACTGTTGGATTTGTTGTTCACCACGCTGTGGTAGCCCCGGACGGAGCTACCTACATCGAGGAACTTTGTTTTAAACTGATTTTGGTAACCACAGACTTTTTCCTATAGTACTGTGGATTTGTCGTTTTTGGTCTGGTATTAAATATAATATAAATATTGATATTTTTCTAAACTGGTGTGGTGTCTGTTTGTAATGCGTACACTGTATTACTGTGGGTTCTGTGCACATGCTTTACACACTGCCTTTAAGATAAGCCTGACTGCTCGTGCCAAGCTACCAAGGGGGTGAGCAGGGTTGTTTTTTTTTTTTTTTTTAGGAGTGCAACTCCCTTATCCTGACTCGAGTGGAGATTTTTGCCTGGCTTCGGCCCGTGTCCTAGCCTACCAGAAATCCTATTTCTAATGCTACATTACCTCATTTGCCAGGTGTAGGGCACTTCTAACGAAAGTCACTGATCGAGTCCTGGAGAACAGTGAAGTCTCTACTAGATACATTGAACATGACTGTCAACAAGCCCCATGTCAAATGTTAACCGCCAAAACGATAAAAAAAACTGCAGTCTAAAGGATTGGCTGAAACTGCGTTAGCTTGGTTCTGAAAGAACTCAAGTGTAATAATAAAGAAAGTCTAAAAGAATGGGGGGTTACCCCTACATGTGATTGTAAAATTAGACTGTACTGATATTTGACTCACAGAACAAGAAAGCCTGTGGAACATCAAAGCTGGTTGGACAAAGATTTCACTAACAAATGACGCAAGTGCCTACAAAGCAATTATGCGTTAGGACAGCAATGTCAGATGTACATTTCGATTAGATTTGACAGCTTAGAACCACTTACGCAGAAGGAAAAAAAGAAAAAAAAAAAAAAAAGATAAGGAGGAGTGAGGCACAAGGGGTAAGAAAATATGGACAGGGAGTGGTTGGCTAAAGACCATCACGAAATATGGTAACTAAAAGTTCTACTTACACTGAAGTCCACAGTAAATCACATATTACAGGTATGTAGTGGGGAAATGTTGGATATAACATACATCCTCCTTCAACTGCATTGAATAAGTGTTTCAATCCAGTTAATATACCTTTGGCAGAGCAACTAATTTCCATTGCATTGGAAATTGAAAAGATTATGAATAATCTAAAAGAGATCAAATTGGCAGGGACAGATTAACTCAGTTTATTATTTCAAAAAGATCCTCAATCCTGGGCAAGGTTTTTATGCCCACACTTCCAGCAAACAGCAACTTCATACCCATCTTAGAAAGGAGGAGGCTCACTGAAAGGGGGGTAAGCATTGCGGGGGGGGGGGGTATACTAGTTGTCCGATTGCTTGGGCTGATTTCACTCATTGACTAGCCTTCTAAAACCTGCGCACGCACTAATGCGAGCTGTAATGGAGTGGGTAAATACCAGAGTTGATGCCAGGGTTCAAGTCAACTGTTGGCCGACAGACCTACAGACAAAGCCGACCAATAAGTACAAGTTGCCACTAACAGATTACATTCAGGCTCTTCCATACCAGAACTTGGTGAAGTAACAAAACGGCAAATTAAATAAAAAGGTGTTTATAAATGCAAACCTGTACCAGACAGCATGAAAATTAAAAAATACCAAAACGGGGTAAGAAATATGGGCTGAAAAAAAATGGATCTTGACAACAGAAGGTAAGGGGGGGTAAGGCAGGCAAACGTGAAATCTGAGAATTCTTACTAAAATGGTTTATTATTGGGCCATGAACTGGAGAGCCATGGCTCGAGATGATGATGGGACCGCCTACATGCTGGTAGCTAACAGGCAGCTGACCAGTACACCAGGAAAAAAATCCCTCTGGTACCGCAGAGAAGAAAATTTAACAGACAGACTTTGGAGAAGAAGAAACACCCCACCCGCTCCAACACCTTCCATCCTCCGCAGAAACCAGAGTATCCACCACTATGAACACAGATGCAGACAAAACAGGCCAGAAAGCAGGGTGCTGAACATGACATGATCAGGAGACGTGCCCGACTGTTTAGTTTACGAATCTGAAGCCTCCAAGAACAGACTGGCTGTTCTAACTGAGAGACTCCTTGAGCATAAGATAGAACTCACGTCTCAATGACCAGAAACAGACAGCACAAAACCTCATAGCTTCTAAGTATGTAAAACTTGTTGGGTTGAGTTTCCTGATGCCGCCCTTGGGCATAAGATACAACACATGTATTTACTCAGTGACCGGGAACAAACAGCTCAGCGACTCACCTCCAAAGCACTGCAGACCAAAGGATCTGAGTGGTGGGGTTAGAATCATCAGTAGTAAGAACTAGTGAGCGACTCCTGCACTGCCCAATTAAAATAGCTTGCTGAAATCTAGCTGCCATCCATGCAGGTTACCCTTTGCTGCCCATCTGTTCTCTTTCCACAAAAACCTTTGAGGTTCTTCAAAACTAAATGTAATGACCATGGCAGGTGGCACGGCCGAGAGACTGGGAGATAAAATAAGTGATTAACAGACCTCTGAAAACAATGTCAAAATGAGCGAGCAGGAAAGGAAGAACTCTTGACTGCAACACTAATTTAGCATCATTGGAGTCCTGTTAAATCTCAGTTGGTATGGACAGAAGAAATTTAGGATCACCCCCCGCCCCTCCAATTACAATAAGTAAAGTATACAGGGGGGACATAAAAAAGACCCTTATAAAAAAGAGTAAGCAACATATTAGTTAGTGATAAAGGAGGAAGCAGGGAATAAAGTGTTACTTTGGAGTGTGATTATTATTTCTGTCTAATCCCGACAATCCTCAGATCTGCTGACCAATGCAGACTGGGAGGTGACAAGTGACCATCTCTCTGCGAGGACCTCCAAACACAAGTACTGTATAACACACAGGAAGTTACGGCACCAAGTACCTTTCTTCTACACTTTTTGAAACCTACTAGTAAGTTACACCATAAGCTACTATGTACTTATAGTATTTGAATTCATTATTTTAAGCTAGTTCAGTAGCTGGAGGTACAATCTTCATAGAGACCTGGTTCTGGCGCTTCTACAATGAAAATACCTCGTCTAATGATTACATTACAATCACCTCAACGACATGTGCCATCCTCCA
This sequence comes from Lissotriton vulgaris, assembly GCF_964263255.1. Taxonomy (NCBI): domain Eukaryota; kingdom Metazoa; phylum Chordata; class Amphibia; order Caudata; family Salamandridae; genus Lissotriton; species Lissotriton vulgaris. Next base: position 7,292,865 of record NC_141700.1, read on the forward strand.
CCTCAGCATTATCCACGGTTTCTACCGATACCTATTCCTGCACTCCTGGGCATCCCACCCAAGAGCTGAGACTACGTGCCTTCTTTTGTATTGCATCTACCGGTTTTAATTTTTATCCCACATGTAGCCGGGCCCTTAGACTGCGTTATTTTTCTTGTATAATGTATCCTGTGTTTTACCCAATTGGTCCCTTCCTGCCGAACGCTTTGTCCTGTAAAGCGCTCTAATACCCTCACAGGTCTGGTTCACGCTCTATAAAAACAAATAAATACATTTTAAAAAGGTGCTGTTACTCCCACTTCCTCAAAATGCCTTACCATGAACAGCTACCAGAGGCAATTTCATCTTGAAGACAAGTACAATGGGCAAGAAGGCCTGTAGCAAAGGCACATCCTTCAGAGATTCTGGAAAAGCTGTGGCACCAAAATCCTGTATCTGTGAACCTTGTGACCTGGGCACCAATAAGAGTAAACAAGCATTTACAATGCAATGGTTTCGCCTTTTGAAAAGTTTAAGCTATTGGCATTGTAAATGATAAAATTAGTATTTATGTGTTGGTTTTGAAAACAGATAAATAAATGGCATTGTGATTTACAATGCCAATAGTTTAATCACAGAGCCACACACACACAGCCACACACACAGAGCCACACACACACAAACCCACACACACAGACCCACACACACAGAGAGAGCCACACACAGAGCCACACACACACACCCAGAGCCACACACACACACCCAGAGCCACACACATCCACCCAGAGCCACACACATCCACCCAGAGCCACACACATCCACCCAGAGCCACACACATCCACCCAGAGCCACACACACCCACCCAGAGCCACACCCAACCACTCAAAGCCACACACACACTCAGGAGAGCAAGCACAGCAAGGGGGCAGGGAAGCAAGCACAGCATGGGGGCAGGGAAGCAAACACAGCCAGGGGGCAGGGAAGCAAGCACAGCCAGGGGGCAGGGAAGCAAGCACAGATGCTTAGTGAGTTTAGTGTGCAGCGAAATAAAAGATGAACCCCTGGCGTCTTGTTTGTGTGACTCTCCAGCTGACAGCGAGCAGCACCCAATGTTCTTATAAGTGCAAATATTTTGCGATGCATTGGACGGTGCCAGATCCTGCGGCCACGGAAAGTTTGTCTCCAGACACGGTGGGAAAAAAGGTGGCTTTTATCCAAAGCCAAGGACGTAGCTTCCAATTGTGTACCAGGTGCAGTGGCACCTGGACTGGGGGGTGGGGTGGGTGAGAGGGTGCATTCAACCCTGATTAACCCTATCTTTCACCGTTGAAACTGCTGCCAGCAGGGTCCATTCCTTCCTTGCACTAGGGCCCACAACACACTGGGTACTATGCCATTTTCCAAACTTTTTTAAAAACTGTGCCCTAAAATTGTCTGTTGTCTTGCACAAGTCACCTGGTGACAATTTCCACAACAAAATTAACCTGACTGCCAAGCATCTTGTCCTGTTTGTTTTCGTAATTATTGTGTGCTACCTCAACTTTCACAGTGAAACATAATAAATTTGGAACAAAGTGTCAGTCTTGTCAGAAATATGAACTTAAATAATGGGGTCGAGTTATGGATCTGGTAATAAGACACATAACGCGTAACCCAAACCAGCTCTGCATTTGAATTGACTGCACATTTTTTCTCAGTGGACGACCGTGGTGCCATAGCGGCCATATGCTACTGACCCGATGTGCTTCTTCCTCAGGGCAAGGGTTTCATTCTTGCCCATGTGCTCACAAATGGCGGCACCTGTGATGCTGGGGGCCACCGGTGAAGTTTGCTGATGTACTCTGGCGGATGGAGGGAACCCGGCTGGGAGATGGTGGGGGTCGGGGAGCTGAGCTAGGCTCTTGCCGGGTGTCTGTCTGTCTCTGGGGACAGTTGCCTCCTCTGCCCTCACCCATCTCTGCTGGAGCACTTTTTCAACGCTCTTGCTCTCTCTTTATACACTACCCACTTTACAGAACTACTCATTTCACCCCAGTTATTGTACGCTGGCCTCATGTGTCCATTCATTCACACATTTTCTTTGGTGCATTGTCTGGCCCGCCTCGCCTTATGCAAGGTCATCAGGTGAATATCGCACATGTACCCTTTGGAACTGTGTTTACAGTTCAGCTTGCCTAGCCTCACTATAGGCACCGTTTGAGCGATGCGAAGCAGGGCGTTGTTTCCCCAATAGGTGCAGGCTCTCAGTATTGCACGCGCATTTTGCTATTGACAGAAAGAAGGAACTCTTTACAGCGCGAATAACCCCCTTTTTCGATCCGGAGTGGGGATTAAACAGCATTCAATGTGTGTGTGTGTGTATCTATAGCTCTTTATTGCCCAAAGCATATGGCCGCTGCCTGTCAGTGGAAGTGAGACGTGCACATTATTAAATTCTTTGGTTTTCGAGGTGACCTTTGTCACGGCAGAGACACCCGCCTGGCAAATGGACGAATACAGGATGGCAGCTCTGTTTATAATCTCTGCTGCATCGAGAAACGAGAGGGAGGCGGTGCGTGCACCATTCATATATAATCCTTTACCAATCCACAGTCAACAAGGCAGCCGATAATTTACATCCGCTAAAGCACTGCCATGGATTGGGTGTGTAATTACTTCTCAGTGGCGGTGGTACCACCCCTCAGTAGCAGTGCACTCGCTGCGTGCATGGAGAGTGTCTGCAGGCGCTATACAGGCGCACCACTCGGGCCTTCAGAAGCGCTATGAACACTATAGTCCTGCAACATCAGAGTTGTACAAATGTTTTCTGCTTCCAGAATAGCTCCTTGAGCCATTGCACCCTATCTGTAGCGCAATAAAACCAATGACGCAGAGGACCTTCAGAGAAAATATTTTAAATACCAGCCTATTGCATTTATAGTTTACACCAATCACGCCGCTAGGTGATGCGCCCCAAAACAATATAGGAATACATCTTGGTCACGCACAATACCCAAAAACTTCCCATATAGGATCATAATATATCAAATACTCTGCTATCCATACATTCCCCATGGGGTAGTGCACTACCCATCCGAAAATGTGCTTCAACACACCACAGCAGGGTGTGAAGCCCCTTATAAATTGGACTCACGTGTGTGAACCGCCATGTCACTTATGGCAACCCTCATAAAAATAAAGAGTGATGCATGCGGCAGGGGGGACGGGCACACGGACAGCGGGAAGGGGGACGGGCTCACGGATAATTATCTATGAGAAACTTTATCTCATTACTGTCGAGAAGAAGACATGAAATTATTGCTTCTTACCCGAATTAAGTCTAAGTCGATTAGCGGTTGTTGATAAGTGCGGTGACATAATGGTTCGAGCTAGACGAAGTCGATAAAATAACGCTTGTCTATAAATCAAGAATAGTAGTATAGGCGATTCAAATTGGAAACATTAATTGCACATTAGCTGAACTCGGCGAATATGTTACCCGTTTCTTACCTAGGAGTGGCCACCAAGCGCCGTAACGGAATTACGGTGTTTGTCAACTGATGGCGATTTGCGGTCACGGACTTGTGGCTTATCTAGAGTTAAAAATAGCCGTGTATTGGTATTACTCTTACGCTATATTAACTGGTTCTAATTTGCGCCGGTTTCTATTTGTTATCTTACCTAGAACAGGCAGAGGAACGGCGTACCGGATAAACACGTTCTGGCGTCTGGGAACTCAGCGAAAGAATTACAAACGGTCAATTTCGTTGGTTTATTTAACCTCTTTGGTCATTGGTTAAAGGGGTTACTTGATTTCTTAAAGGTGTATAGCATGATGGACCGGTATTCGTATACAGGTGGCAAGGGCGAGGTGGGATAAAGTTTCTCATAGATAATTATCTAATTGCAGATAGCTGTTAACCTACAAAAAAATCCTTAGCAGCAAGCGTCCGGGTAACTACGTAACTCTGAAGCACCCCTGGCCTGTCCTGAACAGGTAGCAATGTAACTCTCGTAATCATCATGCAATCGCAGTGACTAATACCGTATTATACTAACATCGATATACGGTAACTTCTATGTTCTAGAGAGTCGGTAATCTGAGTAGGACCATATCCAACAACCAGGTGGCCGTATTACTATGTTACTTGAAGCCAAATAGGTAAACAAGTCAGGTCCCGGGCCTCGCTGTGATTGGCTGACGTCACAGGGTGTCCCGGGCCGGCAGCCAATCACAGCGCGGCCCGGGAATGACGTCACGGGGGTGTCCCGGGCCGGCAGCCAATCGCAGCGCGGCCCGGGACAAAGGGGCGGGGCTTAAAAAAAGCACCAGAAACGCCCCCGAATCGCGTTTTCGAGAGAAAGCGCGATTGACAGCCTCTGTCTCCCAATGGCTAGCCTCCATTTATGGAGCTAGCCAATTGGAAACAGAGGCTGTCCTAACCTCACTACTAAAAACAAAAGATTTCGACTGGGAGGGGCTTCGCCCCTCGCCAAAAGTCGAAACCTAAAAAGCAATAGCGTCCTTTCTCAGATCTTTATCCTGACTTTAACTGAACCTGGAACAAGCCGGATAGTCCATGACCAGACCACATGCAACCATTAACTGATTTATCGCCACTAGTTTTAAACTCTGCACTTACATTCCATTAAAAGCACATTTAAACATGGATAAAAATATATATTTTTAACACAATTTTGCTCCCCACCCGGTGCCATCACACAATCATAAAGCATGATTTTCACACTATAGCAAACTTACTTTTTCACATTTGCCTCTCCGTTAGGGATCCTACGTAGCTTCTTCTTCTTAAGGATTTTCACAGCCCTTCGGCAAAGTGTATCAGAGTCCAGCATCTCCTTCACTTTGCCATACGAACCTTCCCCTAATAAATCTCCCATCAAATACTTGCCAATTAGCTTCGCCCGCTTACGCCGAGGTTGGTAGATCACCTCAGTTGAGTCAATTCGATGGATAAAAGATTCCATCCCCAGCTCCCCCTCTGCAAAAAAGCCCATTTCCGTCGTCTCTTCCTCATCCATGCTGGGCTCGGCTCAGCTCCCAGCACACTCCAGGCTACAGTAGACCAATCCACTCTTGGAAGAGCCAGTAAATCCACTCTTGGAGAGACTTGAAAATCCCCTTGTGAGAGGTACCCGTAAATTCACTTATTGAAGTAATATCGCAGAACGTGTTCAGAATTTCTTGCTTTGGCCACGGACAAGCCAGAACTTCCTTGGCAAGAGGGGGTAAATAGGCTTAGCCGGTACCAGTTAGTCCACCAGTACAAAGAACAGTTAGAAGGGCTAGCGCAAGCCTGGCCGTGGTCACAAAATGTCGAAATGGTGATGGTCCTAGGACAAATGTTCAACCAGTCTCCACTCTTAGCAAGAGGTGAGTCATGTTCCAAATCATTATTGCCCCTCCTGCAGGGAACAGACATTTACCATGGCTGGGACAGGTTGGAGAGTGTTCAGCACTTGCACGATGTATTCCCAATCATGGCCCTCACTCCCCTGACCTGTGCAGCAAGCACTCGCTTTCTGAAGCTACAGAGGTTCACCAGGGTTTTGACATCTGTTGAAGACAATGGGCTTATGAGAGACAACTTTATGTTTATACCCCTATAAACATAGGCCTACTAAGCACTCAACTAAAATCCCTTTTGGCTACCACAAAAATGGCAAAGGAGGTTACTCCCTAAACAATCCACAGCTTCCCCACCCTGGTGCCCCAGAGACTTGTGTAGGTTTGGAGTCAAAGGTCAGGCTCAAATATCTTCTCCGGCCACCCTCGCACTCCTCAGATGCCAATGGCTAGAGTATCCCCAAATAGAAACTCCTTCAGATTCTGCCCCTTAACAACCAGTGCAGGGTCTGCCCCCTCACTCATTTCTTTCTTCAACTCCCTCTCCCAGAGACTCACTGACCCCAGGGTCTATACTGCCCTTTTCCCCACTGCCTGTTCCAGACACTCTCTGACCCCACTGTGTCTATATTGCCCCTAGTACCCTCTCAAGAGACTCTCTGGCCCCATCCAGTGTATATACTGCCCCTAGCTCCTCCCTGACCCCCTACTGCCCTCCCAGAGACTCTCTGATCCTCTTCTGCCCTCCCAGAGACTCTCTGATCCCCCTCCCAGAGACTCTCTGACCCTCTACTGCCCTCACAGAGACTCACTGACCCTGCTCAGTGTATTTACTGCCCCTTCCCCCTACTGCCTGGACTGCACTGCCTTCCCAGAGTCCCTTCCCTCCTTGTACTGCTCGGTGACGCCCTCCCACCCTGCTCAGGGCCCCCTCGGGGGCCTGGCTATTTTCCACCCCCGGCTCTGCTGCTGGATTGCTACTGGAGTCGGTTCTGCCTCTCTGGCCTGGAGGCCCCTGGGTGCTCTCACTCCCCGGGTCCGGGGCGCCCTCAGCCTTCGCTGGGGCCCGTCAGGCGGGGCACCGGCATCTCTGAGCGCTCTGAGTGCAGGCTCTGGGCTTCACATACCCAGGCTTCCCTCCGCCTCCCGCTGCAAAGCTCAGGCTGCCGCCATCTTGTTGACGCGGACCCGCCCCCTTCGGGTAGACACAGAGGACGGACTGTGCGCGCGGCCTTCAGGAGGTCCCGCCGCCACCGGCCGCATATCGCTATACCCGAACCGTGCGCTAAGTGAAATAACCAACAGTTACAATGAATAGCACATACCAAACAAAGTCCTGGTTATACTAGTGCACATTTTTAACAAGGCGTTTAAATCCTTTGAAAATGTTTGTAAAATGTATTTGTGAACATTTACAAATAAAACATTTTAATTAATTGTATTATCCATTCTGTATTAAGAGGTGCAGTACGTGTTTTTCTATTCACTTATGAACTTTGTCTAACTTTATCTTGCCAGTTTTACCATTAGTCTGCTTGTTTCTCACACAACACACGAACAATATTTCCTTTTCAAGATGGCTACGAGGTTAGCGTTAAGTGGAACTCAAATCCCCATTCAGAAGGTAAAATCCGTCCTTCGTCTATGTCCACCTCGATCAATTCCTGACTTAACGACCGGCAGGTTACGCAGTGACGCCCTACGGAAGCCGGCACGAGCGTGAGGCTTCTCTCTATTGGCTGCGCCTTTGACAGGCCCACCTACGGCAATGCTTGTGGATTGGCTGGCCGTGTGACAGCCAGCGGCGAGGGCGTGTCTACGAGACATCTGCCGTTTATTTTGTTTTTCTAACCCCCGCGAGCTCACGCACGCTTTGACCAATCCGTGCTCCGACCACATAGTGGTGGATGCGCGTGTCAATCATGAAGCCCCGCCTTCAGAGTAGAAAGTTATACACTTTTTGCTCTTTTACAAACCAGAGAAGAATGAAGGGAATGCTGGGGGGATGGCTCACCTCCCAGAGAGCAGTGTCACCACCCTGATTGAAAATATATATATATATATATTCAATGAAAAAACCATAGGTTATAGACCATATATAGTTAGGAATTCGCATTTACAAAACCTTATTTTACTCGCACAAAACCATTGAAATTCCATATATAGTTAGTTGCACTAACTATATATCGCGCACCCGCAATCCACTGCTGATGATGTCACATATTACATCATTCATGACATGGTCAGTGACATCACTGATGACATCACTGATGACATCTCAAATGACATCACTGATGACATCTCAAATGACATCACTGATGACATCTCATTTGACATTACTGATCACATCACTGATGATATCATTCATGTGATAATACGATGAACCTCTTCAGACTCTAATATAACCTTAGATACAATCAGTGTAAACAGACACTCACAGACTGTCACTCATCCATGGAGTTACTCACACACCTAGTCAGTCATGCAAAGAATCAATCACACCTCCATTTCCTCAACTATACAGTTATACAAACTTTACTTATTCAAACATATACTAACACATATTTACTCTCTTATACAATCCCTGATACAAGTTCACAATGATCCATACAGCCACTCACACATTCACTGGCTCTTATGCACAGTTATTTATATATGTCAACTCTCACATGTACTGTGTTTTACATATGTACTTACTTTGACATGTAGCACTGAGATATCCATTCACTCACCAATACACTCATGCACACAGTCAACCGCCCATACAGCTGTTTCCACATGCACTTTTGAACCCATACATCTAGTGAATCCACTGCTCACACATCTATGCACAGAGTCACACACCCCCTAGACACCCGCACACACACACTCGCTCTCCCATACAAATACTTGGGCAACCAATCAATAACCCATATAGTTACTCATATAGGTACAGAATAACACATGCATCATCTTATACAACAACAGACATACTGATGCACACATTCAGACAGTTTAGTCACTAACCAATGCACTCAGTGAGACACATTTAATCACTCTCTCATACAGTCAGTCATGCACCTACTAAATCCTTTATCCAGACACTTATACATCCACTCATTCTTCAATATGTAAGACATATTTTAACTTTACAGAAACATACAGTCACTGGATAATGTCATCAGTGATGTCATCAGTGATGTCACTGACCATGTATATATACACACACACATATACAATATATATATATATATATATATATATATATATATATATATATATATATATATATATATATATATATATATATATATATATATATATATATATATATATATATATATATACACATATATATATTTATCTCAATCAAATATATGACCATTTACATCATAAATATCCAAACACATCTGTGGTGGCGCGCTCTAGTTGTTGCACGTCACGCAGCGACGTGACGTGCTAGCGGCCATATTGAGGCTGCGCGCGCATTGCGCTTTGAGAGGCGCGAAAGCCGACGACACGGCAGATCGCCTCGGCGCTCTTTAGGGAGACATATAAATAAATAAATACTGTTAACCTCATCACTGCTGCAGCGTCTTTATTGAGGATATCACTATCATTACAATGGCGACGAGGACGGGATGGTGAACCCCTGCATACCATAGGCGACAAACTCAGTAACAAGAAGTCACTGAGGAAAAAATCACTTACACCGGTGAACAGCAGACACACAGCAGTAAGCAGGACCACGGAGCCAGGTGGCAAAGGGAAGCACATGGTCAAGAGGAGACCAACAAGCTACCAAACAGGTACCCTACCCTAAAGAGCGCGGCAGAGCCCAGAATCACCCCGGAGGGAAGCACAATTAAGCTAGAGGGGAGTGAACAGACCCCAGAGGAACAAAGCAAAGCACGCCTGATCACACAACGAACGCGCTGGCTGCCTTACAAAAGGGCGAGGGGGCTGACACAGGTAGTCCCCAGTCCCACGCGGGTAAAGAAGAGCAAGACAATACACCGTGCAGTCCCAGAAGTCAAGGGAGCATACCGCCCACGATCAAAAGTGAGAAGATGAGTGCGCAGGCAGGATATGCAATGGCGCCGGTGAAATTTCTGCCCAGACCAGGTGAACCACTAATGAAATGGGAGGACTGGAGAGAGTACATTGATAACTTCATAGGGGTTTTGGAAGACGAAAATGAGGAACAGTTCAACCCCAAGAGAAAAAAGCGCATCCTATTGCTCAACCTAGGCCCGGAAGGACTGAGAATTTTTAAGAGCCTGGTCCCAAAACAAAGAGGAAGCACCGATGATGATGTGTATGCCCACGCCATCGATGACCTGAATGAACAATACAGGCCGGCGGTGTGTGTATCAGTGGACAGGTTTAATTTCCAGCAAAGAAAACAATGCCCAGGTGAGACAGTAGAGGAATACGTGGCGGCCCTGAAGAGACTGGCGTCCACGTGCAAATATGACAATTGGGAAGAGGATTTCATCAAGGATCAGGTGGTGATGAACACCACGAGCACAGCAGTGCAGGACAAGTTATGGGCCAGCGGGGACACCACACTAAAAGAGGTGATGGTAATTGTCAAGAGGGCAGAGCTGGCGCGCAGTTGTGCGGAGGCAACGAAGAAGGAGACGGCGCCCAGCACCATGGTAAACAAAGTCGACGAAGAAGAGCCCCGCAAGGACTAAAAGTACAAAGGGTCGTCGGTGAAGGGGCCCAACAAATGGCAAGGCAACCCAGGCCCCCCAGGAAAACAGGCGGGGAGCAACAAGAAATCATGCTACAGATGCGGAAGCTGGTCCCACGAGGCGCACGACAGGAAGTGCCCAGCGTTCCACGCCAAATGTATGTACTGCGGCATTGTGGGCCACTATGAGAAGGTATGTCGGAGGAAGTCTTCTAAAGGCATGGTAAAATATATTGGACAAGAGGGCGAAGAACAGGAAGAAGGCACTGAGGAGGACGTTGTCACTGTGCTTTGCATTTATGACCAAGTGCTGAGCATCGACGGCCAAGTATTGAGCGTGGATGGCAGAAGAACGACGAAACCGGTACTGGAAATGACAATAGGGGAGTACCGATAAGCGTGGTAGCTGACACGGGATCGCCTTACACCATCGCCCAGAGAGCGGTGTGGAATGAAAGCTTCGCGCCACATCTAGGCCCAGAACTGGAGAAGCTGGACATTCATCCAGTCACATATAATGGGGACCGCATACCCATGGCAGGATTCAGACCATTGAAATTTGAGTTCAGAGGCCGTTCCGCCTTCTGCAAACTTTACATATTGGAGAGAGGGCCCTCGGTGCTTGGATGGCTGGACCAAGGCGACCTGGGCATCAAGTTGGATCCAGGAGGAAAGGAACAAATATTGCTCACTGAACTAGAAGCCTTGCCAGATCTTGACAAATAGAAGAGTGAGTACCCCAAAGTATTCGGAGGCACGGTGGGAAGGATGGAGAAATTCTCACACAAGATAATCCTAAAGGAGGAAGCAGTGCCAGTCGCCCACAAAGTGAGAAATGTGCCCTTGGCAGTGAGAGAAGCTGTACAGGAAGAACTACAGGACCTAGAAATAAAAGGGATTATTGAACCGATCACGTGCGTGGAGTGGCTGGCGCCATTGGTGGTAGTTATGAAACCCAGCGGGAAGGTCAGGCTATGCGTCGACCTACGGGAATTGAATAAGAACATTGTGGTGGAGAAGTTTCCCTTACCCAGAATCGAGGAAATGCTAGCCAAGACCAGAGAAATCAAGTGGTACTCCACCATAGACTTGACTTCAGCCTACCATCAGATTGCACTACACCCAGAGAGCCGGAAATTAACATCATTCATCACCCCATTCGGATGCTATCAGTTCCGCCGTATGCCGTTCGGGCTAGCCTCGGCAGATGCGGTGTTCCAGAAACTGATGCACCAACTGTTTAAAGACACGGAAGGTATCCAGTATTTTCAGGACGATATCCTGATAATGGGGCGAGACAAACCAGATCATGATGTGAAACTAAGCAAAGTACTGAAGATCCTAGAGGATAAAGGCCTCACAGCAGAATGGGCCAAGTGCCGGATAGGCATGGAGTCGGTGACCTACTTAGGGCCCGAGATTGGGGTGCGAGGAGTGACCCTGAAAGCGGAGAATTTTAAAGCGATTTGTGAAGCACCACCGCCCACCAACAAAGAGGAGGTCAGGTCATTTTTAGGCATGGCGGAATACTACAGCAAATTTGTGCAGCACTTCGCCACCAAGACACATAACATGAGGCAGTTGACGAGAGACAGCACTGAGTTCCGCTGGACGGAGGAGGCACAAAACGAATTTGAAGTCATCAAAAGGGAGGTAGTAGGAGCAGTACCACTCCAAGGATACGACCCCCAGGGCAAGACAGTGCTCACCACCGATGCCAGCGACAAGGGGTTGGGTGCGGTGTTGATGCAAGACCGAGGACAAGGAAGGATGGAGACACTTAGCTTTGCATCCCGCACACTGAGCGAAACGGAAAAGAAATACAGCGTAATAGAAAAAGAGATGCTGGCGGTCGTGTGGGCAATGACGAGATTCCGGCAATTCCTGTGGGGCACACGATTCCAGTTAAGAACGGTTGTTTTACTCTGCAGTGCGTGTGTAATTGTTTAACTTTGCAGCGCTTCATAATTGGTTAACTCTGTAGCGCGTGTGTAATTGTTTAAACTCTGTAGCGCTTGCATGATTGTTTTTGACCTGTGTAGTGCTCGCACCATTTCTGATCCGATTTAATATTACCAGCGCGACTTCCCTCGGCGCCTTGCTCTACTCCCCCCCCCTCCATTTTGTCCCTGTTGTTGTTGTGCCTCCGTGTGCGCTGACCTGAACCCGCCCCGCCTCCCAGCTAAGACGCCCTCGCCCCTCCCCCCCCACCATCCATTTATGGCCAATGCCCCCACGCGCAGCGTCCACGCGCTTCGGACACGCCGAAGGTGCGCCAAAGGTAAGCCCGTCTACGCCCGTCCGCGCCTGGACCGCGCCCAGCGCCAGACCCCCTGCCCCTCGCGCACCCCAGCCCTCCCGCATTACCTACGATGCCGCAACCCTCCTAGCCCTTAACCCCGGTCGCGCCCCCAACTGCGTCCAAGCCGCTCCTGGCCACACCCATGGACCATTCTCCTGCTACTCATGCAAATTCATCGGTACAGACACCATCTCCGCTACGACCACAATACAGACCCCTAACCCCAACCACCTACAATGCATCCTTCTCAACACCAGATCAGTCCACAGACACGCCATTGAACTATGGAATCTACTAGACACCATCTCTCCGGACGTCGCCTTCCTAACAGAAACTTGGATGAACGCCTCTTCCGCCCCAGACATCACCATTGCCATCCCAGAAGGCACAGGAGGAGGAATCGCTATCGTCCATAAGAAGTCAATCCGCATCTCAACCAGCTCTGACGCCAATCTCACCAACTCAGAACACCTTCACTTCCAGATCCACATCGACCCCAAGACCACACTCAGAGGCACCCTCCTCTACAGACCACCAGGACCCCGCGCAAAATTCAGCGAAGACATCACGGACTTCATCACCCCACACGCGCTCCCCTCCAAAGACTACATCCTTCTGGGAGACCTCAATTTTCACCTTGAAAAGATCAACGACCGCAACACCACCACCCTCCTGGACAATCTCGCCAACCTCGGACTTAACCAACTGGTCACATCCCCCACCCACATCGCAGGTCACACACTCGACCCCATCTTCACCTCCAGCAATCATGTCTCCTTCAGCCACACCACGGAGCTCCTCTGGACTGACCACAGCTGCGTTCACTTCACCTACAACAAACCAAAACCCACCAACCACCTCCAACCAACTCTGCAAAGAAACTGGAACAAAATCACCACGGACCAGATCTCCACATCACTCCTTCTCAGCACCCCAGCCCACTCTTCTAACGCAACGAAGCCGCCGCCAACCTCACCCTATGGTTATCCAACACCGCCGACACCTTAGCACCACTGAAGAAACGTCAAAACAAACCTGCCAACAAAAAGGCCTCATGGTTCAACGATGACCTTAAGAAGTCCAAGAAACTCTGCCGCTCCCTCGAAAAGGCCTGGAAAAAAGACCCAACTACTAGCACCAAGGACGCCTTCAAAAACGCCACCCGCACTCACCACCAACTAATCCGAAAGGCCAAGAAAACAGCATTCAAAGATCGACTCGACAACAACGCCCACAACAGCAAGGAACTTTTCAACATCGTCAAGGAATTTGCCAATCCCCCGGCCAACTCCAACGACATCACCCCCTCTCAAGCCCTCTGCGACTCCCTAGCCTCTTTCTTCTACAACAAGATTGCAGACATCCACAACAGCTTCGACAACCATCCCGGAGACCAACCCACCCAACCATCTGCTGAACATTCTCTCCCCGTGAACACCCTTAACGACTGGAACCCAATCTCCACTGAGGACACAATCCGCCTGATGAATTCCATCCACTCAGGATCCCCCACAGACCCATGTCCTCACCACATCTTCAACAAAGCAAACTCCATCATAGCACCGCACCTCCGAGACGTCATCAACAGCTCCCTCAACTCCGCCACCTTCCCGGAAGACTGGAAACACGCTGAACTCACCGCCCTCCTGAAGAAACCCACAGCGGACCCCACCGAACTCAAAAATTACCGCCCCATCTCGCTCCTCCCATTCCCGGCCAAAGTCATCGAAAAAGCTGTCAACAACCAGCTCGCCGCCTTCCTCGAAGCCAACAAATCCCTCGACTCCTCACAATCTGGCTTCCGAGCAAAACACAGCACTGAGACCGCCCTCATCGCAGCAACAGACGACATTCGAACTTTACTGGACAATGGAGACACAGTCGCCCTCATCCTCCTCGACCTATCAGCAGCATTTGACACAGTCTGCCACAACACCCTGTTACAACGCCTCAATAACATCGGAATCCAAGGAAAAGCACTCGAATGGATCACCTCATTCCTCACAGGAAGAACTCAGAAAGTCCGCCTCCCACCATTCAAGTCCGAAGCCACCGAAGTCATCTGTGGAGTACCTCAAGGTTCCTCACTCAGCCCCACCCTCTTCAACGTATACATGAGCCCCCTCGCGACCATCGCACGCCAACACAACCTCAACATCATCTCTTACGCGGATGACACTCAACTTATCCTCTCTCTCACCAACGACCCCAGCACAGCCAAAACTAACCTACACGAAGGAATGAAAGAAGTTGCCGAATGGATGAAACAAAGCCGTCTGAAACTGAACTCAGACAAAACAGAAGTCCTCATCTTAGGTACTTCCCCCTCTGCATGGGACGACTCATGGTGGCCGGGAGCCCTCGGAAAGGCACCCATCCCGACAGACCACGCACGAAACCTGGGCATCATCCTGGACTCCTCACTCTCAATGAAAAAACAAGTCAGCGCCGTATCATCTTCCTGCTTCAACATTCTTCGCATGCTTAGAAAAACATTTCACTGGATCCCCACCGAAACAAGGAAAACGGTCACCCATGCTCTGGTCACCAGCCGACTGGACTACGGAAACACCCTCTACGCAGGTACTACCGCTAAACTCCAGAAGAAACTCCAACGTATCCAAAACGCCTCAGCCAGGATCATATTAGACATCCCTCGCAACGAACACATCTCCGGTCACCTTAAAGACCTCCACTGGCTACCCGTCAATAAGAGGATCACTTTCCGACTGCTAACCCACGCACACAAATCACTCTACGACATCGGACCAGAATGCCTCAACTCACGACTGTCCTTCTACACCCCGTCCCGCCACCTACGTTCCTCCAGCCAAGCCCTCGCCACTGTACCTCGCATCAACAAGACCACCATGGGAGGCAGATCCTTCTCATACCTGGCCGCTAAGACTTGGAACTCACTCCCCGCTTACCTTCGCCTCACCCAGAACCACCTAGCATTCAGAAAGCAACTTAAAACGTGGATATTTGACAAATAATCCTCCCCTCCTCTTTAAGCGCCTTGGGACCCTCTGGGTATGTAGTGCGCTATATAAATTCTCTGACTTGACTTGACTAACAGAGTGAGGAAGACCAAGCAGGGATGGAAGAATTGGTAGCACTCACAGAAGACCAAGAAAGAGTGATTGGAAATCAGGAATGGAAGGAAGCATATGACGAAGACCAGATCATAAAGGAAGTGAAAGTATTCATCACAAAGGGATGGCCAGACAAAAAGCAGACCAGTGAGGACCTCAAACCATATTACGAGATCAGGGAGGAGTTATCGATGGACGACCAAGGAGTGTTCGTGTACAGGGGAGAGAAGGTCATCCCCCGGCAAACATCATCCCCAAGTTACTAAGCATGCTCCACGAAGGACATTTGGGAATAGGAAAAATGAAGTTGAGGACCAAACAAAATTACTGGTGGCCAGGGATGGATGTTCGAGCTGAAAGGCACGTCAGGGACTGCTTACAGTGCCAAGGGGCAGACAAAACACTCAAACTGCTACGCCCAGCCATATGAAAGTTTGACCCCCACAGAACCCGTGGGAGGAGTTGTCGGTGGACATCCTGGGCCCGATCCTGGATGAACACGGGGTTCAAAAATATGTGTGCGTCCTCATGGATAGATATTCCAAATGGCCAGAGTTGAAGGTGGATGAAGCGATGGATACTGAGACCATCATAAAGTTCCTGTCGGAGACCTTCGTGAGAGAGGGCATACCCAAGTCCATCCTGAGTGACAACGGCCCCCAATTCAGGTCAGAAAAATGGAGCAACTTCATGCAGAGGAATGGAATACTAGCCAGACACACGTCCGTCTACCATCCGGCAGGAAATGGACTGGTAGAGCGATTTAACAGAGTGGTGATGGGGTCGGTCCAGGCAGCCATCTCCAACAACAAAGACTGGGAAAGAGAGATATGGCACATGGTGTGGGCATACAGAATTACCCCCACAGGGACAGGATACAGCCCCTTCCAAATTTTGAGGGGTCGTGAACCATTCACTCTAGACAATCGCATATGGAAGGAAAAAACCATAACGAGCGAGTGGTCCCCAGCAGTAGTGCAAGCCAATTTGGAAAAGGCACAGGCCATTTACGCTAGACATTACAACAAACGGAGAAACGTGAAGGAGACAGACTTGGAAAAAGGCGAGTGGGTACGAGTAAAGTTGGCCACACTACAAAGAAAGGGCGACAGCAAGTACAGTAAGCCCATGCAGGTCAAGGAAGTGTTCAGCAGAGCGGCTTTGTTAAGCGATGGAAACGTGTGGTCCCAGGATCGCATGGCAAGATGCAACAGGGTTCTACGATGGAACCAAGGTGGAGCTGACCTAGGAGACATGGAGGAAGGAAACGTGGAGCCGGAACAAGCTGATGTGGAACTGGATGGGAGAAGAGGAGAACAGCAGGAGGAGAGAGCTGATGATGGCAGCCAGGGGGCTGCGAGGGAAAGAGACATGAGGAGACAAGATGAAAGCGCGGCTGCGCTTGGAAGTGGAGGATCAGACGGAGAGACTCAGGAGAGGGATACCCTGCCTACCCCGGTGAGGCTGACCCGGAGAGGTAGAGCGGTGGTTAAACCGGCAAGGTTCCGAGACTTTGACATGAACGGCGGACTGTGAGTTAACAGTTTCATTGTTGGGAAAAAAGGGGAGATATGTGGTGGCGCGCTCTAGTTGTTGCACGTCACGCCGCGACGTGCTAGCGGCCATAATGAGGCTACGCGCGCATTGCGCATTGAGAGGCGCGAAAGCCGACGACACGGCAGATCGGCTCGGCGCTCTTTAGGGAGACATATAAATAAATAAATACCGTTAACCTCATCACTGCTGCAGCGTCTTTATTGAGGATATCACTATCATTACAACATCATATAAGTAAAACAGTTAAAATGACAGAACAATACATCATTTTAAAAATAAAATTGCTTTAAAACATCCCATAATATAAATAGCAGCATTATTGGTTTTAGAAACAATCAATCTTTTGTCATGTTAAAAACAATTCATGGCAAAGTTCCATAGAGTTTGTTTGTTTCTCTTTATTATGAGTTGATCACAGTTGCATTTTTGGTTAGTTTTGATCTCTTCCACCAAGCAAACAGTAAGTATCGTGAGATAGCAAAAACCAGCCATCTGGTGGTATCAGACATAAAAATTCTTATTGCATCATTTGGACTTGTGAAGCATAATAAACAACATACAGGCAAAATCCATTTTTTCCGATGATCAACGTAGGTCGGACAAAGAAATAGAAAATGTACAAGGGTCTCAGGGGAAGCTTGACAGTTGGGGCATACTGGCACTATAGATGCATTTGTCCCAAGTACTTCTTCTTGAATTTAGAGGCAATGAACCACACCTAAATTGGATATGTAGGGCTCTTGCCTGGGGTGGTTCAATGGCATCCATAAACTGTTCAAAGCTAACACATCCTTTAAAATCTAGAAAACTAGAGGTTAAAGTGCCATGCGTGTGACTTTCTATACTTTGCCAGTCTGTGAACTTCCAGAACCTTTTTAGGTCTCGCCTATTATATTCCGCAGGGATAAATAGGCGAGATTATAGTAAGTGGAAAAGAAAAGTCTACCTAGCCTGCAGATCGTGTCCAGTTCATGTGAGCTATGCGCGTGCACAGAGACAGCCACTTCACACACCACCATTTGTCTGTGCCTCAGCATCAGACTTCAAAGGCTGCCGCTCCCCCGCCCCCGCGTGCACATTGCACACCACCATTTGTCTGAGCCTTGGCATCAGAATTCAAAGGAATGTGCTCCCGCTCCCCTGCCCCCCCCCCCCCCCGCCACAGCAATGCCAAGAGCTTTTTTTTTGCATCCTTTTCGCTGGGAAGCCGTGTTTTGTTCGGCGTTCTCTGCACCTTTCTCATTTTTTTTTCTGGACGAATGTGAAAGCCTACAGTGCTTGTTTACAGTAGCCTTGCTCCTCAAATGCTGTTGCTGTGTTGCCATCTCTCTAGGAACACTCAGCTTGAAAACACTTGACTTGCTAGCTGCAATGCTACATCCGCTATGCTTTGCCTCTAGACATGTTGGTCCCTCGCAGACTGTGCTGACTCTGCCCCTCCTGATTCTGAAACTGACCAATGCAGTCACCACGCAGTCTCTTCTCTCCGTCTTATGATGTCTGCCCTGCCTAGATTTAATTCGGACCCTCGCCCTCACACCCTATCACCCTCACACACCCTCACTCACCCTCACACCCTCACACCCCCTCACCCCCTCACCCTCACAACCCTCTCACCTTCTCACACCCTCATCCACCCTCACACACCCTCACTCACCATCACACCCTCACCCTCACACCCTCACCTCCTCACCATCACAACCCTCTCACCCTCACTCACCCTTACCCCCTCATACCCCCACACACTCGCAGCCTCACACCCCCTCACCCTCATACCCTCACACTCACACACCTCCACACACCTGCTCACTCTCACACCCCATCACCCTCACACCCCCTTATCCTCACCCTCACCCACCCTCACACACCCTCACCCTCACACACCTCACCCTCTCACCCTAACACACCCTCTCACCCTCACACACCCTCTCACCCTCACACACCCTCTCACCCCCTCACCCTCACATCCCCTCACCCTCACATCCCCACACCATTACATCCCCTCACCCTCCCTCATACCACCTCACCCTCAGAACCCCTCACCCCCACTCACCCTCTCACCCACCCCACCCACCCTCTCACCCTCACACACCCTTTCACCCTCACACACCCTCTAACCCTCACCCTCACACACCCCTCACCCACCCACCCACCCTCACCCTCACCCTCACACCCCTCACCCTCACACACCCTCACCCTCACCCCCTCACCCTCCTCACCCTCACCCTCACAACCCCTCACCCTCACACCCCACACACCCTTACACCCCCACACCCCCTCACCCTCACACCCTCACCCCCACACACCCCCTCACACCCCTCACTCTCACACACCCTCACCCTCACACCCCTCACACCCCTCAACCTCACCCTCACACCCCCTCACCCTCACTCACCCTCACTCACCCTCACACAGCCTCACTCACCCTCACACCCTCACCCTCACCCTCACCCCCTCTCACCCTCATACCCCCACACCCTCGCACCCCTCACCCTCACACACACCCTTACTCACTCCCCCTCACCCTCACCCTCACTCCCCTCACACCCCCTCACCCTCACTCCCCCTCACACCCCTCACCCTCATACCCCCTCACCCTCACACACCCTCACCCTCACACACCTTCACACCCTCACCCTCACACACCCTCACACACCTTCACACACCCTCACACATGCTCACTCACCCTCACACACCCCCTCACCCTCACACCCCCTCACCCTCACACCCCTCACCCTCACACACCCACACCCTCACACCCCCCCACACCCCCTCACCCCCTCACCCTCACACACCCTCACCCCTCTCACCCTCACACACCCTCACTCACCCTCACACACCCTCACACATCCTCACCCTCGCACCTCCTCACCCACCCTCACACCAGGGGCGGCTCTAGGGTCATGGTGGCCCTGGGCAGGGAGCGTAGGTAGGGGGCCCCGGAAGAGGGGGTCCGGGCGGGGCGGAGCGCGGAGGCCAGTAAAGAGGGGGGGGGGTCAGGGTGTTTAGAAGTGGAACTGAGCAGGAGGCCGCCAAATCCCTGCCAGGGGCCGCCACATAAATATGTATCCATCCTCAGAGGATAAATATATTAAGGATATATATTGGAGTGGTGGCCCCTGGGGTTTGGTGGCCCTGTGCAGGTGCACAGCTTGCACACGCCTAAGGCCGGCCCTGCTCACACCCTCACACCCCCTCACCCTCACACACCCTCACTCACACACACCCTCACACCCATCACCCCCACACCCTCTCACCCTCACACATCCTCAACCTCACACACCCCCTCACACCCCCTCACCCTCACACCCCCTCAGCCTCACACCCCCTCAGCCTCACACCACTCACCCTCACTCACTCTCATTCACCCTCACACACACTCACACACCCTCACCAGCATAGCATAACAAAACATAGCATAGCATAACAAAACAAAGCATAGGATAGCAAAACAAAACATAGCATAGCAAAACAAAACACAACAAAACATAGCATAGCATAACAAAACAAAGCATAGCAGAACATAACAAAGCATAGCAAAACAAAACATAGCATAGTAGAACAAAACATAGCATAGCATAACAAAACACAACAAAACATAGCAGACCAAAACATAGCATAACATAACAAAACATAGCATAACATGACATAAAACAAAGCATAGCATAAGAAAACACAACAAAACATAGCATAGCATAACAAAACACAACAAAACATAGCATACATAACAAAACATAGCACTGCAAAGCATAGCAAAACAGCATAGCGTAACAAAACACAACAAAACAGCATAGCATAACAAAACACATCATAGCATAGCATAACAAAACAAAGCTTAGCATAGCATAACAAAACATAGCATAACAAATCATAGCATAGCATAGCATAACAAAGCATAGCATAATAAAACATAACATAGCAAAACAAAGCATAGCATAATAAAACACAACAAAACATAGCATAGCATAACAAAACATAGCATAGCATTGCAAAACACAACAAAACATAGCATAGCATAACAAAACACAACAAAACATAGCATAGCATAACAAAACAAAGCATAGGATAGCAAAACTAAACATAGCGTAGCATAACAAAACAAAGCATAGGATAGCAAAACACAACATAGCATAGCATAACAAAACATAGCATAACATAACAAAACATAGCATAACAAAACACAACAACATATAGCATAACAAAACATAGCAAAACACAACAAAACATAGCATAGCTTAACAAAACACAACAAAACATAGCATAGCAAAACAAAACATATAGTAGCGTAGCAAAACATAGCATACCAAACACAACAAAACATAACATAGCAAAGCAAAACATAGCATAGCCAAACAAAGCATAGCATAATAAAACACAACAAATCATAGCATAGCATAACAAAACATAGCATAACAAAGCATAGCAGAACATAGCATAGCATAACAAAGCATAGCATAGCAAAACATAGCATAGCATAACAAAACATAGCATAGCAAAACAAAACACAGCATAGCATAGCATAACAAATCAAAGCATAGGATAGCAAAACATAGCATAGCATGACAAAAGAAAACATAGGATAGCAAAACAAAACATAGCATAGCATACAGCATCACTCCGCACCACCACAGCATCACTCAGGGGCACCACATCATCACTATGCGCTACCACAGCATCACTGAACGCCACAGCATCACTCGTTCGCCATTACAACATCACTCAGCGCCACTAAAGCATCAATCTGTGCAACCATTCAACAACACCTGGTTCAAATATGTTCTCTCAATGTTTCAAGCTTTATTACAAATGTAACAAAAATATGTTAATATTTCACTTCTGTTCTTGGATTTTCGTCACAATAAAATACATTGAACATAATCTTCACAAAAGTTATTTACAAAACTTTAAGCTATTGCCATTATAAATTACAATAACTTTTATTTAAGTATTAATTATTGGAAAAAAATTAAAAGCCATTGTTATTTGTAATATCAATACATGTAAGTCACATAAATACAACACATATTGCATTACAAATGCTATAGGTGTCACATTTGCGAAAGTTATAACTATTGGCATTGTAAATGACAAAGCTAATAATTTAGCTATTTTCAAAAACAAAAAATAAATAAAAAATGTTTCATTTGCAATACCAATAGCTCAAACTTTCCTGATGCGAGACCTATTGCATTGCAAATGCTTGTTTTAAGTAGGGGAACCATTGATTTTCTTATAGACCCATGGTCCTCCCATAGGGGCCCCAACCCTAGCTTTAAAAAACAATCCTTAATCATGTTAAGCTATTTAATGCGACCTGTTTGTCTTTGCAGAGCAATTAGATCTGCCAGGGCCTTCCTCGGCGGGACCCGAGTGTCACTAGTCCAAATCTTAACCCAGAACAGAAACGCCCTGAGAATAGCAAAATGGCTGATAGGTCTAAGGCCAAGATCAAGTCTAGGTGGCAGGAGGGGAGTATTTACAGGGAGATTCAGTATTGCCTAATGAATTTGTTTTCAGCAAGGACCAAGTCTTTCAAATTTTCCAGCTCCCATAGCTCTGCCCCATAAAGGGCTGCACCTAGACCTTTTGCCCTATTGAGGTATTGGTCTTGTAAATGACACATTTTTTATTTATGTGTTGGTTTTGAAAATAGCGAAATTAATAGCTTTGTCATTTACAATGCCAATATTTTTATCTTTTGCAAATGTGACACCTACAGCATTTGTAATGCAACATGTTTTGTATTTACGTGACTTAGATGTATTGATATTACAAATAACAATGGCTTTTAATTTTTTTAAATAATTAATACTTAAATAAAAGTGATTGTAATTTATAATGGCAATAGCTTAAACTTTTGTAAATAACTTTTGTTAAGATTATGTTCAGTGTATTTTATTGTGACGAAAATCCAAGAACAGAAGTGAAATATTAACATCTTTTTGTGACATTTGTAATAAAGCTTGAAACATTGAGAGAACATATCTGAACCAGTTGTTGTTGAATGGTTGCACAGATTGATGCTGTGGTGGCGCTGAGTGATGCGGTGGTGGTGCTGAGTGATGCTGTGGTAATGCGATAGATAGAGTGAGGGTGATATATAGATAGAGTGAGGGTGATATATAGATAGAGTGAGGGCGATAGATAGAGTGAGGGCGATAGTTAGAGTGAGGGCGATAGATAAAGTGAGGGCGATAGATAGAGTGAGGGCGGAAGATAGAGTGTGGGCGATAGATAGAGTGAGGGCGATAGATAGAGTGAGGGAGATAGATAGATAGATAAATAGATAGATAGATAGATAGATAGATAGATAGATAGATAGATAGATAGATAGATAGATAGATAGATAGATAGATAGATAGATAGATAGATAGATAGAGTGAGAGCAATAGATAGAGTGGGGAGAGGGGAGATGGAGGGGAGAGAGGGAAGTGAGGAGATAGGGGAGTGAGGAGAGAGGAGAGTGAGGAGAGAGGGGAGTGAGGAGAGAGGGGGAGGGGAGAGAGGGATTGGAGAGTGAGGAGAGGGGAAAGTGAGGAGAGGGGAGAGTGAAAAGAGTGGAGAGAGAAGAGTGAGAAGAGAGGGGAGAGTGAGGAGAGAGGGAAGAGGGGAGGGGTGGGAGAGAGGGGAGGGTAGAGGAGAGAGAGGTGAGAGGGGAGAGTGAGGAGAGTGGGGGAGGTAGAGAGGAGAAGAGTGAGGAGAGAGAGGAGAGTGGTGAAAGGGGAGAGTGGTGAGGGGGGAGAGTGATGAGAGAGGATAGAGTGGTAAGAGAGGAGAGAGTGGGGGAGTGAGGATAGTGAGGAGAGGGGAGAGGTAGAGAAGAGAGGGGAGAGGTAGAGAAGAGAGGGCAGAGGGAGGAGAGAAGAGAGGGAGGAGAGAGGAGGGAGAGGAGAGTGAGGAGAGGAGAGTGAGGAGAGGAGGCATGGGCGTCTGCAGGGGGGGCAAGGAGGGGCACTTGCCCCCCCCGGAGCGACCCTCCTTGCCCCCCTGCGGACGCCCATGAAAACCGTGACTTCAAGACGGGGTTCTCACTCTCTTTCCTCTTCTTTCTTTTATTTACTTCCCTGTGAAATGGATCTAAAAAAGAAAGACGCTTTTGCTGGAAATGTAGTATTTTTCTGACATTTTAATTCCAAAGTGCAGCATTGGAAATAAAAGGTTAAAAATATGAAAAATAGATAAATAACTAAATAAAGTAAGACAGAGTGGTAGCAAACTGGCCAAACTGATTTTATCCACACTGAAACACATTAGCGCCACTTTTACAGAGTTTGCCAGTGAAGCACTATTTTAGTTTTCTTGTCTTTGTTTTCCCTGGACTTGGAACTAGTGCACCAATCCTGGAGGTACCAAAATGTGTGGATTGGAAAACAAAATGTGTGTTGCGGCTCTGCGTCCAGTGATATGGTATTTTCACCATACTGCTTACGTTTTGGAAAGATATAAGCAATGGCCATTGAAATGGGTCCATTCAGGGCCCTGTAGTCGTGTCCTTAACTTTTCAGGCAAAAGCACTCACTGATTTCTGAATAGTGAGTGTAAAAGCATTAAGGTAACCATGTTGTTCCTGCTTACATTTCCCATGGTATGCTACATTTTGCATTCCCTATAAGTGTTTGCTTCTTCCAGGATGTTGTTCCTTTTTAGGTCTCGCCTGTCGATGCGCATGCGCATCGAGCAAGCGAGACTATTGCGAGTTATCCACTCTTTATCTACACTGCAAGGAATCGTGGCGATTCCTTGCAGTGCCCGTGACTTTTAAGGTCAATGCGCATGCGCATTGAGCTTATGCGCATGCGCATTGACCTTAAAAGCGCGTGCGCGTGCACGTCCGTCTTTGTTTACCCGCTCCGCCCCCTCCCGCCGTGTCGCATTTCTCCTCCCCCTCCCCTCTCTTCCTTCCGTCGGCTCCCCTTTTTCCACTCCCCTCCCCGGCCCCCCCCTTCACCACATCCAGATTGGCCCCTTGCTACCACATCACACCCCTCGCGACCGGCTCCCCGCTCCGCCCCCTCCCGCCGTGTCACATTTCTCCTCCCCCTCCCCTCTCTTCCTTCCGTCGGCTCCCCTTTTTCCAGAAGAATATTCAGGCATTGCAAACTTAGGCATGCCGTCCATTCATTTGGCCGATCGCGCTGCAACTCCGTGGATTCTGTCCGCCATTACCTGGTCACACAGTTCATCACTCTTGCCCTCTCGGTGCCAGGGTGAAGCAAGGTATCTCCCCCCACTAGGCCGTGTCGGAACTGTCACCAGTGTGGACCCACCAGAGCATGCACACAGAGTACATCTACCCTCCAAATATTGCAAGCCAGCTGGCATTTCTATAAATGGCTCGTGTTCAGAATTCCAACCTCCTTTCATAGTGCATCATTAGCTGGTAAGTAGACCCACGTTTCCTCATTCTAAATATTAAACTTTGGTTGAGCTTGTTTAGTTTTGCCGTAATTTTACCAGGCTTATTTCCTCTCGAGTAAAGAAAGAGTTGAATCTTGGCCTGCCCCCCGCCTCTTAAAATATGGATCCTTTGTAGACAGTACTCCCCTGCGCATCTGTCTTTTATAAGCAGTGGCTCGCAACTTTTTAAGTGCTCGGCTCAAGATACTATACAAAGTGATTCCAGGACATACAGTGCGTGCTTTTGTCATGTTCCAGTGTTTTGGTGGGATGTCCTGCCGCTTTTTGTTCCCATAACTACAAGGTCGTTTTGAGATTCATTTTACTCTACGTTCTTCCTGTTTAGTTGTATTTATACTCCCTAACCCTTGAACCATTTTACGCACTGAGGGGTTGCACTGGGTTGCTGTCCCAGCTGGCCTTAAGCAGAGATTGAATTATAGAAAAGCTTTTCACAATGCTTTTGTTAGATTGCCTTCTTTCTTAACTCGCTGCACAACACTTGGCTCTTAGGTGTTCAACTGACCTATCTGTCACCTCCCGCCGTGTCGCATTTCTCCTCCCCCTCCCCTCTCTTCCTTCCGTCGGCTCCCCTTTTTCCAGAAGAATATTCAGGCATTGCAAACTTAGGCATGCCGTCCATTCATTTGGCCGATCGCGCTGCAACTCCGTGGATTCTGTCCGCCATTACCTGGTCACACAGTTCATCACTCTTGCCCTCTCGGTGCCAGGGTGAAGCAAGGTATCTCCCCCCACTAGGCCGTGTCGGAACTGTCACCAGTGTGGACCCACCAGAGCATGCACACAGAGTACATCTACCCTCCAAATATTGCAAGCCAGCTGGCATTTCTATAAATGGCTCGTGTTCAGAATTCCAACCTCCTTTCATAGTGCATCATTAGCTGGTAAGTAGACCCACGTTTCCTCATTCTAAATATTAAACTTTGGTTGAGCTTGTTTAGTTTTGCCGTAATTTTACCAGGCTTATTTCCTCTCGAGTAAAGAAAGAGTTGAATCTTGGCCTGCCCCCCGCCTCTTAAAATATGGATCCTTTGTAGACAGTACTCCCCTGCGCATCTGTCTTTTATAAGCAGTGGCTCGCAACTTTTTAAGTGCTCGGCTCAAGATACTATACAAAGTGATTCCAGGACATACAGTGCGTGCTTTTGTCATGTTCCAGTGTTTTGGTGGGATGTCCTGCCGCTTTTTGTTCCCATAACTACAAGGTCGTTTTGAGATTCATTTTACTCTACGTTCTTCCTGTTTAGTTGTATTTATACTCCCTAACCCTTGAACCCTTTTACGCACTGAGGGGTTGCACTGGGTTGCTGTCCCAGCTGGCCTTAAGCAGAGATTGAATTATAGAAAAGCTTTTCACAATGCTTTTGTTAGATTGCCTTCTTTCTTAACTCGCTGCACAACACTTGGCTCTTAGGTGTTCAACTGACCTATCTGTCACCTCCCGCCGTGTCGCATTTCTCCTCCCCCTCCCCTCTCTTCCTTCCGTCGGCTCCCCTTTTTCCAGAAGAATATTCAGGCATTGCAAACTTAGGCATGCCGTCCATTCATTTGGCCGATCGCGCTGCAACTCCGTGGATTCTGTCCGCCATTACCTGGTCACACAGTTCATCACTCTTGCCCTCTCGGTGCCAGGGTGAAGCAAGGTATCTCCCCCCACTAGGCCGTGTCGGAACTGTCACCAGTGTGGACCCACCAGAGCATGCACACAGAGTACATCCACCCTCCAAATATTGCAAGCCAGCTGGCATTTCTATAAATGGCTCGTGTTCAGAATTCCAACCTCCTTTCATAGTGCATCATTAGCTGGTAAGTAGACCCACGTTTCCTCATTCTAAATATTAAACTTTGGTTGAGCTTGTTTAGTTTTGCCGTAATTTTACCAGGCTTATTTCCTCTCGAGTAAAGAAAGAGTTGAATCTTGGCCTGCCCCCCGCCTCTTAAAATATGGATCCTTTGTAGACAGTACTCCCCTGCGCATCTGTCTTTTATAAGCAGTGGCTCGCAACTTTTTAAGTGCTCGGCTCAAGATACTATACAAAGTGATTCCAGGACATACAGTGCGTGCATTTGTCATGTTCCAGTGTTTTGGTGGGATGTCCTGCCGCTTTTTGTTCCCATAACTACAAGGTCGTTTTGAGATTCATTTTACTCTACGTTCTTCCTGTTTAGTTGTATTTATACTCCCTAACCCTTGAACCCTCACTCACCCTCACCCTCAACCCCTCAGCCTCACCCTCAACCCCTCACCCTCACTCACCCTCACTCACTCACCCACCCTCACTCACCCTCACCCTCACTCACCTTCACCCTCACTCACCCTCAACCCCTCACCCTCACTCACCCCCACTCACCCTCAACCCCTCACCCTCAACCCCTCACCCTCACTCACCCTCAACCCCTCACCCTCACTCACCCTCAACCCCTCACCCTCAATCCCTCACCCACAATCCCTCACCCACACTCACCCTCACTCACCCACACTCACCCTCACTCACCCACACTCACCCCCACTCACCCTCACTCACCCCCACTCACCCTCACTCACACACCCTCACTCACCCTCACCCTCACTCACCCTCACCCTCACTCACCCTCACTCACCCTCACCCTCACTCACCCTCAACCCCTCACCCACCCTCAACCCCTCACCCTCACTCACCCTCAACCCCTCACCCTCAACCCCTCACTTACCCTCACTCACCCTCACCCTCAACCCCTCAGCCTCACCCTCACTCACCCTCAACCCCTCACCCTCACTCACCCTCAACCTCATGCTGAAGATTTACAAAAAAACCCATAAACAATTCTAAAAGCACTAACTCTAATGCTGCGAGACCTATTGCATTTCTAATGCTTGTTTTTGTAGGCCGCATTTTGCTCTTGTCTAGTGCGTAATTTAAATAGCGCATCCAGGTGTTTATAGCGGGAAAAAAATGGGTTGTAGTTGAAAACAGGGGGAGTTTTTCTCAGTGGGGCAGTACGGTGTTCAGTGGGGGAGAGGATGTGGCACTATGGTCAGAGCTGCTGAATTTGGAACTGGGAACCAGGTTCAACCTTAATAACATGCCCACCAGACCACTCTCCTGCGAGAGCACAATCACATGCTAGACCTTAGAAGGCTTCGCAACACCTTAGAAGTCCTGGTGTCTTCGCACCAGCAGGCGGACCCTAGCATGACAAGTGTAGGTTAACCTTCAAGGCTTGTCCACCACTATCCATACTGAAGGTCACCTCCAGTCTTGCGGGCTGGCCTATGAAGCAGCACACCCTAGAACAACAGTCACTGAGTCCACAGGACCCTTGAGACGGGCCAGCTCTAGGGCGGTGCAACCAGTGTGACCGCACTGGGTGCTGACTTTAGGGGAAGGCATCAAGTTTGCAAGTATATTATGGTTTAAAAAACGCTTGCTGCCTCCTTCCTGGCTTCCAGCAATTTTCAGCAAAAATAAAAATGTCATGATAACTCCGGTGATTAATGTTCTTCCTAGCGAGAGATCAGAATGTTGTCTAGTGGAAGTTTTGACTCATGGAAAGGTAGCCTAGAGGGTTAATGTACCGGCTGCAAAGAACATGCGCCATGCAGATCACAAAGTGCACATAATGTAAATAGTTCAGTGGGCTACTGCCTTTGTCAGAGATCCTTTTGTTACTTGCAGTTTATAAGTTAAAATCCTAACTTAGAACAGTGAGCTATTAACTGTCATCTAAGAACTGCAAACAAACTGCCAGGTATAAATTTGAGCGTTATGTTCCCCCCTGACCCCCTGTCCCCCAGTCTTTGATTATCCTAAAGTCCCAAAATGTGTTCTTTTGGACAGAAATCAATTCTGATTATTAAGGAGAACCCCCAACCATGGTATTACGTTTTAAATTCCGGGTATTGTGTTTCTCCAGACCAATCACTATAAAACTATACAGGCTACTAGTATGGTTGTCATGTGACTCCTACACCTTGTAGTCCTTAGTCTTATGTAACGTTTTCTATACAGTGATTTACACACATATTGATTGTCTCTGTGTGATGTGTGTGATGCAAAGTGCGCTGACACCCTACAATAGTATGAGTGGCGCTGTAAATCAAATTAAATGCATCTGAGAGAGAGTGGTTATGGAGGCTTGGGGGGCAGAGTTAAAGGGTGGCAGTGAGGGAATCCATGTCAGAGGTGGTCATTGAGGGGCCCTAACAAACATTAATACACAGGACACCACCAGTGCTATGGCTGGCCTGCCCTTGAGGCCAGTTTGCCTCACCCAAAGGTACCTCCATTGGCCTTGTTTCAGCAGCAGTATCTGCAATTCATCAGGGATTGGCAATGCAGGATTTGCACACACCAAACTAAGTTCGCAAACTTCACAGTCTCCCTGCTTCATTCACACGCACTTTTAACATGTGCTGCCTGCTGTGGGGCCACTGGAATTAATTATGCAGCAAAGGATGACAACATTATGCTGTAGTGTTGACTAAATTATGCATTAAAAAAAAGGCTGCAGCGTAATGCAGTATATTTTCAGATATTTTATTATTTTGACGTGTGTACACATGCTAACAGTCTCTAGAAAGATTTTGCCTTATTAGTACCAGTGTAACATACAAACGCAGCCGTGAGAAAGGTGACCAGTCAACCTTTACAATAGGCCATCCACTCCGCAGCAAAACAAGTCACATTTTATATTAACTTTTGATATGTTTGAGCTACAAATAATTTATTAGTTTAAATGGTCAGATCATGCAGCAGATCTTGCATTATGAGGCAAATTTGGCAGAGCCATAATTTTAGAGAAAACATTTGCAAACTAGGATATTTTGCCATTCATGTTTGAACTGCTGTTGTTGAAAAAGGGTGAAGTGCTGATGACAGAAACTCCATGGCTCGGAGACAAATGGCTTGTGTTTCCACATTTTATGTATTTGGTACATTCTGTGATTAGAAGCATATCCCACTTTGTGAATATATTTTAATGTCAATAACTCATTATAACCTTAAATAATCATGTGTATCCATTGGTTGATTAAACTGGGCAGTGAAATGCCAGACAAATACTAAAAATTGGGATGTCTGCGCATTCTAGCCACACCTCTGGCTCCACCCACAGATCCAATCCTTGGGTTATTCCCGCCCTCTGATTCTCCGCCCACTGTTCCCGTACTTTTTTAACCCACTTCGACCACTGTATAAGACTGAGCATCCCTGGACCTGTGATGTGGCGCAGCTGCGGGCGCCGCATGTGCCACACATTTACGGTGCCGGGCTTCCGCATAAGGGAGCTGGCCATTATTGTATCCCTAAACGTGCGCACAATGTCAGTTTGACATTGACTACATGTAGAGGGACTTAAAGTTTCTTTAAAAAAATATAGCTAACATTTGGACCTATACATTTTATTTTGTATGAATTAATTGAATGTGCGTAAAATTTAGCAATGCCCGGGAAATTCTAGTAAAGGGACCACCCACTGTCAAATCACTAGCGTGTGTGATTGCTGCATTATTTATTACTAACTTTGACGTTGTGCTTTAACTTTGGATAAAAGTTATCATGAATTCTAGCACCAAGAAGCCAATATTGGTAAATATGTGTGCTACAAATAATCCCTAACATACACTGTGCATACAGTATATTTAATCTGGTGCTTTAATCATAGGCTGTTTTAAAGTATTCTGATGAAAATCGAATCGTGCTGAAGACAGCCATGATTGGTGTTGGATCGAGGACCCAGAAGGCTGCACACCTGGCAGACAGAGATAAAGCACCTGTCAGAAAGTTTAGCGTTTTCCCTACAGGTGGTGTTTGTTGGTCCGTGGCAGGGTCAGTCACATGTCCTGGATTCCTGGCATTTAATTGAGTCTATCCTAGTTCTGCGCCCCAGTGTTTCGTGTGCCCCACCTGGCACACATCATGTCGGAGGATGGTGATGATGTTAACATTTTGCCCCCCCCTGGAAATTTTTCTGCGGACGCCCATGAGAGGAGGGTGAGGAGAGGGGAGAGAGGGAGGTGAGAGAGGGAGGGGAGAGTGGAGGGAGGGGAGAGTGGGGAGAGTGGTGAGAGGGGAGAGTGGTGAGAGGGGAGAGTGGGGAGAGGGGAGAGTGGGGAGAGGGGAGAGTGGTGAGAGGGGAGAGTGGTGAGAGGGGAGAGTGGTGAGAGGGGAGAGTGGTGAGAGGGTAGAGTAATGAGAGGGGAGAGGGAGGGAGTGGAGAGTGAGGAGAGGGAAGATTGGGGAGAGGAGAGAGTGAGGAGAGTGAGGATAGTGAGGAGAGGGGAGATTGAGGTGAGAGGGGGAGGGGAGAGTGGTGAGAGACGGAAGAGTGGTGAGAGGGGAGAATGGGAAGAGTGAGGAGAGGGGAGAGATAAGAGGGGAGAGAGGGGAGAAGAGAGAGGAGAGAGAGGAGAGGGGAGAAGAGAGAGGAGAGTGGGGAGACTGAGGAGAGGGGAGAGTGAGGATAGAGGGAGTGGAGAGAGGGAGGGGAGAGGGGGAGTGTGGAGAGGGGGGGAGGGGAGAGTGAGGAGAGAGGGTAAAGTAAGGAGAGAGGGTAGAGGGGAGGGGAGAGCGGGGCGGGATTTCTGAAGTGACTGATAGCCGAGAAGGCCGGTCAGCATTGAAGAAGAGCCTGTGGTCTTGGAAGAGGGAGGGAAGCGGAGAGAGGGAGGGAAGAAGAGGTGCTGGGGAAGAGGGCCCATGCGGTCTTGTGAAACTCGAGCTGCAGTACCAGTGGGGGAGGGAGAGCAACACTGAAATGTTGTTGTTTTTCAACAAAACATTTGGGAGTAAACCTGGCGGGCTCGAGCAGGGGCATGGAGAGGGCATTTTAGAAGGAGTGATGCCTAGGTGAATTAATCAAATTGGTTACGCAGCAGGAGGTGGTGCGGGACGGACGTCGAGTCAACAAAAAAAAAACTAGTTGGAATGAAGTGACTGATAGCCGAGAAGGCCGGTCAGCAGGGAAGAAGAGCGTGTAGTCTTGGAAGAGGGAGGGAGGCAATGAATTGTGGTGCGAGGCGTGGAGGGCGGGGGAGGGGTAGCAGGGGACCAAGTACACAAAAAAAGTGACCTCCACAATTCAAGTGTTCTCTCACCCCTGCGTAGGGTAGAGAAAATATGCATCATAATCTTTGTGAAAAAATGAACGAAAGAAAATGAAACTACTGGCAAGTATAGTGCATTTCAACACCATGCTATGTGAAATATTCCTTAAAAGGAGAAATATGCCGTAGCTGCCACAATAATAACCCAATGTTCCACAGGAGTAGTTAAGCACGACCCTACAAATATAATATGTAAATGTAAAACCGTTCTCCCAATATTAAAAAATCGCTCACTCTTCATGCATATCAAAAGAAATCTTACCAACAATAACAAGAAGATAAAGTGTTGTAGCGTCGATAATAGGCTCAGGAGATGGAGAATACTGCCAAGTAAATATAATAATAAATATAATATAAAAAGGAGTCAGTAAAAAAAACAGTAATGGAATTCGGTATGAGATACGAGTGAAATATTTATGAATGACAGATGACGACTTGTCTAACAAGTCGGCAGCTCTGGCGCTTACTCCACATCCTCTCCTTCGAAGAAACAGTGGTGGAAACCCATATTGTTGGTTACAGAGCTAACCTAAATGGGGAAGAATAATACAGAGTCCAAGAGAACTCCTTCGTTTATGACTGAATTAGAAGTAACGCGAAGTGATCCCGGAGATGGGCCCTTTGAGCAGCATGACAAGTGTAGTGCTGCTTAAAGCGCAGTCAGCAGCCATCCATTTCGCATGTTGGAGGCAGTTAAGCGCCTTGCTTCTGGTTTTTGTTTCTTTGTGGATAAACCCTGCTAACTCTACAACGCAAAGGTGTCTGGTAAAACGCGAGTTTTCAAAGGTAGCATTGATTCGCATTAAATGAACCTCTTTATCATGGAATTCAACTGTGGAACCGATTACGGCCTTTCTGGGACAGCCGTGGGCGTCTGCAAACGGGGGGGGATTCCTGCCCCCTATGGCACAGAAGCCGCAGCAGGCCAGCAACCGAACCACCAATGTCAGCCGCCCATTAAAATGGCATTCGCATCAGCGCACACATTGTGGATAGCTTTGATCGACCCTCGGGGTTCTATAAATCACATCGCTTTGCAAAGTAAATGGAGTTAGGTCCTGGGACGTGTAGTTGGTTGGACCATATATATATAGGAAAAAGTTTAAAGATACCAACCACACACTTTCTTTGATCCTTCAATTTAAGGAAAAGAACAAACCAGTATTACTCAAAGGTTTGTTGGGTATATCTTGTTCTTACCCTTTTAATTTCTATTTTTTCATTTTTCACAAAGATTTTTATGTATGAAAAGGAACAGCACATTTATGACATTTACACATAAATACAAAACATTATTCACATATATATACACACTAATGTACAATATTCCCTTGTTTTCACTTAATATACACAGATCCTTGTCTAAGATTGACAAAGTAACGCTCAATGTTATATTCAACAAATCACATATAAATGCAGACAATCAAAAATTATTTTGAAAATAAACCATATATGAATTCAATGGTCTATAAGTCTATAGGTGTCTATTTTATGTGCCGACGCGTTTCGAACCAGTTGACCTCAGTTCTCAGGTTCTCTTCAGGGCTCTGTCTTTAGTAAGTATCTAAAAAATGTGTACAAAGCAAAAAGTTCGTTTTTAGCTTCCTATTTTAAGCATGACTCCTCCCCATCTGTTCAAGTAGTCGCTATATTTATACCTGTTTTTCCAGCAGCCGCAGTCTACAGGTTTGACGGTAATTCCCAAATTCTTGGAGTCTTTATCCTGCACCCAAAGTAAAAATAAATTCATCACCATTTGTGTAGGAATATCTTAGACCAAACATGTCAAGCCTCATTTCTCCCAGACATACCTTTCTATGTGTTTTAGTGCTCGGGAATCTTTTCAGTTTCTTTATGCAGAGACGCTCATTCTGTATCTTAAAAGCCGACCTAGGATTTGGACAAGCATCTTAGTATGTATCATGACGAGCGATTTAATATCACCTTTTCTTCACTTTTAAAATGGCGAAGCATACCTGTCAAAGTTCTGTGGTATAGTCAGCGCTCTATGTTTTCTCAATTTATTGTATTTGGGTACGATCCTCTAGTCGTCTTTGGTTTAAAGCCTGAAAGTCATAAACGGGTCTCTGTTAAGTCTCCCGATTAAACTTTCTTACCTTCCTTGCTCCCTCACACTCAAGGTGGCATACCTGTTGTGTTTTAGCGGTCCTCCGCGTATTATTCCTTATCTTTCGCGCATCAGTTGTGGCTTGGCGGGCACTCGTATCTTTTAACCTATTGTGGAGACCTAAGGTTAGTTTACATGTGTGTGAAACCTTTCTTATTCTACGATGTTATCTGCTCCCCATACCTGAACTCTCCGTGATCCGGTGACTGCAGAATCAATCTGTGGACACCGTCGCCATCTTGAAACGGCTTATTATAGATGACCTATGTTAAATGTGTCGGCCATTTTAGAGTGGTAAACATATCGTGCCTACCCATATCGGACACGGCAAATTAGTTTGAATAAATTTGAGCTTGTGTACTTAATCTTCACTGAATCGATGTTGCTGTAGGCCCGGGTTCCACTTTTATTTTCTTCGTGTTTTCGTTTGTCCGGTGTTTGATCTGCGGCGGCCATGTTGGAATGGGCTTATAATCGCAGAAAGTATGATTCTTTGACCAAGTACCAACTGCTGCACCCAAGACACGCTGAAGCTCAAATATTTACAGTCTTGAAATTTCAGACAGTGAGTTAAGGCCTGAAAACGCACTGTTAAACTTTAATATTAAGTACGCTTCTTTTTGCAATAAAACTCTCTCAGGATCCACTGAAGAGTTCTTATTCTGGACGCTGAACAGTACAGACCATTTGAAATCGGTGTCCCCATGGCAGTTTTCTACAAAGTGTTCGACCATTGGGGCAGTTAGAATTTTATTTTTTATTCTTGATCTGTGTTGGGTCATGCGTGTGTTTACTTGTTGGCTAGTTTTTCCGATATAAATTTTGGAGCATGGGCACACAATTACATATATGACATTGCGAGTTTTGCAATTTGTGAAACATGGATGCTTCCATTTGACATTGCCATGGGTGAATTCCTCACCTTCCATTGTGTTGGCACATGCCACACAATTGCCGCATTTATGATGTCCTGCTATGGGCTTTAAGCCCCACTTTGTCAGAAGATCACTCTTTGGTTTTGGTACCATTATGTCTGCTTGTACAATCATTTGGCCAATGCTTCTATTTTTCTTATATGCGAAGAGTGGCCGGGGAAAGGGACACTCTAGGATCTCCAATAGGTGCCAGTTCTTTAAAACTGCTTGTCTGATCTTACTGGTGTCCGGACCAAAAGTGGTCACACAAACCAGTCGATCCAATTCCGGTTTCTTATTGGTTTCTCAGAGTCATTCTCTAGGCGTAAAACGTGCCCTCTTATTCGAATGTTTCAATAATTTGCGTGGATAACCTCTGTATTTCAGTTCCTCGCAGAATATTTTGGCGTGTTGTTCATAATCTGCGATATCTGTACAATTTCTTCGTATACGGAGTAATTGTCCGTATGGCAGATTAGCTTTTAAATTTCTTGTTCTTGTCCGTCTTTTTCCTATACAGTGAAGATTTTTTTTTTTTTAAACCTTTATTATATCGTTCAGCAAAAATTACAGAAGTAGACCTACAACCACAGGGGCCGGTCACTAAGTTTAGGCGATGCGTATCAGTAGTTCCATTAACACAGCTCTTCAGCCGGCAACCCTGAGGTCCGGCAGCGGTAAAGGATATACGGTGCATTGGACACAGTACAGTTCGCATGATATTCATAAGGTTTCATTTTACATTTAACCCCCCTCCCCCCCACCCAGAGACAAGATAAAGAAGAAGATACAGGATATCCGGAGCCACTCCTTCGAGGGTATAATAAAAGCGGGTAGGTGTAAGAAGGTAGACGCGGACCAACTTAAAAGGAACAGTAAAGACGCAAGCGCTAGCAAGCTCAATGAGGGTGAAGAACAAGACAACCGATCTCTCATCGTAGCCGCCTACCCTCGGACCCAACCCACTCGTATACTTCAGGATGAAACAGAAAGTACTGCTACCGGACACTGCAAGAAGAAAAAAGGGGCCATAGAACAAAACAAAGGCAAAATAGCAAACCCCCCCTCACCCCCCACCCTGCACCCATGCAATGGCTACGGCCTACCCCACTAGCAGCGTGCCTGTCGCCCAGAAGAATAACCTAAAGAGTTAAAGAAGAAAGAAAAAGGGCCATAGAACAAAACAAAGGCAAAATAACAACCCCCCCCCCCCCTGCACCCCTGCAATGGCTACGGCCTAACCCACTAGCAGCGTTTTGATCATACCAACGTTTCATGTCTTCTTGACTGGCTTCGAGGTTGGCCTTGTCAAGTTCCCGGAACCGCCGAGTCTGGTTCCGGAGGGTCAGAAGGTACCGGTACACATCAGGAGGAGCATCTCGGGTGGTCACCTCCCATACTTCTTTGACCAAGCTTAGGGGACCCCGGACAGGCTGCCCGTACAATAGTTCGAAGGGGCTGAATCCCAGGGACTTCTGGGGGACCTCCCGATGGGCGAAGAGGAGGCAGGGCAGCAACACGTCCCATTGGCGTCGTAAGGGTTCTTCCAGGCCCATGATCATACCCTTGAGGGTGCGATTGAAGCGTTCCACCAGTCCGTTCCCTTGAGGGTGGTAGGGGGTCGTAAATTTCTATGTTACCCCGCACTGTTGCCATAGGGACTTCATGTATCAGGAGATGAAGTTTGTGCCCCGATCACTGACGACTTCTCTGGGGAAGCCCACCCGGGAGAAGATCCCCATCAGGGCCCGGCCCACCACGGGAGCTGTCACGGTCCGGAAGGGTATGGCTTCGGGATAGCGGGTGGCATGGTCCACCAGGACGAGTATGAACCGGTGACCTTGTGATGTCCGGGGTTCCAGGGGCCCCACGATGTCAATCCCTACCCGCTCGAAGGGAGTGTTGACGACTGGGAAAGGTTGCAGGGGGACTTTTAGTTTTCCGCCGCTCTTCCCGCTGGCTTGGCAGGCGGGGCAAGTTCGGCAGTGGTTGATCACATCGTTCCTCATCTTGGGCCAGTAGAAGTGGGTCACCAGGCGGCTGTAAGTTTTGTCCTGCCTCAGGTGCCCGGTGAGAGGTACATCATGGGCCAGGTTCAGGAGGAAGTCTCTGAATCGGAGGGGCACTACCAGCACCCGGCTGGCTCCTAGCTCGGCAATCTTCTGCTCACTGTAGAGGAGCTCATTGTCCCAATAGACCCAGTGGGCCCCCGAGGTATCCCCTGCGCTCTGGGCTGCGGCTTGCCGTCGGATTCCCTCGAGGGAGGGACACGTTCTTTGCTCTTGGCGGAACTGTTCTTGAGTGGGGCCACCTTCTTGGCGCCACTGGGCCAGTTCCGGGAGGTAGCTGCGCGGGGCAACTTCTTCTTCGTTGGGCCCCGGTGGACCGGGTTCAGGGTCGGTGTCATCGGCGACGACGGGCGGTGGAGGCTCGGGCCACTCGAGTTCTTCAGTGGAGGGGATGGCTCGGGCGGCCATGGATCGGGTCATCGCACAGACCCATTCAGGGAGGCCAAGCATCCCCAGGTGTTCCCTCCGCTCGACGTCAGCCCAGGGGGAGCTCTCGAGGTCGTTCCAGAGGAGGCAGTCTACGGGGGCATCGTCTCGGACGGTCACTTTCAGCATGCCCGACACTCCCCCCCATTCGAAGGGGACGCGGGTCATCTAGCACAGGCTCTCGGAGTTATCCGCGGACCGTACTGTGCACAGTACATTGGGCAAGATTTGTTCTGGGGTCACCAGGTGGCAACGGACGGCCGTCACGCTGGCTCCTGTGTCACGGAGGGCTTCGGCCCGGTGTCCATTAATGGTGACCCACTGGCTGTACTTATTTATTTTATTTTATTTTATTTTATTTTAATTTCTTCTATAGCGCAGGAATCAATCCCGTAAGGGTATCTCCGCGCTTTGCCAGCTATAGAGTTATCAGGTAGAGCATCCTGGGAAGTTATGTGGACAGAAATGCTTCTTGGTAGAGAAGGGTTTTTAATGTCTTTCTGAAGGACAAGTAATTGGTAGTTGTTCTTAAGTCGATGGGAAGTTTGTTCCACAGGGCAGGGCCAACAGAGGAGAAGGCTCGGTCTCCTTGTCTAGATTTCTTTGTAGCAGGGGGTTTTAACAGGGCTTGGTTGCTTGAGCGGAGAGACCTGTGTAGTATCATCCAATAAATGAAGTCCAGGCAGGTAGAGGTGAGAAAGAGGAAGTTTATTGTAGAATATAAACTAGGGACCTCATCCTCCAAAGACCAGCAGGCAACTGACCAGAGAAGGTGGAACACCTTGAGTAAGGCACATTCCAAGATGGAACAGAGGTAGAATACATAAGGTAGAGGCAAGGAGATGCAAGGGAAGAGAAGGATACCACAACCTGCTGGGCTGATGCAATTCCAGGGATTGAGATAGGTATTTAGGACTTGCTCCATACAGGCATTTATGAACGTGCAGCAGATTTTAAAG